>NC_053146.1:7438442-8062014 GCF_016808335.1 Panicum virgatum
AAAATGGTTTTATCTAAAAAAATACATAAATAACTTATTTTCAATTAGAAAAATATGAAGCTAGTACTAAATTTTTCTAAAATGTAACATATCTGTCGGTGGTCTATTTGGAGACATTTGCATCTTATATATTCCTATTCCAAATATTTTTAGAAAAAGCAATAAAAAATAGTAACTTAAACATATAATATCCAAATAACTCCAAATAGTGCACTAATAGATAGGTTACATTTTTTAAAAATTTGGGTACAAGTTTCATATTTTTCTAATTTAAAATTAATTAGTTATGATTTTTTAGATTAAATTAGCTTTCTATAACTTTTCACAAAATAGGCTTGCCGTCAGTGCGGGCCTACGACCATCTCGCATACATCTCTTGCCAAACACGGCTGGCGGCCATCCACCCGTACAATTATTCGCAGCTCTAAAAGGATGAACTGGAGCGACAGTGTGTCAGTGTGCCACCACGTTAGCCCAAGCCGTTACTGTCCGTGAGGGACAAATACCATGGTGGTGATCAAGTCCACACCGCCAACGGTTCAGGAATGGAGATAGATCAAATTGGTCGTAGTTTTGTTCGCACCCCTAATAAAGATCTTGTTCTAAATAATGTCCTTTATGTTCCTCAATCAAGCAAAAATCTTGTTTCTGTCCATAGGCTTGCTTGCGACAATGATGCCTTCTTTGAATTTCATCCATCTTATTTGCTTATTAAGGATCAAACAACGAAGAAGGTTCTGCATAGAGGACGGTGCGAGGGGGCCTTTATCCTTTGAAGTCGTTTCCCAATAAACAAGCTCATGGTGTCACCAAGCTTCCTTCATCCCGATGGCACTCTCATCTAGGTCATCCCTCCGCGACCATTGTTCACCAAGTGTTGAACAAGAATAAACTCACGTTTGTTCCCGAGTCAAATAAAGAGTCTGTCTGTGATGCATGCCAAAAAGGCAAAAGTCATCAACTTCCATACCCGAAATCCACTAGTGTGTCTAGGGCTCCTCTAGAACTAGTCTTCTCTGATGTATGGGGGCCGACTCCCACTTATGTTGGCAAGAATAATTTTTATGTTAGTTTCATTGATGATTATAGCAAGTTCACATGGATTTATTTGCGGCGTCATAAATCTGAAGTTTTTCAGCGATTTCATGACTTCCAAAAGCTTGTTGAGCGTATGATGATCTAAAAATTGTGGCCATGCAAACTGATTGGGGAGGGGAATATAAAAAACTTAACTGTTTTTTTCAACGCATCATTTCTCAACACGTGTCTTGCCCGTATGCGCACCAACAAAATGGCTTAGCTGAGCGCAAGCATCGACACATTGTCGAAGTTGGTCTCTCCCTCCTTGCCCACGCCTCCATGCCCCTCAAACTTCACAACCTGATCTTTCTTTCACTGTTAATAAAGTTTGCCAGTTCCTTCACTCACCAACGACCGTGCATTAATTGGGCTGCTGTTAAAAGGATCATCGGATATGTTAAGGGGGCTATCTGTTTAGGCTTGAAAATTGGTCGGTCAAAGTCTATGTTGTTTAGCGTCTTCTCCGATGCTGGTTGGGCAGGGTGCCTTGATGACCATTGCTCCACCGAGGGTTTTGCAGTTTTTCGTGAAAGTAATCTCATATCCTGGAGTGCACCGAACCAAGCCACTGTGTCTCGGTCAAGCACATAGGCTGAATATAAGGCCATGGCAAATGCCACAGCTGAAGTAGTGTGGGTTCATAAGTTATTTGATGAATTGGGGATCCCACATCCGAAAGCAGCGTGTCTTTGGTGTGATAATATTGGTGCCAAATATTTGTCTGAGAACCCTGTGTTTCATGCTTGGATAAAAAACAATGAAATCAATTATCACTTTGTCAGCAAGTAAATTTGAAGCAGTTGGATGTTCTGTTCATTAGTACTGCTGATCAAGTGGCTGATGGATTCACCAAAGCACTTGCTGTTCGACAATTGAATTTATTCAGGAAGAATCTCAACTTGCAGGAGTAGTTATGATTGACCGCTGGCGTCCACCCCACCGCTGCTCGCCGCCCCTACCTTTGACTCACGCGCGCCATGGCTGTTGGAAATATGCCCTAGAGGCAATCATATTTCCTTGTATTCATGGTTAATAAAGTGTACCTTGAATATTCATGGATGACAACTTGTATTGATTAATGCTTATGTGAAGTATTTGTGAAACTCTATACTTGTATGAATATTCTAAAATGTTCCTAGTCGGAGTTCATGTGAGGACACACATGAATATTAGACTAGCACATGTATTAGTTGATTGACTACGTTTCACAAGTCATAGACATGGGGATGTCAAACTAATAATGTGGGCTCATGTGAGACATGAGACTGAACTGACCCAACACGAGATGATGACTTCTCATTACACAATATGTATGCTGTGTCATAAGACCTGAGATCGTCGTATGTACTCAAGATGTGAACTGACTTACTTAAGAGCCATCAAACGCTGCACCGTAACAGGGTAGTCATAAAGGTGACTTTCGGGTCTGTCAAGAAGCATGTCGTGAGACATAGTCGGTCAAGATGGGATTTGCCCCTCTCTACAAGAGAGAGATATCTCTGGGCCCCTCGAGTGATTCGGATCAGGAAATACATGGCCATGCTGGGGTTAAGAGTTAACCAAGTATTCTGAATCACAGGATCGAGAAAGAGTGGTCGGCTTCAAGCAAGACCAAATATCGTGAGGCAAAGGGAACAGCATGTATAAGATTGTGACGGCTCGACAGATATGATTCGCGCGTGCTTAGGAGTTGACACGTCTTGCTAGAGACCGCTATCAACTATTGGCCAGTAGGAGTACTAGGCCATGTCTATTCACGCGTGAGCCCATAGGGTCACACACTTAAGGGCCAGAAGCCGAATGAGGATGAGATCCAAATTAGACTGGGCTTAGATGCACTAATGGGCTTCAGTTGGCCCATTAGGGGATGCCTAAGGTGGGGCCCATGGAAGCCCACCTAAGGGGCGCCCAAAGGAGCTATAAATACAGAAGGGGGGGTACTGTTCAACAGTACCCCCCCCTTCTGTATGTATAGCTCCTTTGGGCGCCAGTACCGCCACCGCTACAGTAACCCTAGCCGCCCCCTCCTCCCTGCTACGCTTTCTCGTGCATCTAGGCCTAGGTCGCCCTCACAGACCTAGTAGTCCGGATTGCAGCGCTTCTTCCCGTACGTGTGGACTTCGTGGAAGTGCTGCGCTTGCTGCACAAGGACGAGCCATTCGTGAGGTGGTTCACGCAACTGCACTGCCGGCTTCCATCTGCACTACACCGATGCACTACAGAAGTTCCGCAACCGAGCGTCTAGTGGTAATCCCGTGATCTATAACTATAGTAATCCTGGTTTATGCGGTAGAATTTTTTTGTTTTTGCTACCCCATATTCTTACAATGGCGACCGCGGCCCGAGCGCCGCCTCCCTCGGCCATGGCGGCCGCGGCCCGAACGCCGCGACCCTCATGCATGGTGGGCGCGGCCAGAGCGCCGCCGCCCTCGGCCATGGCGGCCGCGGCCAGAGCGCTGGCGCCCACGGGCAGGGCAGGCGCGGCTAGGGTGTGCGTGAGTCAAAGGTAGGGGTGGGAAGTGGCGGTGGGCTGGACGCCAACGGTGGGTGGTGGTCGAACGATGCAGCCCTAGGTGGCGATGGCAAACAGAACAAGACGTACGATCACGATGTGTCTCCGTCCGATCAAGTGCAGTCCAAACCCCATGCAAATACAGATGGGCAAGAAGGTCATTTCACCTGCCAAATACCTGAAAAGGAAAACGAAAAGAGGGAAAATATCCCAAATGGCAGTATAATCAAGTTCTTAATGTTTGGAGTCCCATTTTTACGAAGGCGATGTTTGGAATGACAAATTTGCGAAGCGCATTGTTTCGAGTTCCATTTTTGCAATTTTCTCTAAGTCCAGAACGCGCCAAGTCCGTCCCGTTGCAGACGAAACCGGGAAACCAGCCACCGATGATGGTTTTGAGGCCCAAACCATGGAAGCCGTCCGTATCCGCTTGGCCGCCACGTGACCTCTCTGATGCCGACACGTGTCGGACCTCTCGTCACGGCAAGACGCCTTCGAGTCATTCGTGCGTGCCCGCTGCACGAGCCGCCTACCGGACTCGCCATTGTCCTCGCCGACTCGGCCCACATCGCCGCATCCTTCCTTCATGCTTTCTTGTTGAGCCGAGCACCATGTGGGCCGCTCGTAACTCCGCACTGCATCTTCGGGTCCCTCGGCCCAAGTCTACTCGCGTTCTTCCCCGAATCTTTCACTTGGCCTTCACCATGCACCGTCGACCGCCACGTTGCACCCTGCACCTGCACTTCACAACCAAGGCAAATATTAGCATATAACGGTTGTCAATCACTTATCACACAGAGATGACCACCACTGATCCTCAATCTTGTTCGTCCGGCAAGGATGAATTCATAATGTTGTGTTACCTAATAATTTGGACATGCTCATCACTACTTCAGGCAGCTGTACACGGACAGATTACGATGGAGGGGATGAAGTTCAAGGCCCAGGCGGCAACAGCGCTCGTCCTCGGCCTCCTCTTGGCCTCGGCCATGGTGATCGCGGAGGTGGCGACTGCAGAGCCAGCAGGAGGGACACGGTTCTGCTGCTGCCTCCCGCCCTGCAAGCTCACCAAGAAGTGTATCACCAAGCAGGGGCGAATACAGGAACGTGGAATAGGGGGGGTGAGTGACCTTTTCCTACCTTGAGCTCCCCTCCCTTGCTTCATCAATGGTGCTAAAGTTTTTCGGGGGGGGGGGGGGGGGGTTTGGTGGGGGGGCGCACCAGCCCCCCTAGCCCCTCCTGAAGACCAAGCTGGTGGAAGACGTGCCTCTGCGGGGCAACAACTCCACTTCTCAGGAATGCGGACGTGCCCCTGCTGGGCAACAACTCCACTTCTCAGGAATGCGCATAGCTTGTAGATGAGCACTCTCTGTCTCTTGACCCATCAGTCTATCTAATATGCAATTATGTAACTGCATTGGTCAATCCTTCAGTGATTGGTGAATAAATGAACTTGATGTGGATGTGAAACCTCTGTTTCCAAGATTACTTGCTGAAAAATTTCCATGTCCTTGAAGATATGTCTGAACTCTAATGTTCAGAGTTCAATTTCTTGCAAACTCATACATGATCCTCCCAAAAGGTAAAGCAAAGCTTGGATCCTGTACTCTAATCTACACAGTGGTGGTGATGCGCACCAATAATTCGAATTTTCGGGCATTTATAAGTTTGGTTGAAAATCGATGAATGTCACATGAACTCTGAACTTGGGCATTTGGATGAAATTGGCCCGCGTTTGACCACGCCGATCAATGAATTCGTGCATCAGATCACCGAAAATTGAATGCGAACTTTGTAGCCCGACCAAACCTCTATGGGTCGTAGTTAAACTTTTTGACGAGTTGCTGTGCGGTTTCCTCGACCAGGTTGCTTCACTCCTCCGCCTCCCCTCCTACTCCTCTGCTCGCTGCTTGCTCTGCTCCCCCTCGCCTCTGGTCGCTGCCAGAGTTGTATGTAGCTGATTCATAGGGCTTCAACCCTTGTTTTGGATGCCTGGTTGAAAGATCTAAGCAATCATAGATTAAAAGCTCTGAACATCACGCAAAATCACTTAGTTCGATGGGTTCACCAGAGTTACACTCAACTCAGTGAATCATTCAATCAAACTTTGAACTAGAATTTAAATACTCAAATCAGCTTTGTTGTGATCCACATCTGATCCAATGGATCCTCCAGACATCCTAATTCACTTCTATAGTGCTGTCGTCCAAAGTTTGTTCATGATATTCTTTGAATATCGAGTTAAAAATGCCCCTTTATCACCGTCTATAGGACTTCAAAAGTTTTCCATTCAGATTACCCTATGTGCATTGTACTACAGTGTGTCATACTATGCTACATCTTTCCGTCTACCGTAAGAGGTGGTAAAAGATCATGGCCCTAGTGCCCTCTTGATAATCCAACTTGATTCTTATAAAATTTTAACTCAAAATTATATAAGATAGAGCCCGGACTTAGATTATCTAAACTAAAATTTGAGGCCCTTTACCACCCTATAACCGTTTTCATTCCGAATTGATCTGGTGGATGACGATATGCATCATGAGTCTCGAAGCAATATTGGTTGCCAAGGAATGCGAGAAGGTCTAGGTCTCCATCACCTTTGCATCCACCTTTTTGCATTGTCTCGTCCGACCGGTTTGCCTAAAGTCCCCAGGCCCAGCAAAAAAAGATTGATCGCCGCGTAACCACCACCGTATCCACACAGTTGTGCCCTCTGTTGCCATGCATGATGGTGGGTCGTCGATCCGCTTGGCAGCACCGCCAGGGCTACATGTCACTTGTGCGACAAACCACGTTTCCATCACCTGAACCATATAAAATTGGGCGGCTTTTTTATTTTTATATTTTTTAAAAATATTTTTTACAGAAATATATTTTCGGTTTCACATTTTACAGTTTTATACCCCTACCGCCCGGCAGAGGGGCGGCAGGGACCTACATGTAAATAAATATAATTTTTTTTGCGCGGAGGCCCCTAGCGGGAGCCTGCCGCCCCCCTGCCGGGCGGCAGGCACCTGCCGCCCGGTGGAGGGGCGGCAGGCTCCCCCCCCCAATATAAAAGCTGAGCCCCTTCCCTCGCACCCTCATTTCCTGCCCACGAGATCCAGAGAGGGGAGAGGGAGAGAGGAGGGGTGAGGGAGGTAATTCCACCGGCGAAGCCCTGCCGGATTTTGGATCCGAACCGCAGGTAACCAATCTAGACCGATCAATTTACTTCACAATCTAGACCGATCAACACCATAACACCATATGATACACATCATGTCATTTCTTGGAGGCCATAGTTCAGGGGGGGGATGAAGTCATCTAGGTCGTCATCCCAGTTAACAGAACTTGGTGCTGGAGGTGGTGCAGTTTGACTTGATGAACTTCTTGACTTTCCCTTTCTCTCTTTTATGGTTCTACTTTCATGTACAGGGGGAAGAACATCAGGTCTTGGAGGCCATGGTTTGGGGGGCATGAAGTCATCTAGGTCGGCATCCCAGTTAATAGAACTTAGTGCTGGAGGTGGTGCAGTTTGACTTGACGAACCTCCGGTTCTATGTGATTGCGGAGGCCAAGTACTATCACCCGAAGATCTTTCACGCCTCCTTCATCTTGTTTGCGGCATGAGTCCACCAAAGATACATACCAATTTACGAAAATTTGGTATTGATTTGTTAATCACCTCCGTGTCCTCGGGGTAATCCTTGCATATAATTACACAACAATTTTAAAATTTACGGAATATGGATTACAAATGACTATAGATATTAGATCCGAATGATAGTTAGCTTAATGTGTATCTCATACACCTCTGACCGCATCCATATAGTAGAAGTACTTTGTACGAAACCAATAACATTAGGATGATTAGCTAGTTCACATATCCTCATATACATCTTACGGCGTTCTAGCAGGTGTCCCTTTACATCTTGCGTTGTAATACCTCGAAACAATGTGAAATCTTTAAACTCTACTAATTTGGACAACACCATCTCTATCGTACCATCCGCTAATGGATCCAACTTCTTACTGATTACAATATGTGTCATGATCTCAAGAATTATACTAGATTTTTCTTCGGTCCATGAAAATCCAACAGAATTGGAGGCAGCCATTGCCTTATGCTGCAATAGTAATAAGGTACTGTCATTCTAAGTTTACTATTCTATATTTCACTATCCAAAAACTAAATCTATTCTAATTCATAATTATTTTAGAAACAACTCTATAATAGTTGAGAAATATTGGTTACCTGCGGTTCGGATTCAAAATCCGGTAGGGCTTCACCGGTGGAATTACCTCCCTCACCCCTCCTCTCTCCCTCTCCCCTCTCTGGATCTCGTGGACAGGAAATGAGGGTGCGAGGGAAGGGGCTCAGCTTTTATATTTGGGGGAGAGCCTGCCGCCCCTCCACCGGGCAGCAGATGCCTGCCGCCCGGCAGGGGGGCGGCATGCTCCCGCCAGGGGCCTCCGCGCATAAAAAATTATGTTTATTTATATGTAGGTCCCTGCCGCCCCCTGCCGGGCGGTAGGGGTATAAAACTGTAAAATGTGAAACCGAAAATATATTTCTATAAAAAATATTTTTTAAAAATATAAAAATAAAAAGCCGCTAAAATTGGACCAACTAATCAGAAGGCCCAAATAGCTTTTCTAGCTGGCCCACCTATGCTTCTCCCTTAGACTGTTAATAATGCATCAGTCATCAGATGCTGACCCACTTGTTTGGTGCACATGTATGAGGTGCTCAATCTAACAGCATGCATGCTTGCAGTATGCTTCTATTTTTTTACACACGTGCTTGCAGTACACTTTTTCTATTTTTTAACATACATGCTTGCAGCAGTCCTGCTGTAACATTGGCAGTAGCTCATAGTTTTTTTGGGGAAAATTGGATCTATATCATTGATAGATCAAGAGTTTAGAAGAATACCATAAAAAATCCAACTTTAAAAAAATAGCATTGAAATGTTGCTTTGTTATTGGTTCTCAAACTGTAGCAGCCGGGCAAGGTGGTCGCCGACTGCGTCAATGTCAATCTCGGGCTCAGCGGCGGTGGGAAAGACAGACTTAGCATTGTTTAACGTGGAATGGTAGATATCAGCAACACAGAGCAATCTTTCCATGTTGTTTTTTTAAAACTAGATCTTTCAATGGTATTTTTCTAAACTCCAAATTTTTTAATGGAACATTTATTCCATGAACTCATATATTTTTTATGTCTATCTTTGTTTGTCTAAGGTTCAGTTTTAGATTTTATTTTCAAAGATTAAACACTTTATTATGGGTGTATATATCAACTTTTGTGAGTTCATATAATTTTGTTCCAGATGTATATATTGTTGTTCCGTGAGTGTTTATTATTTGTTCAATGTGTACACTTATTTTATTCCATAGGTTTATATAATTTGTTCCAGCTGTATACTTTCCATGAGTTCGTACAATTTGTTCAAAGTATAGATTTTTTTAGTTTAGATGTTCAGTTCATAATTTATAATTTTTTAGTTTCAAAAATTGTTGTATGTTGTTGATGGCTCTATTTTATTGCTGCATGCTTTCATCGCTACTCCATTACAAACAACATACATGCTCAAAATAAATAAGAAAAAAGCTGTGGCCCACCAAACAAATTAGCTACCTACTTTTTTATTTACAATGTATTATTATTTGTTCTTTATTTTTATTTTTTTCGGCTAAATATTTGTTTATCTTGCTAAAGTATTTGTTCGCAGTTGTCAAAATATTTTTGTTTTATTAAAAATGTTTTCTAAATGTTATAATTTGAAGATCTTGTTGTGAGCAACTTAGTGGTGTAATAGGAATTTAATTTGGATATCTATTTTTAAGATTTTATAGAATTTTTAAGTTTGGAACCGCTTTGCATGTCAATGATATCATCAATTTCTATCTCCACTTGTGGGGTTGACGCCACATTTAATCATCATCACATAAATATTCTTCGAGTGATGGTTGTTGGTTTTGATTAATAGAAATGTCATGTGGTGGGCTTTGGAGAAGCACAAAGTCCTAACTAAGTACATTACCCTCATTAAGGATATGTACAAAGATGCGACGACGTTTGTCCGGACATATGATGGCAACACCACTGACTTTCCTATTAACATATGCCTACACCAAGGGTCAGCATTGAGCCCTTATTTATTTGATTTAGTGATGGATGAGGTCACAAGGGATATACAAGATGAGATCCCTTGGTGTATGCTCTTTGCTGATGACGTGGTGCTAGTTGACGAGAGTAGGGCAGGGGTTAATAGGAAGTTAGAGCTGTGGAGACGCACGTTAGAGTCGAAAGGGTTCAGACTTAGTAGGACCAAGACCGAGTACATGATGTGCGACTTCAGCGCGACTAGGCATGAGGGGGGAGACGTTAGTCTAGATGGGCAAGTGGTGGTCCAGAAGGATACTTTTCGGTATTTAGGATCGGTGCTACAAAAGGATGGCGACATTGATGAAGATGTTAGGCATAGAATTTCAGCTGGCTGGTTGAAATGGCGGCAAGCTTCTGGCATCCTTTGTGACAAGAGGGTGCCACAAAAGCTAAAAGGCAAATTCTATAGGACAGCAATTCGTCCGGCGATGTTATACGGTGCTGAATGTTGGCTTACAAAAAGACGACATGTCCAGCAACTGAGTGTAGCAGAGATGCGGATGTTGTGGTGGTTTTGCGGGCACACAAGGAGGGATAGAGTCCGGAACGAAGTTATTCGGGATAGGGTCGGGGTGGCACCAATTGAGGAGAAAATTATCCAGCATCGGCTGAGATGGTTTGGACATGTCCAACGAAGGCCTCCTGAGGCGCCGGTGCGTAATGGGGTTCTTGAGCGGGTCGATAATGTAAAGAGGGGTAGAGATAGACCTAAACTGACGTGGGATGAGTCGGTTAAGAGAGAACTTAAGAATTGGAATATCTCTAAACAGATAGTTTTGGATAGCAGCGCTTGGAGACTAGCTATCAATGTACTTGAACTTTGAACTTATTTCTTTCGGGTTTCATCTCTAACCTATCTCAACTTGTTTGGGAAAAAAAGACTATGTTGTTGTATGGTTGTTGGTTTTATCGTCTCTTGCGATCTATAAGCACACCCTGGCAGCACTGCCTATATCCAGCCCATCACGTACAGGGGATTGCTCCTCTACTGGTTATATATTAAAAGCCACGAAGAAAAGACTACAACAAGAAGGGACAAAGAAAAAAAGAAAAAGACTAGCACTAAGTTACACTCAGCCATAATTTGATGTCAGGGAAGTACTTCTGTCTCCTATATATGTGTCATATCCTCGATCTATGCACTTAGCAAATATTATATCAAGATCCATTGTCATACTTGTATTTCCACATCAATTTTAATTAGGGATGCATAAGTTACTTAGCTTTGAGATTAATCCGTCTGAAAGCTTTACATTGCAAAGAGAGAGTGGCAGTCCCTATGACTGGGATGCGTGCCTACTTTGCCAAGCCGTCGACATCAGCTCCATTCTACTTTGTGATTCACTGGTGCGTGTCTCGGCCTCTCTGGTTGGTCGGCTGAACCCATATATATCATTCTGTCTGTAACAAACATGGCACCTTTTATACCATTTCGAGTGATTTTGTTGATCGAATGACAACATAACACTTGGACTAATATGACTATTAAGATGATCATTCTCAGACTTTTAGGTTCAAGTGATGACAAAGAGAAAGAGAAGATAGGCGTAGCAAAGCCCGAAGGGCCGCCCCTACGGGGGTTCCGCTTTTAGGTTAGCGGACGGGGGTCGAGGGGGAGCCGCCCCTCGCGGGTCTCAGGGCAGCGCCCTGAAAGCTCTTCGGTCAGGAGCACCGGAAGAACCGACGCATGGGCATCGGAGCATCCGATGGTAGTCGGAAGAACCGACGCCATGGTACTTTGGTGCAGAAGGGAAACGAAGCCAAGTCAGCCTATAGGCACCGGTTGAACCGACGGTCCAAAAAAGGGCATCGGTGCATTGGGCGTCCTATGTTCCAGAGATAATGTCAAGTGCCCAGGAGAAGTTTCTTCAGCACCGATTGAACCGACGGTGCATCGGAGTATTGCATCGGTGCAATGACGTCAGCGCCCAGGAGAAGATTCTTAAGCACCGGATGAACCGGTGATGCATCGGTACAAAGCATCGGTTCAACCGGTGGTCTCTGCGTCAGCTGTCTAGACTTCAACGGCTACTTCGGGTTATGAGTGACCGGATGAACCGACGCTACCCCGCCAAGAGGCATCGGTTCTTCCGGTGATACGCAGATTTTCATCTGACCGTTGGAGCAACGGCTACAAGACTTGGTGGCCTATATATACGCCTCACCCCGGCCATTTAAAGATTGCTGGAGTCCCAAGACACCTCATACACATCCAAGAACATCTCCAAGCCATACAAGAGCTCATAGATCATATCCTTAGCTTATAGCACTAGCTTTGTAAAGTGTGAGTGCTAGATTAGCTCTTAGTGAGTGTGATTGCAAGGCCTTGAGCCTTTGTGCTGTGGTTCTCTAGTGAACCAAAACAAGAGCTTGGTGCACCGGCACCTTGGAGCTAGAAGCTCGCCGGCAACGTCATCGACCCTCCGACTTGGTGTGGAGCGACGACGACACTTTGTGCGGGGGACGTGGAGACCCCCATCCTTTGTGGAGAAACTCCTTAGTGGAACCCGGAGCCAAGGTAACCGTGATTGTGTTCGCGGAAGAGACTTGGTGGCCGAGTAGCAATACTCTTAGTGAGTGCTACAACAACGTGGATGTAGGTGTGCCTTTGTGGCTAACCGAACCACGGGATAAACACCCGCGTCAAGAGTTTGCTATCTCCTATCCCGCTCTTTAAGCTTCCGTATTTCATACTAGCAATTTGTATGCCTTTACTTTCATAGAGTAGTCTCTTGATAGGAAAAGCTATAGGTTGCTAAACTCTTTTGGGATAGGGGTTTCACACTAGAATAACCTAGTTGCACATCTAGATAGTATGTTTTAGTTTAAGTTTTGTGCAAACTAGTTGGAGCCATAGGTCAATGTTTTTATTAGTGCCTAATTCACCCCCTCCCCCTCTTAGGCTAGAGCACCCGATCACTTTCAATTGGTATCAGAGCCGGGACTCACTTGTCTCACAAACAAAGCCAATTCTATTGGCAAATTTGTGTTTACCGGCTCATTAGATCGGTAGGCTTCACCGCCTAGTGAGTTAGCTCTCTTAGGGGAAGGGATGGATTCTCTAGGACCTCCTCCACGTTTCGATGGCACGGGCTTCCAACGATGGAAGATTCTAATGCAATCACACCTCCAAGCAAAGGGTCTAAATGTTTGGAGAGTTATTAGTGAAGGAACTAAAAGCAATAATCAACAAGAGAGGCAATATGATGCTATAGCCAAGTGTGCTATTTTAAGCTCTCTTGGTGAAAATGTGTTCAACCGTGTGTTTGCTTGTGAAAATGCTAATGTTTTATGGAAAACTATTAGTGAGAACCATGAAGGCACAAAAGATGTTGCAAATGAAAAATATCATGTTCTCATTGATAAACTTAATAGTTTCAAGCAACTTGATCATGAAAATACCGAAACTATGTACTCACGGTTGAATATTCTTGTGAATGAAATTAATTCTTTAAATGTGAAGAAAATTGAAGATTTGGAACTCATTCGCAAGATCCTTCACTCACTTCGAAGGCCGGACTATGATTTGGTGACAACAATTCTATATGAGAAAGATCTCACAACAATGACACCAAACAAAGTCCTCAACAAGGTGATAGCTCATGAGCTACGTCATGATATCAAGCCAAGAGCGCCACCTTCTTCACCAACACATAGTGCACTTGCATGCAAGCAAGTCAAGAAGTTGAAGAAGATGGCCATCAAAGGTAGCTCAAGTGAAGAGGAAGAAGAGGAGGCATGCCAAAGCTCCTCAAGTGATGATCAAGAGCCAATGAACCCCTACCTTTACAAGCAAGTAAAGAAGATGAACAAATACTTGAAGAAAATTAACACCATGGGGTATGTGGTCTTCCTCAAAGATGGGCCCCACCATCAACTTATGAAGGTTGAGAAGAAGTTCAAAAAGAACAAGCAAAAGAAGGAGAAGAAGCCCAAGCATGAATCATTTGCCATATTTGGTGAATGGGTTAGTGGTGGTGAAGAATCAAGTGCTAGCTCAAGCGATGAATCAAGCAAGAGATTCACCACCCGCACCAACTTCGGATCATCATCAAACACTTGCCTTATGGCCAAAGGTATGAATAGCGATGTAAGTGATGATGACTCTAATTCTCCTTCAATTGATGAACTTCTTGACCTTGTTCATGAGCACCAAAAAGTCATTAAGAAACAATCAAAAGAAATTAAAAACCTTAGTGCTCTCAAAGATCTAAATGCTTCTCTTGCTACAAACTTTGAAGATTTGATGTGCAAATTCAAATTGCTTAGCAAGGAGCATGAAGAGCTCAAATTAAAATTTGAGAGCATTAATGATACTAATGACTCTTTGGAAATAAAGCAAACTATCCCTTGTGCAATTCCTATCTCTAGGGTAGATGCTTCAACTTCTTGCATTGATTTAATTGATGGTTCTTGCTCTAACCCTTGCAATGAAAGATGCAATGAGAATGTTATTGTAGAATCATGTGATGATCTCATTGCCAAGGAGAATGATGAGCTCAAGCAAGAAGTGGAAAGGCTCATGAAGGACTTGTATAGATTGAAGGGCAAAGGCATGGAGAGCAATGTCCAACCTTCTCAAGATAACCGTGAGAACATGGTGAAGAAGCTTGAGAAGGGGTCCACCGTGACTTGCTCTAAGTGCCACAAAGAAGGCCACAAGTCCAACAAGTATCTTCAACCAAGAAAGAAGCTTTCAGATGAGAAGAATAAGAAGAAACTTACAATCAAAAGTTCTCTCATCTACACCAAGCCCAACCGGAGAAACAAAAGCAATAGCACCTCCTATCTGATCAAGAAGAAAACAAATGGTAAGGTGGTTGCTCACAAGGTTGGGAAGCAAGAAAGGAGTTGGAACCGCCCCATTTGGGTGCCCAAGGATGTCATCATCAATATGAAGGGCCTCAAATGGTGTGGGTTCCAAAGGAGACTTGAAGCCCAAGAATGGCTTCGGGGGATTTGGAGGCTTAGCTCACAAGTCGAAGTGAAGGTTCAAGCCAAAGAAGTTAAGCTCACAACTTGGTCATTTGTTGCCCAAGTCCCCCATAAGTTAATGGTAGCTAAAAATTTCAATCCAAGCATCATGTAGCTCCATTGCTCTTACTATGTTGTTTGCATTGCATCACCTAGTGTTATATATGGTGGGTTGCTTATGTCATGACTCTAACCCATGAGCAACCTACATGGTTTGATAAGTGTGTAGAAAGCTACACAAAGTCACCCTTCATGGTACATGAACTTCATGAGGTATGTATTTCATATGTGTACCATGAACACAAGCTATAGGGTAAACTTTCTAATTGTGTCAAAATCAATGTGCATACATTTGCTTGGTGATTCAAACACTAAATGCACACATTTAGGGGGAGTTCATTTTATAGCTTGTGATTTTGAGACTAATATGTTTTCTAGCTTATCTTTTGTAGTCTCACGTGGAGTTAACACTCTAAGAGAATGTTTCTCACGGTCAATGTGAACAAACAACTCTATAAGAATGATTAGATAAATTATGTTTTCATGCATATTGAGCCATGCTTATTGAACTTAAATGCTCATATCTAAGTTCATAGGCTATGTGCTCATACATTTGCTTAACCTTGGTGTACCAAAAGCTCACCTCTTAGAGACTTTCAATTGGTTGCAAGTCACTTTCAATTGGTACATGTAAGGTAAACAAAATAAAACCCCCGGAGGTATGCAAGGTTCTAAATTCTCACAAATGGTATCTTTATCAAATCCTATTTACTTTAGAGCTACCTCCGTGCATGATATGATCTAAGCTCTCTAGTTATAATATCTAGTTGTGTTCTTGATTTTCACATCATCAAGTTGTGTACACACTTATGGAGAGTTTAGCTCATGTCATGCTAGTTTCGTGATTTTGTGATCCACCATAGTAAATTTTTCAATTGATATCTTCATTGATATCATACAATTGGATCATGAGTCATGAAACTAACTCCCTAGGCTACTAATCTTCTCTTGCGCTATATTGTTTTGCAAGACCTTGGTTTTAGGAGCAAGACCTTTTAGGTGATTTGATTCCAAAGGGGGAGAAATGTGGATCAAAGCAAGGTATTTTCTCAAGGAAAATAAGTATATCCTAAAGGGGGAAAATACCTAAGTGAATCAAGTCATGAGGAAGAAGTAGCAAGATCGGGGGAGAAACAAAAGGGGAAATCATGGTTTTAGGGGGAGGCCAAGTCATCATTGGATGATGGTAAACATCCAAGCAAGCGTAAGCGGTTTTCAATTAATTTCAATTGGTATCAAGTGGTTAAATTTTTCAATTTTTTTGCAAATTATGCTTGCTTTGATTGTGTTGTCATCAACCACCAAAAATGGGGAGATTGTAACGAACATGGCACCTTTTATGCCATTTCGAGTGATTTTGGTGATCGAATGACAACATAACACTTGGACTAATATGACTGTTAAGATGATCATTCTTAGGCTTTTAGGTTCAAGTGATGACAAAGAGAAAGAGAAGATAGGCGTAGCAAGGCCCGAAGGGCCGCCCCTACGGGGGTTCCGCTTTTAGGTTAGCGGATGGGGGTCGAGGGGGAGCCGCCCCTCGCGGGTCTCAGGGCAGCGCCCTGAAAGCTCTTCGGTCAGGAGCACCGGAAGAACCGACGCCATGGGCATCGGAGCATCCGATGGTAGTCGGAAGAACCGACGCCATGGTACTTTGGTGCAGAAGGGAAACGAAGCCAAGTCAGCCTATAGGCACCGGTTGAACCGACGGTCCAAGAAAGGGCATCGGTGCATTGGGCGTCCTATGTTCCAGAGACGATGTCAAGTGCCCAGGAGAAGTTTCTTCAGCACCAGTTGAACCGACGGTGCATCAGAGTATTGCATCGGTGCAATGACGTCAGCGCCCAGGAGAAGATTCTTAAGCACCGGATGAACCGGTGATGCATCGGTACAAAGCATCGGTTCAACCGGTGGTCTCTGCGTCAGCTGTCTAGACTTCAATGGCTACTTCGGGTTATGAGTGACCGGATGAACCGATGCTACCCCGCCAAGAGGCATCGGTTCTTCCGGTGATACGCAGATTTTCAGCTGACCGTTGGAGCAACGGCTACAAGACTTGGTGGCCTATATATACGCCTCACCCCGGCCATTTGAAGATTGCTGGAGTCCCAAAACACCTCATACACATTCAAGAACATCTTCAAGCCATACAAGAGCTCATAGATCATATCCTTAGCTTATAGCACTAGCTTTGTAAAGTGTGAGTGCTAGATTAGCTCTTAGTGAGTGTGATTGCAAGACCTTGAGCCTTTGTACTATGGTTCTCTAGTGAACCAAAACAAGAGCTTGGTGCACCGGTACCTTGGAGCTAGAAGCTCGCCGGCAACGTCATCGACCCTCCGACTTGGTGTGGAGCGACGACGACACTTTGTGCGGGGGACGTGGAGACCCCCATCCTTTGTGGAGAAACTCCTTAGTGGAACCCGGGGCCAAGGTGACCGTGATTGTGTTCGCGGAAGAGACTTGGTGGCCGAGTAGCAATACTCTTAGTGAGTGCTACAACAACGTGGATGTAGGTGTGCCTTTGTGGCTAACCGAACCACGGGATAAACACCCGCGTCAAGAGTTTGCTATCTCCTATCCCGCTCTTTAAGCTTCCGCATTTCATACTAGCAATTTGTATGCCTTTACTTTCATAGAGTAGTCTCTTGATAGGAAAGGCTATAGGTTGCTAAACTCTTTTGGGATAGGGGTTTCACACTAGAATAATCTAGTTGCACATCTAGATAGTATGTTTTAGTTTAAGTTTTGTGCAAACTAGTTAGAGCCATAAGTCAAAGTTTTTATTAGTGCCTAATTCACCCCCTCCCTCTCTTAGGCTAGAGCACCCGATCACTTTCACTGTCGTTTAGAGACTTTGCACTTTCGTACATTAATAACACTTGATCCAAATAGGACCTATCCGTCTCGGCCCCATCACCTTTCGGCACGCGCCAACTACCATTTTTTTTTTGTCCCGTCCGGTTCATGCCACCTGAAATATATATCTCAACGGCTAGAAAAAAAGTTGGTCGCCTCACTCTCTGTTTGATCCATGGTTGTGCCGCCTTGCGCGTCCTCCTCTGATGACCAGATGATCAGCCATGGAGATTCTTATCTGTTTCTTTATTTCACACACGTGGGTATACGTAGACACAAACTAGCTCTACCATAGTTAATTAGTACCATGCATGAACAAGCAACCTTGACCGTAAAGACAATAATACCCAGCCGACACAAGATCATCTGAAGAGGAAAACAAACTGTAATAATCCAATTTACATGCAAAAAATATGTAGTCTGTCATATGGAGAATCTGATGCGCTCGTTCAGTTTTGGTATGCAAATCAAATCTGACCACTTAATTAGGAATATCGTTGAGATCCAATTTCTAGAATTGAACTCTTTGTAAGATTTTTTCAAACACAGGATTGCACTTGCTATGGGTTTGCGTAGACGAATGTGCCCATCTCTAACCACCTTCCTTCGGTCAATTATAACCTGTCCTTATACATTCACTTTATTCGTAAGCAAATTGTACACCTGTCCTTATACATTCAATGCTTCAAACATCCGCGTGTCTCGACTCGACAGATCTGATGATGATGATGACCCGACCCCAAGTCTAGCTTATGCTATGACAACATTCCAGGCAATTAATCATGTCCGCGTGGGAGAAGTTAAGCTAACAACTCGAAGCACCGCCAGTTTCCGCACCATATCTTTTTGTCTTTTGCATATGGCACCATGAAGGCTAGGCTTTATTGACACCCCCCCCCCCACCCCACCAAAAAAACAAAAAAAACACCACCACAGCATACACACACATCAACCGGTCACACGAAGATAGAGGAGCTTGATTGTGGAGTATGCCCTCTTGCAAGGCACGCAAGCTAATAATATAATTAAGGTTAAATAAGATTCTTAAAATTTTCCGCAAAAAAAAGATTCTTAATTTTTGATTGATATAAAGGTAATCTGGTTGAACAATGTAATCCATGTTATTAGATTCAATTTCAGAATTGGTTCTCTCTCTATAGTAACCGGAATAGTAGTTTGCTTCTATAGTAACATGTCACAAGAAAATCTTACATTGTTTGTGGGTCAGAGTCTCAGAGCGTACGTACTTCCCTTTTGCACCAAATTCCAAAGAGAGTGACAGTCCCTGCAGCCATCTTTCCTTGGCGTCCACATCAGCTCTATTCTACTTTCTGATTCACTAGTGCGTGTCTCGGCCTCCAGGGTTTGTCGGCTGAAAACCCATTCTGAATTAGCAATAGCAATCTTGGCTGCCAAGGTAAAGGTCCCCTTTTTATTATTTTCCTGAGACCAGCCAAGAGAAAGATCATCTGCATCACCTTTCCACGCCACCCTTTTGTCTTTTCGATCACAACGAGCTGATCCGAATGCGCTTTTCTAACGCGCCAGTAGAGTCAGATCGTGCGTGTTTGTGCATGTGGGAGAGAGAGAGAGAGAGAGAGAGAGAGAGAGAGAGTTTTTCTTTCTCAAAAGCTTTGGGATCTTTTTTTCAGGAGTTGAATTATGCAATTAATTAGTCATGATCCAGTAGGGGTTTTAATAATTCCGCATTTCAGGGGTTTAGTAAAGTTGTGCTGCAAAGGCAGATCAAGAGCATTATTATGGACATTTTATCGACTCAACTAATTAATCGGTTACTAATAAATGCTGATCTACTGGGAGAATTTCTAGTTGGGAATGGGGTTTCTTTGACACGAAGTCTGGTGCGTTCGATCGTCATTCTTGGAAAAATCACAAAAATCGTCAAGCCTAACTTAATCTTATTTCCCTTTTTTTTTGCAGGTATCTTCTTTCCCTTTTTAAAGAACAACCTCTACAGCAAAGGTCTGTGGCATGTAGTGGGGAAGGCGGCATCTAGGCATGATCGACCGAGCGGCAGCGATGCAGTGCTGTGAGTCTGCATGCACTTAGATGCTCTGCATGCATAGAGGTGCATCGAGTAGTCAGTTCGAGAATTGAATCTAGCATTTTCAGTGTTCGGTCAGCTAGCCTCTTCACTGTGTTGTCATGTAGGCTTTTCAGGTGCATTTACACTCCACACTCCGGGTATCAGACCTTTGTGCGCCTATAAATACTCCGAAGTTTGTGAATTCCCAGCAGCACTCAAACACCAAAGCCCATTGTATACCCAATGTCTGGAGGTGGGTCTAGCGGGAAGAATTACTACGGTTTTGGGAAAAAAAAAGGGGGAAGAAAGGGAGACCCCATAATATGGGAGGGGCCTCTTGGACCTGATTCCTTTCCGGAACCAGTGTTTGAGTTTCCGCCACAGCACAAGAGTGAATTTACCAATGAAACTCCTCTTCGACAATACGATAACCGTAGAGAACCGTGGCCAAAATGCAGACATGGTGATGACTGCTTAGTGCAGATGTGCACCGACGGGATGGATGACGGTCGGCGTTTCTTCAAATGCCCACACGCATGGGTAATACTCGGTTGTTTTATTTCTTTATCTTCATTGAGACACCTTACATGAAATTTATTTTGCAGTCTTCAGATGCTCCAGAAAACTGTGGTTTTACCAGGTGGGTCGATCCTGCACCAATTGATTCAGTTTAGGAGTTCATCGAGTACCTCCAGATAAAGATCTTTGATCTGGAATGCAAGGTGAACCATTACGAGAAAGTGAGCGAGGGTAACAAAGACGACGAAGATGATGATACCAGCAATGCTAGTGACATGCTGCATCGTTGTGTTTATTGTGTTTTTTTAAATTACCTAAGGCATGTTAGCTTAGTTTAGAATCTGTTTACCATAGTTGCAACGGGTTCTGTCATGCTACTGCATATCTAATGTGTGTTTCATTAACGTTGTATTATGATGTAATTCCTATGGTTTACGTTGTGTAATGCAGTTTTTAATTCTTAATTCTTACTGTTATATTTGATGTGTGGTTCACAGTATTCTAGTCTCCTAAAAATGTCCGAAAATATTAAAGGCAAGTTCGAAAATTCACTAGATTGCTTGTGCGTGCGTGGCACCTCGGTGCCGTGATCTGTGGTGCCAAGACGTGTTATCTCGGCGCCACATATTACGGCGCCGACCCCAGGGTCTATTTCTGTAAAAAGTTACAAAAAGGCACATATGTGAAATTCTTTAGCGAAAAGGGTTAAATTGCAAAAATTACGACCGGTCGGCCCGCAGCCGGGCGGCCAAGGCCGGCCGCCCCGCTGCCGGGCGACCGGCCCCCAGGGACCTGCTCCGTAAATTTTTTTCAGAAATGCCCCTGCCGCCCCGCTGCCGGGCGGCCAGGTCCCGGCCGCCTGGCAGAGGGGCGGCCGGGGTATATTCCTGTAAATTTCCAAATCGAAAATATATTTTTATAAAAAACTAAAATAAAAAAATAAAAAAACCGCCCACCCACCCCACTAGCTCCGTGAGACCGGCAGGCAACCCAGCCCAACAGAGCATTCAGCCCACAACTACAAACTGGACAGCAAGGCCCACGTGTCACACAGGCCGGAACTACCCAGCCCAAATTTTTCTGTTGGACTTTTAAGCAGCTGGGCCACAGGAGAAACGTGGGCTCAATTTCGTGAATTCACTGCCCATGGATGAGCATTGGTCTGAGCTCGGGTTTCAGCTTGGGTGCCAAGTATTTATACTGCTTGATTGGGTTTGGGCTGCTAAGCTACAGTTTTGGGCCGTTAGATGAGCATTTGGGCTGAACATTGAGTCTGAGCGTAATTTTGAAGTATCATGAATTTATGAGCTACTTTGCTACAATGGAGCGGATAGAAAAACCCACGGGTTTACAGGTTTGGGTACTATGAACCCAGATCCATGCCCGCAAATCCAATGGGTTTGATATTTTGCCCATTAAGTGATCTATGAGTAGATAAATTGACCCAGATCCATATCCTAATAAAGCAAAAGCCCATTAGGTTTTGGATTTTAGGTACCTATTGCCATCCTTACCCATGCCGCCATGCGAGACCGTTACAACCGCCACTAGTAGAAGCATAGCTAACCCAGCCGACCAAAAGTACTGAGCATTCAGTCCACGATTATGAAAATGGACAACAAAGCCTGCGAAGTCACACAGAATGGAACTACCCAGCCCAACTTTACTGTTGGACTTTTTTTTTTATGAACATGGCTAAACCAGCCAACCAGAAGTCCCGAACATTCAGCCACAGGAGAACGTGAGCTGAATTTTGTGAATTCACTGGGCCCATTGATGAGAATTGATCTCTGTTCTCAGCTAGACGTTAACCACCGGCTCTTGTTTGAGTCACTTTTAACAGTTTTTTTGTTCAATTATAATGTGACACGCTACCAAATATCATTACTAGAAAAAAAACCTAAATTGATTGAAAGATGAATAAAAAATCGCTAAAATGTTGTAATAAAGAAAACTGAAAACAAGAATCACTTAAAAACTAGGTAACCAAAAACAGTCATGAGGACAAAAAATTTACGGTTTCAAACCCGCACAATTTCTGTTCGACTAATTATTCACATACCGTTTTTAAAAATGCCCATCCACAGATTTATTTTATTTTTTTTGTGTGTGGAATCAACCAAACAGGTGGGACAACTTTCACGGCACCAGGCACCAGCCCATGCATGGCACACCAGGAATGTTTCTGTGCGCCATGGCGTGCCATACCGTCGTGTAGCTGCTCGATTCAGAGTTGTGAAACCTGACACGGAGCCGGCAATGGCGCCTCGGCATCAGCACGAGCGCGATCACCGGAAGCAGCAGCGGCAAGAGCTGCTTCGTACTGAGCGGCAGCCACGCGGCGCCACCTCCGCAGGCCCTCGCGGACGCTTTCGCTGTAGTCGTCGTCGTCGCGGTCGCGGAAGGCCTCGCGGTCGTCCTTGGCGTTCATGACGCTGGTCTCGAACAGCTCCACCTTCCATTCCTCCATGCGTGGGAGGTCCGAGCGCCGGTAGACGAACTCCAAGTACTCCTGACCAAAGAGACGGGCAGGTCGTGTGAGCTACGATCGAGCTGAGTGAGCAGCCCAGGACGGCGATCCAGTCGCCGCCACCGGCGCGACCCTCCTCCCTGCGCCTGGAAGAACCACAGAGTGAAGACCCGCATCGGAAGGTCGACGAACGACAGCGACGGCGCGAGCGGCGGCGGGAAGGTGTGCACTACTGTAAAAAAGAGTCAGGCGGGTAAAAAACTATTTTTAAGAATGAATACCGCACCCGTTGCTGCTTTCTGCAGCTAGAAATAAATATTTGCAGGGTAGGTGTTATACCTGTTTCTAGAAATCGATTTCTAGAGATGGGTGATGGACTAACCTACCCTTACAAACCGAATAAAAAATTAAAAAAAGGCTGCCGATGCCGCTTCGGGCGCCCCGCCGCCCACACCGCCGCCGCCGGCGGAGCTGCACTGCTCACGCCCGCCGCGAGCCGGGCCGCCGTGGGCGCCTCACCGGCCGCCGCGCTGCGACTCGGAGGGATGAAGAGATAAGGAGAGAGAGGGAGAGGAAAGAGACAATGAGAGGGGGGAGAGATAAGGCTACCCACGAAACTCGTGGAGAAGATAAGGAGAGAGGAAAGAAACAGCATGCACCCATGGTTTTCAAACTTTTCAGCAAAGTACGCACGTGGTTTTCAACTCTGTAGGGGCGGGTGATGGCTTCACCCGCCCCTACAAATGCCTCCAATTTTTTAGGTGTGGGTGAAGGGGTGACCCGCCCCTAGAAATCGATTTCTAGGGGCGTGTCGAATGCTACAGTACCTCACCTCTATTTTTAGCAACGGGTGAAATTTCAATTCGCTCCTAAAAAAAATTGGGATGTTGCTACAAATCGTTTTTTAGTAGTGGTGCTCGTACAGCGGGCCGACGCGGCTGCCGTCCACGGTGACGAGCCCCGCCGTGTATAGGAACGGGATCGAGGAGTGCCCGGTGCAGTAGAGGACGGTGTCGGCGGCGGGGAGGAAGCCGTCGGCGAACGCCACCGTCCCGTCCTCGCGCAGGCGGTCCACCGGCGGGTGCAGGCGGATGCCGGCGTAGTTGGCCAGCAGCTTCGACATCTTCGGCGACGGCGTCGTGGCATCCTCCATGGACTTGGCCACGAGGTGGACCTCCCTGGCGACGCCGCAGAGCTCCGTTGCGATGTCCAGGCCTGTAACATCCCGTCTCCGGACCGGTCTACCCGGTAGGCCAAACCGGTCTGACCGGTTGGGCGCCTTCCAACTCAACATTATCTTCTCACGGTGTTTATTTTCTTTCACTCAACTCTCTTTCTTCCCCGTTGAACCAGAGACGAGCAGAGCTCGTTCCACAGCCGCCCCTTACTTCGATTTCCTCCGTCCGGTCGCTTTGCTTCGATCCCTTGCGCATAGAAGTTCCCCACCACCTCCTCCACCTTCCCCAACCTCCAGCCTAGCCTCTCCTCGGTCGAATCGGCGAGAATCGAAGCTCCAAGCCTCCATGGACAGTAGCTCCGCCTCTCACCGTCGATCCGCCTCTCCGGTCGTCCTCCGCCCAAACAAGTCCCTAAAATGGGTTCGTGGTGAGCTCCTCATCCTCCCCGACCCCTTCCTTCGTAGATTCCGACGCTGAGCCGCCCGGGACGCCGCCGGCCATGGCCCTGTGCCATTGCTCGGCTAGTACCGGTCTAACCGGTTGTATATACCGGTCTGACCGGTGTGTGCCATTTTATTCATTTGACGAAACTTGCAGGTTGCCTAACAAATTAAGGAAAAATCCTAAAAATACAAAAGTAATTTTGTTTGAATGCTTAGATCTAAATATCCAGGGGAAAAATATTAATTCTTGTGAAATGACATTTTTTTACCGCCGATAAAGTTTAGGTTGTGTTTTAGAGTTGTTTAATTATTTTTGGTAAATTGGTTAGTCCAAAAATTATGAAACTAGGGCAGTGGCTTGTTTTAGGAATGTGTAGTTCATTGCAAAAGTTACAAGTCTATAAAACATCATTTAGTATGGTAATCAACGTATCCCTGTACTAGTATGTTTATTAGATAATAACTAGTTTATGTTTGTGAAAGATATTGGCGCATATAATTAACACATTTTATCGGTGTAGTGTCATGTTAATTTTTGATTCACCATTAGAATGCACGGCTACTCTAGAAAATTTGTACCCGGACAATCTGGGCTAAAACCCGGAGTCTCCGGACGTGTGGGTTTGTAGCTTCTTAATGGTTAAGTTCATCATGAGTAGGCTTAAATAAATAGTCTTAACTAGCTTCTTATATGAAAATTTAGTACTTAATTATGAATTGTTCCTAAACTAGCATATTTCCCAATTAATTAAGGTTATACTTTTAAATAATCTCTTAGAGTTGTCTAACTATTTTAGCCTCCTATGTATTACTTCTTTGAATTCACCCAGAGGTTGATTGAGTAAAGAAAGAGTTTAGTAGCTGCAGCTTGAAATATATATACTCAGGACATTGCTCGGTTAGGACCGGTCTGACCGGTTAGAGGGACCGATCTGACCGGTAGTGTGCTTGGGGTAATTTGGACCGGTCTGACCGGTCTGATGGACCGGTCTGACCGGTGTGGCGGCAGCTGAGCGGATAGGGTTAGGGTAGTTGGTCCGAATCATTAGCAATTCCCCTCAGTTATGGATTGTTTTTGTAAATATGTCATTCATATATGCATTCTCTCATATCATATGCATATGCACACATGTAGATTCCGGTGCATGCGATATCGTGACTGTGGAACAGGCGTAGCCGTGAAGCCCAAGAGCTAGCGAAGCAGGATTGAGAAGGAATTCGTGAAGGCCCGGACCAATGGTCGAAAGGGCCCAAGGCATTGCGAGAATTAACGCTAACTTAGTGTTACCCTGAGGCAAGCCCCGGTGCATGTCCTACTATTTTAAATTATGATTCACTGTGTATATGTTTTATCTATTACATGTGCATTACGTATTAGGAATTGATTGGAACCCTAGCTATTCCTATGTTTCCCTGAATTTTTACTAGTATGTCTAGGTCGATAGTGGTGCCAGGCTAAATGAGTCCGGTAGAAGTCGGGTGACTTCGTGTCACTCGCGAAACACAGGAAACTTTAGAAGTCGAGTAATTGCCGGTTACTCGCGAGATACATTATTATCTTTATACTTCAGTATTCGTGAAATGGGTTGAAATGGATATGGAGATGTGAGACCGGGTGGGGATGATGGATAGGTATGGCAGCAGGACAGAGTTCCTGGGTGCCTTAGCCCCGTCTGAGTCGATTAAGGACCGGTTGTTGTGGCAGTGCTGATTGGGGATTGAATTGTACTAACCGCATGCCGGGAGTAGGAGGTAGTCGAAACCGGTAAGCCTAGTGCTGCCTCGCTTCGAAAGTACAGAACTTCATCACCACCCCTTAGGGCGAGTCGAGTAGTCGCGGAGAATTGTGATGCATGTATTTACTTTTGGTGGTCTCATGTTGAGCTCGACTGACTATAAAAAGGTGGGGCGGTTCTGTAGTTCGAGGCGGGGAGGGGAAAGGTTGGTGCGTGGGGTCCGACGGGGCTTTTGCGTGCCGTGTTGGTTAGGTCCACCTTGCAAGGTTAAATCGAATCGATTCGCCGTGTCTCGCGGTCATGAGGGCCTTGATCTCTTTGCTGCATCGTAGCAAACATGTAGAATGTGAGTTAGGTATATTTATATAAAATATTGAGCTCATTGAATTATTTTGCTTGCATCACCATGATTGCTATAGTGGGTCTATGCAAATATTAGATGAGAATTAATTTATATAGAACTTGAAGCTAAAATAATGAAAGTAAGGAATTACTTTAGTTGCTTTTTCTACAAAATAAACCACCAGCCAAATACCTTGCATGTCTAGATATGTGGGCTAAGTATACCCAATAGTCGGGTAAATCTTGCTGAGTATTAGTTGCTCAGTGTTTGTTGTTTATCCTATTTTAGGTTTAGGAGCTAACTAGGTGTCATATCGGTGGGCTCGATGTGGTGCCTTATCTTCACGTCTCGGTAGTCCTCGAATTATTTAATTTGTTTTATTTATTCTCTATTAAACAAGCTTTGTAAGTTAGATTCTCTTCCGCTGCTATCTTTTCTTTTGCAAAGTTTAAATTTAAAGCTGTTTTGTAAAAGTTTTAATATCATTTACTATTTTTGTAATATTTTCGTATTGCTGGTACCTTCTGCGCTCGCCTTCGTGCGGGACTTCTGGTGTGTTTCGATCGGCCTGTGGGTTGGAAACAGCCTGTCAAGTTACACTTAATTAAGCTAATGCACCAGGTGATGGCGGTTATGCTTAATTAAGCGTTTTAACTCGGCGGGTCTGTCACAGCTGGTATCAGAGCTGAAATGCACCAGAGGGTACCAGCAATATTATTTTTGATATTTTCAAAACAAAAAAATTGAGTTTTGACAAAATACGTCTCTCTGCGCTTAAGGGATTAGGAGAGATTAGATCGTAAGTCCTATATAGTGTAGGTTATGTCAGGTGGTTGTAAATATAGTATCAACTAACTCTTAGGCATTAAGTAGGTGGGAATATATATATATATATATATTGTGATTTTTCTGCAGGTACACTAACTCCGCTTACGTAGGGGAAAAATTAGTAATAGACGTATAGAGTATATAGAGAGAGTACGTATGGTGCCACCGCAAGGACCTCCGTATATTGCCATAGTTTGAGTGGCAAAATTTTTCCTTTGTGAGGACGTATAGGTCATGCATACATCATATCATATGCACTATTTTTGTTTGAATGTTTATTAGCATTTCATCATAGTCATCATATTGTTTTGCTTCGGGTGTTTATTAGTAGTTCTTGTACAAAATTCCTTCCCGCCATGCTTGTCTCGTTTTCAGTAATTTCGAACCCCACATGGTTAGTAAAACCTAAAAACCATTGCGTAGTAACTGAACAAAAATTTATGTACTGGATTAAACAATTGAAATGCGAAGTTACGACTCTAGTAATGTGGTCGGTATTCTCACTTCTGAGAATAAAAATCTTCTGATCAATCTTATTCTCCTGGATAGTCAAAGTAAGGATGTTATCTTTAGATGAAACTCTGGGTTGATTTTCTTATAGTACCTTTCATTCCGCTATCCGCTAATCTTATCCTATCCGTGTCCCAATGACTATTCCAATTTATTCAAATATAAAGGTTCTCTATTAATTGATCCATGTTAATTTGAGATCGTATGTCCTTGTCTTTAGATTATTCAATCTAATGCTTGAAGAAAATTCGTTCCAGCCATTCTTAATGGCTGACAACATCTTTCTATTCTTCTACCAATAATACACGTTATTCTAATCGCCCCGGTTCCTATATCTAAAGTGAATCCGTTTACATTTTTGGCTTCTTGCTCAAATAAACATGAATAAATTAAAAGTTTGATCACATACAATGTTGTCATCAGGTATGATTAGGGTCGCACGTTTCTTACATTGCATAATCACATATTGGTTAGTTCTGAGACTGGCATGGGAAACCTGAGTGACCGACTGACTAAGGATAGGACTCGTGGTGTTTTCATAATTCGTAAAGTTTTCTCTGATTTCTTGTGTTACTTGAGTTGCCCTCTATGATTTCCTATGTAGTGGTGATTGTCCCTCGGACTATAGTGCCTTGACGAGACCTAGGGCCTCATGTGGACTGCAGCCATACGTTGAGCCGCTGGGTACGCGCTGGTACTTAAGTACGTGTGGATAGGATCTGCTACGACTGTATTTTTCCTGCAACCCTTGTAATGCGAGTCTGTTTTTAAGGGGGTAGGCCATACGCAAACAACAACGCTAATGGGTAGTTAAACCTTGAGTTTCTAAGAATGTTGGGTCACTAACATGCATCAGAACATAGGCGTCCTGCATCATACAACTCAATTAAGAAATATAATATACATTTTTGAGCAAGTATATTCTTGGACAAAAACTTTTTCTTTACACTCCAACTATTCATGGCAACCAAAAAGAATTCGATTTGATCGATGTTAGGCTTCTATTGATCTCGTATAAGCAACTGGGAGTTGATTCCTTACTTAAGTTATTCTTCCTCCAAGTGTGCACGTGATCAAGTGTGTCGAAATTCATGGCCAATTCTCATTAGTCATGTATAAATATTAGAAGTTTATTCTTGGCCCTTTTCTTTCCCTATAAATCTCGAGACGAGATTTCTTTAAGGGGGTAGGATTGTAACATCCCGTCTCCGGACCGGTCTAACCGGTAGGCCAAACCGATCTGACCGGTTGGGCGCCTTCCAACTCAACATTATCTTCTCACGGTGTTTATTTTCTTTCACTCAACTCTCTTTCTTCCCCGTTGAGCCAGAGACGAGCAGAGCTCGTTCCACAGCCGCCCCTTCCTTCGATCCCCTCCCTCCTGTCGCCTTGCTTCGATCCCTTGCGCATAGAAGTTCCCCACCACCTCCTCCACCTTCCCCAACCTCCAGCCTAGCCTCTCCTCGGTCGAATCGGCGAGAATCGAAGCTCCAAGCCTCCATGGACAGTAGCTCCGCCCCTCACCGTCGATCCGCCTCTCCGGTCGTCCTCCGCCCAAACAAGTCCCTAAAATGGGTCCGTGGTGAGCTCCTAATCCTCCCGACCCCTTCCTTCGTGGATTCCGACGCCGAGCCGCCCGGGACGCCGCCGGCCATGGCCCTGCGCCATTGCTCGGCTAGTACCGGTCTAACCGGTTGTATATACCGGTCTGACCGGTGTGTGCCCTTTTATTCATTTGACGAAACTTGCAGGTTGCCTAACAAATTAAGGAAAAATCTTAAAAATACAAAAGTAGTTTTGTTGGAATGCTTAGATCTAAATCTCCAGGGGAAAAATATTAATTCTTGCGAAATGACATTTTTTTTGCCTCCGATAAAGTTTAGGTTGTGTTTTAGAGTTGTTTAATTATTTTTTGGTAAATAGGTTAGTCCAAAAATTATGAAACTAGGGCAGTGGCTTGTTTTAGGAATGTGTAGTTCATTGCAAAAGTTACAAGTCTATAAAACATCGTTTAGTATGGTAATCAACGTATCTCTGTACTAGTATGTTTATTAGATAATAACTAGTTTATGTTTGTGAAAGATATTGGCGCATATAATTAACACATTTTATCGGTGTAGTGTCATGTTAATTTTTGATTCACCATTAGAATGCACGGCTACTCTAGAAAATTTGTACCCGGACAATCTGGGCTAAAACCCGGAGTCTCCGGACGTGTGGGTTTGTAGCTTCTTAATGGTTAAGTTCATCATGAGTAGGCTTAAATAAATAGTCTTAACTAGCTTCTTATATGAAAATTTAGTACTTAATTATGAATTGTTCCTAAACTAGCATATTTCCCAATTAATTAAGGTTATACTTTTAAATAATCTCTTAGAGTTGTCTAACTATTTTAGCCTCCTATGTATTACTTCTTTGAATTCACCCAGAGGTTGATTGAGTAAAGAAAGAGTTTAGTAGCTGCAGCTTGAAATATATATACTCAGGACATTGCTCGGTTAGGACCGGTCTGACCGGTCAGAGGGACCGGTCTGACCGGTAGTGTGCTTGGGGTAATTTGGACCGGTCTGACCGGTCTGACCGGTGTGGCGGCAGCTGAGCGGGTAGGGTTAGGGTAGTTGGTCCGAATCATTAGCAATTCCCCTCAGTTATGGATTGTTTTTGTAAATATGTCATTCATATATGCATTCTCTCATATCATATGCATATGCACACATGTAGATTCCGGTGCATGCGATATCGTGACTGTGGAACAGGCGTAGCCGTGAAGCCCAAGAGCTAGCGAAGCAGGATTGAGAAGGAATTCGTGAAGGCCCGGCCCAATGGTCGGAAGGGCCCAAGGCATTGCGAGAATTAACGCTAACTTAGTGTTACCCTGAGGCAAGCCCCGGTGCATGTCCTACTATTTTAAATTATGATTCACTGTGTATATGTTTTATCTATTACATGTGCATTACGTATTAGGAATTGATTGGAACCCTAGCTATTCCTAGGTTTCCCTGAATTTTTACTAGTATGTCTAGGTCGATAGTGGTGCCAGGCTAAATGAGTCCGGTAGAAGTCGGGTGACTTCGTGTCACTCGCGAAACACAGGAAACTTTAGAAGTCGAGTAATTGCCGGTTACTCGCGAGATACATTATTATCTTTATACTTCAGTATTCGTGAAATGGGTTGAAATGGATATGGAGATGTGAGACCGGGTGGGGATGATGGATAGGTATGGCAGCAGGACAGAGTTCCTGGGTGCCTTAGCCCCGTCTGAGTCGATTAAGGACCGGTTGTTGTGGCAGTGCTGATCGGGGATTGAATTGTACTAACCGCATGCCGGGAGTAGGAGGTAGTCGAAACCGGTAAGCCTAGTGCTGCCTCGCTTCGAAAGTACAGAACTTCATCACCACCCCTTAGGGCGAGTCGAGTAGTCGCGGAGAATTGTGATGCATGTATTTACTTTTGGTGGTCTCATGTTGAGCTCGACTGACTATAAAAAGGTGGGGCGGTTCTGTAGTTCGAGGCGGGGAGGGGAAATGTTGGTGCGTGGGGTCCGACGGGGCTTTTGCGTGCCGTGTTGGTTAGGTCCACCTTGCAAGGTTAAATCGAATCGATTCGCCGTATCTCGCGGTCATGAGGGCCTTGATCTCTTTGCTGCATCGTAGCAAACATGTAGAATGTGAGTTAGGTATATTTATATAAAATATTGAGCTCATTGAATTATTTTGCTTGCATCACCATGATTGCTATAGTGGGTCTATGCAAATATTAGATGAGAGTTAATTTATATAGAACCTGAAGCTAAAATAATGAAAGTAAGGAATTACTTTAGTTGCTTTTTCTGCAAAATAAACCACCAGCCAAATGTCTTGCATGTCTAGATATGCGGGCTAAGTATACCCAATAGTCGGATAAGTCTTGCTGAGTATTAGTTGCTCAGAGTTTGTTGTTTACCCTATTTCAGGTTTAGTAACTAACTAGGTGTCATATCGGTGGGCTCGATGTGTCGCCTTATCTTCACGTCTCGGTAGTCCTCGAATTATTTAATTTGTTTTATTTATTCTCTATTAAACAAGCTTTGTAAGTTAGATTCTCTTCCGCTGCTATTTTTTCTTTTGCAAAGTTTAAATTTAAAACTGTTTTGTAAAAGCTTTAATATCATTTACTATTTTTGTAATATTTTCGTATTGCTGGTATCTTCTGCGCTCGCCTTCGTGCGGGACTTCTGGTGTGTTTCGATCGGCCTGTGGGTTGGAAACAGTCTGTCAAGTTACACTTAATTAAGCTAATGCGTCAGGTGATGGCGGTTACGCTTAATTAAGCGTTTTAACTCGGCGGGTCTGTCACAAAGCCGCTCTCGCCGCTGCCCACCACCAGCACCGCCTCGTCGCGGAAGGGGTCTGGCACCCGGTACGAGTGGCTGTGCAGCTGCCGCCGCGGCCGCACCTCCATGTCGTTGATGCTTGGCCGCCTCGGCTGCGAGTAATGGCCGTTGGCCACGACCACGGCGTCGAACACCTCCTCCGTGGGCGACCCCTCCTCTCCGCCGTCAGGATCGACGTGTACAGATCTCACCTGCCATTTCACGTCGGCGCCGGCGGCGCCAGCCTCCCGCGACGCCATGGTGACGCGCACGACCCTGGTGTTGAGCCTGACGGCGCCGGCGAGCCCGAACGCGGCGCAGAAGTCCTTGAGGTAGCAGAGCACCTCGCGGTGGCCCCGGAAGCGGCGCGCGTCGCGGCCGGGTCTGGGCACGAACTGGAAGTCGGAGAAGCCCATGCACTCGCGCGGGGCCATCACCCGCACCGACGCGTACACGCTGCTGTGCACCTTCACCGGCGCGGTGGCTCCCAGCGGGTCGCCGGCGTCGGTCCTCGGGTCGTACAACCACTGCCCGCCGACATCGCCGCGCTGCTCCATAACCGTGACGGCGAGGCCCTCGCGCCGCAGCTCGCGCGCCGCCACCAGCCCGGACAGGCCGGCACCGACGACGCAGACCTTTTTGGACTCGGGTGCCATGGCGATGGTTCGAGGCAGTAGGTCTGAAGCAGGCTTATTCTGTCGCCCACGCGGAGAGCAAGAATGAGACTTCACGCTTCCATTTGAAGGTATTGACCGGACAATAAATCTTAATAATTGATTTAATTCAAGTAGGAAAGGTATAGACATGCTATGTTTAGTTATTAATTTTTTATACTCAAGCTCCCTTCCAATTAGGAAATATATTGATCAGCCAATAAACTATTCTTAAAGCATCTCTAGCAGTCCCACAATAATCATTTCCTAATAACTGGTATCGGGAGATGTCTCAATAGTAAGGATTATTGGGGGAGTTGTTTTTGCAGTCTCCCAATAACCTCATCTCAATCCAACTACTTTATTGGGAGAGTCACAATTTCCCTTTTATTTAGGGAGAGTTGGGGTGTATTATTGAGTTGTCCGAATAACTATTGGAAAAAGGGAAAGGTTTAGGAGGATTGCTGGAGCACTATTTTCTTATCAACTCTCGCAATATAATAGTTGGATTAGGAATTTGGAGACTGCTAGAGATGCTCTTGAGGTTTAGGGTAGTTTGACAATGTCTTGGTTTGTGACAAGGTCAGGTGTCAAAAGACGAAAACATGCAAGTTGTCCTTGGATCACTTGAAGTGTGCTCTTGCATTCACGCCGGCGTCGAGGACTGGGCAAATCGCAATCAGGCGGCGGCGCAACCGTCCTCACCGTCGGCCGGCAGCCGCTATGCCATCCACCCCACCAGCTCCGTGAGACCGGACGGCAGGCAACAGGGCCTTGTTTGGTTGCAGGGATTTTTTTCAAGTCCCTGGGACTTTTTAGTATTTAGAAGTATTAAATAAAGGTTAATTATAAAACTAACTGCAGAACCCTGGGGCTAAACTGCGAGACGAATCTAATGAGATATATTGATCTATGATTAGCGGATGGTTACTGTAGCATAAATGTAGTAAATTATGAATTAATTAGGCTCATTAGATTTGTGACACCTCAGGTGTTAGCACATCTAATGCAATCAAGGTACCTTAGTTAAAGTTAAAAGAAACATTTGAGAAATTAATTCAAAAAGAAAGTATCAAATAAAAGACAAATTATACAAAAGAAATTAAAGGAAAAAGAAAAAGGAGTGGGAAGCAACTCAAAATTTATTTCAAAAATTGTGCACAAAATTTTAGTTGCTCATGAGAGGTGTTTCAATTGACATGTGCTCAATTGAACTTAAGCCAAAATCAATTCAAAAACTGAATAAAACTAAAGTCCTTTTGTGCAAATATGCAAATGTACCAATAGTTCAAAATGTGAGTTTCAAATGAAATTTTGCATAACACAAAAGTTGAAGATCTTGAAAAGTTATGCAAAAGTGGTATTCAACACTTTTCCATTTGAGCCCTCCAATTAGGAGATAATTTTTGTTTACCGAGAGGTCCCTGAAATTTTCAGAAATCGCAAAAGAGCCCCTACCTCCATCTCTTTCTCCCGGCTTGCTCTGTTTCAGCCGCCGCCTGCCGTACGCCGCCGGTGGACTTCGTCCACCGCGCGCCCGCGGCCAAATGGACCCGGGGAAACCTCTCCACGCCACCTGGCCTGCCCCTTGGTGCCCTCCCACGCCCACACGCGTCCCAGGCCGCTCCCGTGCCGCCACGACACCCCGGCCGGCGCAGCGCCGCTGCCTCCTCCGCCCGCTCGCCGTCGAGCCACCCAGGACCAAATCAACCGCCCCCAGTCACTGCATTCCTCCCCCAGGAGCTCCTTGGCCTATAAAGACCCCCAGCACCCCACAGTCGCGCCCCTTCTTCCCCTTCTTCCTCCTCCCGCCGCTCCGCCATGGCCGCCGAGATCCAGCTCGCGCGGACCGGCTAGCCCAGCCCCACATTGCCCCCTCCGACCACCGCAGCAGCTTCGCCACCTCCCAGTTAAGCTCCACGCGCGCGGAATCGAATCCAAACCCCCTCCCGAAGCCGTTCCCCTTTTGCGCCGCCGCCGGCGAGCTCAGGCTCACCGCGGACCGGCCAGCTCCGGGGAAGACCGAGCCCGACAGCTACCCCAGAAGCATCCACGAGCTCACGCGGTGCTCGTGTGCACCTTGTTCCCCTACCCCGAGCCCTCCTTCGCCTCCAGCGCCGGCGAACCGAACAACCGACCCGCCATCAACGCCGACGAGCTTGAACCTATGCTCCAAACGCTCGAACGTCGACCAGGGTAGGTGTTCCTCGATCCTTTCTCCCCCACGCGCCTCCCCGTGGCAGCCCCGGTAAGCCCTACACCGCAGAACACCACCGGCAAGATGCCACGGCGGAGAAGGCCGGCGAAGGACCCGGTTGTAATTTCTTTTTTTCGTTCAAGGGTGTCTCTGCAAGTTTTACAGTGTATACCAGTGAACTTCTAAAATGCGAAACAAATCACAGAAAAATCAGAAAAATGCAAACTCAACTGATCTGGAATCCTTGTAACAAAATCTACAAATTTTGTAACATTCACATTTGCAGAAACTCAACCGAATTTAATCTAGGGAAAAGATTAAGAAAATCACCTTATGCATGTTCATGAAGTTCTGCTCATCAAATGACCTTGATTTTTGGATATGTTATAACTAATGGGATGCTAAGATCACAGTAAAAAGATGACACCAAACCAAAACAGTTATCAGGTTAGAACAATCAAGATTCTCTAATCTGTGTTAGCATTCTCGATTTAATTCTGGAAAATATGTACATGAACTTGCTCTGAAAATTTTACTACAGCCTTGTGCCACTGAATCTATGCAAATCTCTAAATTTCAAATTTATTAGAATTCATTTGCTTTATACCATGATTTATGCTTGTCTTATCAACTTAATTCCTTATATATAGTTGTTATGCTCAGAAAAATCCATGTTTATTTCTGGAGTCTCTTTTTAGCTCTGTGTTCCTGTCTAAGAATTTTGAGCTGCATTTACTGAGTTTTTCCTTGGTGAATAATCATGCTTAGCATCTTAGGGCTAGATTTACTATTTTTGTTCTGAGTAATCTACAATGTTTCTGATCTTTATTTTTGGGCATGATCTTGTTTAGAGTATGTTCTACCCGTGATAAAAAGTTCAGATGCAATGCTGGTCAGATGCATCTTGAGAAATTTATGCAAACTCATGTTAAGTTAACTGAATAACTAATTTAGTATAGTGAGTTAAATCTTGAAAAATTTTCTGGAGTATTTTTAACTCAGGACTAGTCTCTGGTAAAAATTTGAGAACCAAATCCTTAGTAAAACTTTCGGTAGATTTAATCTTTGTTGATGGCTTGCTGTTTTTAATCTTTTTATCACCTCTGCTATATAAGTGTATAAAATCTGGAAAAATTTCAGTACTGAGTTTATGCTTTGAAGTTGCTTGCATAAAATTTGTAGCACCAGAATCCATGTTGAACATTCTGTACAAAAATATGAAGTAACTAGAGTAATCCATTTGCATGAATAGTTATAGTTTTTGCTCTATGATAGATGCTGAAATTTATACCCTGAATGTTCAAGTTTGAATCTGAGTTACTTTAGTGTTTCATCACTAGCTCTTTAGTAGTTGTGTTGTTAAGGAATAATGAAAGCATGCTATGTGTTGAAATTGAAAATGAAAACCCAAAACCCCACTCATTCATGAATAACCGTAGTTATGCTTGCTACTCTATAAACGATTGCCCATGCAATGAAATGTGAAATCATCACTAAATTAACTTTCGTGGACTACAACTTTATCGTGAAGGAAAGAAATTATATCCCTGAATAACTCAAAATCTTGCATTGCATATAGAAACGGTTAACCTCGCGGACGGAGACTACGAACTGGTGCCCGCGGACTCTCGTGCGGAGCAGGAGGTTAATCTGAACTGTACTAACTTGTCTCAAGACCTGGGCCAAGCCCCAGAAGCTTTTCTGTCTGACAGTGCCCAAGAAGGCAAGCCCCGGAGCATAATCCCACTATTTTTCCGAATTACCATTCTGCTATCTATTTATTAATGTATGGTAACAGTTGGTTTTCTGCATTTAAGTTCTCTAGGCGTTGATCGAAAACCCTAGATGCATGATCCATAGGAACCTATGTTTGATACCGGATCTTTTTATCGACTAGTTGCCATGCTAAATAGGCACGGTAGAAGTCGAGTGGTTCCCTGCCTCTCGCGAGCAAATAGGAAATGTACTGACTTTATTTCCTGTTGAAATGTAAGGACAACAGGCGGGGTTGTGTAGTTGTGATACCCCGCTGGTGTAGTCAAAAATGGCTAAGGTCGCGGTGTGTGGCTCATTTTGTTAAGCGTTTGAAAGTACTAGCCACATACCGAGAAATATGGTAATCGGTAAGCTTAAGTACCTGATTGGACCGGCGAGTGGAACGATCTCGCACCCTCCTGGTAGAAGTAGGGTTTATTTTTATGTCGCGACGTACGGGTGCAGAGTGGTCGGACTCTGTAGTCGGGGAGGGTGTTCCGGATCCACGGACTGGAAAGAAAGGGGAAAAGTAGCGTGGGCGGGAGCGAAGTCGATCCCCATGCGTGTGGTCTAGGTTCCCCTGGCCAGGTTGAAATTCGATTCAGAATCGTCCGCCTCTCACGGCATGAGATTGCTTAATGATTTCAGTCACATAGAGTAACAAGTGGAATACGATGATGAAAATACTGCTGGTTGATTAAATGGTTGCTCTACCATGTTTGAGTAGAGTTAGTTGCAAATTTAGAATGGTTAATTCCACTAGAATCTGGCTAAGTAAAACCTGAAAGTAAGGATCAACACTTAGCGGCATTTTTGGCAAACAAACCTTACCAACCAAAAAGCTTGCATGTCTAGCTATCGGACTATGTTATATCCGGAGACGGGTCAGTCTTGCTGAGTATTAGTATACTCAGCCTTGCTTGTGGCACTGTTTTTCAGGTACTAACTTTGAAGATCTGTTTGCGAGTCTTACTTGGCCTTGCACTCTGCCTCCGGGTTGGTCTGTTGAGTGGGATGGCCCTTCAGCTGGTGCTAATCACCCTCCCGCTGAGTGACGCATTCGTACGGGCTTTACCGATGCGTCACGTTATTTCGTTAGTTATCTTTTAATGCTTCCGCTGAACTTTGAGACTTGAATAATTTGAGGAGCTGGAACTCCGTAGTACTTCACTAGTCTGAACATGGTTTGTAATAAATTTTTCTTTCCGCTGCAATCACTCTGAGATGTATGAAATGGTTTGTGTTGTAATCTCTGGGCTCACCTTCGTGTGAGTGTTGTCTGCTGATCCTGGAATAGCGTGGCTTTTATCGAGGCTTCACTCGAGGAACTACCGGTGAGTGCCAAATTGGGTCAGAGTTGCTTAGCAACGAAGATCAGTGCACCCGGGCCCAGTAGTTTTGGGTGGTTCCGCCACAAGATTCGTCTCGCGAATTAGCACTCAGCTGTCAAAAAAACAATAATAAATAGATTTTATTTAATATTATAAAATAATAAGAGCTCAATGAAGGAATAAAGAAGATGAGGGATGTTTACTCAGACTCCCTAACACCACTATCGCGACCTCCGATGGAATTTAAGGCTCGCCAAGCAAAGCATCAGACTCTCAAGCATTACCCAAGCGACATAGACTTGACTGGGTGGGAAATTACCTGCACGGATTTCATCCCACGTGGTGGTTCAGGCAAAATAAAACGTTGCTTCAATTGTGGGAATCCTAACCACTTCGCTCGACACTGCTCCCAGCCTAGACGACCAAAACGGGGTCAAGATTCTATGCAGAACAACAAAAATAAGGGAAAGAGACAGGATAGTTTACAAGGAAAGGTTGGAGGCACCCCACTGTCCGATCTTCTTGAAGGTGCACCGGTTATGACGGGTATATTCTCTATTCTCAAACCGTCTAGCCCCTACTTTGCATATCAAAGGGAAATCTCATTATCCTCCTTGCTCGTATAACTCTCCTTGAAAACTAAAAAGAGTGGCAATCAAGAATACTAGAATAACACGCAGGATCATTACTAGCATGGTTTTTGCATGGCCATTACTTAAACATGTGCATCATGGGGCTCAATTACAATTAACATCATATGCATCTAGGAAGGGTTTTGCGTTTATCACCTAACCCTCCGTCTTTCTTTCTAGCCTTGTGCATTATTTAGGTTGCTATATTTTTACCTTGTCGTGGTGTCTGTCACTGACCAATGGTGCCGTGACGGGACCTAGGGCCTCGTGTGTGCTGTAGCCATACGTTTGTGCCACTAGAAGCGCGCTGGTATCTTGGTACGTGTAAGCAATACCCCGACAATCCATTTTTCGCGACCTGAATATTGTGTTAACATGGGGTTTTGATTCGGCCAACAAAAACCGTGAGTTTCTGGTATATCCTTCTGGGTCACTAACCAGCATTGCAATCATACATCTCGAGGATGCATCATTCTCATGGTCATCGAGCATATGCATCTCGCATCATAATGTTTAATTTAATCAACGGTTTGAGCAGGAGTGTCCTTGAGCAAAAACTCACCTTGATATCTTTTCTATCTAGATTCACCACCAGATTGAGACCTTGATTCTACCAGAACTTAGGTCCTCTCTTCTTTGCAAGGTCCTACTATATGTTAGTACTAGAATAGTCCACCAGTCTTTTCCAGCCGACTTTGATGGTGATTGTGGTCTCATGTTTTATCCACAAACTCTTGCTGCAAAGAATGAAGTCCTGGAGCCTTTAGTGAGGAAAAACAATTGATTAGTTCACACAATGGCACAGTAATTCCTCTCGCTCATAATATCCTACCTTATTTCTTGAACTTTTTCTAAGTTCTCAATCCTTATCTGCAAAAGATCATATCGTCAACATCAACCTTCTCTTTTGTGACTTAGTCCTGTTGGCTTTGATGGTTAGTCTACTCCTCTTCCCTTAAGAGTTTTTCATTCGGAATCTCGGGACGAGATTCTTTTTAAGGGAGGTAGGCTGTGACGGCCCAGGTTTTTAAATAGCCAACTTAGGGTAATTAGAACCTAATTATGCATCATGTGATTGAATTGCTTGAAAAAGGACCTTTTTGTAAATATAAAGGTTATATGTGTAATTATGTTTTTATGCAAGGTCCTTTCTTTAGTTATTTCTAAATATAGCTTTTGTGGAGGGTGTTTTTGCAAAATTTCAGTGCATTTATTGCATGGCAGCAAATTTTGCTTTTAAGTCTATGTTTGAAGTGAATTTGCTTTGAAAAAGACAAAATTCCTAGAATTCAAAATCCCTTCAATGTTTTTAATTTTAGATCTTGAATCTTTGGTCAAATAAATTTTTGCACAACATCAAAGTTGTAGATCTTGAAAAGTTGAACAACTTTCATGTTGGTCACTTTTTCATTTGAGCTTTACTTTAAAAGTTATTGCTTGATTACATTTGGGTCCCTGGAAATTTCAGAAATTGAGTTTGGGTCCCTTTTCCCCTTCCCCTGTCTGCCTGCCTGCTTGCTCATCGCCGGCGCACTGCCACGCCGCCCGCCCGCCGCTCTTTGCCGGCCGCAGCCAACTCCAGTTTCGCCGCCGCCCCCACGCGTCACCCTTCTTGACCCCTGGACCCACTGCCCCCTCGCGCTGGTGCCCTCTCCGCTCTGCCACGCGCCCCAGGCCGCCCGCCGGTCGCCACCTCGCCGCCGCCGTGGCTAGGCCGACGCAGCGCCTCGGACCCCCATCTATCATGCGCAGCAGCACCACTGGAAGTTCCACAGTGCATTCCCCTCGTTCTCTCGCACGCTCCCAGTCCCGACTCCCCAAACCAGCGCCGCCACCCACCCCGAACGCCGGCGAGCCCAGGCCGCCGTCGAACCCACATCTCCGCAGATCCTCCGCCCGTGCTGACCCCCTAGAAAGCTCTATCGTGGGCCTGCGCAGCTCACCGACCCATCCTCCTCGCCCAATTTCCACCAGAGCTACCCCGCCACCGTAGCCAGAGCTCCGCCGCCGCTGCCCGCCGTCGAACCCCCTCCTCCGCCCTTCCCCGTCCTCAATTGACCCCGCCATTAGCTTTGCTTCGACCTCGCGCAGCTCTCAGGCCTAAGCCCGCCCTCAAACCACCACCGGAGCACCCTCGCCGACGCGTTCCCTCCGCCGCCGACCGCCTCCTCGCGTCGCGCCGCCGCTACAGCCCACCCCGACCTCGATACCGGGCATCTACAGGTGCGCACGGGTGCGGTGAACCTCCCACACCCGTCAACCCTCGCCGCCGGTGACCCCTCTCGCCGGTAAAGGCCGGTCAAACCCCACGCCCCTCTCTGACCCGGCCAAGGACTTCGGTGCTTGAATTTGAAAAAGCCCAGGGGGCTGTCTGTGATGTCAGTGACTCAGGGGAATAGTGCTATAGGGGCTTGTTTGTAATAGTTTTGCTGTGAGCTTTGAAATTCAATATCAATTCGTAGAAAATTCGTAAAATAGAAAATCTAGATGTTTTGGAATCCTATTGAAGAGCTCTATGCAGTAGAACCTTAATATGTTAGGCTTTTGTTGAAAGTTTCTGCTGTACAAGTGGTTTTGTGTCACTAGGTAAATAAATACTAAATGTTTTAATCTTTTTCTTTTCTGATGATTGAAAGCTTGTCTTGCTCTGAAATTTTTATGGTGTTTTACTCATGTGACACTAGTATTTCTGTAAAAATTGCGTGATCAGTTCTCATGTATAGCTATTTATTTGATTTAATCCTTGTTTAATAGACTTTAATTATGGTAAATAGTTTCTCTTCGTAATAAATCATGAATATATTTCTTCATGTTCTTCTTGAGCAGCTTAGCTTGTCCATGAAGTTGGAGCATCAGTTCATGAATATAACAAGATCTAAAAATGAATCTTCCTAATCTGTTGTTCTGTTTTGTTTATTTTCTCATAATTATTTCTTTGTATATAAAATCATGAAAAATTCACAATGGTTAGTTCATTTCTGTTTCAACCTCCTGTTAAATTTTGAGCTTCTGATTTGCTCTAGTTTGACTTGTATAATTCAATCTTGTGCTAGGTGTTGCCTGCATGAATGATTTGTTGTGATTAAATGGCAACATGTCTTGGTATGATTTTTACAAGGTAGATTGCTTTGTTCATGTTCTGTTTAGTGTAATTTTTGCAGAATTTATTACTGTTTGTACTATGAGTAGTTGATTTGTTAGCAAACTATGTTTTGTTTGTTATAAGAAAACCACCCCCACTTGTTTATGAAGTTAGTCAACTTCTTTTGTGCTGTTGATCATGATGCCTTGTGTAGTTAGATTTGTTATTTAACTACTCTATAAACGATTGCCCATGTGTGCTTATAATACTGTTCTTGCATTACATGTAGACACGACTGCCTTATCGGACGGGACGTACGAGCTGATCCCGGATTCCGAAGGAGGTGATCCAGAAGCTCAAGTAAACACTGCTGAACTAACTGAAGCCCCGGACCAAAGTTCGGAAGAGCCTAGAGCTGAAATAGTTAGCAACTACCGAGAAGGCAAGCCCCGGACATAACCTAAACTTCAAATTATTATCACTACTGTTATTTACTTGTGCATTTACAGTTCATAGGATTTGAATTGAAACCCTAGATGCATGATCCTAGGAACCTATGTACTGAACACTAGACCCGAGTTCGAATAATTGCTAAGCTTATAGGACCGGTAAAAGTCGAGTGATTGCCTGTCACTCGCGAGCTTTATAGGAATTGCTTGTTTACTTTCTGTTATCAATATAAGGACGATGGACGGGGTTATGTCAACATCATGACTTTATGTGAGACCCCGTCTGTGTTGATGAACTTGCTAAGGTCGCGGTGTGTGGTAGTGCTGGTTAAGTTTTTGAATGTACTAGCCACATGCCGTAAATATGGTACGCGGCAAGCCTAGTAGCCGATTGGACCGGGGAGTGGATATACCTTTCACTCTCTCAGTAGGGATAGGTTTTATTATTATGTTGCGCAACACTACGACTTCAAGGGACAAGGTTCGGCCTTGGAGCCCTGTAGTCGGGGAGAGTGACACTATCCACAAGCCGGAAAGAAAGGTCAACGGTTGTTTGGGAATGACCCGACGGTATTCCAGACGTGTGCGCTAGGTTATCCTTGCAAGGTTGAATTTCGATTCAGAATCGTCCGCCTCTCACGATGAAATGAGACTGCTTGATCTCATTGCCACACAGAGTAATAAGAGCAACATTACTATAATTAATCTTGATGTTTGCTTAGAAGATCTACCATGTTTGGATAGTAGTTGCTTACCTAGAATGGTTATCCTTTTGCGACGTGTTGTAGCCGTCGTGTTTTATCTTCCGCTGTTTAAACTCTGAACTTATAGTTATGGTTTGTATAACTGTTTTACCAAAGTTGGTTTTGTAATAATGATTTGAACTGGTTTGTAATCTTTACTATGCCTGTGTTGTAAAATTGTGGTTGTAATATCTCTGGACTCGCCTTCGTGCGGGGTATGCTTGTTCGATCCGAGAGCCGGTGGTTGTATCGGGACGTTACCCGACAGACCAAGAATTGTTCCGTTTGAAGTGCGTTTGAGCTAATGTTGCCTTTATGGTGATGGCATGCGCACTTGTGCCGCGATAATTTAGGCGGTTCTGCCACATCGTGCAACCGGTTCCGACCGGTTTACCGGCCGGTTTGACCAGTTTACCGGTCGGTTTGACCGGTTTGAATTCAAATCCAAATTCAAAAGCTCCTGTGCAACCGGTTTACCAGCCGGTTTGACCGGTTTGACTGGTGGGCCTTAATGGGCCGGCCCATTTTTTTTCTTTTTCTTTTTTGATTTAACTTTAAATCCCCGCAAACTATACTAAATGAACGAATTTTTTAGAAAATTTGATACCATTAGATTCATCGCAACTTGAAGTATTTTAAGGATTTTTTTGGGAATTTATCATTTTTTGAATTTAAATTTAAATTTTAAATTTTGGCCGGTTGGGTACCGGCCGAAACCGGAACCGGTCCGGACCGGTTTGACCGGTAACCGGTCAAACCGAACCGGTTCCCACCGGTTTGGTGAACCCTGGACGGACGTAGTAACAAAAACCAGTGATGGTTTAAATTACAGCGCGGTTGCCGGGATCCACTTAATTAGCTCTAACGCTATATTATTACACATTGAGACAACAAGAGATCTAAGTCTTAGGCCCATCTCAATAGAAATGTCATATGAGTGTCATGAGTAATAAATTTGCTAACAAGTGTCATTACCATAATACTTCTCCGGATTAGTTAACGGGGTGTCATGGGATATGAGATGAGTGTCATCACTATAATATTTTTTCGGATGGGATATGAGATGAGTGTCATCACTATAATATTTTTTCGGATTAGTTACCTAATTCACGGTCTTGGTAACTGTCTTATGATACTCCCTGCTAAGACTAGTCTTGTTAGATCTAGTACTTATGTTACAATAGTAAAAAAACCCCAACTTATCTGCTGCAGCCAGGGTTTTTTTTCCCGACCGATTAACCCAAACCGCCGGCCACCGGTTCCGGTTTACCGGACCGGTTGGACCGGTAACCGGTGGAAACCGGTTGAATTCAAATTCAAATAAATTCAAAACCTCCCGTGCAACCGGTTCCGACCGGTTTACCGGCCGGTTTGACCGGTTTACCGGCCGGTTTGAATTCAAATCCAAATTCAAAAGCTCCCGTGCAACCGGTTTACCGGCGGGTTTGACCGGTTTGACTGGTGGGCCTTAATGGGCCGGCCCATTTTTTTTCTTTTTCTTTTTTGATTTAACTTTAAATCCCCGCAAACTATACTAAATGAACGAATTTTTTAGAAAATTTGATACCATTAGATTCATCGCAACTTTAAGTATTTTTATGAATTTTTTGGGAATTTTTCATTTTTTGAATTTAAATTTAAATTTTGAATTTTGGCCGGTTGGGTACCGGCCGAAACCGGAACCGGTCCGGACCAGTTTAACCGGTAACCGGTCTAACCGGACTGGTTCCCACCGGTTTGGAGAACCCTGGCTGCAGCTGGGATCCAGCAGCATATTACTCCCTCCATTCAACTATCCAAGGACCATTAGGAAAATGAAAAAAAATCAACTATCCAAGGCCTATTTTGGTTTTCCACGGGTGATTAAGGTGCAAAACGCTTTGCTGATCGGTGCTGCAGTTATGACGTCGCACAACCAGGGTTCACCAAACCGGTGGGAACCGGTCCGGTTACCGGTCAAACCGGTCCGGATCGGTTCCGGTTTCGGCCGGTACCCAACTGGCCAAAATTCAAAATTTAAATTTAAATTCAAAAAATAAAAAATTCCCAAAAAATTTCCAAAAAATACTTCAAGTTGCGATGAATCTAATGGTATCAAATTGTCTCAAAAATTCGTTCATTTATTATAGTTTGCGGGGATTTAAAGTTAAATCAAAAAAGAAAATGAAAAAAATGGGCCGGCCCATTAAGGCCCACCAGTCAAACCGGTCAAGCCGGCTGGTAAACCGGTCAAACCGGTTGCACAGGAGCTTTTGAATTTGGGTTTGAATTCAAACCGGTCAAACCGGCCGGTAAACCGGTCGGAACTGGTTGCACGGGAGCTTTTAAATTTATTTGAATTTGGATTTGAATTCAACCGGTTTCCACCGGTTACCGGTCCAACCGGTCCGGTAAACCGGAACCGGTGGCCGGCGGTTTGGATTAACCGGTCGGGAAAAAAACCCTGCGCACAGCTCGCCTCGGAAAGTAAAAAGAATGCCGCACCGATCGGATCCACGATTCCATCGCTTCTTTTTTTATTCGCCTGCAGACCCGTGTGCCTACAGGATTCCTTTTTCCCGTGCGCAGTGGATCCCAGCGGCCAAATCCCCTATTTAATAGGCTAAGCCGTACTCCCTCCGTCCCTCTAAATAAGTGGCGTTTGCGCTTGCCGAAAAATAATTTTGATTAATTTTATATTAAAAAATATTAATAGTTATGATACATAATTAGTATCATTGGTAAGATATTGGAATCTAGTTTTTTAACAAAATTATTTGGAGACTCAAATATTGCACATATTTGCTACAAATCGAGTCAAATTTGTGACACGCACACCTACGACGACACTTATTTAAGAACGGAGGGAGTACGTATTAATACGAGGATGAAGTAACTGTATTTTCTCTTCATGGTGGACAGACCAGACCTGGGCATCCTCCGGGCCGGGTCGGGTTCGGGTCGGGCCAAAAAAAGCCCGGTGTTTTTTCTAGCGGCCCGTGCCCGACCCGACCCGGTGGCCGGGCCATAAAATTGAGCCCGCACCCGACCCGACAGCCAGTCGGGTCGGGTCGGGTTCGGGTCGGGTCGGGCCGGGCCTATGTAAAATGTCGGGTTCCTTCGGGTTTCGGGTCAAAATTTTTAGCCCGTGCCCGGCCCGTCAGTCATACCGGGTCAAAAATTTTGACCCGAGCCCGCCCATCAAACTCTTCGGGTCGGGTCGGGTCGGGCTATTTTCGGGCGGGTTGGGTCGGGTCCGTCGGGTCGGGCAGCCCATGCCCAGGTAGTTCATGTTAACTCTTCCTCGATCTTTGAGTCATGAACAAATAGGTCTTGGATAGTTGAATGGAGGATGCCCATCCTATCTGATTAGGATCTATCCATTGGCACTGCACAGTCAGCGAAGAGATGAATCTCCGGGACCGCCCGGGCATGTGTGATGAATACGCTCACTGCTGTGGTACACGTCTGTAGCGAAAATGGCATCTCATGCCATATTTCAATATAATATTTTGGTGATTGATATAGACAACACAACACTTGGACTAATATGATTGTTAAGATGACTATTGTCAGGCTTTTAGGTTCAAGTGATGACAAAGAGAAGATAGGCGTAGCTAGGCCCGAAGGGCCGCACCTACGGTGGTTCCGCTAACCTCTTCGGTCCAAAGGGCAAGAATTGAAGAGACCGTGAAGAAATACAAGTCGAAAAGATCAAAACGAAGACAATTTACTATCACCGGTTAAACCGATGATGAGCAAATTGCACTCATCGGTGCAATGAACACAGAAGCTGCGAGCTAGGGTTTGTCACCGGATTAACCGGCGTTAAGTGTTTTACACTCACCGGTGTAATGGACTTGGAGGCCGAAGAAGCAGCAGGAGTTTTACAGGCACCGGTTAAACCGGCGATCAAGGCAAAGTGAACGTCGGTGTAGTTGTCCAGAGAGTTGGTTTTCGGGAACTCTGGGACAGTTACATGCACCGGTTAAACCGGCGATGAAGATACATTCACCGGTTGATTACGTCGGTTGATTAAGGTAGCCGTTGAAGTATAACGGTTAGTTGGAAAAAGGTGCTCACTGGTTAAACCGGTGATGACACAAAGTGGATCATCGGTTTAACCGGTAATATCGCTTTTTGTCAGCCACTTTTCCAACGGCTCTTTTGGGGTGTGTGGGCTATATATACCCCCCAAGGTCGGTTGCTGCATAAGGTTGGACGCCAGAAAAGTTGAAGGAAGTATTGCCCAAGCAAACTAACGTCTGCAACCATCCTAGCAAAGCTTAGTGTCATATCTAGCTTGTGAGAAGTTTTAAGAGAGTGCTTTGTGCACTTGTATAGGGATTAGTTCTTGCGAGAGCTCCCTTGAGCAAAGTCTTGCTGCGGCAAGCAACCGTGTACTCGTCGTGTGACCCTTCGACTTGGTGTGGAGAGGCAACAACACTTTGTGCGGGGAAGGAGACCCCTCTTGGTGAGAAGCTCCAATAGTGAAAACGGTGCCGTTGGTGACGCTTTGAGAGAAACGGTGGCGGTGGCCTTGTCTTGGTGACTTGGCGACACTTAGCCTTTGCTTGCCGGAAGCCTTGGTGGCGAACGCAAGACGGTGATCAATCGAAGAGACTTGACATCACACTTGTTCTTGCTGGACAAGTGGCCGTGGACGTAGGGAGGGACTTGGTGTCCTAACCAAACCACGTTAGATCGTGTGTCTTGGTGTCTTCACGGGAGTTTGCATATTCTCTCCCTTATCTCTTTACTTACCGTATTACATTTCCGCATTTACTCTCTCTTGCGTGTCTTTACTTTCCTATTTAGTTTGATTAGGATTGGCTATATATTGCAATTTTTTTAGGGATAAGTATAGAGTAGCATAGATAAACTTTAGTCATAACTAGCATGTGTAGGACGTGTTAGGTTTATCTCATACAAATAGATTGAGCTCTAAGATAGAAAGCGATTAGCGACCCTATTCACCTCCTTCCCCTCTAGGGTCGGACACCCCGGTGATCCTTGTAACGTCACTGTAGCTGGAATTGGTACGAGTAATTATTGTATGATTGACGAATGAGCGGCGAGCAAAGACTAGACGATGCGGCCGGCTTTGGCACCATCGATGATATGGAGACATAGAAAGAGCGAGTTTCCTAGCTAGCTAGATAAGATCCAAAAATGTTATTCAATCGTACCTCAAAAATGATATGTCAGTGTCCCTGGTTTGTTCAATCATAGCTCAATAACATTTTGCCGTTAGAGGTGGTAAAGGTTAAATAATTTAAGAATTAGGTTCTAAAAGAATCAGACTCTAATATTATACAATTTTGAGGTAAGAATATATAAGAGTCAAGTTAGATTGTGAAGAGAATGCTAGGGTCACGATCCGTTACCACTTCTAGCTGTCAGACTTTATTTTTATCATCGTACCAAGTGATAATACGGGAGATGAATTTGAAAAAAAAAGAGAGTAAATGCAGGAAAAGTATAGTAATCAGTCTTTTGTATTTTTGCATTCTTAAAGATATATTTTTTTGAAACGAACCAGGTAGTAGAGCTGCCGATTATATTAAAAAGAAGGAACAACGTCCAGACTGGGAACCACAACGAACAACAACGATACCACCACCGGCCAACACGACCACACGACTCCTCTCAAACTCGACTCAAACAACAACCGGTTGGATTGGGACATCAACACGGTTGCGCAACTCAAACTCGACTCCATACAAAAACAAGAAGAAGCCACACCGCGCCACCACTGTGGCGGAACCACCCAAAACTACTGGGCCCGGGTGCACTGATCTTTGTTGCTAAGCAACTCTGACCCAATTTGGCACTCACCGGTAGTTCCTCGAGTAAAGCCTCGATAAAAGCCACGCTATTCCAGGATCAGCAGACAACACTCACACGAAGGTGAGCCCAGAGATTACAACACAAACCATTTCATACATCTCAGAGTGATTGCAGCTGAAAGAAAATTTATTACAAACCATGTTCAGACTAGCAAAGTACTACGGAGTTCCAACTACTCAATTATTTAGGTCTCATGTTCAGCGGAAGCAGTAAAGATAACTAGCGAGATAACGTGACGCATCGGTAAAGCCCGTACGAATGCGTCACTCAGCGGGAGGGTGATTAGCACCAGCTGACGGGCCATCCCACTCAACAGACCAACCCGGAGGCAGAGTACAAGGCCAAGTAAGACTCGCAAACAGATCTTCAAAGTTAGTACCTGAAAAACAGAGCCACAAGCAAGGCTGAGTATACTAATACTCAGCAAGACTGACCCGTAGTACCTGAAAAACAGAGCCACAAGCAAGGCTGAGTATACTAATACTCAGCAAGACTGACCCGTCTCCGGATATATCATAGTCCGATAACTAGACATGCAAGGCTTTTTGGTTGGTGGGGTTTGTTTTGCCAAAAATGCCACTAAATGTTGATCCTTATTTTCAGATTTTATTTAGCCATCTTCCAGTTGGATTAACCATTCTAAGTTTGCATCTAACTCTACACAAACATGGTAGAGCAATCATTTAATCAACCAGCAGTATTATCATCATCATGTTCCACTTGTTACTCTGTGTGACCGAAAACATTAAGCAGTCTCATGCCGTGAGAGGCGGACGATTCTGAATCGGATTTCAACCTGGCCAGGGGAACCTAGACCACACGCATGGGGATTGACTTCGCTCCCGCCCATGCTACTTTTCCCCTTTCTTTCCAGTCCGTGGATCCGGCACACCCTCCCCGACTACAGAGTCCGACCACTCTGTACCCGTACGTCGCGACATAAAAATAAACCCTACTTCTACCAGGAGGGTGCGAGATCGTTCCACTCGCCGGTCCAATCAGGTACTTCAGCTTACCGATTACCATATTTCTCGGTATGTGGCTAGTACTTTCAAACGCTTAACGAAATGAGCCACACACCGCGACCTTAGCCATTTTTTACTACACCAGCGGGGTATCACAACTACACAACCCCGCCCGTTGTCCTTACATTTCAACAGGAATTAAAGTCAGTACAATTCCTATTTGCTCGCGAGAGGCAGGAAACCACTCGACTTCTACCGTACCTATTTAGCATGGCAACTAGTCGGTACAAAGATCCGGTATCAAACATAGGTTCCTATGGATCATGCATCTAAGGTTTTCGATCAACGCCTAGAAAACTTAATGCAGAAAACCAATTATTACCATACATAAATAAATAGATAGCAGAATGATAATTCGGAAAAATTAGTGGGATTATGCTCCGGGGCTTGCCTTCTTGGGCACTGTCAGGCAGAAAAGCTTCTGGGGCTTGGCCCAGGTCTTGAGACAAGTTAGTACAGTTCAAGGAGACCTCCTGATCCGCACGAGAGTCCGCGGGCACCAGTTCGTAGTCACCGTCCGCGAGATTAACCGTTTCTATATGCCATGCAAGATTAAGAGTTATTCATGGATAACAATTTCTTTCCTTCACGATAAAGTTGTAGTCCAACAAAAGTTACTTAAGTGATGATTTCAACAGTTTATTTCATGGGCAGTCATTTATAGAGTAGTAAACCTAACTACGTTTCTTCATGAATGAGTGGGGGGTTTTAGTTTCCATTTTTCAATTTCAACATATAGCATGCTTCCCTTATTTCTTATCAACACAACTACTAAAGAGCTAGTGATGAAACACTAAGTAACTCAGATCCAAAATTGAACATTCATGGTATAAATTTCAGCATTTTAACCATAAAGCAAAAACTATAACTATGCATGCAAGTAGATCACTCTAGTTACTTCATCTTTTTGTACAGAACGTTTAATATGGGTTCTGGTGCTACAATTTTTATGGGAGCAACTTCAAAGGATCTACTCAGCACTGAAATTTTTCCAGATTTTATTCACTTATGTAACTGAGGTAATAAAAAGAACAAAAACAGCAAGCTTGTAACTAAGATTAATTATACAGAGAGTTTTACTAGGGATATGGCTCTCAAATTTTTACCAGAGACTAGCCATGAGTTAAACATACTCCAGAAAATTTTTCAGGATTTAACTCACTATGATAAATTAGTTATTCCGTGAACTTAGCATGAGTTTGCATAAATTTATCAAGGTGCATTTGATCAGAACTGAATATGAACTTTTTATTACAGATAGAACATACTCGAAGCAAGATCATGCCCAAAAATCATGATCAGAAACATTGTAGATTACTCAGAACAAAAATAGTAAATCTAGCCCTAAGATGCTAAGCATGATTATTCAACAAAGCAAAACTCTGTAACTGCAGCTCAAAATTTTTAGACAGGAACATAGAGCTAAAAAGAGACTCCAGAAATAAATATAGGTTTTTATGAGCATAAGAACTATATATGAGGAATTAAGTTGATTAAACCAGCATAAATCATGGTATATAGCAAATGAACTCTAATAATTCTGAAATTTGTGTATTTGCAGGTAATCAGTGGAACATGCATGCAGCAAAAATTTCAGAGCAAGTTATTGTGCATAATTTCCAGAATTAAATCGAGAAAGCTAACAACAGATTAGAGGATCTTGATTGTTCCAAAATGATACTGCTTTGGTTGGGTTCCAACTTTTTACTGTGACCTTAAAATTTCCTTAGTGACAACATATCCAAAAATCAAGGTCATTTGATGAGCAGAACTTCCTGAACATGTATAAGGTGGTTTTCTTATTCTTTTCCCTAGATTAAATTCGGTTGAGTTTCTGCAAATGTGAATGTTACAAAATTTGTAGATCTTGTTACAAGGAACCCAGATCAGTTGAGTTTGCATTTTTTTGATTTTTCTGTGATTTGTTTCGCATTTTAGGAGTTCACTGGTATACACTGAAAAACTTGCAGAAACACCCTTAAACGAAAAAAAGAAATTACAACCGGGTCTTTCGCCGGCCTTCTCCGCCGTGGCATCTTGCCGGTGGTGTTCTGCGGTGCAGGGCTTACCGGGGCTGCCACGGGGAGGCGCGTGGGAGAGAAAGGATCGAGGAACACCTACCCTGGTCGACGTTCGAGCGTTTGGTGCCCGGTTTCGAGCTCGTCGGCGTTGATGGCGGGTCGGTTGTTCGGTTCGCCGGCGCTGGAGGTGAAAGAGGGCTCGGGGTAGGGGAACAAGATGCGCTCGAGCACCGCGTGAGCTCGTGGATGCTTCTGGGGTAGCTGTCGGGCTCGGTCTCCTTCAGAGCTGGCCGGTCCGCGGTGAGCCCGAACTCGCCGGCGGCGGCGCAAGAGGGGAACGGCGTCGGGAGGGGGTTTGGGCTCGATTCCGCGCGCGTGGAGCGTAACTGAGAGGTGGCGAAGCTGTTGCGGTGGTCGGAGGGGGCAATGTGGGGCTGGGCTAGCCGGTCCGCGAGAGCTGGATCTCGGCGGCCATGGCGGAGCGGCGGAAGGAAGAAGAAGGAGGAGAAGGGGCGCGACTGTGGAGCTCTGGTGGTTTTTATAGGCCAAAGAGCTCCTGTGTGAGGAATGTAGTGACTGGGGGCGGTTGATTTGGTCCTGGGCGGCTCGACGGCGAGCGGGCGGAGGAGGCAGCGGCGCTGCGCCGGCCGGGGTGTCGTGGCGGCTCGGGAGCGGCCTGGGACGCGTGTGCGCGCGAGGAGGTGCCAAGGGGCGGGCCAGGTGGCGCGGAGAGGTTTCCCCGGGTCCATTTGGCCGCGGGTGCGCGGTGGACGAAGTCCACCGGCGGCGTACGGCGGGCGGCGCGAACAGAGCAGGCCGGGGGAGAGAGAGATGGAGATAAGGGCATATTTGTGATTTCTGAAATTCCAGGGACCTCTCGGTAATCTAAAATTTTCTCCTACTTGGAGGGCTCAAATGGAAAAGTGTTGAATACCACTTTTGCATAACTTTTCAAGATCTACAACTTTTGTGTTATGCAAATTTTCATTTGAAACTCACATTTCGAACTATTGGTACATTTGCATATTTGCACAAAAGGACTTTAGTTTTATTTAGTTTTTGACTTGATTTTGGCTGAAGTTCAATTGAGCACATGTCAATTGAAACACCTCCCATGAGCCAACTAAATTTTTGTGCACAATTTTTGAATTAAATTTTGAGTAGCTTTTTACTCCTTTTTTTCTTTTTCTTTTAATTTCTTTGGTATGATTCGTCTTTTCTTTGATCCTTTCTCTTTTGAATTACTTTCTCAAATTTTTCTTTTAACTTTAACTAAGGTACATTGATTGTATTTAAATGTGCTAACACCTGAGGTGTCACAACCTACCCCCCTTAAAAAGAATCTCGTCCCGAGATTGGATGATTGGATTGAGGTGGGGAAAATGATATACCTGAGGTAGAGCTAAGGAAACCCGGATAATGTCGATTAAGATAATCCTCCGTCTCCCAGGTGGCTTCTTCTTCAGTGTGATGAGACCACTGAATTTTATACATTTTTACCACCTTTCGACGAGTACCTCTCTCTTTTTAATCCAGAATTTTGAGTGGATATTCGGTATATGAGAGATCGGGCTCCACTAAAATTTCCTGTTGATCAATGATTTCCGTAGGAACTCGAACACATTTCTTGAGTTGGGATATGTGGAAGACATTATGGATGGCGGCAAGTCGTGAATGAAGTCGCAAACGATAAGCCACGGGTCCACATTCTTCAATGATTTCATATGGCCCGACATAGCGAGGTGCGAGCTTACCCCTAACTCCGAAACGTTGAACGCCTCGAGTTGGGGACACTCGTAAATAGACGTGGTTACCAACCATGAACTTCAAAGGATCCCTTCTTTTATCGAAATAACTCTTTTGCCGAGACTGGGCTGCTCGGAGATTTGCTTGTACTATTTTTACTTTCTCTTCAGCCTCGACCACTAATTCAGGTCCAAAGATTTGACGCTCTCCAGTCTGGGACCAACTCAAAGGAGTTCGACACCGTCGACCATACAAGGCCTCGAAGGGTGCCATCTTCAGACTGGCCTGATAGCTGTTGTTATAAGAAAACTCCGCCAAGGATAAACATTTGTCCCAGTTCTTGTCATAATGGATGACACATGCTCGAAGCATATCCTCAAGAATTTGATTCACCCTTTCGGTCTGTCCGTCAGTCTGTGGATGGTAAGCCGAGCTTCGAATTAATTTAGTTCCGAGAGCCTCTTGGAGTTGCTCCCAAAATCTTGCCACAAACTGAGGACCACGATCCGATATAATTGTTTTGGGTGTACCATGTAGGCAGACAATCCGATCAATATAGATCTCCGCATATTTCTTGGCTCGATATTCAGTATGCACTGGAATAAAATGAGCAGTCTTTGTGAGCCTATCAACAATGACCCAAATGGAATCATGGTGCTGAGAAGTATTTGGTAAGCCTACGATGAAGTCCATGCTGATATCGTCCCATTTCCAAGACGGAATTGGTAGAGGTTGGAGAGTTCCAGCAACTTTCAAGTGACTAGCTTTCACTCTCTGGCAGGTGTCACATTCTGCGACATATTTGGCAATCTCTCTCTTCATGCGAGTCCACCAAAAATTTTGTCTGAGATCTTGGTACATCTTGGTGCTACCCGGATGAATAGCGAATTTAGAGAGATGTGCTTCGTCCAGTATTTGTTTCCGCAGCTCAGGATTCTTGGGAACGACTAGGCGGTCCTCGAACCACAAAATTCCTTTATGGTCCACTCGGAAACACTTATATTTATTTTCACCTTCTACTACCTTCTGCTTAATGACACCAACACTTTTGTCCTGTAATTGTGCCATGATGACCTTGTCATAAAGTGTCGGTTCCACCGAAATATGATTCAAAGAACCTTGAGGAATGATCTCCAATTTCAGCCTTTGCATTTCAGCACACAATGTGTCATTATACGACTCCACTGAAAGGCAATTGCAGTGAACCTTGCGACTGAGCGCATCGGCTACCACATTAGCTTTGCCTGGATGATAATGAACTTCCAGGTCATAATCTTTGATTAATTCCAACCATCTTCGTTGCCTCATATTCAGCTCACTTTGAGTGAAAATGTATTTGAGACTCTTATGGTCGGTATAAATATTGCAATGAGTGCCCATAAGATAATGTCTCCAAAGCTTGAGAGCATGAATAACTGCGGCTAGCTCAAGATCATGAGTGGGATAATTTAGCTCGTGTGGCCGAAGAGCTCGGGAAGCATATGCTATAACCCGATTGTCTTGCATCAAAACACAACCAAGACCAGTACCTGAAGCATCACAATAAACATCGTAGGGTTTATTGTTGTCAGGTTGAGCCAAGACTGGTGCAGTGGTTAGATGTGCTCTCAATGTATGGAATGCTTCATCACACCTCGCGCTCCATTTAAACTTGACATCCTTCCTTAGTAGTTCTGTCATGGGCTTAGCAATTCTGGAGAAGTCCGGAATAAATCTGCGGTAATACCCCGCCAAGCCGAGAAAACTGCGGATCTGATGAACTGAAGTAGGAGGTTTCCAGTCCATCACTTCTTGTACTTTGCTGGGATCAACGGAAATGCCTTCACTAGATATAGTGTGACCCAGAAATTTGACTGTGTCCAGCCAGAATTCACACTTGGAGAATTTTGCGTATAGCTTATGATCTCTGAGACGTTGAAGAACAATGCGCAGATGTTGCTCATGTTCCGCCTCGTTCTTGGAATAAATTAGAATGTCGTCGATAAAAACCACGACAAACTTGTCAAGTTCCGGCATGAATACCGAGTTCATGAGATACATAAAATAAGCCGGAGCATTGGTGAGACCGAAAGACATAACCAAATATTCATAGAGACCATATCGGGTTGAGAAGGCGGTCTTGGGAATATCGCAAGGCCGGATTTTAATTTGGTGATACCCCGAACGGAGATCAATCTTGGAGAAGATCTTCGCCCCAGCCAACTGATCAAACAGTACATCAATGCGGGGAAGTGGATATTTATTTTTGATGGTCACCGCATTGAGAGGCCGGTAATCAACACACAACCTCAGACTATCATCCTTCTTCTTTACGAACAATGCTGGACAGCCCCAAGGTGAAGCACTAGGGCGGATAAAACCCTTGTCCAACAGTTCTTGTAGCTGGATTTTTAGTTCAGCCAATTCTTTAGGCGGCATGCGGTATGGCCTTTTTGAAATAGGTGCTGTACCAGGCTGAAGTTCAATGACAAATTCGATATCCCGGTCTGGCGGCATACCAGGTAAATCTTCCGGAAAAATATCTGCATACTCACGGACTACTGGAATATCTTCGAGGCGAATATCTTTCATGGTATAGGCACAAGAATTGTGACATTGATGATGTGGTAAATATAGAACCGAATGACCATGAGTTGGAGAATTTATTTCAACGGCCCGGGAAGAGATATCTAACATTACCCCATGTCTGTTCATCCAATCCATTCCCAGAATAATGTCCATACCTTCTAGTGGCAGCAATATTAAAGTGGTAGGGACGGTTTTACTACCCAAACTTAGTGGCGCATTATTAACGATTTGGTTTGATGCAACTTTGCCACCCGGAGTAGATATCATGAATGACCCTTTTGTGTGGCAAAAATCTAACCCAACCCTTGCTCCGAATTTAGAACTAATGAAGCTATGAGATGCACCAGAGTCGAATAAGATAACAGTGGGGTGTTGGTTTATAGAGAATGTACCCGACATGATTGGTGCTCCCTCAGGAAGGTCAGCAAGGTTGGTGAAGTTAAGTCGGCCCTGCCTGACTTGAATGGTTTGCCTCTTGCCCTTGTGCTGATCATTTCTGCGAGAAGCCTGCCCTTGAGATTGTCCCGCCTGGGGGCACATCTTGGCAAAGTGATCCGGACTCCCGCATCTGAAACAACGGTTATTATTATCGGGGCGAGCGGCTGGCTGAGCATTCGGCCTAGGGCCGTTCTGCTGCTGCTGAGGTGCAAATCGAGCTTGCTGAGGAAACCCGAATCGAGCCTGCTGCTGCTGTTGAGGAGGTCGAATAATCCAACGCCCTGGCTGAGGGGCCTTCTGAGAGGGTGCGGGTGGGTTATTCTGCACAATACGATACCTCGGTGCAGAGGCACTTGAGGGTCCAGCAGGTGCCTTGCGCTTCTTTTCAGCGCTATGCACAGAAATCAGATCCTCCTGAGATATAGCCATATTCACCAATTCATTGAATGAGTCTGCTCGGACAAGATTTAGCCTCTCCTGTAACTGGTACTAAGGCCTCGACGGAAGCGTTCACGCTTCTTAGCGTCGGTATCCGCGTGATGTCCAGCATACTGACACAGTTGATGGAATACTTGGGCATATTGCACCACAGTACGAGTGCCCTGCGTTAAGGCCAAGAACTCGTTGAGCTTACGGTCAAGAAGTCCAGCTGGAATATGATGATCTCGAAAAGCCAATTTGAACTCATTCCAGTTCACCACATGATCAGCCGGTAGCATCCCGTGGTAGTGATCCCACCACATACGAGCTGATCCGCGAAGCTGCTGCGCGGCATAGCGAGTCTTGTTCGCTTCGGAACAAGGAGTAGTCAATAGAGAAAACTTGGATTCGATCGTGCGAATCCAAGCGTCCGCGTCCAGAGGCTCATCCGCTTTATTGAACAGCGGAGGCTGAGTACTGAGAAAATCTTGGTAGCTCGCTTCTTGTGCGTGATGAACATGATGCCCACCCCGCGGTTGTTGCTGAGCTTGAACCAACTGCCGCAAAATCTCCGTCTGGGCGGCAAGAACCTCAGCGATACCCACTGGTGGAGGAGGTGGAGGTGGATCGCCGTTCCCTCCGGCTCCAAAACCACTAGGGGTGCCTCGAGTCGATCCCACCATCTGAAATGTGAGTACTTTTGCATTAGACCCATCATTATCATCACCTCGAATGGGAATTTCAACTCAAGATGACATGTAAATATTCGGAGTTGCTTAAATCACGTCGTGCAGAAAACCAGTGATACAAAAACGCTCATAACTGGAGTTCTGTACATGATATAAACTTGAAATTTTTACAGGAGATAGATAATTTCATTATCTACAACTTTGGTAGTCATCACAAAGTCAGATTTCCAGAGTAGGTTAGTCGAAAAATTCATTTACTCCTCCTCTGGTTTTTCTGTTTCACAGAAAACAGAGCTTCTGTAATTTGCGATTATCTCCAGCGATACTGATCCGTTTGGGCTGAAATTTTGCGAGCATGTTCCCGATGAAATTTGGAACAACTTTGGTATTCAACTCAGGAGCTAAATCCGAAAGGAAAAGAGGATAAAAATTCGAACTAGCTGCTGCTTTCAGCTTTTCACAGATCACTGATAATTAACACTAGTAGCATTAGGGTTTCATTACATCCATCGTTCTCTCATTTCTACTTGGTCTCTCCTAACATCAGTACTAAGGGGGTTACTCAACTCTAAGTTAGCCTAGTAGCCATGACCCAAAAGTAGGCTGCACTAAGAGGAGTCTACAAAAGCTAAGAAACAGCGCCTCGTCTACATGTTGACCGATGCCTCACTCGCCGCGGGAGTGTGAACCTCAACCGGGGCGGGCTGCGGCGCCTGGTCCTCGGAGTCCATCTCTGAAAAGCCCTCGATCTCCTGGGGCTCGTCCTCCTCGTCCACCTGCATCTCGTCGGGAGGTGCGTGAAGGGCATCCTGCGCGTGCTGTATCGCGTGGAGCTGCCCCTAGGCCTCGTCCAACTCAAGCTGCAGGTCGTGAAACTGGTCCTCCAGGAAGTTGATCGTAGCGTCACGATCCGACACAGTGTCCTGAAGCTCGTGAACCTGGCCGTGGAGCTGGGCAATAAGAGTAGCCCTGCTCTCGAGCTCGGTACTAGCCTCCTGAAGCTGCCCATCTCTCAGCTGGACCGCCAGGTGCAGGGCCTGAGCGTGGTCCACCAACTGAGCGACGGCGTAACCCTGGTAAGTGTGAAGTCTGTAGAGACCGTCCAAGCACCTCGCTGTCGTCCGAAGGGCCCCGACCGGGTCAAGGGTAGCGACCACGTCCACGTGTGCCATCCGGTCGAGCCAAAGCGGGTCTGCCGGGTCAGGTGCAGGGAACAACCCGAACGCGGTCAGAACCACCTCCAGAGGGCGCAAAGAGCAAAAGGTGGTCATCGCCCTCATGGCGGTAAGCTCCCAGGTGTCCAGCAGGTAGTGACCGACCATCTGAGTCACGATCGGCTCCCACCCGTTGAGCGGGTGCTGCGGGATCACCATCGTCACACTGCAGCGACGAACTCCGTCCTCCACAAACTCGTGGCCATCGTAAACCGGTGGCTGGAGGTAACCGGCTGCACTCAAAAGCTCCCAAAGACGGCGGGGAAACCCGTCCCAGTGCAGGCAAGCGGAGTGCACGTGCCCCTGCGCGTCAACGACCAGCAGCTCTTCCATCTGTCCCAACAAAAGACCGATGGATCAGCTGATGGTAACAAGAACTACTAACTCTGGAACAGTGAAAGAATTGGCCAAAACTGTAGAGAACTTGCTTCAAAAATTCTCAAAAATTTACACAAGTTCCCTCTGATATTAAGGAGCAATTCATCTAGTCATCACTAAGCTCAATTCGGATTCCATGGGGGTGATATGCTCAGGTATTCAGAGTGATGTCAACCAGGAAAACTGAGTGTCCAGAGAGGGTGTATTTTGACTATAACTCTCAACCCAGACGTCAAAAAAATTTCAAATTTTTATGGTAAGCTCATCACTTAGTTGTCTACAACTTTCATTTTGAACGATTTTTAGTTTGAACAACTTATAAAGGTCGAAAAATTTCAGTTGTATAGACTGTTCAGAGTTAACAGTTTTACACAGGGTTGATCCAAAAATACAAATACCATGCTAGAAAGCTTCAAAAATTTTCAATTTTTTTACAGCAGCTGGATAACTTAAGAAACACCATTTAGTCTTACTACCCCAAGTCAATTTGAGTAACTTAATAGAAGGTTAAAATTCGTGGAAACCAGGTTGCAGACTTTCTGGATACTCCCTAGGATAGTGTTTTAACTGATTTGCTTGCGATTTCTCCAGAGATTTATTTGCTAACCTTTTTTAGAATGAATGCAGAACCTATACGTCCTCACCAAGGAAAAATTGCCAAGTAACCTTGGTCTTACGCAATGACTTTGGTGGCATACATATTACGTCTCTCACTATATAGCTACTCGATATAGCTAGATAGCCTATAATTCGATTTCGAGTTAGCGTACCTGCAGAAGATTGACAGTATATAAAATGAACCTTTTGTGCCAGCACTCACGAAAGCGTTCCCATACATTACCGATCACTATAGAATCGGCATCCATACCATTACCGCCGTATGGACAACGTTAAGCATACGTTATCGAAACAACGTATTGACTGAGTACCGTCTTTGACGGGGAATTGAATTCCAATTTCAAACCATTACTCCCCATATATTCAACCGAAGTTGGTATATGGGCAGCAGCTCAAGTAGGCCACTGCTTGAGCTCCAGCGTTCGGCTCGCATCACCGACGGGAAGGTCAGACTCCCTCAGCTGACTAAGTAAGCATACCTTCGTGGCGATGGTGTAGTTGCAGAATTTAAATTACAGAATTTAAATGCTGAAAGGTAATGTGCTGGAAGTTAGCCCTACAAAATAAGCCACCTGATTATATCCATAAGATTCCCTAGGGCTTTACGTCCTAGACTTGTCCTTGGAGATCCTAAACTCTTTCAAAAACTTTAGTAGCTTTGAAGTCAAGTTTTAAGTTGTTGTTGTGAAAACCGAGGTTGCCATCTCTGGTAGGCTGTCTGTGAGCTCTGATGCAGCTGTGGCGGAACCACCCAAAACTACTGGGTCCGGGTGCACTGATCTTTGTTGCTAAGCAACTCTGACCCAATTTGGCACTCACCGGTAGTTCCTCGAGTAAAGCCTCGATAAAAGCCACGCTATTCCAGGATCAGCAGACAACACTCACACGAAGGTGAACCCAGAGATTACAACACAAACCATTTCATACATCTCAGAGTGATTGCAGCTGAAAGAAAATTTATTACAAACCATGTTCAGACTAGCAAAGTACTACGGAGTTCCAACTACTCAATTATTTAGGTCTCATGTTCAGCGGAAGCAGTAAAGATAACTAGCGAGATAACGTGACGCATCGGTAAAGCCCGTACGAATGCGTCACTCGGCGGGAGGGTGATTAGCACCAGCTGACGGGCCATCCCACTCAACAGACCAACCCGGAGGCAGAGTACAAGGCCAAGTAAGACTCGCAAACAGATCTTCAAAGTTAGTACCTGAAAAACAGAGCCACAAGCAAGGCTGAGTATACTAATACTCAGCAAGACTGACCCGTCTCCGGATATATCATAGTCCGATAACTAGACATGCAAGGCTTTTTGGTTGGTGGGGTTTGTTTTGCCAAAAATGCCACTAAATGTTGATCCTTATTTTCAGATTTTATTTAGCCATCTTCCAGTTGGATTAACCATTCTAAGTTTGCATCTAACTCTACACAAACATGGTAGAGCAATCATTTAATCAACCAGCAGTATTATCATCATCATGTTCCACTTGTTACTCTGTGTGACCGAAAACATTAAGCAGTCTCATGCCGTGAGAGGCGGACGATTCTGAATCGGATTTCAACCTGGCCAGGGGAACCTAGACCACACGCATGGGGATTGACTTCGCTCCCGCCCACGCTACTTTTCCCCTTTCTTTCCAGTCCGTGGATCCGGCACACCCTCCCCGACTACAGAGTCCGACCACTCTGTACCCGTACGTCGCGACATAAAAATAAACCCTACTTCTACCAGGAGGGTGCGAGATCGTTCCACTCGCCGGTCCAATCAGGTACTTCAGCTTACCGATTACCATATTTCTCGGTATGTGGCTAGTACTTTCAAACGCTTAACGAAATGAGCCACACACCGCAACCTTAGCCATTTTTTACTACACCAGCGAGGTATCACAACTACACAACCCCGCCCGTTGTCCTTACATTTCAACAGGAATTAAAGTCAGTACAATTCCTATTTGCTCGCGAGAGGCAGGAAACCACTCGACTTCTACCGTACCTATTTAGCATGGCAACTAGTCGGTACAAAGATCCGGTATCAAACATAGGTTCCTATGGATCATGCATCTAAGGTTTTCGATCAACGCCTAGAAAACTTAATGCAGAAAACCAATTATTACCATACATAAATAAATAGATAGCAGAATGATAATTCGGAAAAATTAGTGGGATTATGCTCCGGGGCTTGCCTTCTTGGGCACTGTCAGGCAGAAAAGCTTCTGGGGCTTGGCCCAGGTCTTGAGACAAGTTAGTACAGTTCAAGGAGACCTCCTGATCCGCACGAGAGTCCGCGGGCACCAGTTCGTAGTCACCGTCCGCGAGATTAACCGTTTCTATATGCCATGCAAGATTAAGAGTTATTCATGGATAACAATTTCTTTCCTTCACGATAAAGTTGTAGTCCAACAAAAGTTACTTAAGTGATGATTTCAACAGTTTATTTCATGGGCAGTCATTTATAGAGTAGTAAACCTAACTACGTTTCTTCATGAATGAGTGGGGGGTTTTAGTTTCCATTTTTCAATTTCAACATATAGCATGCTTCCCTTATTTCTTATCAACACAACTACTAAAGAGCTAGTGATGAAACACTAAGTAACTCAGATCCAAAATTGAACATTCATGGTATAAATTTCAGCATTTTAACCATAAAGCAAAAACTATAACTATGCATGCAAGTAGATCACTCTAGTTACTTCATCTTTTTGTACAGAACGTTTAATATGGGTTCTGGTGCTACAATTTTTATGGGAGCAACTTCAAAGGATCTACTCAGCACTGAAATTTTTCCAGATTTTATTCACTTATGTAACTGAGGTAATAAAAAGAACAAAAACAGCAAGCTTGTAACTAAGATTAATTATACAGAGAGTTTTACTAGGGATATGGCTCTCAAATTTTTACCAGAGACTAGCCATGAGTTAAACATACTCCAGAAAATTTTTCAGGATTTAACTCACTATGATAAATTAGTTATTCCGTGAACTTAGCATGAGTTTGCATAAATTTATCAAGGTGCATTTGATCAGAACTGAATATGAACTTTTTATTACAGATAGAACATACTCTAAGCAAGATCATGCCCAAAAATCATGATCAGAAACATTGTAGATTACTCAGAACAAAAATAGTAAATCTAGCCCTAAGATGCTAAGCATGATTATTCAACAAAGCAAAACTCTGTAACTGCAGCTCAAAATTTTTAGACAGGAACATAGAGCTAAAAAGAGACTCCAGAAATAAATATAGGTTTTTATGAGCATAAGAACTATATATGAGGAATTAAGTTGATTAAACCAGCATAAATCATGGTATATAGCAAATGAACTCTAATAATTCTGAAATTTGTGGATTTGCAGGTAATCAGTGGAACATGCATGCAGCAAAAATTTCAGAGCAAGTTATTGTGCATAATTTCCAGAATTAAATCGAGAAAGCTAACAACAGATTAGAGGATCTTGATTGTTCCAAAATGATACTGCTTTGGTTGGGTTCCAACTTTTTACTGTGACCTCAAAATTTCCTTAGTGATAACATAACCAAAAATCAAGGTCATTTGATGAGCAGAACTTCCTGAACATGTATAAGGTGGTTTTCTTATTCTTTTCCCTAGATTAAATTCGGTTGAGTTTCTGCAAATGTGAATGTTACAAAATTTGTAGATCTTGTTACAAGGAACCCAGATCAGTTGAGTTTGCATTTTTCTGATTTTTCTGTGATTTGTTTCGCATTTTAGGAGTTCACTGGTATACACTGAAAAACTTGCAGAAACACCCTTAAACGAAAAAAAGAAATTACAACCGGGTCCTTCGCCGGCCTTCTCCGCCGTGGCATCTTGCCGGTGGTGTTCTGCGGTGCAGGGCTTACCGGGGCTGCCACGGGGAGGCGCGTGGGAGAGAAAGGATCGAGGAACACCTACCCTGGTCGACGTTCGAGCGTTTGGTGCACGGTTTCGAGCTCGTCGGCGTTGATGGCGGGTCGGTTGTTCGGTTCGCCGGCGCTGGAGGTGAAAGAGGGCTCGGGGTAGGGGAACAAGACGCGCTCGAGCACCGCGTGAGCTCGTGGATGCTTCTGGGGTAGCTGTCGGGCTCGGTCTCCTTCAGAGCTGGCCGGTCCGCGGTGAGCCCGAACTCGCCGGCGGCGGCGCAAGAGGGGAACGGCGTCGGGAGGGGGTTTGGGCTCGATTCTGCGCGCGTGGAGCGTAACTGAGAGGTGGCGAAGCTGTTGCGGTGGTCGGAGGGGGCAATGTGGGGCTGGGCTAGCCGGTCCGCGAGAGCTGGATCTCGGCGGCCATGGCGGAGCGGCGGAAGGAAGAAGAAGGAGGAGAAGGGGCGCGACTGTGGAGCTCTGGTGGTTTTTATAGGCCAAAGAGCTCCTGTGTGAGGAATGTAGTGACTGGGGGCGGTTGATTTGGTCCTGGGCGGCTCGACGGCGAGCGGGCGGAGGAGGCAGCGGCGCTGCGCCGGCCGGGGTGTCGTGGCGGCTCGGGAGCGGCCTGGGGACGCGTGTGCGCGCGAGGAGGTGCCAAGGGGCGGGCCAGGTGGCGCGGAGAGGTTTCCCCGGGTCCATTTGGCCGCGGGCGCGCGGTGGACGAAGTCCACCGGCGGCGTACGGCGGGCGGCGCGAACAGAGCAGGCCGGGGGAGAGAGAGATGGAGATAAGGGCATATTTGTGATTTCTGAAATTCCAGGGACCTCTCGGTAATCTAAAATTTTCTCCTACTTGGAGGGCTCAAATGGAAAAGTGTTGAATACCACTTTTGCATAACTTTTCAAGATCTACAACTTTTGTGTTATGCAAATTTTCATTTGAAACTCACATTTCGAACTATTGGTACATTTGCATATTTGCACAAAAGGACTTTAGTTTTATTCAGTTTTTGACTTGATTTTGGCTGAAGTTCAATTGAGCACATGTCAATTGAAACACCTCCCATGAGCCAACTAAATTTTTGTGCACAATTTTTGAATTAAATTTTGAGTAGCTTTTTACTCTTTTTTTTTCTTTTTCTTTTAATTTCTTTGGTATGATTTGTCTTTTCTTTGATCCTTTCTCTTTTGAATTACTTTCTCAAATTTTTCTTTTAACTTTAACTAAGGTACATTGATTGTATTTAAATGTGCTAACACCTGAGGTGTCACAACCACTACCCAAGAAGAAGCCGACAAGTAGCCCACCTCGCAAGCGCCGTCGTCCCCGACGATGTCCTACACTGACCAACCGCTGCCGTGCAAAACTGGCCGCCACAGTCCGCTGCAAGCCAAGTGACCACCACGACTCCTCCATCGTGCCACCGTCGTCTTCATATCATGCAAACACGGTCGCCGATCTCCCAACTCCAACCGTACGTTAGCAGAAGTCAGTAGAGGAGTCCACGGCACCACACCGAAAGAGCCACCGCCATGTAGGACCCCTCGCCAAAGTACCGCTGCGGCACCAAGCACCTCAAACATCGAAAAAAACGCCGGAACCTGAAACTCCAAGACAACACCTCACCCAGGTCGGATTGGGACATCGACCTAGGCCTCAACTCAACGCGTGGGGGCCTCACCACATCCACCGCCACACACCACTCCTCGGACACCACCTTAAAGCGCACGGGGTCTCGCCGCCACCGCCGCTAGACTCTCCAAGGATCCGGGTTTGCTTCGCCGTTGAGGGTGACATCGTACCACCAAGCCACTCCAAAACCTCCACCTTCGTCGTGCCGCCGCAGGAATCTCCGCTGCACCGCCTACGCAGACAGGAAGCCTCTAGAGACACGGCTCATCCCCACTACCCAGGTCGGATTGGGATATCGACCCAGGCCTCGACTCGCTATGTCCAATCGGATCGGGCTGTCGACCAGAGCCTCTGCACACCTGCCCGATCGGATTGGGTCCTCGACGCGAGCCGCACCAACAAAAGCAATAATTTTATCTATGGGAGGAAGAAAGGAAGAGAAGAGGTAGCACACTCTGTCGATGGCCGTCGCCGCCAACCGGATTAGCCAAGCGTCGCCTTCAAGAAGGTCGCATCGCCGAAAGCGCCGCCGACGCCAGCCCAAGATGGGTTGGGTTTTCACCCGCAACATCCGGCACGGGGAGGCCGAGAGGTGCAAAAGAACGCCTCCAAGGAGGAAGCGGCGTCAGCAGACGTTGCCGTTCGAGCTTTCGCCTGCACCCCGGCCAATCCCCAGAGGAGCAAGAGAGCAGAACACGGCCAGGCAAGAGAGGAGCAGTGCCCCCATCGCCACCTAGCGCCGCGAGCGGCAAGAGCCGATGCTGCCGGGCCGCGAGTGCCACCCAAGCACCAGCATTGTAGCCGCCGTCGCGCCGTGCCGCCCACGCCACACGGTGGCCACGAACGCCGCTGAGCCGAGCCCCACCGCGCCAGTGTGGGCGCTGCAGGGCCAAGCCTCGTCGCGCCCCGGCCGCGGGAGCTGTCGCCGTCGTACCGCTCGCGGGCAAGCCGCGGAAGCCGCCACCACAACCAGGCCCGTCGCCGCAGCGCCCTGACGCGCGGAGGCCCGAGCTGTGCCGAGCCCCGCCACGCCGGCCGCGGGCAGGCCCTGAGACCGAGCCGCACCGCCGCAGGAGAGCCGATCAGGCGGCCGCGTGGGCGGATCCGGGCTTACACGGGGTGGATCCGGCTGCGAATCACCGCCGGTCCGCGCCGTCGCGCACAGGTGCCGCCGCTTGCCATTGACAAGACCACCATACCGGAGTGCGCGAGGGAGGGGGAAGGAGGATAAGGGAGGGGGCGGAGCCCCGCCGCCGCCTTCCTTGCGGCCGCGTGGACTTCCAGCGGCCGCTCAGGCGACGGCGAGGGGTGGGAAGCGGCGCTAGGGGGGTGGCGGCGGCGGGCGTTGGGGGTCCCGCCCGAGCCGCCCCGAGGAGGAGAGACGCCATTCCTAAAGATATAAAGCCTAGTATATTAACAATTTGAAACAAAAAAGGATTTTATAATCATTAGGCTTTCAATTATGCACTATGCACTGAGCACCTTATAATGAAACTAGTAATGATGTCCTCATGACTGCTTTAATTTTTTTACTTAATTTTTAACTGATTCTTGTTTTCAGTTTTTCTTTATTACGTTTCAGTGATTTGTTATTCATCTTTCAATCGATTTAGTTTTTTTTCTAGTGATATGTTTGGTGGCGTATCACACTATAAATGGACGAAAAAATTGTTAAAAACGACTCGAACAAAAGCCAGTGGTTAACGCCCTGGCGCCGAGCGGGTCGCCGCCGTCGGTGCTCGGGTCGTACGGCCACTGCCCCGCCGACGTCGCTGCGCTGCGCTGCTCCATGACTGTGACGGCGAGGCCCTCGCGCGCTGCCGGCAGCCCCGACCAAGGTTAACCTAACCGGTGGGAACCGGTCCGGTTTGACTGGTTACCGGTCAAACCGGTCCGGTCCGGTTCCGATTTCGGCCGGTACCCAACCGGCCAAAATTCAAATTTTAAATTTGAATTCAAAAAATGAAAAATTCCTAAAAAAATTCCTAAAAATACTTCAAGGTGTGATGAATCTAATGGTGTCAAATTTTCTCAAAAATTCATTCATTTAGTATAGTTTGTGGGAATTTAAAGTTAAATCAAAAAAGAAAAAGAAAAAAAAATGGGCCGGCCCATGAAGGCCCACCGATCAAACCGGTCAAACCGGCCGGTAAACGGGTCAAATCGGTCGGTAAACCTGTCAAACCGGCCGGTAAACCGGTTGCACGGGAGCTTTTGAATTTCAAACCGGTCAAACCGGCCGGTAAACCGGTCGAAACCGGTTGCATGGGAGTTTTTGAATTTATTTGAATTTGGATTTGAATTTAACCGGTTTCCATCGGTTACCGCCTAACCGGTCCGATAAACCGGTACCGGAGGGCGGCGGTTAGACCGGTCCGATCGGATTTTAAAACCCTGGCCCCGACACGCCCTCGCCGACGACGCGCACGTGCTTCAAGAGCTTGTCCATAGCCGGATCGATCGGCCGGCACCCATTACTGGCCAGACACTACTAGTCTCTGATCTGATCTGACATTTTGGCCACAAGAATTCGTCGGATCCGGCACGGACGCCGTGACCATCTTTCGTGTGCTTGGGCGCCCTCACGCCGACCTGTCGCCCTGTCGGACGGAAAGGCTATATAATATTGCTCAGGCTCCAAAGTCCATGTTTAGTTCTTAAAATTTTTTAAGATTTCCTGTCACATCGAATTTTTAAACACATATACAGAGTATTAAATTTAATCTTTTGAACCTAATTAATTCATGATTGGATACTAATTACTAAATAAAAACGAAAGTGTTACAGTATCTAAACCCAAAAATTTTTGGGAACTAAACACACCCAAAATTAGAATCCATGGTCTCAGGGTGTCCGCAATAATAATAACTAGTACTAACTATTTAGTCTGCTGATGTAGAAGTGAGAGAGAGAAAAAAACTATTTTATATCATTGGACCAACACGCTCCTCTCATATGTTCTTGGTTTATGTAAAATAGATCAGCTATTTGCTTGTCTATAGTGACTACTCTCTCTTTTATTTTTTTCTTGACACATCAGCTCTAGCTAGCTAAATAGCTAATCATTGTGCACGCCTGAACCATGAATTAGATTATTTTTAATTTTATTTGGCCTAGTAGCATTGCGTGCAGCCCCTGCAAGTAGACTACTTTTATTTTACTGTGCATGCGCAGGCAAGTCTATTGGCTAATTATATGCAGCATGCACATGCATACATAGCTATACATTATTATTTGTTCGCTACTACTCTGACTATTTCCTTTCCTTTATTCTTTCTATTTCTTTCCTTCCTTCTTTTCGCTTCCTTTTTCCTATCCTAAGTCTGCATATATAAATTTATTTTAATATAAAAATAAGTTTGTATTCTTTTGTTCACATTTAAGAGTGATTTATACTCAATGTATACTAATTTATCTGTATTGTAGATTCATAAATTAGTGTGTGAAAAGAATTTTTTCTTTTATACACTAATTTATCTTCATGTAAAATTATTTATCTGCGTGTAATGAATTTGTTCGCAACATCAAATTATTTGTTCGCTTTGTAGACTAAAAGTATTCCGTTATATTAACTCATTTGTTCGTGATATCTGTTTTTCATTATTTATCCTATACAATCAAATATTTGTGATGTGTACTATTTTACTCGTTGTATATTATTTTTTTATTATGTTTAATTTTTTGTTCATATAAAATAATATTTATTCTTGTTGTGAAAATATTTCGGTAGCCGAAATTCATTATTGAGTATTAAAAAATATTTTTTCTGAATATCATGAAAACATAGGCAAGTGCGATCTTGTTTTGATGATCTTATTAAAATAAAGATAATGGTATAACCCAAATTTAATTTAAATACTCAGTTTAATACTTATAACTTTTTTAGTTACGACTTTACATGTATGTGGGTGATGTCATGATCTCTATCCTCTTTTGCATGGATAAAATCTTTTCTCTAGATAGAAGCATGACGTATACTGTTAATGGGCTTAATTGCAGCCCAAAAATACTATCTAGAGATGCCTACTTGTCAAGCATATACTCTGCCTCAACTACGTGTTTCTCTTTTCTATTTCAAACAGTAAAATGCCCCATTGATCTTGGAACTTGAGTTGTGGTATTATCTAGGTTCCCAAATTTCAAAATGGATATATATTCGAATCCTTAAATTTGCTAAACGTGCCACGTGAGGTTCAAATTTGTTTAAGTTAGATTGAAAGTTATATAACTTGTTCAAATACAAAATTGTGTACAAAACTTATAAAGGCAAAAAGTAACAAATTTACATGTATAAGTATTTTCAAATACAAACAATTTGTTTGAAATTTTTTTAAAAAATGAAACTTATATGATAAAATTTATATAATTTTTGGGCATAAAAATTGAAATACAAAATTCGGGTCCACAAGTAGACAACGTATGCTATGCAAACCACCTTCGTATGCAAACTGTGGAAACTCCAATCTGGGCCATTGGATCAAACATCCAAGATTTCATTGAACACTCGCCCGGCTTTTCTCTCTTCACATCTCTCGACTCCATCTAGAATTCAGTTTTTTTCAGCCTTCCATAATTTTCTCTTATTGATGGCTGGAGTTATTCAATGAAAACATATTATAGGACCAATCTTATCTAAAGTATTATGAAAATATCATGAGCATTAAATTTACTGATATAACAGAAAAAGAAAAAGAGAGAGTATCATCATCATATATAACACTTCTTGGCCCGGTTACATAGTATACAATTTTGGTAATATGACACTTCCACTAAAAGCTAATTAAGTGGGTCCCGCCAAGTCCATTCGCCCTGTAATTTAAACTACCAATGTACTTTCTTCGTCGACTACACCACCATGCATTCTTGCTCTGCGCCTGGGCGACAAAGTAAGCCTGCTTCAGACCTACTGCCTGGATCCATGGCCATGGCGAGCGACAGGGCACCCGAGTTCAAGAAGGTCTGCGTCGTCGGCGCCGGCATGTCCGGGCTGGCGGCAGCGCGCGAGCTGCGGCGCGAGGGCCTCGCCGTCATGGTCATGGAGCAGCGCGGCGACGTCGGCGGGCAGTGGCTGTACGACCCGAGGACCGACGGCGGCGACCCGCTGGGAGCCACGGCGCCGGTGAAGGTGCACAGCAGCGTGTACGCGTCGGTGCGGTTGATCAGCCCGCGCGAGTGCATGGGCTTCTCCGACTTCCAGTTCGTGCCCAGGCCCGGCCGCGACGCGCGCCGCTTCCCGGGCCACCGTGAGGTCCTCTGCTACATCAAGGACTTCTGCGCCGCGTTCGGGCTCGCCGGCGCCGTCAGGCTCCACACCAGGGTCGTGCGCGTCGCCTGTTGGCGCTCCGCGCTCGCGCCGCGACACGAAACAGGGGACCGCCGGGGGGGTCGTCGATGAAGTCACCCCTCCGGCAGTCGCCGGCTTTGGTTCTTGCGCACAACGGATGCGCCTCACCACCCTCGAGCTCCTTGACTAGCTTAGCCTCACCGATTGCAACTACACGCGGCGAATTTTAGCGAGCGGGAGGTTGAAGATAAACAGTAGCAGGCGGAGGAATTCGCGCACAAACGCACGGCGCCGGACGCCGCTCTCCAATTCACCTCGCACAGATCACAACCGGAGTACAGAGGAGCTTTATAGCCCCAGGAACGCACCCACGTCCCACACTACGCGCTACGACGCCGCCACCTCCGCCACGAGCGCGCACGACGCGCTCCAACGCGTTCCCGCCGTGTCCGGAGATCCTGCGCACAATGCGCCCGCTCCAACGGTCTTCACCCTCCGCGCAGCTGACGCGAATCTCCCCCCGGACTCCAACCTCCTGATCGCCCGCACGACCACGGCTTCGATCGCGCTCACGATCGAGCTCTGCGTGCACACACACGCACACGACGCCCGCGCGCGCACACACGCGACACGCCACGGACCCGACGGCTCCACGCACTCACGCGATGCCGCACACAACACACGCACACGCCCAGCTGCGCACACACGCGCTGGGTTTATTCCTAACAATCTCCCCCTAAACCCAGCGCACCTACGCCGGATTCCAGCGCCGCCGACGCCGGAGTCTTCAGAGGAGAGCTGCTTCGGTTGACTCCTCGCCGACATCCGCCATGGCCGCCATCGCGACCTCCTTCTTGGGCTTGCGGCAATCCCGGGCGAAGTGACCGCGCACGCCGCAGTTGAAGCACCTCCCGATCCCGGACTTCGCCTTGTGCCGCGCCCGCCATTCCTCCTCCGTGAGCAGAAGCCGCTCGCCATCACCATGGCCGCCTGACGTGCCCAGTCCGCCTGCAAGCTGAGCGCGCCGCCGCGAACGCTCGTCGAACGCCTTCAGGCGCCCGAGCGCCTCCTCGAACGGCATGGTGGCGACGTCACAGAACTGCTCGATGCCCGCCACCGCCGGGTACAACCGGTCAGGCACAGTGTCGAGCAGCTTCTTCACCATGGCGGCGTCGTCGAGCGTGGACCCGAGGCTGGCGAACCTCGCGGCCATGCCGCTGATCTTCCCAGCGTGCTCGTCCAGCGCGTCGCCGTCCGCCATGAGCAGCTGGTCGAATTCCCCCTTGAGCGTGGCGAGGCGCGCCGTCCGCACCCGGTTCGCGCCGACGAACCGAGTCTTCAACGCCTCCCACACCGCATGCGCCGTTGGCATGCACGAAACCTGCATCAGGATATCCTCTGGCAGGGCTTGAAGAAGATGCGCGCGCGCCGTCTTGCCACGCCGCACGTCCACCTCGGCGCCGCTCGACGAAGACACGACCTCCCATAGGCCTTGCGCGTCGAGGATAGCCTCCATCTTGATCGCCCACGCCGTATAATTGGTCTTGGTGAGCACCGGCCAATTTGGCGCTCCGCCGAACTCATGGACAACGCGCACGATCTCCCCCTTCCCGCTGCTCTCGGCGTCTTCACCGCCCTTTCCGCCTAACGGCTTCTTCGGAGAGACTGGAGGAGTCTTCTCATCGCCGCTCGCCATGGTCATCGCCGTCGCACTCCGCCGCGGGACCACGCGCTTCTTGTTTGCCGGCTGTCGAGGTGGGCTCACCGATCCGCCGTAGAACATGCACCAGCGCACCGCCCTAGCCTAGCTCTGATGCCAATTGTTGGCGCTCCGCGCTCGCGCCGCGACACGAAACAGGGGACCGCCGGGGGGGTCGTCGATGAAGTCACCCCTCTGGCAGTCGCCGGCTTTGGTTCTTGCGCACAACGGATGCGCTTCACCACCCTCGAGCTCCTTGACTAGCTTAGCCTCACCGATTGCAACTACACGCGGCGAATTTTAGCGAGCGGGAGGTTGAAGATAAACAGTAGCAGGCGGAGGAATTCGCGCACAAACGCACGGCGCCGGACGCCGCTCTCCAATTCACCTCGCACAGATCACAACCGGAGTACAGAGGAGCTTTATAGCCCCAGGAACGCACCCACGTCCCACACTACGCGCTACGATGCCGCCACCTCCGCCACGAGCGCGCACGACGCGCTCCAACGCGTTCCCGCCGTGTCCGGAGATCCTGCGCACAATGCGCCCGCTCCAACGGTCTTCACCCTCCGTGCAGCTGACGCGAATCTCCCCCGGACTCCAACCTCCTGATCGCCCGCACGACCACGGCTTCGATCGCGCTCACGATTGAGCTCTGCGTGCACACACACGCACACGACGCCCGCGCGCGCACACACGCGACACGCCACGGACCCGACGGCTCCACGCACTCACGCGATGCCGCACACAACACACGCACACGCCCAGCTGCGCACACACGCGCTGGGTTTATTCCTAACATCGCCATGGCGCCGCGGGAGGCTGGCGCGGCCTGCTCCTACGTGAAATGGCAGGTGAGATCCGTGCACGTCGATCCTGACGGTGGGCAGGAAGGGTCGCCCACGGAGGAGGTGTTCGACGCCGTGGTCGTGGCCAACGGCCATTACTCGCAGCCGAGGCTGCCAAGCATCGACGGCATGGAGGTGTGGCCGCGGCGGCAGCTGCACAGCCACTCGTACCGGGTGCCGGACCCCTTCCGCGACGAGGCGGTGCTGGTGGTGGGCTGCGGCGAGAGCGGCCTGGACATCGCGACGGAGCTCTGCGGCGTCGCCAGGGAGGTCCACATCGCGGCCAAGTCCGTGGAGGATGCCACGACGCCGTCGCCGATGATGTCCAAGTTGCTTGCCAACCACGCCGGCATCCGCCTGCACCCGCCGGTGGACCGCCTGCGCGAGGACGGGACGGTGGCGTTCGCCGACGGCTCCCTCGCCGCCGCCGACACCGTCATCTACTGCACCGGGTACTCCTACTCGATCCCGTTCCTGGACACGGCGGGGCTCGTCACCGTGGACAGCAGCCGCGTCGGCCCGCTGTACGAGCACACCTTCCCGCCGCCGCTCGCGCCGTCGCTTTCGTTCGTCGGCGTGCCCATGCAGATCTTCGCGCCGTGGTTCTTCCAGGCGCAGGCGAGGTGGGTCGCACTGGTGCTGTCCGGCAGGGAGGCGCTGCCGCCGGAGGAGGAGATGCTGCGGGCGGTGCGGGAGGACTCCAGCGCTAGGGAGGCGGCCGGCGTGCCGGCCTACCGCACGCACGCCATCCCCGCCGTCGACCGCTATGTACGGCACTGATTTACGACGACGCACTGGCGGTGGCGGCGACTCGATCGCCGTCCTCGGCTGCTCACACAGCTCGATCGTAGCTGACACGACCTGCCCGTCTCTTTGGTCAGGAGTACTTGGAGTTCGTCTACCGGCACTCGGACCTCCCGCGCATGGAGGAATGGAAGGTGGAGCTGTTCGAGACTAGCTTCACGAACGCGATGGAGGACCGCGAGGCCTTCCGTGACCGCGACGACGGCGAGTACAGCGAGAGCATCCGCGAAGGCCTGCGGAGGTGGCGCCGCTTGGCTGGCGCTCAATACGAGGCAGCTCTTTGCCGCTGCTGCGTCCGGTGATCGCGCTCGTGCTGATGCTGATGCTGAGGCGCCATTGCCGGCTCCGTGTCAGCTCTCGCAACTCTGAACCGAGCAGCTACACGGCATGGCACCATGGCGAACAGAAACATTCCTGGTATGTCAACTATGGGTCCTTTTCAATTAAATAATAGCAATAAAATAAGATTTTAGGAGGCCAAGTAGATAGGCAATCATACACTTAGAGAGCAATATTCCATCCTTTTTAATATTATGCGAAAAAAGCATGCCACTGAAGCATCAGTATTTAATAGAGTACCTCTCAATGTATCTTTTATAAGAACTTTGATAGGTCATACTCTTACTTTATGGCATGATTTGGTTGCTCGTATGAGTCATGTTCATTTAAATAATAATGTTGATGTGTTTCGATGGCGCTTGAATCAATCTAGTATGTTCACCGTTAGTTTAATATATAGTGCACTTATTAGCAATGCTATCGTACAATTTGACAAATACCTATGGAAATTGAAAATGCCATTAAAATTAAAACATTTATGTGGTAATTAAAGTTAATATATAGTGCACTTATTAGCAATGGTAATGTATAATTTGACAAACACCTTTGGAAAATTGAAAATGCCCCTTCAAATTAAAACATTTATGTGGTACTTAAAGGGAGGTGTTATTCTTACTAAAGAAAATCTATCAAGACGGAATTGGAATAGTAACAAATAGTGTTGCTTTTGTTCTAGTGATGAAATTGTTCAACATCTCTTTATTGATTGTCTTGTAGCTAAGTTCATATAGAGAGCCGTATAGTTTGCCTTTGATTTAAATCCACCCTATAGCATTACTCATTTGTTTGGTAATTGGCTTTCGGGGGTCGGAACCAATTTAAAAAGACCATTTTAGTAGGAGCATCTGCTCCTGTTGGGCTATTTGGCTTAGTAGAAACGATGTGCTGTTTGACAAATCCCAACTAAAACTTACATGCAGGTACTATATCGGAGCACCATTAGCTCAGATTCTGGGTACAACTACAAAGACGTGAGGAAGACAAGGAGGTAATTCGGAAGGCATGTCAAACTAGGAGGTTGTGTTTTGGTCATGGAGATATTTGTAACCATGGATGGAGGTTTATTAATAGGATTGGTTCTTAATAAGCGTCTTCATCAAACTTTTGGGTTGGTTTGTCGCCATTTTGTCTAATCCTATGAGTGTGATCGCAGATGGAAGAGCTGTAAACTTTTTAATAATCGGTTGTAGTATCTTTTGGTGTCAAGACTAGGTACTCCTTTTTCCCATTATCTAACAAAATAGGTTGGTGCCGTGAAAGTTGTCCCACCTGATTGGCTGATTCCACACACGGAAGAAAATAAGATATGTGTTGGGCCTTTTATTTAAACGGTGTGAATAATTAGTTGAACAGAAATTGCGTGGGTTTCAAACCATAATTTTTTCCCAACATTTTATTTATCAGCTACTAGGTCAGTTAGATAATGGACAACCTACCTTAGAATCAAAAGGCTACTTTATTGGTCAAATTTAAATTACGTAATGTTAAATTTGTCGAATTTCTAGAGCTGAGCATGTTAGTGTCCCTGGTTTATTCAATCATACCTCGAAAATGTTTTTCTGTCAGTCTTTTCTTTATCGTCACACCAAGTGATAATACGGGAGGTAAATTTGAAAAAAAAAATGCATAAAAAATATAGTAATCAACATTTTATATTTGCATGCCTAAAGATAAAAAGCCTAGTACATTAATAATTTGAAACAAAAAATGATTTTATAAACACTAGGCTTAACATGTTAATCATTTTTGTTTGTAGTGAGCCCCTTATAATTAAACTAGCAATGACTATTTTTTGTTACTTAATTTTTAACTGATTCTTGTTTTCAATTTTTTATTACATTTCAGCAATTTGTTATTAATCTTTCAGTCAATTTATTTTTTCTTCTAGTAACCATATTTGGTAGCGTGTCACATTATAATTGGACGAAAAATGTTTAAAACGACTCGAACAAAAGCCGGTGGTTAACGGCCGCCTCATATCAATACTCATCAATGGGCAGTGAATTCACGAAATTCAGCCCACGTTCTCCTGTGGCCGAGCTGCTCTGCTCGTCAAAAGGTCGAACAGAAAAGGCTGGGCTGGGTAGTTCCGGCCTGTGCGACTTCGTGGGCCTTGCTATCCAGTTTGTAGTCGTGGACCGAATGCTCTGGTCTGCTGGTGGTGGTTGTCATGGTCGCTCACCGGAGCATGTGGGTGGGTGGCAACTGGCAAGCCATGGGTGCTGCTTCCCTTGGCCACGCGCGCAGCCTTCGCCGGCCATCAGCTTGCGCTCTGCTGGCCATCAGCTTGCGCTCCCACCGGCCAAAAGCTCACTCGGCGTCGCTGGCCACGGAGCTCCGGCGGAGCCCCTCGGCGGACCGCGCGCGAGACGCACGCGGTGCCGCAGACGGGGCCTGCGGAGCTCCGGCCATCAGATCCCGCAGAAGGAGCACGCCGGGAGGGAGCCGGATCTGAGCCGGACGGCGGCCGGCGGCGCCGCCATGACCAGCACTCGCGAGGGGGAGAGGGTGAGAATCAGTTAGGGTTTCAACCCCCTCCCGAAATTTAAGCTATTTAAGCCCATTCCGAGCCGTTCTTAGCTGTCGGATGAGAGCCAACGGCTCAGATCGATCCCGGGGAGGGGCGGGGCGCGCGCCGCGTGGGCCGAAATGCCGGCCCGCTCGTCCGCTGCCGGGCCAGATCGCTTGATGGGCCGCCTAAGCCGCGCATCAGCCGATCCGCGCAACTAAGCCAAGCCAGCAGCTAAGCCGCGCGCTAAGCCGAGCCGCCTAAGCCGCGCGCATGAGCCGCCCCCTGAGCCGCAGCGCTGCGCTGAGCTGGGCCGCGTCTTTCCGCCTTGCTGGGTCGTGCGTGCGCGGGCTGCTTCTAGGCGAGCCCGTGTATTGAGGGTGCGCGGCACGCTAGCGGGCCGTGCTGGGCCAATTTTCTTTTTCGGGCCGAATTTCAGTTCGCTTTTATTTTCAGTTTTTCAGTTCATTTTCAGTATTAAGCTCAGTTTAATTCCTGCATTATTTTCAGTTAAGCTATTACATGAGTAATTTTAGATAGTTGGTATTTATTTCATGTTCATAAGTTTATTCCACCACTATACTTTGAGATGCCTCTAAATAAATGGAACCACCGAGAAATTTATTTAGAGTAAACTTGTGATTATTTCTGACCGCCGTTGTTTAATCATGAGTATTAAGACAAAATTTCATTTGTTTTCCCCACCGATGATGCAAATTGAAATTTTAATTGCATGATGTTAATTAGACCACCGTAGGATTATTATTATGTTTTTTTTGCATTTCATTGTATATGATTACTAAGATAAGTTTTTCCTTTGATTTTCAGTGACAAATGTCAATGATGTGGCCTCGTACCTAAACAACATTGAGCCACTCAATGGAGCGAATTTTCCTGAGTGGAAGGGCAAGATCATGACGTACTTGGCTTGGAATGATCTTGATCTGGCATTAAGGGAGGATAAGCCTACTGTTGCTGTAGGACAGACTTCAGCTGCTCTGGAAAAGTGGGCAAGATCAGACAGTGTAACAGAACGGCCCAGTGGGCCGCGCAGTTACTGTAATGATGCTACTGTAGCACCGCGGGGGGCAGTTCCCTTTAGTCCCAAACTGAAAAACGAGAGGGAGTTGAACCAGCTTAAATAGCCGGTCTATGGGAAGTTAGTAACTCCAGTTGCAACCTTTTGCGCGAAGCGAGGATGAAAGCGCAAGAGAGTTTTAGCAGGTGTGGTTTACTCAACGTGCAGAGTAGATCTTAACCGTTATCCCGAGCCGGTTCGTTACAGACCGCATGGCGCTTATGGTCATGTCTCAGACCATCAGTGCTGGCATTAAGGGCGCCATCCCCACCAAAGATGCGCAGGGAGCAGATCTGAGTGCCAAGGTCTTTCTGGAAAAGATTGAGGAGAACTTCAAGAGCTCATCCAAGACTTATGCAAGCACTCTCATCATGAAGTTAGTGGCCTCTCAGTATGATGGAAAGACTAGCATCAGGCAGCACATTCTCAACATGTGTGACATGGCCAACAAGCTTAAGGAGATGCAGATGGAGATCTCAGATGGATTCCTTGTTCACTTCATCATGACCTCGCTGCCCTCATAGTACAGTGCTTTCAAGATAAACTACAACACCAACAAGGCTATTTGGTCTATCAGTGAGCTGAGTAGTTATTGTGTTGAAGAAGAAGATAGACTTAAGACTGAGAAGATGAAAGATGTGGTGAACATGGTTCATCACATGAGCATCAGTGACAATCCTCTTAAGAATCAGCATGAGTCAGGTAGCAGCAAGCAAGGCCAGAAGAAGTTTAAGAAGAAAGAGAACCAAAACTTTGGACCTAGGAATAACAACAAGTTCAAAGGCAAGCAGTCCCAAGGTGGAAAGATGCTGTACTCATTCTGTTCTTCATCCAAGCATCTTCAGAAGGGCTGCCCAGGCTTTAAGGAATGGTTGAAACAGCAAGGTAATATTAAGTTTGATGTTGTTTCTTTCATTGATGAGTTATTCTTAGCACATTTATCCCCTAACACTTGGTTAATTGACTCAGGTGCCACTGTGCATATTTCTTATTCATTACAGGTATTCCGTTCAATCCGAACTATAAGAAGGGGGGAGCGAAGCCTAAGAGTGGCTGATGGGAACATGGTTGAAGTCGAAGGCGTTGGAAGCTTCTCCTTAGAGTTGTCAGGCGGCTTCCAGCTTAATTTAGATGATGTCATTTATGTTCCTAGTTTAAAGAGAAACATTATTTCCGTTTCGCATTTAGATAAATCTAGACATGTGTATGAGTTTGGCAACTCGGTTTGCAACATTAAATTTCATAATATTAGTGTTGGCCATCATTTGCAAGGCGATCTTTATTGGCTCTCCCTTGATGATAATTATTCTGTAATGAATGTTTGTGATGCGATGCATAAGCGTAAGCGTGATAATGAGACTTCTTCAAAATTGTGGCACTGTCGCCTTGGACACATTTCGAGAGGGAGAATGGAGCGTCTCATTAAAGATGAGATACTCCGTTAGACTTTTCAGATTCAGAGCAATGCATCGACTGCATTAAGAGAAAATATGCTAAGACTATTAAGAAAGGAGTGAATAGGAGTACGGGCGTATTAGAAATAATTCACACATATATATGTGGCCCTCTCTCAGTAACATCGGTAGATGGTTATGATTCTTTTATAACATTTACTGGTGATTATCCCAGTTATGGACACATTTACCCCATCCAAAAACATTCAGACGCTTTAGAAATATTTAAGATTTATAAGGCGGAAGTTGAGAAACAGCACAATACTTCTATTAAAATTGTAAGATCAGACAGGGGAGGTGAATATTATGGGAAATACGCTCAATATGGTCAGATTAAAGGACCATTCGCTAAGTACTTAGAAGAAAATGGCATAAGAGCTCAGTACTCTATGCTAGACGAACCACAGCAAAATGGAGTCGCTGAGCGACGTAACCATGCACTGCTTGACATGGTACGGAGCATACTCAGTTATTCTAGTTTCCCTGTGGAGCTGTGGATGGAAGCATTAAAAACAGCTGCTTACATACTTAATCGGGTTCCATCTAAGTCAGTTCCCAAGACACCTTTTGAGCTGTGGAATGGGAGAAAACTATCACTTAATTATTTAAAGGTATGGGGCTATCCTACTGAGGCTAAATTATTTGGTCCACAGCAAAAGAAATTAGATTCTAAGACGGTAAGCTGCCACTTCATTGGATACCCAGAAAAGTCTAAGGGGTATCGATTCTATTGTCCTGGTCGCCACACTAAATTCGTAGAAACCAGACAGGTTGTGTTCCTAGAGGACTCAGGAGTTAGTGGGAGTTTTCTAAGGAGGGAAGTGAGTCTCGAAGAATTGCGGGTTGAGCTTCCTGATCCAGTAGTTTAAGAGCCCACGCAGGAGAACATGAAACAAATGGTTGGGAACTAGGCGCAACATGCACCACAAGATCAAATTCCTCAACCAGTTCCTCAACTAATTCCTCAACCAATTGCGATTGAACCAGTAAGAAGGTCGCAACAGGCAAAGAGATCGGCTATTCCTGATTATTACGAGACATATTTAAGTGAGGATGTATATGATATCGGGAATATAAGTGACCATGCTACATTCAGACAGGCAGTGTCAAGTGAGAATTTCACTAAATGGATTGAAGCCATGGAAGATGAATTAAGATCTATGAGTACTAATAAAGTATGGGATTTAGTAGAATTTCCCAATGGAGTCAAACTAGTAGGCTGTAAATGGGTCTACAAAACCAAACGTGATTCCAAAGGGAAGGTTGAACGATTCAAAGCTAGGCTCGTAGCAAAAGGGTTCACACAGAAGGGAGGAATTGATTATAATGAGACCTTTTCTCCTGTGTCTACCAAAGATTCTTTTAGAATCGTCATGGCATTAGTAGCCCATTTTGATATGGAGCTATATCAGATGGATGTTAAGACTGCGTTCCTAAATGGAGACTTAAATGAAACAATCTTTATGGCACAACCAGAAGGTTTTGCCATAAAGGGTAAGGAACATATGAGATGCAAATTAAGGAAATCCATTTATGGACTTGCGTCCAGGCAGTGGAACCTTAAATTCGATGAGGTCATTAAGAAATTCGAACTTAAGGAGAATGATGTGGATAGTTGTATCTACGTCAAAGTTAAGGGTGGAAAATTAATAATTCTAGTACTGTATGTGGATGACATACTATTAGCGTGCAACGATAAGAACATGTTGCATGAGACTAAGAATTTCCTTTCATCCAACTTTGATATGAAGGATCTTGGTGATGTTTCATATGTCCTTGGCATTGAGATACTACGAGATAGAGCCCAAAGAGTACTAGGGTTATCTCAGAAAGCTTATATTGAGAAAATGCTTAAGAGATATAACATGGATAAGTGCAACACTTCACATGTTCCTATTCAAAAGGGCGATAAGTTTAATCAAGCGCAATGCCCTAAGAATGACTTAGAAAGAGAAAGAATGAGCAATATTCCTTATGCAGCAGCTGTCGGAAGTCTGATGTATGCACAAGTCTGTACGCGTCCAGATTTGACATTTGCAACCGGAGTTTTTAGTAGATATCAGTCAAATTCAGGATGGGCTCACTGGGTAGGTGTCAAGAAGGCGTTAAGATATTGCCAAGGCACCAAAGATTACATGCTCACATATAAGAGGACAGACAATCTTGAGGTTGTATGTTACACTGATGCTGATCTTGCTGGTGATGAAGATGATAGAAAATCCACTTCTGGATACATCTTCACTCTGGCAGGGGGAGCAATTTTATGGAGAAGTGGTAAGCAAGGTGTAACGGCTGCATCTACGATGCAAACTGAATTTGTGGCATATTATGATGCAACAGGACAGGCAGTGTGTCTTAAAAATTTTATTCCGGCATTAAGAGTTGTTGATAGTATCTCGAGACCTATCACAATGCACTGCGATAATCAATCTGCAGTATTTTTTGCGCAAACGATAAGTTGTCTGGTGCTTCTAAGCACATTGACCTCAAATATCGTGTCGTGAAAGATAGAAACCGGGACCGCACAATTAAGATTGAGCATATAAGTACTACAACAAACATTGCGGATCCACTCACAAAAGGTTTATCACCATCCCTCTTTCAAAAACATGTCCTAGGTATGGGTTTGGTTGATACTTTTGATCAGGTCCTGGTTCACGGCCATTAATATTTCCCCAAATAAGAATAAGTATCCTGACAAAGTTTTTCAGTAAGGCTATGGGTAATGTTATCCCCATATGTCGTTGTGCTGCTGATGATGCATTGGTCTGTTACTTGCTGATTTACGGAGGATGGATTTTAGTTTAAGTATAAGTTAGTGACAAAATAAATATTAAGTTTAAGTTAAGAATAAGTTGTTGACCTTCGGTCAAGGGAGAGAATGTTGGTTTTGTTTCTGTTTGACCTTGGTCAACAACATAATCAAGAGAAGAAGAGGGATATCTCATCCCGTGAATTTAGGGATCGGTTCCCAGAACCAATCCACGAGTGCCTTGATCGGGAGGCAAACCTAAGCTCATTGGGCTCGGCCCTAGGCCTACAGTGCTTATAAATAAGAGGAGGTCAACCCCCAGGGTTAGCAATCTAATCCATTCCACCATCCACCGATCATTCAGAGTACTGGAAGGCTCAGAAGTGCGAGTTCCACGCCCGGGACAGTGCCAGTGGCATCCTGAAGGCCGCCGCTACCCCGAGAGGATGTTCAAGGAGCGTCTGCGCTACATCCCCGACGCCGTTCACGCCATCGACGATGTCACCACTGCATCTACTCCCACCAGCGCATGGACGCTACTACCGCTGGTATAAGACCGAACTCTTTCATTCCGCATTAGTTAATGTACTAGGTGTGATCTACTTTGGATTAGAGATTCTGGTTGAGCAAGTTCATGCTAAGTTTTGTTAGATTTATACTAACAACCCTCTCTTCCACGCCTTGCCGATGCGCCGGTAGTACTCCCTGCTGCTGCGGAAATCGTCGAGGTCGTCCATGATCCTGTGCTTCTTCTCCGGGTGCATGGCGAGGGTGTCGAAGGTCGTCGGGTGCTCGAAGTCAATGTAGCTCCACACCTTACTAGAACTGCAGATCCATTGGAGACAATCGTCATAAAAATTCATCTGGTCAGATTCGTAAAACCCTACAGGAAGCTTACTAATCCATGTCCTTCTTGTTGGTGTAGAGCCTCCGGCGGCGGTTCCCGAACATGGCGTCGCGGCCGCGGCGGCGGACGTGCGGCAGGTACTCGCCGACGACGAGCTCCCGGTGGCGCCGGTGGAACGTGAGGCGGAGGCAGTGGTGGTCGCGGCTCTGTCTGGCGGGCCGCACCGACGCCCACCTCACGGCGACGCCCTTGAACTCGTCGGACACCTCCTGCCCCTCGCGGGGGCTGAGCACGAAGCCGTCGCCGTCGGGGGCGCCATCGCCGTCGAGCTCGAGCGTGTCGCGCGCGCACGCAGGGCTCAGGTACGCCTTCACCTCCTCATAGGCGTCGCTGGACTTGATCCGGTCCGTGGAGTAGTCGGGCTTGCCGGAGATGTCGATGGTCACGTAGGAGTCCAGGAACAGGAGCAGCCGCCGGATGAGCGGCCGGAGGTGGAAGTCCAGGAGCATCTTGGGGCCCCGGTGTGGCAGCAACGCCGCGACCAGCAGCGCCGGAGGAGCCACGCCGACGAGCCGAGGCTGGCGGCCACCCACCGCCTTACCAGCATCATCTTGCCGCCGCCGACGGTGCCTCTCCTTTTCCGCGACGAAACTTCACGGCCGTCAATGTATATCAGAATTGTCTGTCTCCAGTAAATATATGACCATGGGTATACAAAATACAGTCACACAAGGATACGGTAGATGATTTTGAACTAATTATAAATTTGGTAGCATATGGAGTTTGACATGGATCCATTCTTTTTTTTTAGTGCTGGTTGAAGAGAAAATAACAGAAAACGTAGCACATGTAAATTCCTGATGCACTACAACCAGCTTTCCTTGCAAAATCTATTTATCGCATCGCAGAAGCACGGCGCCCGTCCCCATTCATCTTCTAGCACCAGCTAGCGAGCTATGGGAGGGGGAGGGGGAGGCCAGGGATATGTGGTAGGTGGGCGGAACGGCCGGCAGCCGGGGTGGTGGAGGGAGACGGCGGAGCTTTAAGGTTCGGATTGCCGGGGGTGAGGGCGGCTCCATGCCTCCGGCTATAGGAGACAAGGGGACCGGGGGTGGCGACAGCCCGACGGTGGTGGCAGTTCAGCCGGCGAGGGCGAGGCGGCGCGGGAGCGCTGTCAGCCGGGCAGGGTGGGACCTTCGGTTGGCTGTGGCCGGCGTCGGGGGTTGTGGATGGGCGGCGCGCGGTGGTAGTGGTTAGCGGTGTTGGAGGCGCCAGAGCTGGGGGAGGCCAGGGAAGATGGGGCACACGGCCGGGAAGCTTCTGCGATGGCCTCGAGCAATTTCGCTCGCGCTAAGAAAATCGGTCTGTTCTCTTGAGGTTTCACATCGAGAACTAAGTAGTAGTATGATCAGCATGTGCAATCTACACTTGGGAAAAAGATTATATAAATCATATTCTTAAATTAAATTTTGATTGCACCATTATATTTGCCGTGATGAGATCTTTAAAATAAGATCACATCTTAGTATAATTGGATGGTTTTTAATTGAAAGAGTTTGATGGTGAAGCTGGAACAGTTTCATCACAACTGCAACAATAAAATATTCCATATGGAAAAAAAAATCCTGAATAGAAATAAAAGCATTACATAAAAAATAGAAAATCATCTGAGAACAAAGCAAAATGTTTTGAGAAAAGAATTGTTCTGAACAGATGACCTGGACCAATGGTGAAAACATAAATCAATTTGGACAATCACCTTTTGAACTCCTAGTTTTTGGGTTAGAATCTTATTTTGCACGGAAATCAATTCAACGTTACATACTAGATGCTGTAGCATCGGGCATGTTCAACAATTGTTCATTGGAAATCAAGAATGTCATGTCGAAATGATCTACAATATAGTCAAACGTGATTGGAGATACCTTGGTTTAAGACTCCTAAAGTGGTATAGAATCTCCAAGTAAATACAGATTATTAGAAACACGCCCTATTGTAGGACTATTTCAACAGCAATGTAGGACTCTTAATGTTGAAATTGGTTGAGGCTCTCTCCACAAATATTGTAGGACTATTTCAACAGCAATGTAGGACTATGATCGGTGCCTCTTGAGGGCAGTCGTTGCCCCTGCGCCAAACACGCCCTATTAACAAAAAAATAGCCCGGCACTTATTATGTCCCGTGAAAATGCAAATAGCCAGTACCAACACAACACTAGACAAAACTCGTAGACCTTTACCACTATATCTGTGCTAGACTGCTAGTATAGCTGACTGTAAAGCAGATGGAAAAGGAGTGGTTGCGCCGGCAACAAAGTAGACGATGACTTTATTTGCTGACGCATCTGGACCTCGACACCTCGTGACGCTGCCAGTCGTCCATGGAACGGGCCAACCGGCCAAAATGGGCACGATGAGAACAAAGCAAGAGGTCACGTAGCCTTTTTGTTACTGACATCATCAGCTGTACATTTCCGTCAGGAAAACGGGGAAAGAGCTCCACTTTGCCTCTCCTACTCTGTGCGGCCATGATTCCATGAAATCCCTGTTGGGCACGCATGCCGCGGACAGATAGGACATGCAAAGATAGGCCAGTGCAACTTTGCCGTAACACTGTTGGAGCACAGGCCGCCACGAAAATTCGTTGGTACTGTTGGAGCACCATAGATGTGAGATTTTTTTTTCGGAAAACGTGCGTGCTAGAATTCTAGCGTGATCCAAACAAAACCACTGTTGGAGCACAGGCCGCCACGAAAATTCGTTGGTACTGGTACACCAGTCTAAAGATATGTATATGTTCATATCCTATTCACATGTATTTCAATTGTATTTGATTTTTCCTTCAAACATGCAAGATACGGTACCAGATGAACTAACATAAAAGTTGCAGATGAATGAAACAAAAATGACTAAAATCGAATCATAACCACATACTAATGATGTTCATCAGATCCAAGTACCACGAGCCACTCGTCTGTACCAATGCTCTTCGATGTTGAACCAAGTATACTCTAACTATATACATTTGATCTTAAATTTTTAATAGCCTCTGCAATTTGTGCACCTTGCGTTCTAAGAAATATACCAAGGAGACCATTGATGCACAAACAATGGTGATCCCGTTCACCCACATGGCCACTGGATCTACTTGGAAGAAAAAAAAAGTTGACTGATGCAAATGCTGAAATCCTGTACAAAGGCTTAAAGACCACAGCAGTGTAACACATCCCAACATCGAAACTTTGATTTGTCTAACTTTTAGCATGTTTTTAAAAAGATACTCCTTCCGTATCAAAATAGACGAGACCGTTGATTTTTTATTATAATTTTGACCACTCGTTTTATTCAAAAAATTATGCAAAAACACGAAAACATGAATCATGATTAAAATATTTTATATGATGAGATGAGTTATACACAAGATTTTTAAAAATTATCAATTTTTAATAAAACGAAAGGTTAATCTCGGGATCAAAAGTCAACGGTATCATCTATTTTGATACGAAGGGAGTACACATATAAAAGGGAAGATATACATATATAAAGATACAATAAACAAAATTCAGGTGTTAACCTCGTGCGCACAGCGTTCCTAATTGCGAACCTAAGGTAAATACAGTACCAAAAGGATCGAGAGTCAGGAGGACGTAAGAAACTCTGGAGCCGGATTATTGGTAAATTCTCACACATCCCCGGATTTTCTACGCGTCCTCTTCTTACCGTGCGTTGCCACGGGACAGTTCCGAGGCGTTCGCCTCCGCCGCCGCCTTGGCCGCCTCTGCTTCCTCCGCCGCCGCCTTGGTCTCTGCCGCCGCCTTCTCCTTCTCCTCCGCTCTCTTCTTCAGCTCGTCGACCAACATCTCGAGGCACGGGGAAGGCTCGCCGGCGCCGACGCGGCTGGCCGTCATGAGGCACTCGGCGACGTCGGCCGGCGTGAGCTCCGCCTCCCGGAGCACCTCCTCGACGGAGCTGAACAGCTCGTGGTCGTCGACGCCGAGGTAGTTCTTGGCCAGGGTCTGGAACGCCTCGAAGCCGCAGTAGGACATCTCGATGTGCATGTCCATCCTGCCGCGCCGGATCAGCGCCGGGTCGAGCTTGTCGACGTGGTTGGTGGTGAACACGACGATCCGCTCGCCGCCGCACGCCGACCACAGCCCGTCGATGAAGTTGAGCAGGCCGGACAGGGTCACCGTGTTGCGGGGCCGGTCGTCGGCCGCGTCGTCGGCCCTGGCGGGCGGCCCGGGGCGCCGCCGCTGCTTGGCGCGGTCGCCGGTGAGGTCGAGGGAGCAGTCGATGTCCTCGATGACGATGATGGACTTGCTGGTGGTCTCGATCAGGAGCCTGCGGAGGTCGGTGTTGGTGTTCACCACGGTGAGCTCGACGTCGTAGATGTCGTAGTCGAGGTAGTTGGCCATGGCGGCGACCATGGTGGACTTGCCGGTGCCCGGCGGGCCGTAGAGGAGGTACCCGCGCTTCCACGGCTTGCCGGTGCGCCGGTAGAAGTCCCTGTTCTTCCGGAACGCGTCGAGGTCGTCCATGATCTCCTTCTTCTTGGCCCGCTCCATGGCCAGCGTGTCGAACGTCGTCGGGTGATCGAAGTCGATGTAGCTCCATGACTTGTATTCGTAGCTGCTGCTCAATTGATCGAGATCAACGACGCAAAATTCAAAGGTCAAATCAACAATGAAATCAATAAGATTGATGTGGATTCGATGGATGTTCGTGAGGACGACGTACTAGGAGTCGCGTGACCTGCTGTTGGTGTAGAGTCTGCGGCGGCGGTTGCTGAAGAGGATCTCGCGGCCCCGGCGGCGGACGTGGGGCAGGTACTCGTCGACGACGAGCCTCCGGTGGCGCAGGTGGAAGGTGAGGCGCTGGAAGCGGCGGTCCCCCTGGCGCTGCCCCTGCACGTCCTTCTCCACCACGGAGGACCACCAGAGCTGGACGCCGCGGAACTCGTCGGCGACGTCCTGGCCGTCGCGCATGCTGATGACGAGGCCGTCGCCCTCCCTGGCGCCCTCGGCGCGGAGCTCGCGCGCGTCGTTCTGCCAGAACGCGCCGCTCAGGTACGCCTTGACCTCCTCGTAGGTGCTGTCGCTATCGGAGACGGGGCCGTACCGGGAGTAGCGCACGTCGGAGCCGGGCTCCGAGACGTCGACGGTGACGTAGGGGTCGACTACGTTGAGGACCCGGCGGGCGCGGCGGCGGAGGAAGAGGTTGAAGTAGGTGTGGAACAGGCGGCGCGGCGCGTAGGTGGCCACCAGCGACACCAGCGGCGCCAGGATGAGCCACAGCGAGCCGAAGTTGGTGAACACGGAGCCCAGGTTGGAGAACGCCCACCGCTGCCACCGCACGACCTTGCCCGGCTCGGCCATGGCGGCTCCGGCTGGCCGCGACGCTGCCGCCTGCCGATGCGAGCAGAGGTGATTTTTATAAGTAGGAGAAGAAGAAAATGGTAGCGCGAGCGAGCAAATTAAAGTACTCGGTCCAGCACGATGCCACCACGTCCTACTATTCTTTATCACACACCTCTCAAGGTCCTTGTCAGCGTCTAATCTCAATCAGGACCGTCATAATAGCATATAATTCGGAGATTTTTATTATTAGTCTATGATCTTAAGCATAAAAATTATAAAACGTGGATTTTTTTTTTGAGGGCAGTGGCGGATCTAGCGGTGGGGCGGGAGTAGGTCTGCTAGTGACCTGGGTGGAAATGGGTATTTTGAGTTGGGTTATCAGATGGTGTTTGTTTGAGCGGATGGAAATGGGTTTCAGAAGCTAGCGGGTTGGGTTCCTGTAAGTATGGGTTATTATGGGTTGGATTATTTATCTATTGATCTCGTCGTGGTGGGTTCCCAACATCACTTTACTCTCACGAGTAGGGATTGGGAGCACATGATAGCTTTAGGCAGCGGCCAGAAGTCCTTTAGGTGGGGTCAATTTATCCTGCGGGGTAGGTTGGGTTGGATTCTAGAAGATGCGGAGTGGAGTGGGGTGGGGCGGGTTGAGGAGATGAAATCAGGTGCTATGGGTGTGGGGTGGATACGGAGTGGGTTTCCACCCATTAGCAGGGTGAGGCGGGAGGGGCTCGAGCCCCCCTACCGCCGTGATTACCATAGAGCCCCTTCCTAAGCCTCCTACAAATTTAAGGAGGAAGAAGAAGAAGCAGCCTCGCCTGCTACTATTTGAGGGCATAGAAATGTAGATTCTATGTACTAACTAGAATCATAGATTAGGTCTCTTAGTTTTGAACTTTTGATTGTAAGTTTCATAAGCAATTTTGCTGATTTGACAGTGTTATTATGAGGAGATGAGGGGAGTTTTTTGAGATAAGAAGGGAATTTCATCCTTATAGAACTCAACCGGCACAGTACCAAGTTTTCAGTTATACTAAGAGTTTTCAAGAACCACAGTCTCTCAGAGTTTTGAAGAACCGAATTCTCTTGCTAAGATGGAGATGACTTAGGGCAGCTCCAGTGTATAGTCATCTAAAATGTACCAAGGGAGACACATCAGCTTTCAATTTTATAGCTCAAAATGGTCCAACGTGTAGCACCACCAGACACCTTATGTGGGGCCTGCGCCGCAGCTTTCCCCTTTCTTCCTCCTCCCCGGTTCCTCCGCATCTCATCTCTTCCCCTCCCCTGCTTCAGCTGCGCCGGCGGCAGCGCTGCAGGCCGCGGCCGCCTCGTCGCGCTTGGGGGGGATCCAGCTCAGCTCGAAGCCGAGTGCGCGGACCAACACGCAGGAGGCTGCCAGGCGCGGGCCGCGTGGCGCGGGACCGGCCCGGCGCGCAGGCGCGACGCGAGCCGGAGGCTGCGCGCTGGCGAGCCCAGGACCGGCGGGGCGGCTCGCTTTGGGGCGAAGCAGGCGCACGCTTGGGTCCGGCGGTGGGCAGCACAGGAGGCACGAGGAGGAGCAGGGGAGCAAGCCCAGGCTGCGCGCGGGACAGGACGTGGATGGGGTCGTGCGCGGGAGGCGCGCGGTGCGCCTGCTCTGAGCAGGCTTGGCGCAGGAGCAGAGGAGGAGCGTCGCGAGCTCGGGAAGGAAGCTATGGGCCGGCGGCGGCTCATCGACAGTGGTGCGCAGGACACAGGCATGTCCAGCACCGACGATGCCGCGGCCTTTGGAACAGCCGGCGGGGGCGGCCTGTGGGCCGGTGGGGAGGCGGCGGGCGGGCAGCGCTCAAGGCCGGCGGGGAGGCAGCGCCGCAGCGGAGGTCATCGGGGATGGTAGGGGGCACACGGGGCTTTCTCTCTCCTCTTGCACCGGGAATTGCCAAGCTAGCACCCTTGCTCCAACATATTGCACCCACTTTGCTTCTTTCTCTCTTCTTGGCCTCTCCTTAGTCACAACGCTGGAGCTGCCCTTAGCACTTGGAGTGCAGCAACTGTACCAGTCCGTCGATCAGGGACCCGAGCCCGACCCACCGACGTACGTACTGATGTAGAAGAAGCTGTGAGGGCAAGCACTGAACAAAGCGCGAGAGAACAAAGCAACAGGCCGGTCACTTCTGATTCCTGAAGATGGTTTCTGACGCCTTCACACGTGGTCTGAACGCAGAGCAATGGCACGGCTCGGCTACCTGTCCACTCCACGGAGCCAAAAGCCCAAGGGCGTGGTTAGTTGCCGGTCGCATCTCGGTCGAGTCACCAAAGGTCCTCCATTCAAAAATGTATATCAAAGTAGGAGGGAAGCTAGAAATCTGAGCCGCGAGGGAGACGGTGAGATGAGTTAAGGAATGACACGGTGTCCATATAGCCAAAGGTGGCTTCTGACAAAGAAACAATACTCCCTCCATTTTCATATAACTGTCAATTTTGACTTTTACACATTTACTTTGACCAACTATAATTTAAAAATTATATAGTAAATTAAAATAAGAATAACTAATTAGATATCTTATCAAAAATAGTTTGATGATGTCACAATGTTAAAACTACTTGCAACTGTATTTATTGGAAATTAGTGGTCAAAGCCAAAACTCAAAAGTCAAAATTGTCAGTTAAATAAAAACAAATATATATATATTATAATAATAATAAATAGAGATGATGGCCGGTCGCTTCACGATCCAGAGTCACAACCCCAAAAAAACCAACTCGGTCTTACGTAAAGTTGCCAGGTTTTGGAATAATCTGAATTGAACTATTGCTGTTGACGTCAACGGTCTTCGTTGGAAGCGAATACAAATAAATGGGGCCAGAAGTCTTCGTCAGGTTTCGTGAGAAAAAAGCGACAGTGTACGACGACGCAATGCAGATATTCGTTTTGGCGGCCGTCGCGATCAAACGGACCCTGTATATAGTTAGTGCTTGGCATAGACTTTGGCATTGACGTTTGTCGTCTGCCTTGACACTCGATCGGCATCTTTATTTAAGGAACTATAGCTAGTTTCTTTTTTTTTTGCGAATCTAAAGAACTATACATAGCTAGGACAAACATTGCCACCATCAGTATAGAAATAGTGAAAAAGAACAATGTAACGCCACTCGCCAAATAGAAGAAAAAAAACGGAGATGTCGATGAAGATCATTGCATTGTTGGTGATGGCTACTTTGGAGCTTTCCGATTTGGTTGGAGAATCAAGCAGCAGCTTGCGGCAGAAATTGGACGATGAAGAGTCGAAGCTCTAGCTCATGGGTGGAATTATAGTTTTGTTTTGAATGGTTCAGCGATCATGTTTGAATAAGTTTCTGAAATTTGGTGGGGTGTACATGAGGTACAGAGGCATGAGTTTCGGCCAAAAACAAAACAATGAGCTTGGGGCCACTTGGAGAAAATGGCTCAAGTATGAACAGAAAAAAAGAGACATGATATAGAAAGTTGGAAAGAAAAAGTTTGAAAGCACAGTTGTTGAATTAGATGGGCACTAGGCTATCATCCTATGCTCCCGCGTGAGCTAATTATAATTAATATAAAAATAAGTTCTAAACTAATAATTATAATTATATATATCATGTCCTCTTTCATCTATTAACTATTCTAACACATTCAATATTCATTTATCTTAAAAAACTATTCTAACACATACTCTAAATTTTAGATCTGAATCTTTTATCGATTATTTGAGCCCCAAGATGACTCTGAATGAAAAAAATTTGAACTACAAAGTTCTAGATCTCGTTGAGATCCACAAATTTTATATAAATTTTATCTTCATTAAAGATCATATAAATCAATTATGATTTTGCAAATGAACTATCCAGACCAGAAAAATTTTGCTACAGTGCAACTACCGCCGTTTCATCTGGCTATAGCCAACTTATTTGGCGATAGTGGTATACAAATTTTTCAGTTGGATGTATATTTTCGAAAGAATATAAAATAAAAAATTGCTGCCTCGACTGCCCTGTCGGTCTGCTCCCAGAAAGCCGAGGACAGCACTGCCTGCACACAAGGAAATGAAATCCAAAATAAAAAGGAATCTAGAAATTCCAACAAAAATCAAGATAAAAAAGACACGAAATAAATCGGATCAAAACCCCATAGGGCAAAAAGAGGTTCCGGCCTCCATTCCTCGATGATCGACGATACAAAATCTCAAGTCCTTTTAATTTCTAACCCTAGGTGGAAAAAAGGGAAGGGGAAAGAAGTGAGGGAGAGAGGGCTTGGGATGGCTTCCCCACATATCTTTATGTTCTTGCAGAGGCTAAACGGTCCAGTTTTTATAAAAGCATCGGACTGACATGCCATCTTTACGACTTTGCTTCGTCTGGACGCAAGTTTAGCAATGGCGCCATGTGCCCTCCGCCTCCGCCATCTGGCCGAACTGGACGCACCTCCAGTTTTGAGGCCCAAACCACCCAAACTATTTCCGCTTGGTCGCCATGTGACAACCTCGATATCAACGTGTGTCCAACCTCCACCAAGCCTCTGACGCCTCTGTCCCGCTTGACTCGATCGACGTCGTCTTCATCCATCCATGTCATCCATGACTTCGCCCGAACTTCTCGTGGTCCCTTAGTCCAAGCCTAGTCACGTTTGTCCTTTACCGCCCTTGGTTCGTCACCGCATCCATCAACCACTACGTCGCATTCTGCACCTGCACATCATGAGCTAAGTGATATCAAATTCACATGATGTCGTCAATCACTCGTCATTTAGAGTTGACTACAATGGTTCTCAGTTTATAACCTATGTAGCATGTTCTATGAAGTCTGGGAATATATCTGGTGGAAATCACAATCTTCGTGAAAACTCATGCAAACCACGATAAAAAAGTGGTCTAAATTTATCAAAAAAATCACACATGTAGATGATATGATGATACACAATCTTGTAAAATATCTTGTCCAAACTCGACTTCGTTTGTGAGATATAAAAATAACAAATTTCTAACAAATCATTTGGACAACTTTCTGGTTTGAAAATTGTTATTTTTATATCTTACAAACAAAGTCGAGTTTGGACAAGATATTTTACAAGATTGTGTACCATCATATTATCTACATGTGTGATTTTTTTAGTGAATTTAAACAATTTTTTTGCTGTGATTTGCATGGGTTTTTACGAAAATCGTGGTTTCCACCAGATATGTACGACAACCAAGTGCCTGGGATAAATTGACACAAAGTTTTGTGGAATTTGCGATGACAGCTAGCCACTGCGGCAGACCGGCGAACCAGCGACGGCCGTGCGCCGCCGCCACGCCGGCGGCGTCTAGAAAGTCTTGAGATGCAGGCTAGGAGGACGCAGGTGTTTCCTTTCTGACGATGAAGAATCGCAATCGTTACAGAAATCGAACCTCCAATCGTCACGCTCTGACAGCGAGGGGACTTCCAATCCGTAACGGGGCACGCGCGGCGCGGCCCAGATAAATCTCGGCGCGCGAGTGTGCCGGTGCGCGCAAGAAACCTTCTCGCCATCAGCCATGGCGGCTGCCTCCGCGGACCCTGGCGCGGCGTCGCGGGTGCGGCAGTGGGTGCTCTCCAACTTCGCCTCGTCGTGGTTCCTCCTGGCGCCGCTGCTCGCGGCGTACGTGAAGCGGCTGTTCCAGACCTACTTCCACCTCTTCCTCTGCCGCCACGCGCGGCGGCTGCTCGACGTCGTCGACCCCTACCTCTCCGTCGACATCTACGAGTGCCCCGCCGCCGAGCGCTTCTCCTACGTCCAGCCCGTGGCCGCGACCGACACCACCTACGAGGAGGTCAAGGCGTACCTGAGCGGGACGTGCTCCAAGGACGCGCGCGAGCTTCGCGCCGAGGGCGCCATGCCCGGCGACGGCCACGTCATCAGCATGCGCGACGGCCAGGACGTCGCCGACGAGTTCCGGGGCGCCACGCTGTGGTGGTTGTCGCTGGTGGTGGCCGAGCCGCAGGGCGGCAACGCGAGCAACGGCGGCAGCCACCACGCCGCAGGTGCCAGCGCCTCATGTTCCACAAGCGCCACCGCCGGCTCGTCATCGACGACTACCTGCCGCACGTTCGCCGGCGAGGCCGCGGCATCCTCTTCGCCAATCGCCACCGCAGGCTCTATACGAACAACAGATCAATCGAGTACGTGACATGTCTCAAAGACTTTTTTTATCTTTTTTTTTTCTTGATTGATGATCTGCTCTGATCGGGGACTGCTCGATCTGACGATTGCTGTTCTTGATTTCCTTGCGTGCCTTAACAGTAGGTACATGAGCAAACCGTGGAGCTACGTCAACTTCGACCACCCGACCACGTTCGCGACGCTGGCCATGGAGCCGGCCAAGAAGAAGGCGATCATGGACGACCTCGACGCGTTCCGGAACAGCAGGGACTTGTACCGGCGCGCCGGCAAGCCATGGAAGCGCGGGTACCTCCTCTACGGCCCGCCGGGCACCGGCAAGTCCACCATGATCGCGGCCATGGCCAACCACCTCAACTACGACATCTACGACATCGAGCTCACCATGGTGAGGAACAACAACGACCTCCGCAAGCTCTTCATCGAGACCACCAGCAACTCCATCATCGTCATCGAGGACATCGACTGCTCCCTCGACGTCACCGGCGACCGGGCCAAGCAGCAGAAGCCGCCGCGGCCGGCGCCGAACCCTTACGACCCGTTGGGCAGTATGGGCAGCGCCGTCACGCTTTCCGGCCTGCTCAACTTCATCGACGGGCTGTGGTCGGCGTGCGGCGGCGAGCGGATCGTCGTGTTCACCACCAACCACGTCGACAAGCTCGACCCGGCGCTGATCCGGCGCGGCAGGATGGACATGCACATCGAGATGTCCTACTGCGGCTTCGAGGCGTTCAAGACCCTGGTCAAGAACTACCTGGACATTGACTCGCACCGGCTGTTTGCCTCCGTCGCGGAGCAGCTGCGGGAGGTGGACATCACGCCGGCCGACGTCGCCGAGTGCCTCACGACGGCGCTGCGCGCCGGCTACGGGGAGGACTCCGCCATGGAGTTTTTAATTGAGGAGCTGAAGAAGAAGAAGAGAGAAGAGGCCAAGGCATCGGAGGCAAACGTGTTCGAATACTCGGATGAGGTAGAAGGAGATGGACAAGAAACAGAATACTCAAGATGAGGTAAAAGCGGATGGGCAAGAAATCGAAAACTTGGACGAGGTAAAAGAAGATGGACAAAAAAAAACAAATACTCAGATGATGAGTTAAAAGAGCAGGGTGACAAACCAAAGACCCAGATTTTTGAAGTAAAAGAAGAGTTAAAATAAGAAGGTGGACAAAGAAACTAAAGACTCAGAGGATTTCGAACAATTAGGGTTGTAGCTAAGTTGATCTAGATGCATTGTACAATATTATTTCATTGTAATTAGGGTTGTAGTTACCTAGATATAATTACACACATTTCACATTTGCATTTGAAGTTAGAACCAAAGTAGGTGGGTAATTATTAGCGCTAGTTGTATTACACTACCTATCAACCAATGCTCCTGCACGGACTAATTAGAATTATTCATTAATATAGAAACAAGGATTACAGCTAATAATTACAATTATGTATATCTCACACACTCTTTCACCTATTAAATTTTAACACATATTATAAAATATATATTCATCATTATCTAGTTGCAATAGATTTTTTTTGCATAACACCTTCATGTTTGTTTGATATGTATTTATTGAACTATTTGTTTATGAATATATATTCTTATCTCTTCCATCGTACATGAATACATGAGACACATATCGTGGGTAGTATTTTTATATAAATAATAATATGAATAATATATTACTAATGATAGAAATAGTAATTTATAATTTATAATTGTGCATTTTAATTTTTATAAATTATATAATTTAGATTTAGATTAAGAGGTTATTTTAACATTTAATTACGACATAATTTGATAATTTATAAGTAAATATAGGGAGTTATTTGCATTATTTTTATAATGGTGTAGTTGGGTAATTTACATGAAGATTAGGGAGTTACTTTACTCTATTTTCATAATGGCAAAGGTGAGTACTTTATTAGGAAAGATAACAGATTCAATAACCATTATTATTAGAGTTGCCGGATTGATAGCCGGATGTTTCTGATTTTTGTGAGAATTTCTAGAATTTTTGTATTTTTTAGAGTGGCCTTGTTTGGTTGGGTTCTTGCTAGGAAATAGTAACATTTGGATCGCTAATTACGGTGTCAAACAAAGCCAGTTTACAAAACCAACTTGAGAACCCCGGCGCTAGGAATCCTAAAGAATCTAATGAGGCCTTTAACCGCGCGATTAGAGAACGGCTACTGTAGCATCACTGTAGGAAATCATTGATTAATTACCGTCATTAGATTCGTTGCGAAAAGTTACACTCATTCCTGAAAAAGTTTTGCAAATAGACTTCATTTAGACCACCATGCATGTGAGATTTTCTTCTCGGAAAACGTGCGCGCTAGGAGAGAGCGAGAACCAAACAAGGCTAGTGTCCGTCTAGAATTCTAGGTGGCTTCACGAGGAGGCTCAAAAGGAACCTCCAATTAGTAATAGTAAGATATTAGAAGAGTCTTAACTGTAAAAAAACAAAAAAAAGGATCAGGAGAGATTTTTAGATATGAAGAGATTGTGCGGAGACATACTACATTCTTTGCGAAGTGAAAACAACGACAATGTTTTTTTTTTGAATTTTGCTTTGACAAATCCCATTTTTTGTTACTTATGATTTATTAAAGCATGGACATTTCTCCTTGGTCATATACTTCTAAGATTGGACTTGTACTTAACAGTCCCGTAATTTGGAGCACTTTTTACTGTAGCCCGTATTTGGAGCAGACAGTTCACATAAACACTTTTTACCTCCTATGATTTTTTGAAAGAGATTCACGGTCCCAAGTCTAAACGGCGCCGGTCACGATTCGTCCTTGCATCCTCCTAACGAGAAAATTAGAAAGCTGGCCAAAGCCACACTTGCTCTGAACCCTTTTCCGAAGGGCAGCACCGTCTGAGTGAGCCATTCTGCTCTGAGGCTGAGCCCTTCTCCTGTCACAAGCATATCATGATCAAGCATGTTTCCCATTGGTACTGTACTGCAGGTCGCAACGAGCTCTGCGTTCTTGGCAGAATGGCAGTCGCGTGATCAGCAGATGATCACCAGTTCACCACCAATCAGGTTAAAAGAGGATCGATCGGCTGGAAAGGGTTCAGACATCGACTGCCATGCCGCCGCGTCCAAGAACCATGTCGAGGAACCCGGCGCCGGCGGCCTCGGCCTCGCCGGGGATAGTGGAGCGATTCGCCGGCCTCTGGTCGGCGCTCGCGGGCGCGATGCTCGCGTAGAGCATGGTGCGCTCGTACCTCCCGCGCCACCTGCTGCCGGGCCGCCTCGCCGGCGGCCTCCTCCTGCGCCGCCTCCTCGCGGGGCTCCTGGACCCCTACCTCACCGTCACCCTCGCCGAGTACGGCGGCTGCGAGGGGATGAGGCGCGGGGGCGCGTACGAGCGCGCCGCGGCGTACCTCGGCGCCCGGTGCGCGCGCGGGGCGCGGTCGCTGCGGGCCGAGAGCGCGCTCGACGGCGGGGGCCGGCGCCGCTTCGTGCTCCGCGTGGGCGACGGCGAGGAGGTCGCCGACGAGTTCCAAGGCGCCACAGTGTGGTGGCACGCCGTGCCGGCGCCCCACCACCGCCACGGCGGCCAGCGGTGCGACGCCCAGGGCGAGGACGCCGGGCGCGCGTACCGGCTCGTGTTCCACCAGCGCCACCGCGACCTCGTCGTCGACTCCTACCTCCCCCACGTCTGCCGGGAGGGCCGCGCCATCATGGAGGCCAACCGCCGCCGGAAGCTCTTCACCAACGCCGGCGAACGGTGGGTCCCCGTCCCCGGCCACTCCGATCCTTAATTTGGCGCACGCCGCCGAAAAAGGCTCTTCGCCTCCATTGACGGCTGCCTTTGCTGCACGTCGTCGTGTTCCTCTCGTCGACAGGTACGGGGGAAGTCGAGTTGGAAGCACGTGGCGTTCAAGCACCCGTCGACGTTCGACACGCTGGCCATGGACCCGGCCAAGAAGCGGGAGCTCATGGACGACCTCGACGCGTTCCGGAAGGGGAAGGAGTACTACAGGCGCATCGGCAAGGCGTGGAAGCGCGGGTACCTCCTCTACGGCCCGCCGGGCACCGGCAAGTCCTCCATGATCGCCGCCATGGCCAACTACCTCGACTACGACATCTACGACATCGAGCTCACGTCCGTGTCCACCAACACCGAGCTCCGCCGCATGTTCATCGACACCAAGGGCAAGTCCATCATCGTCATCGAGGACATCGACTGCTCCCTCGACCTCACCGGCAGGCGCCGCAGGAGGCAGCTGCAGCCGCCGCCGGGTCCCGCCGACGATGACGCGCCGCCGCCGGAGCCGACCTCGATGAGCAACGTGACGCTCTCCGGCCTGCTCAACTTCATCGACGGCCTCTGGTCGGCGTGCGGCGGCGAGCGCGTCATCGTGGTCACCACCAACCACGCCGAGCGGCTGGACCCGGCGCTGACCCGGCGCGGGCGCATGGACAAGCACATCGAGATGTCCTACTGCGGCTTCGAGGCGTTCCGGTTCCTGGCCAGGAACTACCTCGCCGTGGACGCCCACCCCCTGTTCGACGACGTCAGGGCACTGCTGCAGGAGGTCGACATCACCCCGGCCGACGTCGCCGCGCACCTGACGCCCAAGCGCGCCGGCGACGACGAGGGCTCCTGCCTCGCCGGCCTGGTCGAGGCGCTGCGGGCGGCGGCGGCGGCGGCGGCGGCCAAGAACGCCACCTCCAGCAACATCAAAGAGGACGGGGAGGTAGTGGAGGATGAGTAGATCGAGATGCTTGGCTACTCAAGTTTAGGCCTTTGACAATGTTTGCTCAACTTCTACTGCATCTTATGTTCGTAGCTGCTATCGATGTTGAAACTGCATTTCCAAAAACTAGTGTTTAGTAATCGTTTAACTGACTCTTAACTTGATGGATCTTTCCAGCATGACTCTTGTTTGGTTGCATCCTCCTTTGGTAACTGTGCATCTGCAGCACTGAATCTCACCTGAGTTACTCAAGATGGAATTCAAAGGCATCCCTGCATCTGCTGTAGTCAACCATGGGTCCTACTGGTATCATCCAGCAAGGAGCCACACACTATGTGCGTGCAACAAATAGTAGCAAGTCAAGTGGTACACCACAGACACGATTGTCCTCAGCTCAAAGGCTACAAAATCTCAGAGCCAGAGTTTGAGCCAACAGAACGAGAGGACTGCTAAGCCAAAACGCATTTCATGTAAAGAAAGATGACAGAAACTCATGCAGTGAAGTACTCAAAACAATGCTCTGATGAAAAGCAAATCAAGTTCAGCAAGCAGCCAAGCAGGACAAGGTCACGTCTCGACGTCCTCAACTGCTCAGGCCCCCTTTTTAACGGAGGATAAGTAGAGGAATTACAAAAGATTCAATTCTTTAAAGAAATTTTTCCTACAAGAGTCTAAGAATTACTATGAAATTGGCTCTTCCACGGAAAGTTTGAGCGAAGATGAGCATGAGGTCCAACCACATGTTTTCTTTCCTCTGTCTTTGGATTCATGGGTTGTATCCCAAGTCATATCTGAATGTAGCATTACTCTCCCTGGGAAGCGGTATCTGAAACAAAACAGGGCATCGAATCATCGTTAGTACTTGAAACACACCTTTATTAACAAACAAAAAAAAAACATCTTACAACATCATGCTCCCTTGTGCATCATTCAATATAGACTCTGCCAATCAAATTCAGGCAGGTATGATAATAGGTTACAACAGCAAAATTCTCATTTTAAGTTGCAACATTGTTCGAATAGAGTGAAAACAAACAGAAAAATAGCATTAGCAATAACATAGGGAACAAAGTACCCAGAGTATCCTTGAAGAAAAGCGACCAAGTGCATTAACTTTTAGTTTGTTTTTTTGTGTCATGATGCAAACTCCTACAGATTAATTCCTCTCTACCATACAGTGTGAATCTCCAAATGTACACACAGTACTCCACTACTCCTAATTAAGAAAGGATGATGGCTTATCCTTATTCTTTCTCCCATAAGCTTTTAAGCCTTTTTTTTCCTTCAGGCACAACACTAAACATTTCCAACACTGTACTTAACGCTCAGCTACGGGACTATTATATATAAAAAGTAAAATTTGAGGGTCCAAGAAATACAAACTATATAGCAAGGCAAATCCCAAATGAAATAGATAATTCCAATGTTTCCAATGATCAATCCTAGATTAATTCATCATCACTCAAAGCTCATGATCATCCCATTCCTAGCACACTGATAATAAGGCAGCTAAAATCAACTTCCCACTGGTTTATGTTGTCCCAATCCCAGCATACTGTTAGAGTATACCAGGGATATCTCTATGTAGATTAGGATTGTATCTGTACTCTACCATATCTGTATGAGAGGCTCACTGCCCTCCAAATCCTGTACCCTATATATTCAGCTCCAGAAACTCAGGCTAATACACCCATCACATACAAAAATTTATCTCTTCCTACATTGCATCAAGAGTTTAGAGTTTGAGATCCTAGGCTACACCTTACCCTGCCTCTCACCACACCCCTCTCCTCCGCGCAACATCGGTCGTCACCCATGGGCCATGGTGCGCCTCCAGAGCGCCCCCGGGGAGATCACCCATTTCGATCTCTGCCGGGGGCAGCACCCTCTTCGATCTTTGCGGGGGATCTTGTTATGTCCGTAGTAATATCACATCAAGCAGTAGTAGATTGAAGTGTACCTCACCATCCGCCATGGAAAGTTGTTGATGGTAACCCAGTGTCCCGCAGTACTGTGGTGGCAGCCGCGGTTCCCCTGCGGTTCCTACGCTCTACCCTATGCTACTGTGGTGGCAGCATGGGGCCTCTCCGTGGAGCGTCCGCCCTATTGTCGGCGCATTGCGTGGTGGTGCTTAACCTCCACCACCGCGTCGGGCCGCGGCTCGCCCTCCTTGTTGAATCCCACGTTGCACGGGGCCCTCTGTTACTAGCTGTGTCATCCTAGTACCATGGGCGGCGCACCTACTTCCGCGGGCTCCGCATTGCCGACCCGACAGGGAGCCCACCACCCTGGCAGGATCCACCCTGCCCCTCCACATCACCATCCACTGGGCTGCCTCGACCCCATATCACTTCCTCTCTCACATGGTTGCTGACCGTGAGAGGAGGAAAGATATGGGAGGATGAGGGGTTGTGCTATGTGCACCCAAAGGTGCTACATGAGCTGAATCTGCATCATTCTCTTTTTTTTTTGCATATCAGGATCACCACCCTCCATCCATTGATCTCGCGCCTCTACCTCGACGTTAGCATCAATTTCACTAGCTTCTTCCTCACCACCGACTATGCAGCCTGGCCACATGGACGGCGGCCTAAGGGACACCCGTCTACACTGCCATCTTTACCGCTTCATCCGCACATCGATCTTCACGGGCTCATCGTCGCCTCCACCGATCGGGACGCCTCCATCAACTTTGCTATCGTTGCCTCATCTCGCGTACACTCGACCTGATCAGCCAACATGCATGATCCACCCAGCTCCTATGACGTCCGTCCTTGTTGTGTGCACCTCCTCCCCTAGCATGGAGGGCTGTCGTTGTGTTGCTTCTTCCGACAGCAGCAGCGCCACCCATGGTCTCCTTCACCGTTGCATCCTCACCACCGCGGATCACATCCACGACCTCGTTATCGATTACATGTCATTGCGCCTTGCACGTATGGTCTTCATCAAGCTGTTCGAGTTCTTCGTCGTCTCCTTTGAGCAGCGCTGCTGCATTATTCGGATCATTCAGCATTGTGGCGGACAGTCTGGGTTCACCTCCTCGCTTCGTCTAGCACAACCACATCGCCAGCGTCGCCGTCTCCTCACTGACTACTTTGTCTACTCCAGCAACAATAGGATGTGTTGGCATCTTCTACCCCACCGTTCTTCTGGGCCTGCGACCTCCATGGAGGACTTCTCTACTGGTCCCTTAGACGACAGCATCTGGTTGTGCACCCTACCTTGCACCTCCTGTATTAGCAACACCAGTATGTGCCCATCGTTCCCGACACCTTCCCGGGCTTGGCAAACCTAGGAATGCCTGGCCCGATGGCCCGACTGCATCGACTTCGGCATCACCCCCTACGATTGCCTCGACGCGTCGTCATCTTCATCTTCAACGTCTTCTTTGTTGTGCCACCACCCTCACTCTACCTCCTCATGCGCCCGCAACTTCATTTGCGACTACCTCGTCTTCGACAACCTTGACAACTCTATGTTGACCATGGTTAGCATGGAATCCTCGACCATGGCTACTCACCCTCCAGCTTGGCCACCTCGACATCTTGGCACAAAGGGCTACCATCTGCTTGAGCAACCTTGTGGGTTTCTACTCCAGCCATAAGATCTGTGATGCACTGATCATTGTGGCTGCTGAGGGATGTCAGCTCACCGACTTCTCTCCAGTCTTACTGTGTGCGACGCTCCTGCTGTGACTGCTTGGGGATGTTAGAGTATATCAAGGATATCTCTATATATTAGGTAGGTTAGGATTGTATCCGTATCCTACCATATCTATAAGAGAGGCTCCTTGCCCTCCAAATCATATGCCCCTATATATTCAGCCTCAAAAGCTCAGGCTAATACGGCCATCATATTATACACCAATTCTATCTCTTCTACACATACCAAACAAATAGTAAGAAGCTTGGCAATGCTTCTTGCATACAGAAAGTGCACAAGAGTGTACAACTATTCAGTGCTAAATGCAAGGCCCCATTTTATTTGAATATGTGGAAACAGTAGTATGACGAATTCACTATGCTGCAAGACAAAATAAATACAAAATACATGTCAACACTGTATCTATGAGTGTATCAACGATGTCACAGGAACATGTCCAAACTATATGATTTATCACTTTTCTTTGCAGTTATAGAATATCAATTGGGCAACATGTAACAAAACTCAAGATCAAACTATTTAGAGTGAATAGTTACACTGCTTTCCTAAACCAAGAAAATACCTATTTTAGTTCAGAAATGGAAATCTATAGGGTCTCAGGAAAAAATGTTGAAACAGGAACTGACCTCTGCTTGGCTGATTGTTGTTAACAGTATAGTTGCCCATGTAACTGGCTGATATGTCTGATTTGATATCTGGATCAATATTTTCGAGATCATGGCCCAAAGAAGGCAAGTCGACCTCAGATGATGCAAACCTCCAGGCAGTGCCACCATAAATAGAGCTGCTACCATATGTTTCAGAGTTGTTCACTTCATATGCATTACCTGATGCAGAGAAAGGTTCATCAGTTGTACCAGTCAAGTTGCTCCTCCCATGTCTGCCAGAAGGCAAACCAAAATTATTATCTCCATCTCCAGGGCCAAGATTACCTGATTCAAGGCTTAAAATGTTGCTTGTCCCACGAGCACAAGGGAGACCTCCCCAATTATCACCAATAATACTGACTTGACTTCCATTTCCAGGTGAAGAAAAAGCATTCATGTCTGTAGGATTGCTTGGGTAGTTTAAATTCTCATTACCCCAAACACTCCTAGACATTGAACTAAACATAGATCCTGAATGATCATTAAGACCAAGGTACCCGATAGGACCACCCAATCTGTTCGAATTTCCATTGTAATATGGACCCACTTGCATCCCATTGGAACTATTTATGAAACCATAGATTGGACCAAATGGTCCACTCAGCCAACCTGGAACATTCATGCTCATCCCAAAACCTGGGACAAATGAAGGGAATCCATTCCATGCACCTGGAAACATACCATACCTTCCATCCACTCTCAAGCCATAACCTCCTACGGGGTTCATGTTGTAACCCTGGTTGAAATCATTCATGAAGCGGTTGGTAGCATAGTTCTGCCCCACACATGCAGGTGAGCGTGCAACAGGTATTGGAGACTGCTCTTTTGGAACAGCCCTCTTAACCTCAACCATTTTACCATTCAGCTCATGTTTGCTCTTGTGCATAGCTTTGTCCACAGCATCTTCAGAATCATAGGTGATGAATCCGAAGCCCCTCGATCTCTGCGTGTAGCGGTCGTAAATCACAACCACTTCTGTTATGATGCCGAATTGCTCAAACAACCTTCTGCAGTCGGCTTTTGTAGCATTTGAGGGCAAACCTCCAACAAAGATCTTTTTAGTACGGTTCGGTCCAGATGATCCTATGTGGCTGGCATTTCTCTTGCTCATGATACTATGGTCGTCCCTGGGAAGGGCCTTCTTTACCTCCACCTGAATGAAAAATCGATAGTTCAGCTTGCACAGTAAAGAAGATAGCAACTTTCCAATAGAATTCCCACCAAAATTGCACAATGCTATATTATCAGCCAGACAAAAAAAAAGGAAAGGAGTGTAAAAGGGCAATTACCATGCGCCCATCGATCATGTGTTTGTCCATGGAGACCCGCTCTGCGACTGATGCGTCAGCAAAGACCACGAACCCAAAACCGCGGGCGCGCCCCGTGGTGCGATCTCGCATACTGATGGCTGCGGTGACATCTCCGAATCGGCCGAAATACTTGCGAAGGCGGTTCTCATTCATTTCCCATGAGATCCCACCGATGAAAAGCTTCCCAGAGTAGTTAGTCACCTCCATCGTTCCCATCCCCTCCTCTCCCTGCACTCCAAAAACATACAGATGACTTACACAACCAACCAGATCTAGAATTATACACACGGTGACGAGATCTGTTCCAGATCTAATCGCCGATTAGGGGTGACCCATCCGACAGCAGTGAGGGGGATCGAGGCGCTTACAGGTCGGTTGGTGGCGGCGGCAGGGAGGGATCGGGAGCTCGTCATTTCTCTCTGATGCTACTCACTAAGATCTCGATGCGAGCATGGGAAAGGGGGAAGGTTCCTTGGCTTGGAGACGAGGTCGAGGATGGAATCTGAGTCGGAGGCACAGCGCAAGAGCAAGCGCTGTAACTTCCTCGTGTTATAATGGAGGCTTAAGGACTTTTTAGGGGCCGTTTCAAAACGCTTAAAATTTCACAGGGTTTTTTTTGGTAAAAGTAAAAATAGTTTAGCTCCTTAAAATTCAAAAGTCCTGCCTTCCAAACACGGCCTCACATTTATATCCTACATGAGTTAACATACCTGAAGTATCTACGTGGTACATCATTTTCTCTCTATATATCCTACAAGGGGCACTGTGTAGGTTAATAGTTAACATACCTGAAGTATCTATGTGGTACACCATTTTCTCTCTCCACAAACATGTAAAGAGTATTCCCTGATAGTCTAATTATTATGCATGAAAACATGTAGTATCAGCCGGTTGATCACCAACATGAATAACCAAGAGCTTAAAATAACAATATTGTCTCGAATGCGCATTCACCTTCCACAAATGGGTACTCTCTTAATCTATCCATTAGAAGCGTAGCAAACTTTATCTTGTACACAAGAGAGCAGATAACGGAAGGTCCTTAGTACTACCACCGTAATAATTGCCTACAGCCACTCTACGTTCCTCTCGCTAGTATCGAAATGATGGGATTTGTTAGGCAAGGATGAAACATCCCAAAAAGGGTAGAGATCACTCTCTCCAGTACGCGCCAACATCATCACCTCGAATGAATGGGCTTTTTTCTCAAGCCTTTTCTGTCCGAGGCATTCCAACGGCCCAAAAGAAAAATAGTCACACACCAGGGCTGGTCTGGGCTGGGCCTGGTGGATCAACCCGGCCGGGGGAGGCAAAGAAAGAGGCGGTTCGATTGGGCTTTGGATTAATCGAGTCCAATCCGACCGTCTGGCCGAGTAGCCACAACAGCTAACCCCGTCGCGGCGGATCCCACGCCGGACGCCCCCTCCCCTCGCTCCGCTCGGGTGTGAGCCCCTCGCCGCCGCCGCCCGTCGCCGGAGGGCGAGGAGGAGGCGGGAAAGATGAAGACGACCAAGGGGGGCAAGGTGATGAACCCCACCGATGCCTTCCGCAAGGAGCAGCGGAAGAAGGAGCTCAAGCGGGTGAGTGTCCCCCGCCCAACCCTAGGGTTTCCCCGCGACGCCCGCTGGTTCGGTGCGGGCGCCCTATTCGGTCCGCGATCGCGATGATGGTGCTGGTGGTTTGACTCGCTAGGCTTTGTTTCCGGTCGATTAGGGTTATCCGGGGTGCGACGGTAGCTTCGTGGATTGGTGGTCTGTCTGATCCGCGGAGCCCCAAAATTTTTCTGATTTAGTTCTTGCTACAGAGGATTGAAGCATTATAACCTAGTAATTTGGCATGGGAAAAGTCCTATCCCGTGCAAGATGCTTATTTAGATTAGTTTTTTTGTCGATGCATGTTAAATTTGAGGATCTTAAATGCCGCAGAAGAACCAAATACATAACTGTAGTTGTTGAATGGTACTTGTATTTTGGCAGTTTGACTGTGAATTGTATGTTCTGGTGATTTTGTTTCGTTTTGTTGTCGAATTAACTATTAGGGGGATTGAGCTATCTTATGTGAAATATAGGAGTTCCTTGATTTGTTTGGTAGGCATCAGCGCATGGTACATTTGGTTTGTGCTCGTGGTGAGGCAAATGTCATACTCAACAAGTATTAAATATCATGAGAATGCAAAACTTGTCTGCAGGAACTTCTACTATAGTAAGCCCTCCAAAAGGCATCAGTGTTTTGCTCCTAGGATGTTGTGTTTAAAGGACAGAGCGGTGGTTGAAGTTTGGTAGAACATGTAGCTATGTGTTCAGGTAGATGATCAATGTTGTTTCGCATAGTGAACAAGCTAACTGCCTGCGATTGTTGTGAACTCATATGAAATGTGGTATATTGCTATTTTTCTTTACCAATTCATGCCATCTAAATGTTCTCTTTTCGCACTTATCTTCCAGAACAAAAAAGAAAGGAAGAAGGTGCGGGAGGTTGGTATTTTAAAAAAGGATCCAGAGGCTATACGGGAGCAGATTGAGAAATTGGAGAAGATGAGTAAGTAAATCAAAGTTTATCTACCTGCATTTACAACAATGAATCAGAAAGTGATCTTTTGCAAAAACAATTATTCACTTTCATGAACCTTTTTTTTTCTATGCATATCTCATGTTTTTTGTTATTCTAATAATCTAGTTGTGATGAGATGGTTCATTTGGTAGGTAAAGATATCATTATCTTTATTATTGTTCATCAGTGGTGTACATTTATGTCCTATTTGCTTTATCCCTAACTTAGTTCCCATTCAAATTTCCAGTGATTTTGACTCATGCAGTTGGCTAATTATCTCTCTGTTCTGGTGTTTCTAGTATGGCTATATTGTTGAAACAGTTGTATACCTCAGGCATCATAGGGTATTAGCACGGAGTTACCTTATATGTATGTACCGTGACCTCACGAAGCATTATATTTTGCAATGTTTGCCTCTTGTTCGCCTCTTTCAGTTTTTATCTTCTCTGTTAACACGTGGCGTTTCATTTCATTTTCTAGTTTCCCATGAGTCTTATGACCCTGATAGTCATTTTAGCATAGAAAATCTAATGGTTCATTCTTGAGCATTCTAATCTGTGCGATTACAACTCAGCTACAATTTATATTTGTATTAATTTATATTTATATTTTAGCACAATGCGGGAAGCCTACGGCACTGGGTACGCCTTTTTTTTTATTAATTATTAGGACAGATTTTTCGTTTTTAATTCGTCATGAGTACTTTTAAAATTATAAGTTATAACACCATGCCTCTGTTAGTTGCATTCTTCGAGTAATTTTTCAGTGCACGGATTCTCTGTCATATTTGGATACATTTGCTTGCTTTGTGGGGACTATGTGGAAGTGTAGCGCTGATGATTAATTTTATCTACTCTAGCGCTTGTCAATCCTGAAATTATTTTTTCTTTTGTTGGTGCAGAGGCTGATGGTGCTCTTGACAAGGCTAGAAAACATAAGAAAAGACAGCTAGAGGATACATATAATCTTATTGTTAAGAAACGAAAGGTATTTTTATTTCAGAAGTCCAGGCTTTATGCACTTTTTTTTAAAAAAAATCATCCTACTCAGAACATGTTTCTTGTCAACACCCTGGCAAATTAGCTGTGCTAGGTATTCTTGGTTCTTGGCATCCATTTTTTGAAATGATTTTTTACATTCTTTTACCATTGTTCTTTGTAAGAATACCAGGATATTGGAAAGTGCTATTTCGAATGATTTTGGTAAAATAAACCATGCTGTTAATAAGCATCTAGTTCCACTTTATGCTTTCAGTGTCAATGGCAATTATTGACTGAATGTTTTGATTTCTCGACATTGGAAGATTTAGACTACAAGGATTTTGATGATAGTATTGATTAGCTATGCATTGTTATAATAAAAGTGATTTTTTGTCAGTTAAGCTTGACACATAAGTTCTGCACTAAGTTAGGTAACTACGGCAAGGGCGACATAGCAGTAAATTTCTTGCTAATTCAGACATAAAAGTTCATTACTTTCTCATGATTTTTGCCAGGAATATGAACAGAAAATGAAAGAGAAGGGTGAGCAGCCGGTTATGTTTGGGTGAGCCTTACTGATACTCATCCTATTATAGGTCGCAATGCTACTATTCCTATTACTCAATTACCTTTCTTTTCCCCCAGCCATCTTCCACCAAAGAGGCGGCCTGCAGCAGAGGAAGATGATAGAGCTAATCCTAAACCTGAGGTATGCTATGTTATTTATAAGATGTGGAGTTGTTTTAAAAGATTTTTGAATATTTGAATAGATACTTACCATGTTTGTATTACAGGACTCTGTTTACTATCATCCAACCTTAAATCCATCTGGAGCACCACCACCTGGAAAACCTCCCATGTACAAATCATCTATAGGTTAATAATCTTTACCTCTCTTTAGCTAGTAAATCTTTCATTTTAATGTCCTTACAGTTTAGTGATCATCACTAGGTTTTTCTCAGTTTCATTTCTTGGTTGACATGCAGGACCAAGGATCCCACTGCCTTCGTCATCCAACGCCGGGGCCACATCTTCCATGTCAGAGTCTGAAGCAGGTCCATCCACCCTGCCACCCCCTCCACCGCCGCCACCATTGCCAGCCACCTCAGAACCCATTGATCCATCTGCTCCTTTCCCTTTGCCCCCACTCCCACCACCGCCCCCACCACCACCTAAGCCTGTCAGTGACTCAGCACTGCCAAGCTTACCGCCGCCACCTCCGCCTCCGCCGGGCCCACCACCAAGAGAACCTGCATCAGGTCATACACTACTTCCACCACCCCCGCCTCCACCGCAGAGGTCATCTGGTGCAAACGAGAGCATGACAGATTCTGCTCAGGTGCCTACTTTGGATCTCTTGTGTATATTTAGTAGAGTTCTTTAATAGGGCAATGTTCTAACTTGGTAATCCTATTATTAATGTACTGAACTGATAATCCTCATGATTTAAATTGTTTGGATGCTGGCCTTTGTGACTAGTCTGATATAGCCTTCTTTGCAGCCCTCAGTTGTCCTTCCTCCACCGCCTCCACCGCCTGGGTTGCCACCAAAATCAAATGACGTGGAAGCTGCTGGCACTTCAAAGGATACTCCTGGATTTAAACAAGATACCACTGCAAGGATCTTACCACCACCACCTCCACCACAATCATCAAATTTGCCACCTCTACCACCAAGGCCCCCATCGCAACCTGATATGCTAGCTCCTGGAGCCATGAGATTTCCGCCACCGCCACCAGATTCAAGGCCACAGTTTATGGCTCCTGGAGTTGCCAGGCCTCCTCCACCTCCTCCAGGGTTACCCCCATCTCAGATGCCAATGCCACCATATGGCGTACTTCCTGGTCCACCACCGATGCCTAGGCCTCCATTTTTGCCAGGACCCCCTATGCATCCAGAAGAGTTTGCTGCCTTTGGACCAAGGCCTCAGTTACCTCAGCAGCCATCATATGTGAAGTCAGCAGCCCCAACAGTTGTCAAGAGACCATTGGCACAGCACACTCCTGAGCTGACGGCTATGGTACGTTAACCACCTTCACATTGTTGATCTAAAATAGTTGTAATACAATTTGCTCATTCTGCTTTAAATTATCTGCAGGTGCCTGCATCAGTTCGGGTCAAGAGAGAATCCGCCCTCCCGAAACCAAAACCAAAGGCGCAGCAGCAGCAGCAGTCATCATCGCCATCCATTTCAAAGCCTTCAGTGACCCTTATAAGAAGTGATGTCCAGCCATCTTCGTCAGCACCCAAGCCGCCAAGCATTGATGATTCATATATGGCATTCTTGGAAGATATGAAGGAATTAGGTGCTCTTGATGGGTAACTCAAGCAGATATGTCTGATTGCACTATAGCTTCTGCTGTTTGAACATGAGCACCATCATTGATCTGTGGCTACTTGTTGGGATCTTAGCTTCTTAGACGCCCAGACAGGGAGCATGAACAGTATGAAGGTGGCAATAAACGTAGGTGCTGAATTCTCCAATAATAGTTAGAAAATTCAACCCCTTACACTGTGGAGAGGGGACTATTTATACCTCTAGCCCTCGGCCAGGTTTTCCTAAATTGCCCCCTCCTAACTCATTTACTGCTCACTTCTAGCCGGCTTCGGGGTAAAATTATAAGGTGAGAGGTGTACAAATCCAACCTCACGTATTCGAGAGGTACAAATCCGACCTTCTCACATATTCACGTTTCACACACATCTACAACTGACGAAGATTTTCACTTCCTTCGGGGACCTCCGGGAGTCACAGCCATGAAGGTTCCATCAACGAGCAATCAGCCGTCATCTTTGTTCCCGAAGTTGATCAATTTACCCGAAGGTCCTGGTCTTAGAACTTGTGTTTCTGAGCAACCGTTCGTCACCTTCGGCCGGACGAAGGTGATATCCTTCGTCACCGAAGGTATTGACCTTTACGCTTGCGCTTCTGGGCAGCCATCCGTCACCATCGGTCTACAGAAGGTGATATCTTTCGTCCCGAAGGTCATGGTCTTTGAGCTTGCGCTTCTGAGTGTTCATCCGATACATTCGGTATGCTTGGCTTCCTCTCGTTGGGGCCCTGCAAACGAGTTAAGGAGCATTTTCGATGGTGAGGGCTTGACCCGAAGGTCCAATCCCCAACAGTAGCCCCTCGAGGGCAAGGTCCGAAGCCGATGGTCCGAATCCGCGTTGAAAAGAAGATTGCAAGTAACCTTCGGGAAGCTCCCGAGGAAAAACGTCTCCCAAACTGTCGGCTGCAACAGTCAGTTTTGGTGGTTTATGTGTTGTGCTCCTATTGCGCCGCTTGGGCGGCCGACTCCTCGATTTTACTGTTGGTACTGTTACTTTCCCTCGCCTATATAAGTGGAGGGGGGTTAAATTCTGTGCCCTCTCGAGCTTTGCTTACCTTCGGCGCTTTCCACTATTAAGCGTTTCTTTCGAAGGTTTCGTTATCGTGCGTGGTCAAGTTGGTCATTTTCCTCGGTGTAAGTGGATTTGTGGTTCATGGCTCGTACTAAGCAAACAGCGAGATTGATCGAAGGTTCGTTTGAACCCTTTTTTCTAATTTGCTTTTCTTCGTTTTTGTGTAGATATGGCATTCCTTAAGAGGGCGGTTCTTCGTGCAGACTCTGGTCCAGCTGCCGAAGGAGAGGCGGGTGGTTCGCAGCCTTCTCAGCAGCAGCAGTCCAGCGAAAGTCTTTCGGCGGTGTCCGCGGACGTGTCGGAACTAATGGCTCCGGAGAAACGTAAGACTTTGCTTTTCGAGCCATCTGTCGTTTCTCAGAGCACGATAGACTTCTACGTTTCGAAGGGCTATTTCGCCGAGGGTATTTGTCGACCTCCGGGGGCCGAAATGATTCTTGTACCGGAGACCGGCGAGGTTGTGGTCTTTAAGGATTTTTTTTACAGCGGGGCTTAGGCTTCCGATGGATCCAATTGTGCCGAATGTTTTGGACCCATTTAACGTGAAGCTCCACCACTTTACCCCGAACGGGATTGTTGCATTGGCCAAGTTTTTGTGGGTGGTGCGGACCTTCGGAGGGGAAGTGCCCGTGGATGCTTTTTGTAGGCTTTTTCAGCTGCACTGCCAGCCTCGTAATGTTTATGTAGATGATGATGCCGAGCTTAGCGAGGTTCAGAACGGCTGCTGCACCTTCGTTCCTCGCAAGCCGAACAAAAGGACCGGCCTAGTGAAGGTTATGCTCTCGACAGCTTATAAGAACAAGTGGGAGGGGAACTGGTTGGGATACTGGTTTTATGCCAAGTTTGGCTTTCCTGATCCCGAATGTTCTGTCGAGGAGAAGTATCTGCTGGCTTCGGACATTGAGATGTTCGATCACGTCTATCAGCCTGCCTTCAGCAAGCATGGGCCGGGTTTCAAATCGTGTCTGGAGGCCTTCATGACGGCTTGCCAAGTTTGCGGTGGCAGGGATGCTGTCGAGGAATTTCTGGCTGCGAAGGTTTGGCCTTTGGCTGCTGGTTGGTCTCCGTCGAGGTTCGAGCGCAAGCGCTTTGCTGGTTTGAAGTATGATGTGACTTTTCCGGTTTTTGGGCTTCGAAGGTCCGAACGTTCCAGTGACGAGGTTATTTTGGGTGAGCTAGAGCGGCAGGCTGCGGAGATACTGGGTCCTTGGAACAAAAAGGAGTATCATTCTTTGGTGGAGGTGTGCGGCGATAACCTTCGGTTGAACCGGTGTTTGGCTGAGATGGGCGTGGCCTACGAGGCTCGGCCGGTGCCGGCGAATGCCGTTCCAAGAATGACTCCGCCGGGGAACGTTGGTTCGGAGGTTCCTGGGTCGAAGTCCAGAGGTAAGGCTAAGGTGGAGGAGGCGGGGAGCTCCGGGGCTACTAGCACGCGAGGTCGCGGGCGTGGTCGGCAACCTTCGAGCACGAGGGTTTCTGTTGCGAGGGCTGAGAGCGCCAAGAGGAAGGCGCAAGATGAGGAGGTTTCTTCGGGCGATAGCGGTACGCCCTCATTCATGGAAGAGCTCATGGGGACTGTGGGCGGGGAGATTGTAGTTCCCGAGGGGAGGCTTTTTAGATCCCGTTATGATCTTAGCGATGAGTACGAGACCATGCTTTTTGGTTCCGGACGTCGGGTTGAGGTGGCGAGAGCGCTGATTAACCTTCACTGTCCTCCGAAGGTATGACGAAACGCCGGAGGATTCAGAGTCTTGTCAAGACTGGGGCTAAGCATGCGGATATTTCGAAGCCGCCTGAGCCTAGGCCTATTGGGCCTGTGGTTGGTGTCCCGAAGGATGCAGCGATGACGACGGCGGTCGCCACACCTTCCCTTGTGGCGGGTGCCGAGGAGGGGGAGATCGTGGTTGGTGAGACGCTGCTCTCTCTCAAGGGCGGGGATTTCCCAGGCGGAGTCTCGGCTCTACCTACGGATAGGGAGGTGGATGTTCTGGAGGGGTTGGGCTTCGATGAAGCCGGTAAGCTTCGTTTCCTTGGTTTTGACAGCTCTTGGTTTGTTTGTGATCTTATAGGGTCCCTCTTTTTATTTCCTTCGCAGCTGTGTCTGCGTCGATGAAGCAACTTTTGGCGTTGATGCAAGGGCCTGGCCGGACCGGGATTCTCCCCCCTGAGAAAGGTAATGCGGGGTTTTATTTTGTTTAGCTTTTGTTCAATTTTTGGTGTCCCCGAAGGTCATTTTGTGTTTGATTTAGAGTTTAATGCAGCTGTGGCAGAAACATCCACTTCTGATGCTGCATTCATCGTGGCCGACTTGAGCAAGAAGCTTGCCCACGCTAGCCGAATTTTGATGCAGAAGGCCAAGGCGGACGTGGACCTTCGGGTCAAGAGCGCCACTGAGAAGCTGAGCCTGTCGGAGAAGCTACGGCGGGCTGAGGCGGAGGTTCTCGCTCTGAGTGATGAGAACACACAATTGAAGGGGAAGTGTACCAGGCTGGAGGCGGCAGCGAGGGACAACGAGAAGGTTCTTGAAAACCTTCGGAAGACGGTAGAGGATGACGCCAATGAGAAGAAAGCTCTTAGGGATAAGGTTAGTGAGTTGGAGTCGATTCAGACTAGGGTGGTGGAGCTCGAGGGGGTTTTCTCGGAGGTAGCCGCTCGGGCCGACGCGGTGTACCAAGAGTACAGGAAGGCTCTTGATGCCCTTGGAGCGGAGCCTTTGCCCTTGCCTGAACCGACCGAAGGTCCCCAAGTTTTCTTTCAACTTTTGGGCTAGCTGCTATCGGAGTTCGAGGGCCTCGGGGAGGTGATGAACGTTGCAAATGATAACGCGGCGTCCGTCTCCTTTGAGAGGCTTGTTTGGAACCTTCTCCGTGCCGGCGCCGTCGACCTTTCTAAGATCGAAGGGGGTTTTCAGTACGTTCCCTACGAGGGTTTGTCCGAAGAGGTTGACAGGATTCAGAATGTCAAGATTGCGTACTTCGAGCGCTTCTGGGAGCCTTCGGGGAAGGTCGCTGTTAGGACCCTCGCGGCTGCTGCGACAGGGGTAAGCTTTCTTTCAGATGGCTCTGAATTTTTTTGGTTTTTGGCTTTCTTGTGGTAAAAATTTGTCATTTGTGCAGGAATTAAATCCTGATCAGCCTTCAGTGGTCGATGGGACACACGAAGCGAGCAGGTCTCCTTCGGGACGCGAAGCGGACAGATCGCCGAGAGCTCAGGTGTAAAGACTAGCTTGTAGGTGTTTGTTTTGGGGGGCTTTAGAACTTGTTTGTAAATATTCCCATGCTGCAGGGCGTGAACAATGCTAGGGTATCGATGAGCTGGGAGGCTTTCAGCCTTGCTCGTCCCGGATGCAGCGTTGCAGAATACTTGTTCTGGTCCGGACGTGATTCATTGTAATCTTTTTTCTTTCGTTCGAATGTTAACTTCGCGTTGCTTCTCGATGTGTATGTACTTGGGGATTGCCTTTCCCGGGGCTTCTTATTGTGTATCCTTCGGGCTCCCTCTTTGTGTGCATCCTTCGAGATGCCTTTGTGCGGGCATCCTTCGAGATGACTCTTTGAATTCTGTGTTTTGTGCACCCTTCGAGGTGCATTGTGGTGTGCATCCTTCGAGGTGTTTCTTTTGGTGCATCCTTGGGGATGACTCTTTGAATGCATCCTTCTAGGTGATGTGTTTTGTGCACCCTTCGAGGTGCCTTGTGATGTGCATCCTTCGAGGTGCTTTTTTTGGTGCATCCTTGGAGATGACTCTTTGAATATATCCTTCGGGGTGCCGTGTTTTGTGCACCCTTCGAGGTGCCTTGTTATGTGTATCCTTCGAGGCAACGCTCGTTAGGGTTTTGTTTTGGAAAAACGTCTCCCCCCTTCCTAACAAGTTGTTGCCCGGAGACATTTTTGTAGAACTTTGATTGACTATTTGTTTACCACCTAGGCAACGCGAGGAAATTTCGATTTTTTGAGAAAACGTCTCCTCCCTTTCTTGCGCGCTGTTGCCTTCGGTGGGTTTTGTTCTTTTTATTGTTTGAATCGAGAGATTGATGCCGAGGGGTTTGATTGAAAAACGTCTCCCCCTTTTCGGCATCCATGTTTCGATCGTTCCGAAGGCATTTTCTTTAGCCGAAGGTTTTTTTGTTCGGTTCGTCTTAACAGTCGAAACCCCCCTTTATTGCTGAAGGTCATTTTTTCGAACCTTTTCAAAGGTCGAAGCCCCTTGGCGTTTTTTTTGCGCTTATTGTGCCTATTGTGCCGAAGGTTTTTTTTTCAGACTTTTAAAAGGTCGAAGCCCCTTGGCTTTCTTTTTGTCCTTATTGTGCCTATTTTGCCGAAGGTTTTTTGGTTCGGACCTTCAAAAGGTCGAAGCCCCTTGGCGTTGTTTTTGCACTTTTTGCGCTTATTTTGCCGAAGGTTTTTTGGTTTGGACCTTTAAAAGGTCGAAGCCCCTTGGCGTTGTTTTTGCACTTTTTGCGCCTATTTTGCCGAATATTTTTTTGGTTCGGACCTTTAAAAGGTCGAAGCCCCTTGACGTTGTTTTTGCATTTTTTGTGCCTTTTTTGCCAAAGGTTTTTTGGTTCGGACCTTTAAAAGGTCGAAGCCCCTTGGCGTTGTTTTTGCACTTATTGTGCCTTTTGTGCCGAAGGTTTTTTGGTTCGGACCTTTAAAAGGTCGAAGCCCCTTGGCGTTGTTTTTGCACTTTTTGTGCCTATTTTGCCGAAGGTTTTTTGGTTCGGACCTTTAAAAGGTCGAAGCCCCTTGGCGTTGTTTTTGCACTTATTGTGCATTTTGTGCCGAAGGTTTTTTGGTTCTGACCTTTAAAAGGTCGAAGCCCCTTGGCGTTGTTTTGGATAAGTATGCAAAGTTTATGGATTATGTATACTTTGCTAACTTATTGTTTTTGGTAGCATGTAGATGCTTGCCGAAGCTTGCCATTTGGGCTGCTTAGGCAAAGGTGACACTTTGTTTGAGGGAAGTTCATTTCATTGAAATGGTTTACAATGGGTCCGCCTCGTCAAAAACCTCACCTCCGTTGTGGAGTTTCCCCCTGTGAGGAAAAGAGTACGGTCCTTTTACAAAGTAAAAAGAACTGAAAGAGTTTGCGAAGGTCTGCGTTCGCTTACAGTTTCGCGATGCGGCCTTTTTACAATCTTAAATGTAGTACTTTTTAAGGTTGTCTGCATTCCAATGATGCTGCAGCTCATTGCCTTCGGCGTCAGACAGGTGATATGACCCTGGCCTGTTGCTCTTAATTACTAGAAATGGCCCTTCCCACTTGGATTCGAGTTTGCCGGAGGTTTCGGCGTTTGGCTTTCTTTTTAGGACCCAGTCTCCGACTGTGATGCTCTTTTTTACGACCTTCTTGTCCCTCCACCTCGTGGTTTCTTGCTGATACTTTTCTAGGTTTTCCGAGGCTTGTAGGATGTCTAGCTCCATGAGGTCTTTGTCATCCGAGGGGATGGCCTCAACTTGGTGGGTTACCCTTAGGCTTCGGTTTTTGAGCTCCTCTGGTGTCATTGCTTCGGCACCGTAGAGTAGCCTGAATGGGGTAAATTTGGTTGTTCTTGATTCTGAGGTGTTGTGGGACCAGATACCTTCGGGAGTTTATCGGCCCATTTGCCTTTTTTCTGATCAAACAGGCACTTTTTGATGCTGCCGAAGATGATGTCGTTGGCTCTTTCAACGGCCCCGTTGGATTGCGGGTGGTACACCGAGGCAAAGATTACCTTCGTGCCCAAACTGTAGCAGAATTCTTTGAAGAGTTGTGAATCGAATTGTTTGCCGTTATCGACAGTGATCTCCCTTGGGACCCTGAACCTGCAGATGATGTTCTGCCAGAAGAATTTTCTGATTGTTTCTGATGTGATGTTGATGAGTGGCTTGGCCTCAATCCACTTTGTGAAGTACTCTACAGCAACTGCTACGTATTTGTAATTGCCCTATGCTGTGGGTAGAGGTCCAACTAGGTCAATTCCCCATCTTTGAAGAGGCCAGATCGGAGGTATCCGCTGAGTTGACTCCGAAGGTTTAGAGGACTTCAGGCCCATCATTTGGCATGCTTGGCATGTTTTCACTATGTGCTGAGCGTCCTTCAGCGCCATTGGCCAGAAAAATCCTTGCATAAAGGCTTTTGAGACAAGTTGTCTGAAGCCAATGTGTGATCCACAAAATCTGGAGTGAATTTCCTTGAGGAGTTCGATTCCTTCGGTTGTCGAGATGCAATTTAACCATGGGTTGGTGACGCCTGACTTGAACAACTCTCCCTCGGAGATGATATAGCCTCTCGCTCTCTAGAACATTTTTTTTCTCCTCTTTCTCATTTGGCAGCTCGATGTTTCCTCGAAGGTACTCCATTATAGGAGTTCTCCAATCTTCGGCTGAGATGACTGAAACTTGTTTTTCTTTTTTCGGCTTGATTGAAGGTTCTGTTATTTCTTCGAAAAATACATCCGAAGGTAATTGTTCCTTTCTAGATGCTGCTTTTGCCAGTTTGTCAGCTTCGTCGTTCATATGCCTCGGGATATGTACGATGTCGAAGCCTTTGAAATGCTTCTCCATGGCTCTGACGGCATCGGGGTACTCGATTAGTTCTGGTTTTCTTGCCTCTGCCTTTTTCGACGTGGTCTCTGACGACCTTCGAATCTGTTCTGACTATGAAATTTTGATGGCCAAGTGCTTTCATTTTGCGGAGGCCCAGGAGCAAGGCTTCATACTCGGTTGTGTTGTTGGTTGATGATTCAAGGTTGCTGAAGCTTAGCCGTGCGGCGTATCTTGTTTTTGCTCCCGAAGGAGATTCTATAATTGCAGCAATTCCAGCTCCTTCGGTGCACCAGGCTCCATCGCAGTGCACGATCCAGGTTTCAGCTGATGGTTCCTCCTTGGAGATTGGGGATGTCCAGTCGGCAATGAAGTCTGCCAATACTTGTGACTTGATGGCTGTTCTTCTCTCTAAGTCTATGTAGAACTCAGATAGTTCTGAAGCCCATTTGGCAATCCTGACTGAGGCCTCCCTGTTGCTGAACAGGTCATGCAGAGGTTGATCTGTAACTACGATTATCTTGTGGGCTTCGAAGTAGTGTCGAAGCTTTCGAGCAGACATGACTACCGCATATGCGATTTTCTCTAGCTCTGAGTACAGGAGCTTCGAGCCAGCTAGAGCTTCGGATACGAAGTAAACTGGTAGCTGCTTCTTCTTCCCCTCAGTTTCTCTCTCGAGCACGAGTGCTGCACTGACAACAGAGTAGGATGCCGCGATGTACAGTAGCAACACATCCTTCGGGTCCGGTGAGGTCATTTTAACCATGTTCTGGAGATGGTTTTTGAGTGCTTGGAGAGCTTCGCTTTGCTCGGGTCCCCACTCGAATTTGTTTGCATTGCGAAGGACCTTGAAGAATGGAAGGCTTCGGTCAGCAGAGCAAGGGATAAATCTATTTAGGGCTGCTATCCGCCCTGTGAGCTTCTGTACGTCCCTGATGGACTTGGGTTCCTCCATGTTCCAGAGAGCTTTTACTTTGTCAGGGTTTGCTTCGATGCCTTTGGTGGACACAAGGCATCCTAGCACCTTTCCTTTGTGAACTCCGAAGATGCACTTGCTAGGGTTCAAGGACAGGCCTGCTTTTCTTAGGATTGCGAAGGTTTCAGCCAGGTCTGCCACATGATTGCCTCTTATTGAACTGGTTACTACAATATCATCAACGTAGGCCAGAACATTTCTTCTGAGTTGGTGCTCCAGGACCACCAAAGACATTCTTGAAAAAAACTGTCCGGCATTTTTCAATCCTTCGGGCATCCTCACGAAGCAGTAGGTGCCAAAGGGGGTTATGAAGCTTGTTTTTTCTTCGTCTTCTTTCCTCATCCAAATCTGATGGTATCCGGAGAAACAATCCAGTAGAGACATCAGTTGACTATTTGCCGCATCATCGACAACCCTGTCGATTCTTGGCAGCGGGAAGTCATCCTTCGGGCAGGCTTTATTGAGGTCAGTGAAGTTGATGCACATGCGCCACTTGCCATTCTTCTTTTTTACCGGCACGGTGTTTGCCAGCCATGTTGGGTATTTGACTTCTCAGATAACTTTTGCATCTAGCAGTCTCTGGACTTCGGCCTTGACTGCTGCAATTTTTTCATCTGCCATTTTGCGAAGCTTCTGCTTCTTTGGCTTGATGTTTGGGTTGATATCCAAGCGATGCTCAATGATATCTCTGCTGACGCCCCGTAGGTCACTAGCGGACCATGCGAAAACATCTTGATTCTTGCGAAGAAATTCAAGAAGCTCTTTTTCTTCCTCGGGCTCGAGGGTTGCGTTGATGGTTACCATTTTGTCGGGCAGATGTACGTCTAGGGGGACCTTCTTGACTTCGCAGTCTTCCTCGAAGTTTGTTTTGTCGTTATCTCTCTGCTGCTCCTTGAAGGTGGCAGGCTTGGATTCAGTCCGAAGGTTGTGGACATTTTTCTGGCCTGGGGTGTATCCCCGCTCTATGTGCCGCATGAGCTACTGGTCTCCACGGACGGTGATGACCCCCGCGGGAGCTGGAATCTTCATGTTCAAGTACAGTTGATGGACGATAGCTTCGAACTTGTTGATTGTCCCCCTTCCTAGGATTGCGCGGCATGGGTACGGCATCTCTATCATGTTGAAGGTGATGTGCTTTGTTCTTGCGTTGGCCGTGTCTCCGAAGGACATAACAAACGATAGTTTGCCGATTGCATTCACTCTCTTTCCTCCGAAACCTATTAGAGGGATATCCGAAGGCCGAAGCAGATTTCGGTCGATGCCCATCTTGTCGAAGGTGTCAGAAAAAATGATGTCTGCAGAGCTGCCAGTGTCGACCAGTATTTTGCCAATCCTCCAGCCCTGAATGTTTGCCTCGATGACAAGAGCATCTGTGTGTAGGTAGCTGATGAGGTTGACATCTTCTTCGGAGAAGGTGATCGGAGAGTGTGACCACTGGGTTCTCTTTGTTGGACCTTCGGAGACTATGCAGTGGACTTGCCTGAAGTAGTCTCTGCGCTGTCTCTTGTTCTCGAAGTCCAGGGTGGATCCTCCGGAGATGGGCATGATCATTCCGAAGGTTGGCAACGCCGCGGGTTGGCCATTTGTGGTTTGGTTTTCTTGCTTCCGTGGGTGGGCTGGGGGTGGTGGTAGCTGCTCTTGTGTTGGTTGAGCTTGGGTGGTGGGCTGACTGGGTTGTGTTTGCGGGTTTGGCCGCGGTTGCCAGTTGTGGTTGTAGTTGTAGTTGAACATTGGTGGGCAGTATGCTTGGGTAAATGCGGGAGGTGGAACGAACGAAGGTTGTGTGCACTGTATTTGTTGGGGAGGTTGTGGAGTCTGAGGCCATGTCGTGTGCCCAACTAGCTTGGCTTTTTTCTCGGACTCAATTCTGTCGAGTGTCTTTTTCTTCTCCGGGCATTTGTTTGTTCTGTGGTCGGAGTCAGACCCGTGGAAGTGACAGAAGAATTTTTTGGGCCTGCACGAAGGTCCACGACCTCGGCCCCTTCCTCTGCCGCGACCTCTGCCCCGTGCTCCGGACGAAGGTTGCTTGTCGTTTGAGTGCTTAGGTTCTGACTCTGGCGGTATCATGAAGGGATCAAAGGTTATCTGATCCTCATCTTCATGCGAAGGTTCCAGAGGTAAGATGAGCTGGTGAGCTGGCTGTTTCTCTAGCTGCCATGTTTGCTGATTGTATTTTTCTGCCTGACACATGATTCTTCTTTGCTCGACCCTTCTACGGTGGTCGGTGTCTGACTTTGCGTACTTTTCTGCTTCTGAATAAAGCTCCTCTAGAGTCCTCGGAGGCTCTCTTATGAGGTGGGAAGCAAGCTGGCCAGGCAGGAGACCCTCGATGCATTTCTCTATCGCATCTTTCTCTGGGAAGTTTGGAATTTGAGCCTTCTTTTGGATGAACCTCCGGAAGTAGTCATAGAGAGGCTCACGGTCATGCTGGGGGCATTTGAAGTCTTTCACAGTGTTGTTAGTGAGCCTTCTGAAGCCCTGGAAGTTCTGGAGGAGCCTTCCTTTCAGCTGATACCAGTTGTTGATTGATTGCGGAGGCAAGTACGAGTACCAGTTGGCCACAGAACCTTCGCAGACCATGACGAAGGACTTGGCCATGGTGGAGTCGTCACCTCCGGCCGAGGCAATGGTTGCTTCGTAGGCCATGAGAAACTGAGTTGGATCTGTTGTAGCGTTGTACTTGGGGAGCTGTGTGGGCTTGTAGCCGAGCGGCCATGAAGTTTGCTGCAGAGCGACCGAGAGCGGCGAGGTCGGGTCAAATGGGAGGTTGACCGGTGGTGGCCTTTGGTTTTCATTGTGAGCGAAGGCTGTCTGAAGGATGACACGGTTTTCTTGCTGGGAGGAACCTTCGGGCATTTCTTGGTATGCCCTCTGCAAGCTCTCAACTTCTGCCTCCATCTCTGCTAGCCTGCGTCTGGCCTCGGCTAGCTTGTTTGCCTAGTCCAGTGCCCTCTTTTTGGTGGCAAGCTGAGCTTCGATGTTCTTTTTCTTCATTTCAAGGGCCTTGAGATTGAGTGCTGCTTCTGTGAGTTGATGAGCTTCGGTGTTTTCAGTGTTATCAATTGGATCTCCATGAAGAGCAGCTTCGTTGGTGATGTCTTCAATTTGTGGGTTGGCTCCTTCGTGCTGCGGTTGAGGGCCATCGAGGGTACGGCCAGGCTCAGTGGAGGTGCTTGAGGTGCCGGCGGTGGCTTTCTTCTTCGCTGGGGCCATCGTGTGTTGTCTTTCGTGCTGGAACGGTGGGCGCCACTGTTGGGATCTTAGCTTCTTAGACGCCCAGACAGGGAGCATGAACAGTATGAAGGTGGCAATAAACATAGGTGCTGAATTCTCCAATAATAGTCAAAAAATTCAACCCCTTACATTGTGGAGAGAGGGGGCTATTTATACTCCTAGCCCTCGGCCAGGTTTTCCTAAATTGGCCCCTCCCAACTCATTTACAGCTCACTTCTAGCCGGCTTCGGGGTAAAATTACAAGGTGAGAGGTGTACAAATCCGACCTTCTCTCGTATTCGAGAGGTGTACAAATCCGACCTTCTCACATATTCACGTTTCACACACATATCTACAACCGACGAAGGTTTTCACTTCCTTCGGGGACCTCCGGGAGTCACAGCCATGAAGATTCCATCAACGAGCAATCAGCCGTCACCTTCGTTCCCGAAGTTGATCAATTTACCCGAAGGTCCTGGTCTTAGAACTTGTGCTTCTGAGCAACCATTCGTCACCTTCGGCCAGACGAAGGCGATATTCTTCTTCACCGAAGGTATTGGTCTTTACGCTTGCGCATCTGGGCAGCCATCCGTCACCTTCGGCCTACCGAAGGTGATATCCTTCGTCCCCGAAGGTCATGATCTTTGAGATTGCGCTTCTGAGTGTTCATCCGATACATTCGGTATGCTTGGCTTTCTCTCGTTGGGGCCCTGCAAACGAGTTAAGGAGCATTTCCGAGGGTGAGGGCTTGACCCGAAGGTCCAATCCCCAACACTACTGAATCCTTCTCAGATACTTGACAGCATTTCATATATCCCAAAAGAAAACCTTGAGATTAGTTTAGTTGAAAATTGGGAAAACAATTGTAACCAACCTTTTGATAACTGTGCTGTTATGCTGCCCAACTGTGCAATGATAACAAGAGTCGTTGAAACTTGAATGGTTGGCTCTAGCTGGGATATCTCCCAGCTGTAGGTTCAACGATCCCCCTGGCAGATTTGGAGATAGGTCTGTCGTGGTGCACACTAATGTGCACTTTTTTTTTACTGTTTGAGGTCAGCAATTGGAGTTCTTCATATATGCTTGTGGAAAACGAGTAGCAGCTGTTGTGGAAATTGTAATATTTGTTAATGTCGGTGCCGACCAGTTCAATTTGTCGATGATAAGCCATGCTTTTATAGATTCTGTAGATATATGTTCTAAATTGAATACATCACCTTTTGTCCTGACGAGCTGGGATTCACTGCTTACAAGTTCTTGTGTACCTGGCTCATGCATCGCACTATGAAGCCTGCCCAGATTTCATGAGATACACACAGCTACTCATGTTTCAGGCCTTCACGTCTTTCTGAGGAATCATTGACGCTTCTGTGTCGGTCTAGGTAGCAAGGTGCCTCGTCCAGAAGTCCTTTGGAAACTTTTAAACATTTCACAATAAGGAACGTTATCGCCTCATTTTCTGCATATTAACTGATGCAGTATCATATGACACCAATGCAAAAAGTCTGTCACTTATGGAGCTGGATTGAAGAGTTTTGGTGCACTATGTCGGAAATGTTTCCCGATTTCGAAATGTTCCAATTCCATGGTAGTGCAAATGTTAAAGTCCCCAGTTGAGGTGAAATTTGTTTAAAAAAGGAAAAAGCATCTGTTTGGTTGATTAATAATCATGCCAGAAGGACATATAACTTGAACTGGGCATATCCAGACTGATCTTAAGCTCACGTTCTGTACAACAGTTTGAGTTTGTTTAGTCTACGAGCAACCGAAAATATTCCTCGGTTCCCTAACTCTATACCAGGGAGAAAGGAGACAGAGCTCCTGCCGGTTTTTTTTTTTTTTGATTTTTTTGAGGTGCCTTCATATGAATTGAACCTAGCCAAGTCAACACACAACATATTGTGTCGAAAATTTGCTATTTTACACCCACTGGCAAAAGGCACATGGGACATCAACGGCATGAGGAGACCTGCTAGAAGCAGTCGAATTGTTGTATGTCCGCAATTACGAAACATTTAGAACTGCATCATGAAAGTTCTGCATTTACATGAATTATAAATTATTGAATGACTTCAAACATAATTACCTAGCTCTACAATTTTAGTTTCTCGTTCCCAACAATTTTGTAAAACTTCCTTTTTTTCAAAATTAATGATAAAAACTGTGCTTATGTTGTTGAAACAAACTGGATTTGGAATATTTTTTTTCGAAAGGAAGACTGGATTTGAAATATAACATGCGAAATGAGAGAAATATACAGCAATCATTTGTGGACTGAGATCACTATCAGGCATGAGAATAACCAGTGGAACTTCAGCTCCAACTATAACATATGCCGTCAACAAGTGAAAGCTCATGAGCTCCAACCGCTACTGAATGATCAGAAGTTCAGAAGCGGGATGTGGGTTCAGAAACTGTTACCCAATTATATGTACTGTTGACTCGGGAATTCTGAATTGATTCTGAAACTTGTATTTCAGTTCAGAACCACCATCAATCAGTTCTTCCCACAAACCAAGCTTCAGCGTATTGTCAACTCCTTATCTGATCCTTGCACTTGCTCCAACTGAGTGTAAGGCTCTTGCTGCCCCCTCATTGACTTCAGCATTTCCCATGTAAAATACTATATTTTTGAACTCCCCTTGGGGGCCTAAAAGAAGCACAGGATGCAGTATACAACGTAACCACCTTTTTTGTTCCTTTAATTAATCCAAAGCTACAACGACTTAATGCTATTCTTTTTCTCTCAAGGTCAACTACGGCTGCTGGATGTACCTCTTATGAGTTTTGGACGCTCATAAATCACTTGTCATCTGATCGAAAATCGGGTCGGAATCAGGGAGTGCGGTGACCTGAAGAAATTGACAGGTAGAGATGCTACAACGAGTTGTTTATGATTCTGTACTTGTTATCACAAGACAAAAGAAGGGTCAAAAGTAACATTTAAAAACTACTCCCTCCTTCCCTGTTTATAAGGCATACACGTATATCAAGATTCAAACCTTGTCATCTTTGACCAATAATTTGACTATTAAATTTTTATTTTTATAATGCAAATTTCATATGATTGGATTCATAATCAAATATATTTTACAATGATTATAAGTTTATAATCAAAAGTGATATAATATATGATAAATAAATGGTCAAAGTGTTGTTTAGAAGACCGTGTCATGTTCCACCATGCCTTATAAACGGGGAAGGAGGGAGTAGTACTTTGCAAATTACAGGCACAGCTATCTTCTGAGGTCAATTTTAAGGGTTCGGGGTTTAGGGAGAATTGCTAGGGAATTTTCGGTGTTCTACTGAAACTTGATGTTTGTGATGGAATTCCCAAAGAACACAATGTCACAGTTTGTGCCGCACTGCGGCCGATCCAAATTCTTCAGTTACACTATTCCAGACGAGAAGTATTGAACTCATTCGGCAATCTTCAAACACCCGGATCCCCCGTTGACAATTTTGCCATCAATTTCACCTTGTCACTTTCACAATCTAAACAGGTGCATTTGTCCCCTCTGACGCTTGTGACTACTGAGTTTGTTTAATCACATGATTGAGCACATACCAATCCCCATCTCTGACGATATTATATATACAGGTACTTGTCATCATCCGGCATGTGGACTTCAAAATTTTATCCTACTCAAACAGCCACTTGGTTGTCTCTTTGATCCCAGTTCTTGGTCAATGCCTGCCTGCCTCCATAAAGGCCAAGTTGTACCCCACCATTTCTGCCTCTGACCAATTCCACACTTCCTCCTCTCCCAGGTGCCATGAGGCCGTCGGCGGTGACCGGGGCGGTGCTCGTTGCCGCCGTGCTACTCCTTGTCGCCGTCCAGGATGGCCATTGCGCGCAATTGTGCATGGACTCAAGTATGCAGTTCCTGAAATTTCTGTGTGTCATCTCTAGTAATCGGTGTCTTGATCTCTTGTTGGGAGTTGCAACTGATGCTTGTGATCATGGTGAGCAGCGTTCCCGAAGACGATCAACGAGTCCCTCTCCTTCTGCGGCTACAACGGCACCTCCTGCTGCAACGCCACCGACGACGCCGCCGTCCAGAAGCAGTTCGCCGCCATGAACATCTCCGGCACGCCGTGCGGCGACATCGTCAAGAACATCCTCTGCGCGGTACGGTTGGTTTCGATTCGATGGATCTCTTTGGAGGCATTCTGGAGCTCATGAAACATCTATCCTTGCCGCCCGTCCGCAGAGATGCAACCCGTACGCCGGCGAGCTGTTCACCGTCACGACGACGCCGCGGACGGTGCCGCTTCTGTGCAGCACCACCGGCGTGTCGAGCCGCCTGAGCACGAAGCCCGCGGCGGCGGCGGCGGCGACGACGACGGACTACTGCTCGCAGGTGTGGGACACCTGCAAGGACGTGCGCATCCCGGGGTCGCCGTTCCAGGCGCCCAAGGGCGGCGCGGCGGCGCCGCTGCTCACCGACGTTTGGCAGTCCGAGAGCGAGTTCTGCGGCGCGCTGGGGGGCTCCGGCAAGTCGCCCTGCCTCGACGGCGAGGGCGCGGCGTTCAACGCCACCCGCCCCGCGCTGCCGGTGAACGGCATGTGCCTGGAGCGCATCGGCAACGGGTCGTACCTCAACATGGCGGCGCACCCGGACGGGTCGAGCCGCGTGTTCCTGAGCAACCAGGCCGGCAAGGTGTTCCTGGCCACCGTGCCGGCGCAGGGCTCCGGCAAGACGCTGCAGCTGGACGCGGCGGCCCCGTTCCTCGACATCACCGACGAGGTCCACTTCGACAACGAGTTCGGGCTCATGGGGCTCGCCTTCCACCCGGACTTCGCCGCCAACGGCCGCTTCTTCGTCTCCTACAACTGCGACAAGACGAAGTCGGCGTCGTGCGCCGGCCGCTGCGCGTGCAACTCCGACGTCGGCTGCGACCCGGCCAAGCTCAGCTCCGACAACGGCGCGCAGCCGTGCCAATTCCAGACCGTCATCGCCGAGTACACCGCCAACGCCACCTCCGGCGGCACGCCGGCCACGGTATCCGATCGATTGCTCCTTACACACGCCGCCGCCGCCGACGGCACGCGCGCCGATGATTGATGTGCAGCCGTTTGCCCGTCGTGTCCCCTCAGGCGACCTCGGCGAACCCGACGGAGGTGAGGAGGATCATGACCCTCGGGCTGCCGTTCACGACGCACCACGGCGGGCAGATCCTCTTCGGCCCCGCCGACGGCTACATGTACTTCGCCATGGGCGACGGCGGCAGCGGCGGCGACCCCTGGAACTTCGCGCAGAACAAGAAGTCGATACTCGGCAAGATCATCCGGATCGACGTCAACACCATGCCAAGTAAATTCGCCCGGCCGATTCACATACTGCTGCATCAAGTAAAACACCACCAAATTTGCCACCAAACAAATGTGCCCAAGAGAGTGATCTTTAAAACTAAACAAACTTTGGTCCGAAATACAGATTTAGGACCCGCCGACTCCTAAGCAGGATTTGCATATGTGCTCAGGAATCTGAAGATTAAACTATCCATCTTGATCAGAGCGATGCCGTCCGTGATGTGGTGGCAAGCTCTGAATCTGACTAACACTCTGACAAGAAGATAGCTCTGCTGCATATCTGCAGGTGGCAACACCACTGCTGGCTGGGGAAACTACGGCATCCCCAAGGACAACCCCTCCTCCACCGATCCCAGCTTTGCGCCGGAGGTCTTCGCCCTCGGCTTCAAGAACCCATGGCGCTGCAGCTTCGACTCCGGCAAGCCCTCCTACATGTACTGCGCCGACGTTGGCCAGGTAAACTCTTGTTGCTCTCTGCTCTGAAGTCTGAATCAAAATCGTCACTTTTTTATGAAGCATTCTCAAGCATTTCATTCTGTGCTCTGTGAAAATCATCACCTGTTGCTCTGATCGCCGGCAATCCATGGGGATTCTGCAGGCGGTGTACGAGGAGGTCGACCTGGTCATCAAGGGCGGCAACTACGGGTGGCGCGTGTTCGAGGGCCCCCAGCCGTACACGCCGGCGTCCACCCCCGGCGGCAACACCTCCGCCGCCGCCATCGTCGCCATCGGCCCCGTCATGGGCTACGCGCACAACTCCGTCAACAATAACGTCGGCGTCGCCTTCATCACCGGCGGCTACGTCTACCGCTCCACCGTCGACCCCTGCCTCGCCGGCCGCTACCTCTACGCCGACCTCTACGCCAAGTCGATGTGGGCGGGGACGGAGTCGCCGGAGGGCAGCGGGGTGTACGACGTGACGGGGCTGCCGTTCATCTGCTCCAGGAGCTCGCCGATCCCCTGCGACGTCGCCGCCGGCAGCGCGCTGCCGTCGCTGGGCTACATCTTCTCCTTCGGCGAGGACAACGCCAGGGACGTGTACCTGCTCACCAGCAAGGGCGTGTACCGGGTGGTCGACCCCGCCGAGTGCGGCTACGCATGCCCCGTCCGGAGCTCGGCCCCGGGCGCGTCGCCGAGCTTGGCGGTCGGGGCGCGCGCTCTGGCGTGGGCGACGCTCGCCGAGCTCGGCGGTCGGCTGGCTAAAATTGGCTGGGCTGGCTGGCTGGACTGGAATTGGTGGTGAAACTGGTCAATGAGCTCGAGCCAGTATCAGCGAGCCCAGCCAGTCGGTGGCAGCCCAGCCGAACAAGCCGGCTGCTGGCGGGCGCGCTGCTCGCCTTGCTTGCTGAGCTTGACGAGCGCTTGAAAAGTGTGTGGGGTAATTTTATTTTTAGTTGAGTGTGTTTTGATGTCAACGTGATGATATGTATGATAATTATATGTGCAGCAGTTTGTTTTAGAAATACTCGATTACGGTGAAACATGCCAAATTCCTGAGGATATTGTAGTCCTGCATGTTTAGATTGATCTTGTGCACGATTATAAAGGCCCCATTTGTTTTAGCTAGGAATTATAAAAGCAGCTTGCAAAGGTAGATTGTGTAAAGCTGAGGGCTATTTTTCTAAGGGCACAATAGCATAGCGAGTAAATACATGTGACACAATTTGGCAGCAGCTGGTTTAGAGTTTTGTAGTTGAATTATGAAATCCTGGAAAGCTGGGTTTTAAAATCTGAGGTTAAAAGCTTGTTGCTAGCTTCAGCCCAGGAATTATGAAAGAAAGAAACCATGATCTCCAGCTTAATAAAAGAAAACGGTTCTGTAAAATTTTGATTACCTTGCCCAAGATAAAAAAAATGAACACAGCTATTAGTTGTGGTTGGAGCCAATGGTTGTAGACAGGCCGAAACATGGCATGATGAACCATACAGTGAGGGGCGTCCCCGCTAAACCGGAGACCCAGTGCGAAATATTAACATGAGGGCTAGTGATATAGTAAAATTAAACATAAGTAACAAGTAATAATAAAACATATATGATATATATAATGTATTACATATAAATGGGATATTTCAAGAATTACCGTACATGTTCTTTATATTTTCTAGACTGATTTACTAACGACATGACTTGTAATGAAAGAACAAAATTAATAGATGTATTTTAATTTATCAACATAATTAAATGATGAACTAAGAAAAATAATACGATGATCTTAAGTCTTACACGTCGTTTAGGCTCCGGTAACTGTCTGGGAGTTGCCGTGGCCCGTGGCCGCGCATCTAGCGACCGGCGTCGGCGTCGGCGAGTCGACACTGTGACCGCGGTACGAGTCTGCTCTGCCTCCGCAAGACTGTGGCACGAGTGTCAGTGCGCAATAGAAGAGGAAGCAGTGCCGGTCTTCCTTCAGTTTTGGTGATCGAGTCAAGCGCCGAGGCGGCCGCCAAGCGGAAGGCTGGGAGCCGGGGATCGACAATCAGCAATACGATGTGACTTCTGGGTGCAATTTGGACCTCATTTTGCTATGGATTGAACTGCAAATTAACAAAATTGAAGACTATACATAAGATATACTTTAAATTTTGGGGCCCTTCAAATTTGAAGGCCCCGTGCAGTTGCACGGCCCGCACGGGCCTTAGCACGGGCCTAGAGACGCCCTACAGATGAACCTAGTTATTGATGTTGCATAACTTTGCACTTGCTGACACAACAGACTATGCACAAAGGGCAAGTCCAAATTTCAAGGTCATGTCATTCTCCAGGCCAGCAATACAGTGCAATGGATGTATCCAAAGGCATCAGCTTAATACATGCAGTACCTTTTCCATCTGGGGCGAATGAGAAGAGCCGATATCGATGCATCTGAGCGGAGCAGTTTAAAGTCAACTACACAGGTGACCAAACAAATCAGGGTGTCAGATATAGATACAGAAACTAATCCTGTTCAATCTTAAAGCTACAATCTACATGTGGAAAAAGTTTCATGAATGCCGCACTCAGTGTACAAGATTTCCTCCATATTCTCGTGGACATCATCAAGCACCTAAAACTAAATAAAAGGAGGAAATAAAGTTATAGCCTACAGAACTGGCTGCAGTGCAGCATCAATCAGAATGGCCATAATACAGCGGCAGTCAATTGATGCGCGCCCTTCATGTAGTGTACATAATCGAAAGCAAAACTTCCCCATGGCCTCCAAGTATGAAATAACACTCGGATAACATTTGAAGAAGCTCAAACCACACTTCCAGTGGAACCTCGCCTCTCCTGCTACTGCAAATCAATGAAGCTATCAGCTCAAACCACCAATATATAGTCGAACCATTCATCACAAGCCCATTGATCTGTCCATACTCTGAAGTTGGAATACCGGCCACCAGCACTCAAATGTATCAAAAAACTTACTTCCTAACTGTTATCCATATCATCTGTCAGTACCCCGCGACCGGGGTACCCCCTCCTACTATGTCTAGGAGGAAGATGTGGATGGTTGATCCTAACCACACCTAAAAGGCTGGGCAGCATGGCCCAAAGGCCCAGATCCCATTGGCGGAGCAACGGCCACGGATCCGCTCTCCGCTCAGGGGCAGGTCCGGCATCGCCACGTGTCCCTGGGAGGAGCGCTCAGCGCTAGCAGTCTGGGGCCCGGACCCCGCGAGCGGGTCCGGGACATCCACGTGCCGTCCGGACCCCTGGATGCGCGGAGCACAGCTCTCCGCCAGGGAGGGGTCCGGGGCCGACACGTGTCCCGCACTATGGGCGCGGACGCGAGTCTTCCGCTGGAAGCTCGCCCACCTACCGCATTAAAATGCGGGTGGTTGAAGCATGCTCTGACGCTACAGTGCGCGGGCAGCTTTTGCCAGAACAGCACTGTTACGCGCCTGTTACCGAGGTGAGCTCGAATGACCGCACAGCGGGTCGCGAGTTACCGAGGCACACAGTACAGCCGTAGGCGCCGCGCGCGAGCGCACGTCTGCCCACCGCATTAAATGGAGACGATGCCACGGCTCACTCCATCATGCCCCCTACGCCGCAAGCTCATTTAGATCTAGGAATGTTCTCCCGACACTTTCACTTTCCCTGCTGGGAGCATCCATCTTCTCTACAGGCTGCTGTTGTTGCTGCTCCTGCTGCTCCTCATCTGATTCTACTTTATTTTCTGCTACACCATAGTCCTCTTCCATTTTATCATTCACATTATTACCATTTTGCTCATCAGGACTATCATCCTCTTCTTCCACCTCTTGCTCCTGACTTGATGTCGAGAGTTCCATATCATTCTCTGCATCAGAGCCAGCATCAGGATCTGATGCATCCGATTTCCTTGCCTTTCCTGCCTCTGTATCCGAGTCCAAAAAATCATATTGCCGATAGTTAATACAAGGACGAGAAGAATGCTTGCTGCGCCTGAGACCGCTCTGGATTTCATCAACAGATCTCAGTTTGGTACCTCGTCGGCCGCGTGCTTCCAATTTTTTATGCCTTTGTGGCTCTTCAATATCTTCATTAGTACTCAACGAATATTCCTCTTCTTCATCATCATCAGCATCTTCTTCCAACCGGAACTCTTCATCCTCTTCAGAAGCACTCGATGCCTTCTGCTGTTTGCGACTTCTAAGGTATTCCTCATCATACACTGCCTCTCCCATGATATCATCATCACTGTCAAAGTTTGGATCAATATCTGAGACAGCCTCAACAAAATTTTGTGTGTATCTCTGAGATCTTTTCCTCCGCCGATTGCTGTGACGCAAAACACAAATGCTCACGATCGATTATTATGAGTAAGGAAATGAAATACACCACATGCTAAGACAGGTACCTGCGATTGAGTGCCTCATTTTCTTGTTCACCTTCACTGTCTCGGTGGTGACTTCGAAGAATTTCCATCAAATGAATCGTTGGCTGTTGGTGAGGGACCATTTAACTTACCATTGCTTGCTGCCTCTGATCTCAGAGGAAGCACCCTTCTATTGGTGGTGGTGGTGGTGGTAGTAGTAGTAGTGACAGACTCAGCTGAGTTCTCTTCTCTTTTCCTGTAATTCATGAGATTATTACACTAGCACATATATTCCTTCCAAATAAGACATCAAGGAGTAATCATTTGCTTACTTTGTAATTTTGATGGCTTCATTTATTGAGCGAGCTTACTTTGTAATTTTGATGGCTTCATTTATTGAGCGATCAAAATCATCTGCATTTGTAAACAAAGTCAAACCTTGTAACTAGACAGGTGGTAAAACTAACCAAATAATTAAAAGATAAGACTGAAAAAGGCATATTCTAATCATCAATGTCATTTACATTGTAAAAAAAGTCAAATATTGTAACTAGACTGATGGTGAAACTAACCAAATAATTAAATGATTAGACTGAAAATGCTCCCAATCATCACAACACACAAGTGTATGCCCAAAGCGGCAAAGTTTCGGAACATGGAAAATTTCGACTGTTCACTACATCCCCATATGGTTTGAATTTAATTTCGGAGCTAGTTACTGCAATCACTGTTGAAGTTAATGTAGATAATTTCGTAACAAACCCAACAAGAACTTAGCTGGAAGTTGGCCAACATATTGAGACTAAAAGTCATCTTTTCTTTTTTTCTTTCAGTAGTTAGACATATGCTATTGAATGCATTTTAGTGCACCAATTTATTTCCCAGCACAAGCAGGATTTGGATGAGTGCATTACCAAGGGATGTGTCACTGAATACCAACATATTTCATAAGATCAGTCCAACCTTAAATTGCAGCCTTCCTATTTAATCGATAAAGGTCAGGATGACATGGATACAACCAAGCTATCTAATAGTGATTTGCATTTACGCTACAATTATGACATCAAGTATGCTATTAACTTGTTAAGAACCAAGGGCTCACACTAACAAGAGACTATACTCGGGATACTGTAAGGGCATCGATATAATTAACAATGAAACAATGACGAAAATGTTTCAGATATCCAACCGAGAGAATAACTAAGGGGTGTCATTCGGATATACATCACTAACTCACTAAGATGTTAAATTCAAAAATACCACCAGTGTGAACTGACAAATTCGACCCCCCCCCCCCCAATGGTTAATTCAGTACTGAAGCTTACCAAATGTGTAAGTCACAGGCTTTCTATCACGAAGAGAGCGACCAGTTGTGTGTCCATCTGATGTCAAGTAGCTATCAAGAAGGAGGGCTTCTCTCTGTTGCTTTTTGAGCAACCTCTCTTTCTTCTGCCTGAATCACAAACAGTTGATTAACAGGCTAAAAAATCAATCATCTAGCAAAATAAATTTATCAAGCTGAGGTGAACAACGCACTTTGTGGATCTTTTCTATCTCCGGAAGATATTCGATCTTCAGCTTCTTTCCAAGGGAAACCTCTGTCCTGTTCCGGCTTGAAAAGAGTTTTTCCTAAACAGCAAAGGACATGAAAGAAGCTAAAGCAAGAAACATCAATGTGACACATAAGAATGAAAATAGATGGTAACAAGACAATGGTACCATCTGACTAATATCTCATGTCCGCATTTTATTCCAAGTAAACTATATTCTTTTTCAATCATAGAAGCTAGCCAACAGATGGTTACAACTTACAAGGGCACTTTGCAAATATTGACACGTTATTTAGATGTTGACACATCAGGATAGAGTATAGGACTATAACTTGGCTGACACAATCATGCTATTTAAAACATATGCACTGTGCAGACAATAAAACTATAGATGGCACAATGAGGCATGGTTATAATAACCTTATGTAAATTCAAGTATTAGGGGAACACTTAGAAAGAGCATGTACCCTGGCCACCTTGATGCTAATAATGTGCTGTTTCCCAGTCAGCTGAAAACATTTCCCTTTTTTTATCTTGCATATGAGAAGTTGGAACTTATGTAATTTTTTTTACTGAAGAAATGAAATCTGGATTATCTTGTGTTCAAAAACAAATTGTTGCACTTGATAAATAAAAAGGCACTAGTGAAACAAAAGGGAGAAAATGTGGTGGGTCCAAATCTACAACAAAAAGCATTACACATTGTGCATGGTAGCACATGTAGACAAAAGATATCTAGAAAAATGCTAAAGCTGGGACTGATAATATCTATATACATTGAGAAAAAATGCTCTATTTCAACATAACAAAAGAGAAATAAAAAAAGAAAAATTATAGTAAAACAATCAAACACATTTTAGTTAATTGTTGTTTTTCACTGAATCATCTTAATAATGCTTATGAGGATCAATTTAAATATGAATTTTGCATGACACCAAGTTCTACGTCCACCATCATTCCCTCTATTTCGGGAGAGAAAGTTCTTTGCCATCTCCAAGAGCCAAATCACAAAGTGGTGCAAATAAATAAAGGAAGAAACCTCATTTCTATGGACATCTAAATATAAACTATCGCCAATAGCTGTTTTGATGCGACATCACAAAACCCGATTCACAATCCTCATTCTATATAATTATCTACATATTACATGATGAAATTACAAAACATCACTACCACATCAACAGTCAACATAACTATGCTTTTATAATCATAACAGGAGGGAATGGCACTTAATAATTCACTGTGGGGGCAGACATGAGAAACTGAATTCAAAACTTACTGCAACATCATCAAACTCGTCAAAGCATGATAGGTTGAATGTTGGTCTACAAAAAGGCAATATGTCTAGCAATTGAGCGTAGCAGAGATACGTATGTTGCGCTGGTTTGTTGGGTACACAAGAAGGGATAGAGTTAGGAACGAAGATATTCGGGATAGGGTCGGGTGGCACCAATTGAGGAGAAATTGATCCAACATCGGTTGAGATGGTTTGGTGTCACACCCGGTTTTAATGAGGAAACCGAATGCATAACTATATGTATGCCAGGATCAAGTTTCATACATATAGAGACATCATAAGTGAATAATCAGTAACAGTATCACGTAAAAGAGAAAATAAAACAATTAAAAGACTGTCAGAGTTATACAGCTTATCCTGGAAACGGAGGCTTCAAACTTCACAGGCAATCGACTGGGGGTTGCGTACGCCTAGAACTCAGCAACATCTTCAAAATCTTTATACACCTTCTCCTTCTAAGCAGCAGTAAGCAAGGGTGAGTACACTTATGGTTGGTACTCAGCAAGGCCACAAGAAATAACTAGAATATGATTTATATCCATCTTTAAGTTTATTAATCATGTGAGAGTCCAAGACGCTCTTGACCGTGAGCACGACTGATATATCAGTTTTACACTCTGCAGAGGTTGTACACTTTCACCACAATTCGCGTAAAAGTTTCGAAGAACTTTGAACCCAGCCACACATATGTGCTGATCAGGCACAATACCACACTTCCGAGGTGTGATTGCATAGGGACGCTACGAGGCTTTTCCAAAGAATCCCTATATGTATGTGTTGGTCCCTGCCGTTGCGGTCCCTCAGAAGACACAGCTTCCTTCACCCGCTCCACAACATAAACTCATAACCACCAAGCAAACAACCCCAATACAACATATGGTTCATCTAATTACTTAGCCAAGACCAGAGCCATATAGTATTGTGGTTGTACGGTTTTCTTGGGTGGTTCTCCATGTTCCAATTAAATCAAGTACTCTTGTATATAAGCATAGATAGAAAGATGGTTAGGGTCACTTTCCTTTCTCCAACAAAAAGCTACTCTTACTGCTCTTCAGCTTTTGCTCACTTGGAATTCTTGATCTTCAAACTTCGAACAGCGATCCTTCTACTCGAAGCAATCATCGGGCAAACATACAAAGCAAACAAGAAGATACAACTAAGAACAATACACCAAAACAAAATGAAGGCTTAAAAGAGCATACGGGAGGATAGGACTCACTTCTACGGTTACGAGAGCGCAAGAAACACGGAAAACGGAACTAAAACGGCGATTTTATGGGATAAACGGTGACTCAGGGATCTAATCACGATTAACTAAAGGGTTAAGGACTAAAAAAATTGTAAGACACAATAAAGTGTTCTCACATAGGATAAGAGGGTGATAAAGCTATCGCACACGTTGCAAGGATCACGTGAGCGCGAGAATCGATGAAAACGGAGCTAAAACGAATAAGTTATGGCTAAAACAGGGTTTCAGGGGCTTATTTGTGAAGAAACAAAGCTTTCAGCGGCTAGATCTGAAGAAACCAGGGACTAAAACATAATTAAACCTTAATCGCAGGGGCTAGCAAGCTAAACTACAACACAGGGATGACGGGTTCTATTTTACAAAAGAATAGGGGCTAAAACAAAAGAAACTGGGCTGGTTTATAAATTCTTTTGAACTGGCATGGACCGCGGCTTGATTTCTAGAAAAGCGAGGGGCTCTTTTGCAAATCCGCCATGGTTGACCGGTACCCTGGGGTTTGACTTTGGTTTAGATCCAATCTGGGCCACCCGATCTAGATCGGACGGCTGGGATGGATCGGACGGGCTGGCGGCGGCGCAGAGCTGGCGGCGCAGAGCTGGGGCGGCGGCGCATCGCCGGCGTAGGTCGAAACGGCCTTACGGAGCTTGATTTGAACCGGGTTCGGGTCAGGGAGCATGCGCGCAACGCAGCAAAATGATCTAGAGGGTCGGGTGCGCGAGTTGGAGGCCGGGCAAGGGCGCTCCACGGCGAGTGGCGGCTCGGACTACGCCGGCGAGCTATCTCGCACGAAGGGAAGCAAGAGGGAGGGGAAACCGGGTCGGCATCAAGCCCTACCTTGCTGGGAAGCTTCGGCGGCGGCTTGGGCGTCGAGGAGAGTAACGGAGCGGCGGCGCAAAGGCGGCAACCTAGCTCGATTCTGACAATGTCGGCTCGAACTAGGGTTTTGGCAAGCGGGGAGGCGGCAGTTTCGGTTCAGGGCCTAGGGAGGGTTCGTGCGGTCCTTTTTATAGGGGCGGCCGGCCGTCTCGGCGTGAGGGCCAAGGCAGGGGAGCTCGTAGCCGGAATGGACTCGGGCTTGGCTAGAGTTCTACCCGCGCACGGGAGGAAGAAGCATCCTACAGACGGGGCCCGCTGGCAGAGAGAGGGGAGAGAAGGGAGGCGCGGAATGGGCCAGCGCGCGGAGATGGGCCGGGGAAGGGAAAACGCTGGGCCGACAAGGAGTTTGGGCCGCGGTAGAAAGAGAGAGAGAGAAAAAGAAGAGATGAGCCGGCTGGGCTGAAAAGGATAGGGAAAAAGGGAAAGGTTTTCTATTTTTGAAATTGATTCAAACACATTCAATTTAAATTCAAATTCAAAAGAATTCAAATTTAAGCTGAACACAAACAATAAAACAATGCAAGGACAGCATGAATGCATAACCAACAAACAACCTCATTTAATTTAAAAGGCAAACGATTATTTTCTTTATACTAAATTCCCTGTAACGAAAATAAGTGTTGACAAAATTTTAAAATTATGAGAAAATTATTATTTTATTTTTAATTTTAATCACATCCTGAAATTCAAAAATTTCAGGGTGTGACATTTGGACATGTTCAACGGAGGCCTCCTGAGGCGCCGGTGCGTAGTGGGGTTCTAAAGCGGGTTGATAGTGTAAAGAGAGGTAGAGATCGACCTAAACTAACTTGGGGCGAGTCGGTTAGAGAGAACTTAAGGAGTGGAATATCTCCAAGGATTTAGCTATGGATAGGAGCACTTGGAGATTATCAATCAATGTACCGGAACCATAACTTTTGCTTATTTTTCTATTTACCCCTATCTCTACCTTCTGTCTTTTTTATCAGTTGTTAAGCTTGACCCATAAGTTCTGCACTAAGTCTTTTTTTCCATTTTTGTGTTGACATTATAATTTCTAAGGTAACTTCTGCAAGGGCGACATAGCAATAAATTTCTTGCTAATTCTTATTCAGACAAAAACTTATTACTTTCACATGATCTTTGCAGGAATATGAACAGAAAATGAAAGAGAAGGGTGAGCAGCCAGTTATGTTCGGGTGAGCTTTACTGATATATTATGCATTCGTCATATTAGGTAGCAATGCTACTATTCCTTTTCACTCAATTACTTTTGTTTCCCCCCAGCCATCTTGGACCACCAAAGAGGCGGCCTGCAACAGAGGAAGATGATGGAGCTAATCCTAAGCCTGAAGTATGTTATCTTATTTATAGGATGTGGAATTTTTTCTAAAGGTTTTTGAATATTTGAATACATACTCACCATATGTTGACACAGAATCGCGCCAACACACTCGAATGCGCTAGAACACGCGACGATCGTCAAAACGATTAACACAGCGAAAACCCTGGGCGGACCGGTCTGGCCGGTTTCGCCGACCGGTCTGACCGGTGTAGGCAGGGAACTCGCGAAGACCTAGAACAGCGAGCTCGGGAGGGACCCTGTCGGAGCTCATGATCGTAGGGTTGCTCTGAGGTCGGCAGGCCACTCAGAACGTCTTCAAACGCCGCCGGGACGAAGGAAAAAAGCAATCTAGGGTTGGAAAAGGCTAGGGTTTGAGAGATAAAAGTAATGCGATTTTTTTGTATTGATTCGATTGGGAATAACCTCAATCAGCCTTAGTCTTTATATTTATAGGCTGGGGAAGACGTACCCCTTCACGAGTAGGATTACATGAGGACTCTTTACAAAAACCCTAATTCTACTCGGACTGTACAGACCAGACTGGTCTGACCGGTCGGCCCGACCGGTCAGACCGGTCGACCTCAGCAGGTGCCAAATTTGGCTGTCAACATATGCCCCCTGCTTTTTGGTGAGTTTCACAAGCTAAAAAACAAGAACTATCCTGATGTACATGTTTTACACAGAGCATATAATTCTAAAAATAAAACTAAGGGCGATATCCAATACCGGCCGTCTTCGTCTTCACGCACTTTGCCAAACGCTAGGATAGAATTTCTTCAAGTATCTCCCATTGATAGCCCTGGGTAGACGTTCACCTTGCACCGTCTCCACCATATACGAATTTCCGGAGATAACTTTGACAATCTTGTATGGACCCTCCCAACTTGGCGACCATTTGCCAAACTTGTTGCTTTTCATCCCAAGAGGCAAAATTGTCTTCCAAACCAGATCCCCAACCTGAAAAGATTTAAGTTTTACCTTTTTGTTGTAAGCTCTGGCCACCCGAAGCTTGTATTTTTCAATCTCCTTCAAAGCCTTCAAACGCTTATCGGTCACCTCATCAATATTATCCATCATCAAATCATGGTAATCAACAGCGGAAAGGTCATTTTGCTTTGCCAACCTATATGCGCCCAGATTTACCTCAACAGGTAAAACGGCCTCTTGACCATACACAAGCTCAAAAGGAGTAACCTTAGTAGAACCATGTCTAGATATACGATGAGCCCACAATGCTTCGGATAACACTTCATGTCACCTCTTAGGATTTTCTTCTATCTTCTTCTTGACAAGTTTGATCAAAATCTTATTACTAGACTCGGCCTGCCCATTGGCCTGAGCATAGTATGGAGATGAATTGAGCAACTTAATCTTATAAGATTCGGCAAAGACACGCACCTCTTTTGATATAAATGAAGGATCTTGACCCGTTGTCAAAGTTTGTGGACTGCCGAATCTATGAATAATATGCTCAGTAATAAACTCAATTACCTCCCTATGTGTCATATTCTTCAAAGAAACTGCTTCGGTCCACTTAGTAAAATAATCTGTAGCAACTAACACGAAGCGATGCCCCTTTGAAGATGGAGGATTAATTTGTCCAATAAAATCCAACCCCCAACCTTGGAACGGCTATGGTTTAATAATAGGATGCATCAACGCAGCAGGCACCAATTGCAAATCACCAAATCGCTGACATTCTTCACACCCTTTATAGTATCTAAAACAATCGGATTGCATGGTGGGCCAATAGAAACCAGCTCTTCTGAGTAACCATTTCATCTTGGGAGCCGATTGATGAGTACCACAAATACCTTCATGAACCTCACCCATAGCAACCCGAGCCTGATCCGAATCTAAACATTTGAGGAGCAAATCTTCGGCAGTTCGACGATAAAGTTTATCGTCAATTAAAATATACTTGAAAGCCAAACGCCGAATATTTCTCTCTGCGCCACGACCAGGATCTCTCAAATATGACATAAGAGGAACCCTCCAATCTTGGGCTTCGGCCAAGACAATTGAATCATCTTTTTTGGCCGAATCAAAACCAGCAGCTGCATCACCAGTCAGACCGGTTTCTGGACCGGTCTGGGCGGTCGGACCGGTGCGTCCAGAACCAGACACCCGGCTTTCGTTTGCATCGGCTTGCGAATGTTGAAATATTTTTTCGTAATATTATAGCCAGATGCTTGTTGAGCCAGAGTATTTGCCTTTCCATTCTCTTCCCTCGGAATATGTTTGATAATAAATTCATCGAAAGAAGAAATAATATCGAGTCATTTATCAAGATATGCATTTAGGGAACCATTATAACACTGGCATACCTTAGATACTTGCTGCACCACCAAAAGAGAATCTCCAAAGGCTTCAACATGCTTCACACCCATGGATTGCAAGAATTCCAAGCCAAATAGAAGAGCCTCATATTCAACTTGGTTATTTGTGCATACTCCCAATGGTGAGTTCCATGGAAGCAACTCCTTTGGCGCTAAGAGGCTCGCTCCCTCCAATGCCGCTGACTGTCATGTTCGTCTTGATCAAGTCTTTGTCTTGGCTGCCGAGCTTCTTGTATAATGAGTAGGGCATAAGATTTACAATGGCCCCACCATCCACTAGCATGAGAGTCACCGGCTTTCCGTTAATGTGTCCCCTCATGTAAAGAGCCTTGAGGTGATTGTCTTTCTCGCTTGGCTTCTGGAACACAGCTTCACGGGGACCAAACTGAAGATGAGCCATGTCTTGCTCCGGAACCACAAAATAATCTAAACACAAGTGTACCACGTTAATCTCTAAATTGGTGCGCTCTGGAGACGCTTCATAATCCACCAATTCCTCGTCTTCGGCTATCTGAGGAACTGCTGGGGCTTCGTCAACAGAAGAAACCGAAACAGGTGGCGCCGATTCGGCTGCTGGCTCTGGAGAAGGCTCGACCGGTCTAACCGGTTGCTCAGAGCGGTCTGACCGGTCTGTCTGATCGGTCTGACCGGTCGGCTGTAGCGATCCGACTGGCCTGGCTGACTGATCAGCTATCTTGGCCTTCCAAATCTTGCTCTGAGGGAATATGGGCATGTATCTATTGAAGTCCTCATCCCTCTTCTTCTCTTTCTCCTGCTCCATCTTTTCTTTGTTGCGAAGGCGCTGCAATTTCCTCTTTTGTGTATGAGTTAAACTCGAAGGGCACCACCTAGGCTGATGGTACTGGTCCGTCGCGCTCTTGCTGCTACCAGCCTCATGATCATTGGCCATGACCGGCTTTTGCGAAGGAACGTCAACCGATGTATCTATATCCATCGATTTCTTGCCCGTATCCTTTATGGGCATCTTGATTTCACCGATTTGAACCACAACATCGGCTTTAAACTTCTCTGGGTCGGCCATAGGCTTCTGTTCCCCTTTCTTCTCCTTGACGCGATACTCGAACCTTGAAACAGGAGCTTGGCCCGGCCTCTGATGAGACCGGTCTGACCGGTCGGAGGTGACCGGTCTGACCGGTGCAGCCTGCTGCACTGGACCAGATTGGCATGGTCCCAATCAGTCATGTACTAGTACTCTGGAGCTTTCTCCCTGATAATGTGGAGGATAAGGCATCGGAAAACACTGCATCCAAATCCCTTCATGCTCCCACACCGGATTTGTTGCATTTGATGCCGGTGGCATCCATGGCATGGTAGCATACATCTTCTGAGGAGGATACAATGTGACAACATCACATCTGCGCCTGCTGAACTCCCTCCTCGGGGACGCTGGACGACTTTGGCACGGTGGTGATCGCGGTCTCTTTTTTAGCGGCCGATCATTTTGAACGACCTTTGTGTACTTGTTCAACAACTGGTTGAAGGTGGGCTTCTGATTAGTAGCTCTTCCCTGCACCTTCACCTCATTGGTCTTCCAAGTACCCACTTCCGGACGTTTTGGCTTGAAAGTCCGGGGACGGTCACCAGGGCGGTCAGACCGGCTGGAAGAATCGGTCGGACCGGTCTGACCGGTCGGAGACACCGGTCTGACCGGTTGCGCCTGATCAGCAGATCGATTTTCTGGTGGAGAGCTTCCTTGCCCCCCGAGTCTGGGATTTCTGACAATGATCTTCAAAGTATCCTTGCCATCATCAGTCTTCTCTTTGATAACTTCCCGGGCAAGGATCTTGTCACTTGTATTCATCGGTCTTGGATCACCGATGACAACATGTTTCCCCTTAGCTCCTTCGGCTTGCTCCGGCCGAATGAACACCTTTGTATTGTTCAATTCCAGCGTATGAACAGGGAAAGGAGCTTTGTCAATTTGCATCTCAGAAAGTACCAATCGTCCTTCATTAATGGCCGATTGTACCTGTCGACGAAAAACATTACAATCAGTAGTAGCATGAGATGTAGAGTTATGCCACTTACAATATGCATGTCATTTAAGTTCGTCGGGAGATGGAATAGCATGTGACAATCGGATGTTACCATTCTTAAGCAATTCATCAAAAATCTGATCACACTTAGAAACATCAAAAGTAAATTTCAGCTCCTCTTGCCGATTCTTTTGAATCGGCTTGAGAGACGGAACCGAACCGGGTTTGGCCTTTGATGGCCAAACAAATTCAGCGGCATATACTTCCTTACCATCATCGTCCGAACTATCTGAATCATGATCAAGAACATGTGTGTTGGACCGATGAGGTTTGAAAGCATCTTTAGAATTTTTGTACTTAAATTCGGTGCCAATAGCTCGCATTTGCAAATGATTAATCGTAATGTAATCAAAACCTTCAAGTTTCTCCTTCAAATAAGAACGCAAGCCATTAAACGATAAATCCGCCAAATCCTTCTCCGAAAGAGATGAATTAAAACACCGATTTTTTAAAGCTTTAAATCTTTGGAAGTAATCCAAAACCGATTCATCTCGGTTTTGTTTAATCGACGTCAAATCTAACAATCGAATCTCGGCTTCCCCACTATAGAAGTGATCATGAAATTTGCGCTCTAATTGATTCCAATTTAAAATAGATCCCGGTGCAAGCGAGGAAAACCAAGAGAAAGCGGTTCCAGTCAAAGACAAAGAAAACAAGCGAACCCGCAAAGCATCATTAAGACCCACTTCTCCCAATTGCAAGACATATTGGCTAACATGCTCCCAAGTCGTGCGAGAATCTTCACCATTGAATTTGACAAACTCGGGAACGCGCCAACCAGCAGGATATGAAATAAAATCAAACTCAGGAGGATATGGCTTTTGATATAAACGCGACCCACCCATATCAATCCCGAGTTTAGATTTAAGTACACCGGCCAAATCTTCTTTAAATCTATTAAAATCGGCCTGACAAGCATCATTGGCCGAAGTATACAAAGAGGATGAAACACGTTGAATGGTAGGACCGGAGTAAGCCACGTTAGTGTTAGGAATCGGTCCTCGATGAGGTCCAGATCCCTGCTGTGACGTAACATGGGGCCCTGCATACATCACCATCTCATTAGTTCGGCTAGGGATGGCCGAACAAGGGTTGGACGTGTGTGGCACAGAGGGCACTGGCTGCTGTCCCGTCATACCGGTCTGACCGGTCGCGTAACCGGTCTGACCGGTAGCACCGGTCTGACCGGTCGAGGAGACCGGTGGCGCATGGACAGTAGATGGCGACGGGGTTTGCCCTGGGAACGAGTTCGGCGGCATCCCATAGAATTGATCTTGGGTAAAAGATGTGCCAGCCGAATCTGCTTCTATGAATTGAGCGCCACTCTCGATAGTTTTACCCTTTTTAAGCACTACAATTTCATCATTAAGCCCAGCAAGAGTCTCTCCCGCAGCTACTTGCGCAGCAGATATTTTCGAATCTACCATGAGAGAGAATTGCTTAACTAATTCAGAGGGATCATTAGGAAGTACCTCAACCTTGTCCCGGTTTACCTTGAACGATGTCATCACGAACTCCCCGACCCTCTTGAATAGGCCTCCTCGCTCCTTCTTGAATCCTTGAAGAAACTGCTCCTTCAGGTGCTCTTCAGCGATGAGGTAGGCCTTGCGCTCCTCTTCAGTGAGCTCCTCCATGGTCGCCTTGATGACGTTGTCGTTGTGGATTTCACCATGAGTACCCATCTTCTCGGAGAATCTAGATTAGATCGATTTTAAAACCAGATTAATCTGTTCCCCAGCGGAGTCGCCAAAAAATGTGTTGACACAGAATCGCGCCAACACACTCGAATGCGCTAGAACGTGCGACGATCGTCAAAACGATCAACACAGTGAAAACCCTGGGCGGACCGGTTTGACCGGTTTCGCCGACCGGTCTGACCGGTGTAGGCAGGGAACTCGCGAAGACCTAGAACAGCGAGCTCGGGAGGGACCCCGTCGGAGCTCGTGATCGTAGGGTTGCTCTGAGGTCGGCAGGCCACTCAGAATGTCTACAAACGCCGCCGGGACGAAGGAAGAAAGCAATCTAGGGTTGGAAAAGGCTAGGGTTTGAGAGATAAAAGTAATGCGATTTTTTTGTATTGATTCGATTGGGAATAACCTCAATCGGCCTTAGCCTTTATATTTATAGGCCGGGGAAGACGTACCCCTTCACGAGTAGGATTACATGAGGACTCTTTACAAAAACCCTAATTCTACTCGGACTGTACAGACCAGACCGGTCTGACCGGTCGGCCCGACCGGTCAGACCGGTCGACCTCAGCAGGTGCCAAGTTTGGCTGTCAACACCATGTTTGTATTACAGGACTCTGTTTACTATCATCCAACCTTAAATACATCTGGAGCACCACCACCTGGAAAGCCTCCCATGTACAAATCACCTATAGGTTATTATGTTTTCCTCTCTTTAGCTTGTAAATCTTTCATTTTAATGTCCTTACAATTTAGTGATCATCACTAGCTTTTTCTCAGTTTCATTTCTTGGTTGCCATGCAGGACCAAGGATCCCACTGCCTTCCTCATCCAACGCGGGGGCCTCATCTTCCATGTCAGAGTGTGAAGCAGGTCCATCCATCCTACCACCCCCTCCACCACCGCCACCATTGCCGGCCACCTCAGAACCCATTGATCCATCTGCTCCTTTCCCCTTGCCCCCGCTCCCCCCACCGCCCCCCCCCCCCCCCCACCACCTAAGCCTGTCAATGACTCAGCACTGCCAAGTTTACCACTACCACCTCCGCCTCCACTAGGGGCGGAGTCAGAAACATGAATTTTTCTCAATTAGGAGGGGCCAATAGTGTTAATTTTTAAATTTTTATTTAAATTTTGAAAATTTTAGTGTAAAATTTCTTTCCATGGGAGGGGCCAGACCCCTGGCCGCCCCTCCCTGTCTCCGCCCCTGGCCTCCACCCGGCCCACCACCAAGAGAACCTTTATCAGATCATACAATACTTCCACCACCCCCGCCTCCACCGCAGAGGTCGTCCGGTGCAGATGAGAGCATGACAGATTCTGCTCAGGTGCCTACTTAGGATCTCTTGTGTGTATTTAGTAGAGTTTTTTAATGGGGCAATGTTCTAACTCGGTAATCCTATTATTAATGTATCAAACTGATATTTCTCATGTTTAAATGTTTGGACGTTGGCCTTTGTGACCAGTCTGATATAGCCTTCTTTGCAGCCATCAATTGTCCTACCTCCACCACCTGGGTTGCCACCAAAATCAAATGATGTGGAAGCTGCTGGCACTTCAAAGGACACTCCTGGATTTAAACAAGATACCGCTGCAAGGGTCTTACCACCACCGCCTCCGCCACAATCATCAAATTTGCCACCTTTACCTCCAAGGCCCCTGTTGCAACCTGATATGGTAGCTCCTGGAGCAATGAGATTTCCACCGCCGCCAGATTCAAGGCCACAGTTTATGGCTCCTGGAGTTGCCAGGCCGCCTCCACCTCCTCCAGGATTACCCCCAGCTCAGATGCCGATGCCACCATATGGCCTTCTTCCTGGTCCGCCACCAATGCCTAGGCCCCCATTTTTGCCAGGAGCCCCTATGCATTCAGAAGAGTTTGCTGCCTTTGGACCAAGGCCTCAGTTACCTCAGCAGCCATAATATGTGAAGTCAGCGGCCCCAACAGTTTTCAAGAGACCATTAGCACAGCGCACTCCTGAGCTGACGGCTATGGTACGCTAACCACCTTCACATTATTACTTGATTTCTTTTGATCTTCAATAGTTTTTTGTAATACAATTTCTCATTCTGCTTTAAATTATTTGCAGGTGCCTGCATCAGTACGGGTCAAGAGAGAATCCGCCCTCCCGAAACCAAAACCAAAGGTGCAGCAGCAGCAGCAGTCATCAACGCCATCCATTTCAAAGCCTTCAGTTACCCTTATAAGAACCGATGCTCAGCCTTCCTCGTCAGCACCCAAGCCGCCAAGCATGGATGATTCATATATGGCATTCTTGGAAGATATGAAGGAATTAGGTGCTCTTGATGGGTAACTCAAGTAGAGATGTCTGATTGCACTATAGCTTCTGCTGTCTGAACACGAGCCCCATCATTAAGCTGTGGCTACTGAATCCTTCCCAGATACTCGCGATCATTTCATATGCCCCAAAAGAAAACCTTGAGATTAGTTTAGTTGAAAATTGGAAAAACAATTGTAATCAACCTTTTGATAACTGTGCTGTTATGCTGCCCAACTGTGCAATGATAACAAGAGTCTTTGAAACTTGAATGGTTGGTTCTAGCTGGGATATCTCCCAGCTGTAGGTTCAACGAGATCACCTTCGCAGATTTGGAGATAGTACCATTCGTGGTGAACACTACTGTGCGCCTTTTCTTTTCTTGTCTTTTTTCCTGTTTGAGACCAGTAATTGGAGTTCTCCTATGCTTGTGGAAAACGAGTAGCAGCTGTTGTGGAAATTGTAATATTTGTGAATGCCAGTGCCGACCAGCCCTAATTGTCTATTTATGATAATTTTACAATTAACCGCCTGCCTCTAATCATATTTTTGCAACATTCACTTTCCACTCCCTCTGCGCACCTTCTTAGATATTATCCGGTGGTTCAGATTGAAGTTTGCACGGTTTGCATGAAGAGATTAGTTTGCATTTGATAGATATGTTCCCTTTATAAATTCTGCAAATATATGTTATAATGTGAATACATCACCTTGTACTCTGACGAGCTGGGATTCTCTCTGCTTACAAGTTCTTGTATGCCTGGCTCTACCTCTGTTCATGCATCGCACTATGATAGATATGTTCCCTTTATAAATTCTGCAAATATATGTTATAATGTGAATACATCACCTTGTATTCTGACGAGTTGGGATTCTCTCTGCTTACAAGTTCTTGTATGCCTGGCTCTACCTCTGTTCATGCATCGCACTATGAAGCCTGCCCAGATTTCATGAGATACACACAGCTACTCATGTTTCAGGCCTTCACGTCTTTCTGAGGAATCATTGACGCTTCAGTGTCGGTCTAGGTGGCAAGGCGCCTCGTCCAGACTCCAGAACAAGAAGTCCTGGAACGTTATCACCTCATTTTGTTCATATTAACTGATGCAGTATCAGATGACACCAATGCGAAAAGTGTGTCACGGAGCTGGATTGAAGAGCTTTGGTGCACTATATCGGAATTTTTTTCTCGATTTTGAAATGTTCCAATTCCATGGTAGTGCAAATGTTAAGTCCACAGTTGAGGTGAAATTTGTTTTAAAAAGAAAAAGCATTCGATTGGTTGACTAATCATGCCAGGACATATAACTTGAACTGGACATATCCAGACTGATAACTCACGCCTTGTACAACAGTTTGACTATGTTTAGTCCACGAGCAACCAGAAATATTCCTCGGTTCCCTAACTCAATACAAGGTAGCAAGGAGACAGAGCTCCTGCAATATTCTTTTTTTGGCACCTTCATATGAATTGAACCTAGCCAAGTCATTGTGTCGCAAAGTTACTATTTTACACCCAGTAGCAAAAGGCACATGGGGCAACAACGGCATGCTGAGAGCTGCTATAAGCAGTTGGCAGCTGCATTTACAGGAATTATTGTATGTCCGCAGTTACGAAATATTTAGAATTGCTTGGTGAAAGTTCTGCATTTACACGAATTATAAATTATTGAATGACTTCAAAAATAATTACCTTGCCCTACAATTTTAGTTTCCTTTACCCAACAATTCTATGGAACTTCCTTTTTTTTTTGAAAATTAACGATAAAAACTTCGCATATGTTGTTGAAACAGACTGGATTTGGAAAAAAATTTCGAAATGAAGACTGGATTTGAAATATAACATGTGAAATGAGAAAATGTACATCAATCATTTGTGGACGAGATCACTATCAGGCATGAGAATAACCTGTGGAACTTCAGCTCCAACTATAACATATGCCGTCGACAAGTGAAAGCTCATCAAGCTCCAAACACTACTGAATGATCAGAAGTTCTGAAGCGGGCTCTGGGTTCAGAAACTGTTGTTGACCCGGGAATTCTGAATTGATTCTGAAACTTGTATTTCAGTTCAGAACCACCATCAATCAGCTGTTCCCACAAACCATCTTCAGCATATTGTCAACTCCCTATCTGGTCCATGCACTTGCTCCAATTGAGTGTAGGCTCTTGCTGCCTCCTCATTGACTTCAGCATTTCCCGTGTAAAATATTATATTATAGAACTCCCCTTGGGGGCCTAAAAGAAACACAGGATGCAGTATCCAAAGTAACCACCTTTTTGTTCCTTTAATTAATCCATAGCTACAACGACTTAATGCTATCCTTTTTCTCCCAAGGTCAACTATTGCTGCTGGATCGACCTCTTATGAGTTGTGGACGCTCATCAATCACTTGTCATCTGATCCTAAATCGGGGAGTGCGGTGACCTGAAGAAATTGACAGGTAGAGATGCTACAACGAATTGTTTATGATGCTGTACCCTGTACTTGTTATCACAAGACAAAAGAAGGGTCAAAGGTAACATTTAAACACTACGCAAATTACAGGCACCGCTATCTTCTGAGATCAATTCTAAGGGGATAGTATTTGGATAGGGAGAATTGCTACGGGCATTTTCAGTGTTCTATTGAAATGTTTGTGATGGAGTTCCCAACAAACACAATGTCACAGTTTGTGCCGCACTGCGGCCGATCCAAATCCTTCAGTTACACTATTTCAGAGTATTGAACTGATTCGGCATTCTTCAAACAGCCGGATCCCCCCGTTGACACTTTTGCCATGAATTTCAGCTTGCCACTTTCACAATCTAAACAGGTGCATTTGTCCCCTCTGAAGCTTGTAACTACTGGGTTTGTTTAATCACATGATTGAGCATATACCAATCCCCATCTCTGATGATTTTATATATACAATTACTTGTCACCATCAGGCATGTGGACTTCAAAATTTTATCCTACTCAAATAGCCACTTGGTTGTCTCTTTGATCCCAGTTCTTGGTCAATGCCTGCCTGCCTCCATAAAGGCCAAGTTGTAGCCCACCATTTCTGCCTCTGAGAAATTCCACACTTCCTCCTCTCCGAGGTGCCATGAGGCCGTCAGCGGTGACCGGGGCGGTGCTCGTCGCAGCCGTGCTACTCCTTGTCGCCGTCCGGGATGGCCAATGTGCGCAATTGTGCATGGACTCAAGTATGCAGTTCCTGAAATTTCAGCGTGTCATCTCTAGTAATCGGTGTCTTGATCTCTTGTTGGGAGTTGCAACTGATGCTTGTGATCACGGCGAGCAGCGTTCCCGAGGACGATTAACGTGTCCCTCTCCTTCTGCGGCTACAACGGCACCTCCTGTTGCAACGCCACCGACGACACAGACGTCCAGAAGCAGTTCGCCGCCATGAACATCTCCGGCACGCCGTGCGGCGACATCGTCAAGAACATCCTCTGCGCGGTACGGTTGGTTTCGATTCGATCTCTCTCTTTGGGGGCATTCTGGAGCTCATGAAGCATCTGTGCTTGCCGTCCGTCTGCAGAGATGCAACCCGTACGCCGGCGAGCTGTTCACCGTCTCGGCGACGCCGCGGACGGTGCCGCTTCTGTGCAGCACCACCGGCGTGTCGAGCCGCCTGAGCACGAAGCCCGCGGCGGCGGCGGCGGCGGCGACGACGGACTACTGCTCGCAGGTGTGGGACACCTGCAAGGACGTGCGCATCCCAGGGTCGCCGTTCCAGGCGCCCAAGGGCGGCGCGGCGGCGCCGCGGCTGACCGACGTGTGGCAGTCCGCGAGCGAGTTCTGCGGCTCGCTGGGGGGCTCCGGCGAGCCGCCCTGCCTCAACGGAGAGGGCGCGGCGTTCAACGCCACCGGCCCCGCGCTGCCGGTGAACGGCATGTGCCTGGAGCGCGTCGGCAACGGGTCGTACCTCAACATGGCGGCGCACCCGGACGGATCGGGCCGCGTGTTCCTGAGCAACCAGGCCGGCAAGGTGTTCCTGGCCACCGTGCCGGCGCAGGGCTCCGGCGAGACGCTGCAGCTGGACGCGGCGGCGCCGTTCCTCGACATCACCGACGAGGTCCACTTCGACAACGAGTTCGGGCTCATGGGGCTCGCCTTCCACCCGGACTTCGCCGCCAACGGCCGCTTCTTCGTCTCCTACAACTGCGACAAGACGAAGTCGGCGTCGTGCGCCGGCCGCTGCGCGTGCAACTCCGACGTCGGCTGCGACCCGGCCAAGCTCGGCTCCGACAACGGCGCGCAGCCGTGCCAATTCCAGACCGTCATCGCCGAGTACACTGCCAACGCCACCTCCGGCGGCACGCCGGCCACGGTATCCGATCGATTGCTCCTTACACACGCCGCCGCCGCCGACGGCACGCGCGCCGATGATTGATGTGCAGCCGTTTGCCCGTCGTGTCCCCTCAGGCGACCTCGGCGAACCCGACGGAGGTGAGGAGGATCATGACCCTCGGGCTGCCGTTCACGACGCACCACGGCGGGCAGATCCTCTTCGGCCCCGCCGACGGCTACATGTACTTCGCCATGGGCGACGGCGGCAGCGTCGGCGACCCCTGGAACTTCGCGCAGAACAAGAAGTCGATACTCGGCAAGATCATCCGGATCGACGTCAACACCATGCCAAGTAAATTCGCCCGGCCGATTCACATACTGCTGCATCAAGTAAAACACCACCAAATTTGCCACCAAACAAATGTGCCCAAGAGAGTGATCTTTAAAACTAAACAAACTTTGGTCCCAAATTCAGATTTAGGACCGGCCAACTCCTAAGCAGAATTTGCATATGTGCTCAGGAATCTCAAGATTAAACTATCCATCTTGATCAGAGCGATGCCGTCCGTGATGTGGTGGCAAGCTCTGAATCTGACTAACACTCTGACAAGAGAGCTCTGCTGCATATCTGCAGGTGGCAACACCACTGCTGGCTGGGGAAACTACGGCATCCCCAAGGACAACCCCTCCACCGATCCCAGCTTTGCGCCGGAGGTCTTCGCCCTCGGCTTCAAGAACCCATGGCGCTGCAGCTTCGACTCCGGCAAGCCCTCCTACATGTACTGCGCCGACGTTGGCCAGGTAAACTCTTGTCGCTCTCTGCTCTGAAGTCTGAATCAAAATCGTCACTTTTTTATGAAGGATTCTGAAGCATTTCATTCTGTGCTCTGAATGAAAATCATCACCTGTTGCTCTGATCGCCGGCAATCCATGGGGATTCTGCAGGCGGTGTACGAGGAGGTCGACCTGATCATCAAGGGCGGCAACTACGGGTGGCGCGTGTTCGAGGGCCCCCAGCCGTACACGCCGGCGTCCACCCCCGGCGGCAACACCTCCGCCGCCTCCATCGACGCCATCGGCCCCGTCATGGGCTACGCGCACAACTCCGTCAACGGCAACGTCGGCTCCGCCTCCATCACCGGCGGCTACGTCTACCGCTCCGCGGTCGACCCCTGCCTCACCGGCCGCTACCTGTACGCCGACCTCTACGCCAAGTCGATGTGGGCGGGGACGGAGTCGCCGGAGGGCAGCGGGCTGTACAACGTCACGGGGCTGCCGTTCGGCTGCTCCAGGAGCTCGCCGATCCCCTGCGACGCCGCCGCCGGCAGCGCGCTGCCATCGCTGGGCTACATCTTCTCCTTCGGCGAGGACAACGCCAAGGACGTGTACCTGCTCACCAGCAAGGGCGTGTACCGGGTGGTCGACCCCGCCGAGTGCGGCTACGCGTGCCCCATCAAGAGCTCGGCCCCGGGCGCGTCGTCGCCGCCGCCGAGCTCGGCGGTCGGGGCGCGCGCCCCGGCGTTGCCGACGCTGCTGGCGGGCGCGATGCTCGCCTTGCTGAGCTTGATGAGCGTTTGAAAAGTGCGTGTGGTGTTGCTTTTTGAGTTGAGTGTGTTTTGTCGTCATCGTGATGATATGTATATGATAAGTGTATGTGCAGCAGTTAATGTTTGATTTTGTTTTAGGAATAACTTGCAATTTCTAGCATCGATTACAGTGAAACATATCAAATTTTCTGAGGATCTTTGTGAGACATATTTGGAAGAAACTCCTAAAAAACTCCTGGTGACCACTCGAGTGCAATTTTGGATTCCAAGCACAAAGATCACTTCATTCCCACCTTGCTCATTAGGTCCCCATCAAAAAATTTCAACGAAATAGTGTTGTTTCCTCTACTGAGAGGGTGTTTAGTTCATGAAAATTTTTGGGTTTGGGTATTGTAGCACTTTTGTTGTTATTTAGTAATTAATATATAATTATAGACTAATTAGACTTAAAAGATTCATCTCGTCATTTCCAATTGAACTGTATAGTTGGTTATTTTTTTCGACTGCATTTAATACTATATGCATGTGTTCGAAAATTCGATGTGATGGAAAATTTTGAAATTTTTTGGAAACTAAACATGGCTTGATGATATTTGTAGTCCTACATGTTTAGATTGATCTTGTGCACGATCATAAAGCCTCCTTGTTTTAGCTTGGGATTCTAAAAGCAGCTTGCAAAGCCAGATTGTGTAAAGCATAGCGAGTAAATACATGCGACACAATTTGGCAACAGCAGATGAAGAGTTTTGTAGTTGAATTATGAAATCTTGGAAAGCTGGGTGTTAAAATCTGAGGTTAAAAGCTGGTTGCTAATTTCAGCCCAGGAATTATTAAAGCAAGAAACCATGATCTCCAGCTTAATAAAAGAAAACGGTTCTGTAAAATTTAGATAACCTTGCCCAAAATAAAAAAAATGAACACACAGCTCTTATTTGTCGTTGGAGCCAATGGTTGTAGACAGGCCGAAATATGGCATTAACTATACAGTACAGATGAATCTTACAAGCGACCAAACATTTCACACCATGTTGTAGTTCTAAATGAAACTCTTTAAAGTTATTGATGTTGCATAACCTCACAGTTGCCGTCACAACAAACCATGCACAAAGGGCAACTCCAAATTTTTGAGGTCATATGTCATTCTCCAGGCCAGCAATACAGTTTAATGGATGCATCCAAAGGCAACATCAGCTTAATACATGCAGTACCTCCTCCCACCTAGGGCGAATGAGAAGAGCCGATGCATCAGAGTGGGACAGTTCAAAGTCAACTACACAGGTGACCAAACAAATCAGGATGTCAGATATAGATACAGAACTAATCCTGTTCAATCTTAAAGCTACAATCTACATGTGGAAAAAGTTTCACGAATGCCGATGGACCGCACTCAGTGTACAAGATTTCCTCCATATTCTCATGGACATCATCAAGTGCCTAAAACTAAATAAAAGGAGGCAATGAATTTATAGCCTACAGAACTGGCCGCATTGCAGCATCAATCAGTCTGGCCATAATACAGCGGCAGTCAATTGATGCGCGCCCTTCATGTAGTGTACATAATCGAAAGCAAAACTTCCCCATGGCCTCCAAGTATGAAATAACACTCGGATAACATTTGAAGAAGCTCAAACCCACTTCCAGTGGAACCTCGCCTCTCCTGCTACTGCAAATCAATGAAGCTATCAGCTCAAACCACCAATATATAGTCGAACCATTCATCACAAGCCCATTGATCTGTCCATACTCGGAAGTCGGAATACTGGCCACCAGCATTCAAATGTATCAAAAAAAAACTTACTTCCTAACTGTTATCCATGTCATCTTTCACTGTCAGACTTGGCCCATCATCAAAGCCACCTCCAGGTGCGAGCTCATTTAGATCTAGGAATGTTCTCCCTACACTTCCACTTTCCCTGCTGGGAGCATCCATCTTCTCTACAGCCTGCTGTTGTTGCTGCTCCTCATCTGGTTCTACTTTATTTTCTGCTACAGCATGGTCCTCTTCCATTTTATCATTCACATTATTACCGTTTTGCTCATCAGGACTATCGTCCTCTTCTTCCTCCTCTTGCTCCTGACTTGACGTTGAGAGTTCCATATCATTCTCTGCATCAGAGCCAGCATCAGGATCTGATGCATCTGATTTCCTTGCCTTTCCAGCCTCTGTATCCGAGTCCGAAAAATCGTATTGCCGATAGTTAATACGAGGACGAGAAGAACGCTTGCTGCGCCTGAGACCGCTCTGGATTTCATCAACAGATCTCAGTTTGGTACCGCGTCGGCCGCGTGCTTCCAATTTTTTATGCCTTTGTGGCTCCTCAATATCTTCACTGGTACTCAACGAATATTCCTCTTCTTCATCATCATCGTCAGCATCTTCTTCCAACCGGAACTCTTCATCCTCTTCAGAAGCACTTGATGCCTTCTGCTGTTTGCGACTTCTAAGGTATTCCTCATCATACACTGCCTCTCCCATGATATCATCATCACTGTCAAAGTTTGGATCAATATCTGAGACAGCCTCAACAAAATCTTGTGTGTATCTCTGAGATCTTTTCCTCCGCCGATTGCTGTGACACAAAACACAAATGCTCATGATCGATTATTATAAGGAAATGAAATACACCACATGCTAAGACAGGTACCTGCGATCGAGTGCCTCATTTTCTTGTTCACCTTCACTGTCTTGGTAGTCATCCGACTTCGAAGAATTTCCATCAAATGAATCGTTGGCTGTTGGTGAGGGACCATTTAACTTACCATTGCTCCCTGCCTCTGATCTCAGAGGAAGCACCCTTCTATTGGTGGTGGTAGTAGTAGTAGTAGTGACAGGCTCAGCTGAGTTCTCTTCTCTTTTCCTGTACAGGAATGCAAGAGATTATTACACTAGCACATATATTCCTTCTAAATAAGACATATCAAGGAGAAATCATTTGCTTACTTTGTAATTTTGATGGCTTCATTTATTGAGCGATCAAAATCATCTACATTTGTAAACAAAGTCAAACCTTGTAACTAGACAGGTGGTAAAACTAACCAAATAATTAAAAGATTAGACTGAAAAAGGCATATTTTCATCATCAAAGTCTTTTGCATTGTAAAAAAAAACGTCAAATCTTGTAACTACACTGATGGTGAAACTAACCAAATAATTAAATTATTAGACTGAAAAGGTTTCCAATCATCACAAACACAAGTGTATGCGCAAAGTGGCAAAGATTCGGAAAATGGAAATTTTCAACTGTCCACCAGACCACCACATCCCCATATGGTTTGAATTTAATTTCGGAGCTAGTTACTGCAATCACTGTTGGAAGTTAACTAATGTAGATAATTTCGTAACAAACCCAACAAGAACTTAGCTGAAAGTTGGGCCAACATATTTAGACTAAAAATCATCTTTTCTTTTTTTTTCTTTCAGTAGTTAAACATATGCTAATGAATGCATTTTAGTGCAAATTTATTTCCCAGCACAAGCAGGATTTAGATAAGTACACTACCAAGGGACGTGCCACTGAAATACCTACATATTTCATAAGATCAGTCCAAACTTAAATTGCAGCCTTCCTATTTAATCGATATAGGTCAGGATGACATGGATACACTTAAAGTCAAGCTTTCTTATAGTGATTTGCATTTACGCTACCATTATGACATCACGTATGCTGTTAACTTCTTAAGAACAAAGGGCTCACACTAACAAGAGACTATACTCAGGAAGCCGATAAGGGCATTGATATAGTTAACAATGAAACAAGGACGAAAATGTTTTGGATATCCAACCAAGAGAATAACTAAGGGATGTTATTCAGATATCCATTACTAACTAAGATGTTAAATTCAAAAATACTACCCAGTGTGAACTGAGAAATTCGACCCCCAAAGGCTTAATTCAGTACTGAAGCTTACCAAATGTATAAGTCACAGGCTTTCTATCACGAAGAGAGCGGCCAGTGGTGTGTCCATCTGATGTCATCAAGTAGCTATCAAGAAGGAGGGCTTCTCTCTGCTGCTTTTTGAGCAACCTCTCTTTCTTCTGCGTGAATCACAAACAGTTGATTAACAGGCTAAAAAATCAATCATCTAGCAATACAAAGCCATCAGGCTGAGGTGAACAAGCCACGCACTTTGTGGATCTTTTCTATCTCCGGAAGATATTCGATCTTCAGCTTCTTTCCAAGGGACACCTCTGTCCTGTTCCGGCTTGAAAAGAGTTTTTCCTAAACGGCAAAGGACATGAAAGAAGCTAAATCAATAAACATCAATGTAAACACATAAGAATGAAAATAGATGGTAACAAAGCAATGGTACCATCTGATTAATATCTCATGCCCGCATTTTATTCCAAGTAAACTATATTCTTTTTCAATCATAGAAGCTAGCCAACAGATGGTTACAACTTACAAGGGCACTATGCAAATATTGACACGTTATTTAGATGTTGACACATGGGTTGCAGGATAGGAGTATAGGACTTGGCTGACACAATCATGCTATTTAAAACATATGCACTGTGCAGACAATAAAACTACAGATGGCACAATGAGGCATGGTTATAATAACCTTACGTAAATTCAATTATTATGGGAACACTTAGAAAGGTCATGTACCCTGGCCACCTTGAGATGCTAATAATGTGCTGTTTACCAGTCAGCTCAAAACTTTTCCCTTTTTTATCTTGCATGAGTGGTTGGAACTTATGTAATTCTGTTGCTGAAGAAATGAAATCTGGGTTATCTTGTAAAGGAAAGGACAAATCTGGATTATCTTGTGTTCAGCAAAAATTGTTGCACATGAAAAATAAAAAGGCACTAGTTAAACAAAAGTGGGGAAATGTGGTGGGTCCAAACCTACAACAAGTAGCATTCCACGTTGTGCATGGTAGCACAACATGTAGACAAAAGATGTCTAGAAAAATGCTAAAGCAGGGACTGATAATATATATATACACTGAGAAAAAAATGCTCTAGTTCAACATAACAAAAGAGAAATAAAAAAAGGAAAATTATAGTAAAACAATCAAACACATTTTATTCAATTGTGGTTTTGTCACTGAATCATCTTATTAATGCTTATGCGGATCAATTCAAATATGAATTTTGGCTGGCACACCAAGTTCTACGTCCACCATCATTCCCTCTATTTTGGGACAGAAAGTTCTTTGCCATCTCCAAGAGCCAAATCACAAATTGGTACAAACAAACTAAAGGAAGAAACCTCATTTCTGTGGACATCTAAGTGTAAACTATCGCCCATAGCTATTTTGAAATGATAGAACAAAACCCGATTCACAATCCTCATTGCTGTATATAATTCGCTACATATTTCATGATGAAATTACAATACATTATTAGCACATGAACAATCAACATAACTATATTTTTATAATTATAACAGGAGGGAATGGCACTTAATAATTCACTGTGGGGGCAGACATGAGAAGCTGAAAATTCAAAACTTACTGCAACATCATCAAACTCATCAAAGCTTGATGCGACAGTTTCCCACTGATAGGACATAACTGAAATAGCTGAAGATCCTCCTTTTCCCCTGGATCTCTTTCCTGGCTCCTTCTTAATCTGTTCCACCCGTCTAATCTCACGATACAATCTATGTCCAAGAATCTCATCGTCTTCATACCTGTTTTGCATGCCTCTGCACGAAATTAAAACCAAGAAATTCTTTCGATCAAGATAAATAAGTCTACGCACCAGTATGAGATTCCAAGGGAATCTCCACCAATCCGCACTTTGCGAAAGGTAGATAGGTCATGACCATTCTTGAGGGAACTGTCAATGAAGTTCCGTATATCCTCTTGCTGCAAAATTATACTTGATAGTCAAGTAAGTTATCAAAAAATAACTTGCAGCTAATGTCAAAGAAAAATTGCAACCTATTTCCACACACATACAATCAGCATCTTCTCTTTAAAATTAAGTTCATACCTAACAGCGTTTGAAAACGCTGCAAGTGTGTTTATATTTACCCACTATAAGGAAACAAGCTTTCCAAATAACTGAATATCAATGCTGGGGCTAAAGTAATAAACTTAAATTGATATACACAATTAGGACTGTATACTACACCACAAGAAGTGAGGCAAGAGTAACAAGCAGAAAGGCTAAAACGTTGATTCTTGACAAAACTTACCTCAACACGAATATCGCATATTGCTTTCAAGATTACTAAACGAGTCGCTGGTTCTAGTGTTTTGTACGTTTCAATTTCAGTTCTGCGAGATGAAACCATTGGAAAAAAAAATCATCATTATGAAATTACAGAGTAAGGATTAATACAGCATGTCTTGTTGCCGAACTAACCCATGGGATGCAACTATTGGCAGATCACCTTCTGCAACCTGCAGTTTAGATCCTTATTAGCTTCAACCGAATGGAATACCAGTATACCACTAATCAGATTTGTCCAAAATCGTTTGCAACATGGAATGTAGTCATATACCCAATGCCACCAATCCTTCAGCTTTCTACATAGGACGGTCACCCAGGTTCCACGCCCCATGGCCATGCGAGTAACTGGAGGAATCGACTGCAGGTATGATCAAGCATGAGAATTAAAGACAAATGCTGAATGGCAAACAATGTACCATAAAATGTATTGTCTAAGGGGCTCTAAGCAGGCAGGAGGCCGCTAATAGAGATCTCAACATACATGATCATTGCGGGAATGTTCTCTGATACATAACAAAGTATATTGAGGTCATGAACTTATTGAGCAAGTTACTAAATGACCGTATTGCATGAGCACATGAAGCATAAAAGTGAACAAAAGCATCCATAAATTTAACGCAGCATCGAAACTCTAAACTTTGACACGCACAGGGAAATTTTAGTTACCAAAGGCAAAGCAAGCAAACTCACCAACAAAACTTCAGTTCTAGCTGGGAAAAGTTAACACATCTTTAATATATTTGATCATGAACTGATGAACAGCGCACAGTGAAAACTACACTAACAGCACGAGCGCACACACCCAACCCACACGCACAGGAAGATAGATGAATAGGGCAAACAGCTTCAAACAACTGAACAACAAGGAGCTCACCTTTAGCAGCGGCATGTGCACATCGTCTAGGGTCTCGTTGGGCGTGATAAGTGCCGCCTCAAGGTCCTCCGCCGTGAACTCCGCTGTGATGTTGAGCAGAGGCCGGAACACCTGCACCAAGCAGCAAAACAGCGCAACAGCAGCGTCAAACCCTAACCATAGCTCCAATGCCCACGGCACGAGATAGAACAAGAGCACGGCGCCGACGAGGGGCCAGGGAGCAGGGGAGCGGTTTATGGGCCGAGCACGCACGTGGAGGAAGTTGAGGACGGAGCCGAGCTCCCACATGCAGCGGAGCTGCCAGCGGGGCAGCTCCGCGGGCGCCTCGGGCTCCGACACGAGCGGCGTGACCACGCGGCATTGCGGCGTGTCGTCGGCGCCCGCCGCCGCCGCCGCGGCGCGCCGGCGCGGCCGCTCGGGCGGCGGCGGGGGCGGGGGCTTGGGCTTGCTGTTGCACGCGCGGGGAAGGCGCGTCTTCCGCGGGGCCGGCTGCTCCTCCTCCGCCGGCGGCGCCGCCCGCTTCCCCGCCTTCCCCGGCGGCGCCTCCGCTCCCTCCTCCTCCTCCTCCCGCTTCTCCGGGGAGGCGGGAGAAGCGCCGTCGCTGGCGCCGCCGGCGTCGGGCATGGGGTGATCAGATCGGGGATCTGCGCCGGGGCTAGGGTTAGGGTTTGGGTCGGAGCCGGGGTAAGCGGTGCTCGGGGAGGCGGAGGCCATGGGAGGGGAGCAGAGGTGGAGGAAGGGTAAAAATGGGATTCCGCGTGGTAGGGGTGAGAAGAGAAGGGCAGGATGGGAAAGGCGACCCGGGGGGCGTGGTGGCGTCAAGCCCGTCAACGTGAAGAATTGGGGTTCGGCCGGGGCTCGTTGGGGTTGGCCCGTTGGCCGTTGGGGCTAGTTGGGGTTGGGTTGGGTTTTGTGACTTTCTTCTTCTTTTTTTAGACTATTGTTACTTTCTCGGTCCTAAAATAAATTATTTTAAGATTTAAAATTTATCCTTAAAAAATAATATTTAAAAAGTCGATCTGCATGTAAGAATTAACTGTAGTCAAATATGGCATATATGTAATAAATAAAGACAAATATGGTCATTTTACCTTCTTATCTATCTTAGAATTAGAATTTATAGAATGACTTGTATTTTGGGATTGAGGGTGTATGTTGAAAGCAGAATGGAAACACAATACGGTAACCTATGTTTCGGAGAAAAAACTTTGAAATCTTTGGTAACAAGCATAGTGAATCCTATAAGAGCATGTTTAATAGTCACGTCCGCTCCTCGCCAGCTGCGGGCGATGAGGCATGCACCAGAGGGAGCGGGTCCCGCTGTCTTCAATGCAAAGATTCTTGCCCACCCAATTGCAAAGATTCTTGCCCAGACGCCGGTTCGCTTCTCTCTCTTTGTTTCTCTCTCCTCCACGTAGATATGAGCCGGCTATCTGCCCATCATAATACTTGCTATAAGGTGGAAGGAATGGATGGTGACAAACAATATTTCGTGGCATTCGATGTTGCATAAAAGTAACCTTAAACAATAAATGCTAGAGCCAAAGCCATTTGTCGAGGTGCACCTTAGGAGGTAAACTTTAAGGTGAGCTTTAAGCTTAAGGTGTGATCTTAAGAAGTAAAAAGTTATTTTTTTTCTCTCTCACCTTCCTCCCCTCTCACCAGCAAAGGATGTGGTGGGGTCCCTATATATTGCGGCAACCTTTAAGCATTGTGGCAGGAGAAACAGTTGTTTCCATCTGACACAATATTCTTTCTTAAGGTCATCTCAAAATATGGAGCTACTCTAAGGTTAACAAGAAGGTTGTCCATTCAAGATCCACTTTTGGTATAAAGTTATTGTAAGGTAGTGGTAGTCTAAGACGAGCATGGTCAATAGGGAGTGTGTCACCGACTGACCGACATGACAATTGCAGCGGTAGTAGCACATCATTCGTAGGGTTATTTTTTAAACCATTGTGGGTCGTTGCACACTAAGTATGTAGCCTTCTGATTTGTATTTTTTTTCAATCCACAAATAGCTTTGCAAAACTTTCTTTGGCCAAAATCACGCTCAGTTGCAGTCTATGGCATCTTAGCTGAAAACTAGTCTCCAATCCAGTCTCCTTCCACACGGCGAGGAAGCATCGGCAGTTCGGAGCTCTTCCTTGCATCTGCAGCTCGGCGCACTAAGGTTTCGGCCCCACGCGGTCCTGGCCACAACTCACAAGGCTCCACGAAAGGCGCCGGATCCACCCAGCTCGAACAGCTGCGGCAGCAACCGCGAGAACGACTCGGCAGGTGCGCCTTTCCGGCCAGTCAAAAAGGGGATCAGACATCGCAGAGGAACTTGGCTTTGCGGTTGTGGCTTTCAGTTCACGGATGGGATGAGAATCAGATGCCACCGCATCTGACCATCATGGAACACTGAACATTTGATAAAGCACTTACCGGCCGGGCGAGTTCAGTAAACAGAAACGACTTGGCAGGAAAAAAAATCACTACACGTTTGTCTTTTGATCTTCCTTCTGACCTTGACATCACGAGTATCTTTGGCAGTGAACCATCACCAGATGTTCATGAGCAACTCACCAAAAGGAAACCACAAGCAGAGGGAAAGTAGGCTCGAAAATCGCTCTGTGCAAACCTAGTGTCCTCACAAGCAATAGATCAGCTTTGCCCAAAACCAAACAGCAGGATAACCAGCAACCGTAAGGCAACCACACATAGCCAAACAACATACAAAGCGATACAGCAGAATTTCCATCTTTTCTTGTACCAATCTGAGCTACATAAGTTTCCTGGGATACATCATATATGAATTGTCGCAAAATCCGTACACAGAAGCAGATGGAAGTAATGAAAGACAGACTTGCTCCCAGACGAACGTGGAATGCATCTACAGCACTATGCCCCCAAATTAGGGGGAAAAAAGAACTTTGGCGACATGATAACCAGGAAAATGAATGAAACCTAGCACCGTGGACATTGATTGACCCCTGCACTATTTATTAGCTACGACAAGAAATTTTGTTTTGTCAATTTCCTTGTTTTATTCATGTCACTCTTTCATATGCACCGCCAATCTGCATGTGAAGCCAATCCGATGTCAAGGCCTGAGGGTATTCCCTTGGTGTTTGTGGATCGAATGTCAGACCAGAAGCTGTATTATATGGTGGAGCTGGAGCACCAAACTGCAAGAACGTGGCACTAGTGAACCTTACTGAACCTTTGTGTTAGCTCGAAGGCCCATTCAACAGAAGACTAAGTACAAGCATAAAACTCAAAGAAACTAGCGTGCCATTTCAATATTGTACTGGTCCTAGAATCTAAATTTTTAAGCACCTGCTCGTCACACATTTAATATTTTACCAAAATTTATGACCTTGTTGCTATGTAGCAATAATAAACCTGAAAAACAATGCAATAAAATGGGATGGCAGCTAAGTTATAAACATTTGGTTTGAGAAAAGCACAATGTTATTACTTTTATTTCAGTTACGAATTGTGCACAATCATGTAGGAACATGTCATGACCAAAACAGTTTTGAATGGTTCCCACAGATCATCAAATGAATTTAAAATAATAAAGAGTGCAAAGCTTCGAAATCAGAAGAAGAAAAAATCAATATTTTTCTACATACTGAAGTTTTACCGATAATTAGAGTGATACAGCTTGAGATACCTACCATAGTTGCAGTACATGGAAAATGCAAACATGGGCAAACAAGGTCAGGTTACTTTGAGCTGATATGGCTGTGTGTGCAGAAAACAAGATGTGTGTTGGACTGTTGGTTTTCTGTACCTATTTTTTTTTTATCAAGGATCCAGGAAGTGGAAGCTATGGTTTAGTTACTCATGAATAAACTTACATCTTTAGATGGAAAAGATACAGTTGCATTGTTCATATGGGCATTAACCGCCTCAAGCTTCATGGATAAAAACTGCAGAGAACAGGTAAATTAGCATATTCCACATATACAAGACAATTTCACATGAGACAGGAAACCACATACCTCCACTTGACACTGTAAAGACTGGATATAATTTATTATCTCATCAAGGACTGATGCTTTCCCGATAACCTGACAAATGGAAAAAAATTAATGTTTCCAATAGAAGCTTTCGCTGTGAAAAAAAAGGATTCTGAGAGTAGAAAGAACATGATAATTGAGAACTGAAAGTATGACAGCACAAAATTTGAATCCGTAGGGTAATTCAACATGTACCTTATTGCATCCAGGGACAAGATCTTGAAGAACTTTCATCCGTTCACTTATTTTCTTTCGCCGTGCCTATCAGTTCACATGCATTGAGTTGATCTGGTCATTAACTTGAAATTTTGAATAACTAGAAATTTTCCTAAAGGTTATAACAACAGGTGTGCATTTAATACTTTGTCGCTACTATCATAGTTCAGTGAGAAAATATTAAACCAGTTATTGAAAACATCTGTAAGTACAGGGTGAAAAGATAATCAGAGTAGTAAGATCTTACTCTTTCTGCAAGGCTATGACTGTCCGTTGCTTGACCTCTCCTAGCCCTCACATGTATGTAGTCTTGTTTCGGTGGCTCTTGAGGTGCAGGTTTTTTATCAATGGACTTGCTAGCATTCCCTGAATTTGTTTCAGATTCTGTCCTTATTTTATCATTACTTTCATTTGATGTCATCTTCTTCAAACGTTTTGCTTCTGGGTCGGCCTAAGAAAAAAAAATACACATATGAACCATCCAAACTGAAATACTCATCATTTTACTTTTTACATTTAAAATCCCAAGGAAATTCAGCCCCGACAAATGCTCGGACCATACATGCAACTGCAGAAACAAAGAATGAGAATAATCAAGCATCAAAATTTTCAGGTCAGCTACAGGAAGTTGTAGGAAGACCAAAAGCTACATCAGCACAATGCACGCTGTTGCTCACATGATCAGACAAAACAACAATGCTGCAATGACCTATTTGGCCATGGTTTCAGCTTATTTTGACAGCACCCATCACAATTTCCATATCCGTGACAGCGACATGGACCAATTCGTTTAACTAGAAGCTACAGAGTACATACTACGGCTGCATAAAGTAGCTCATCCTACACTAAACTGAACTCCATTTGAACCAAACGCCCCAGCATCCATATCCCTGCAAACCCGGCGCCACAAATCCCCTGTATATCTACCGACTGGGGACATCATAGAGTACAACCCCCATTCTACATGGCATTGAGGTCGGTGGCTAACCCATCAACCAGCAAGGCAGCAATTCAGTATCCTCAAAGCAGTCGAATCACTTCGACAACTGACTGCGGACCCTGACTTTAGAGTCCTGATACTGCACACCAACTGCGACGCGCCACCGCCGAGCACAAGCAGGGGTAAACCCGACGGCACGGACGAGCAGATCACGGCGGCGCGCTTGCCCGAGCTACAACTCTCACGGCGTCGCAATCCCACTTCCCACAGACTATACCCAACTCCCAGAACCACCAACCCGATACGGATCACAGCCAATGCGGCGCGGGGAGGAAAGGAGAAGAGCCACAGCCCTACCGAGTCTCGGCCGCCGCTGCCGCTACCGGCGGCGGCGGCGGCGGCGCCGGAGGTGGAGGCGAGCCTGGCCGGCTCCTCCTCGGGCGGCGCGTCGCGCTCGCGCCGCGGCCTCCTGCGGCTGGAGCCGCCGCCGGAGCGGCCGCAGTTGCCCAGGTCGGCGGCGGTGACGACGGAAGAGGCCTCGTGTTGGGGGCCGGAAGCGAGGTGGTGGTGCGGCGGCCGCCAGAGCTCGGCGGCCACGGACGAGGCGGCGGGATCCATGCGCCGCCGGCAAAGCTCTGGGGTTCCGGCCGCTCTCGGGAGCAGCGGCGGGCGGCCAGATCGGGGGCGGTGGAGCTGACTGGGCTGGCAGTGGCAGTGGGGAGTGGGCGCGGAATCAGAGGTCAGAGTTGACCACCGGAGGAACCGAGGAAGAGATGCGACGCGATTGCGCTGCGAGTGAGAGAAAATTTTGAAAAACCGGGCTGTATTTAGTTTCGCGAAAAATTTCTAAATTTTTTTACTGAAGCACATCACATCAAATTTACGATATATGTATGAAGTATTAAATATAGTTAAAAAACATAACTAATTGCACAGTTTGATTGTAAATGACGAGACGAATTTTTTAAGACTAATTATTCTATGGTTGGATAATAATTACCAAATAAAACCGAAATATGCTACAACATTTTTTTCACAATTTTGGCGAACTAAGACTGACTTCAACAATGTGATGCAAACTACGGGATGCATTCCTTAGTTTGCCTCACGCACAGTGGATTCGTACCCCACGCAAAATTGGTCGTCTCCAACAATGCGAGGCAAAATCTCCCGCGAAGCAACCGCTGCTCCTCCCTCCTGCCGGCCGCCGGTGCGGACCCGCCCGACCCGCCTCCTCCTCCGCCCCAGCGCGCCTCCTCTGCCGCTACACCCCTCCGTGGCCGCCGCCGTCCAGCCCATCACACACCGCTCCGCGCCCGCCGCCGTCCCGCTCGTTGCCGAGCCGCGCCATTCCTGAGCAGGGGAGCAGGGGAGGCCGACAAAGGGGAGGCCGACAAGGGGACGCCGCCCTCGCCTGCTCGCCGCCGCCATCGAAGCTCGCCAGCGCCCCTCCGGCCCGCTGCACGCCGTGCGCGCCACTATGGGTCTGTGGCCTCGCACCCCACGGGCGCCGCCATCGCACCGCGCGGCGGACGGGAGCCGAGCCGTGACCGCGAACTCCGGCATGGTCACGCGGAGGCCGATACCTGGGCGGCGTGGACGTGCTCGTCGAGCTTGGCGGATCCGGGCTCAGCCGCGCGGGCTCGCCACGACGGCCGGCTCAGCCGCGCGGGCTCCGATCCCTCCTCCTCTGCTGCTCCGGTCCGGCGAGCGTCCCTCCTCCTCCCTCCTCCTCTGCTGCTCCGGTCCGGCGAGCGTCCCTCCTCCTCCCTCCTCTCCGCCAGGCCGCCGCGCAAGGGAAAGGGAGGGAGCAGGGGCGTCGTGGCGGACGGAGCGGACGAGGCGGGCGGACGAATCGACGCGCCGCCGCCGGATCGATGCGCCGCCGCCCCCGGATCGACGCGCCGCCGCCCCCGGATCGATGCGCCGCCTCCGGATCGACGCACCGCCGCCCCCGGATCGACGCGCCGCCCTCGGATCAACGCGCCTCCCCTGCTCCTCCGCTCCCTCCTCTGCTCCTCCGCCACCGCGGCCCTCCCCTGCACCTCTGCTCCACCCGGAGCCGCAAGGCCTCTGCCTGGAGCTCGCGTCGGCTGGAGCCTGGCCGCCGCACCGAGCCGGCGTGGTCCGCGTGGAGGAGGGAGGGAGGGAGAAGACGCTCGCGCCACCACCACCATAGGCCCGCCGTCCGCCCCATGCAGTCCTGCCGCCGCCGCGCACAGCTCTGCTTCACGGCTGCGCACCTCGCCGGTGCTGCAGCCGCCCTTGCCTGCTACCGCCGCGCTGCTACCCGCCGCGGCCGCTGCTTCACCCCGCTGCGCCGCTGCCGCTACTGCAGAGGAGGGGCGGCGGGAGAGCACCGGCCCGGTCCCCGGCGGCCGTGGCCGCGCTGCTCTCCACCCCCGCCGTTTGCCTTCGAGGAGAGAGGGAGTGCATCTTTGCATCTCCTCTCTCTTCGGAAGGCAGTTTGCCTCAGGTTTTGCACGCTCTGTTGGAGGAGGAAACAAGAAGGCATAGTCGCCAGCGGGAGGCAAAAATGATTTTGCCTCCCGCTGTTGGACTCAGTCTAAACACACCCCCGGTGGGGTTTGAGATTCGGGACATTGATTGATGGGGCTAGCTGGCTGGTCGGGATCCATGATCCACCTAGGCTGGGCCGTACCGGATCCGAAGCAAAACCGATTCTCTGGTGGTTAGTTTTCCTGATCTATCTATTTATTCTATCTATATTATAAGAATCCAAAAAAATTGAAATTAGCATTATTAAGATTAACCTAACCTTATTCCCTCACAAATCATCTCTTTAGGCCCACATATCAGCAGAATCTATACTATAAAGATCTAAAAAAATTAAAATTAACATTACTAAAATTAATCTAGTTCTACTCCTCACAAACTATCTAGACGAAGGCTAGAGGCAGACACATTTGGTCGCGCCGGCCAGTACAAATGCCGCCTGGACATCGATTTTTTTGTCCGCCCACCTGTACCCACCCGAAATTTCCGCGCGCACCTCACGGCTGTGTTTAGTTGCAAAATCTTTCTCTCCAAACTTCACTATTCACCTATCACATTAAATCTTTTGTCTCATGCATAGAGTACTAAATGTAGGTAAATAAAAAAACTAATTTCATAGTTTTGATGTACGTTGCGAGACGAATCTTTTGAGCCTAGTTAGCCTATGATAGTATAATATTTACCACAAACAAACGAAAAATGATACAATATACTACAGAATCCGAGGTGACCTTTTTTACCATTTTTTGCGGATCTAAAGCCCACGCTACCTTTCCCTGTGCCCCCGCCCGTCAATTGCCATCACCCCAGCCACCTGCGCCTATGCGCCTGGCCTGCGCGCCGCCTTTGTGAGAGACAAGTAGATCATATATTAATGATGAAGGACTAACTACTATACAAATGGACTAAGAGACAGGTTGTAAGGATCTTTACAACCAACAGCACATTATATTATTAATATCGCTCTAAGAGTTTATGCTAGATAATTAAAGAGAAAGCGAATGGCTCAGCCTTCCAGATGTCCAGTGGCGAAGTTACAGTAAATTGAAGGGGGTGCACTTGCCTTATGGATGAATTAAATTAAGTTACGGAGGTGTAAATATGGTGAAAATTTGAATTTAATCACTGTTTCCCCATTTTTTGGTGCATTAGCATACGCTAAGGCGCTAAATACTATCGCTCTGTTCTGCTGGTTTGTCAGCTAGCAAAACAGCAGTGATTTTCTGTCACCAAATCAGCATCAGCCACCAGTGAGTAGCTAGCCAGCAGTATTTTTCTTTGACAATAAATCAGCACTGGGCCACCCCCGGTTTGGGCTATCGTCGTCGTGACGGCCCGGACGGCAGCGAGAGAGGTCGATGGCTTCCGTCACGAGTGGTTGGGTCAATTACAGGGGCATCCACACCTTCCTCACAGGTTTTGGGCCACCTCATAGGCCGAAAATAGGCTCATCTTCACGACACCCAACAGGCCAACGCACTCCTGGTTTCGTTCAGCCAAGTAGGAGTACCACCGTTTCAAGACGAGATGAAAATGACTTTTTTTTGGAAACCAGGAATTATATTCACTTAAACTTTTGGTAGCTTACATTTCCAAACTTACAAAGGCAACCCTGAAAGAAATACAAAATACATCCATACCCTTGCAAGATACTCCCGGTCAGCCTCGTCGCCAACGATCGAAGCTGCCGCCCGTGAAGCCGACCGCCTTGCCGACGAAGAACAGTAGAGAATTTCAACAGCATCATAAGCAGCACATCAGGGAGACCGACATGCCTTTCGAGCACTGAACGAACAAGCCAATCGAGATGACCAGAGGCCATCACCTCGCCGGCGAACAATGGATCTGGTACCTCAATCACCAACAACCCCGGCTCGCTGGACGACGAGATTCTCAGAAGGGAAAAGAAACCACCAGAAGCAGTGGTACACAGATCCCAACCCAGCTTCTCCGCGAGTTGGTAGGCAAACCTCCCAAATCTGCCGCCGGCGACAACATAGACTTGGAAGGGACAAAAGCTGGCAGTTCCATCGACGACCACCGCAGCCCCGTGCGCAGCGCACCTCACGCCACCGGAAGACCACTGGAGCTCGCCACCAGGACCGCCGCCACAAACCCGCAAGGCCCTCTGCAGGCACGAAAATCAGCCGAGCACGGAGGCGAGGAAGGGACAGAACCTGACGATTCCGCCGCTCAGTGTGTCGGGGAAGCCGCCGGAGATGTTGGAGAAGCCCACGCCGAAGCCCATGGAGTTGACCTCTCCGCACCTCCAGCGCCGCAGCCTGGAGCAGCAGTAGCGCAGGGAGACGAACCCACACCTCATCGGTGTGGTCAAACCTAACCCTAATCTACCTAATACAAGCCTAATAGATAAGGGTATGTACAACGGCTGCCGAATCCGTGGATCCCCACCCCCTCCAATGGCGTCTAGGCCATCGGAGGCGGGAAGAACCCGTCGGATTTGGCGCCGGATTTACAATCGCCCTCGGTTCACCCTATTTACTGTAGAGAGGGGAAAGGAGGAGTCGAGAAGGAGGTCTGGTCTAGACGAGATGAAAATGGCTAATTGGCTATGGTCGGTATAGATGGCCATCCGGGCCACCCGGCCCGGGCCCGTGCTTGGCCCGACCCTTCGGGCCTACCGTGTCGTGCCTCTTTGGGCCACGTGCCCCGTGGTCAGCCCAGGCCCGGCACTATGGGCCGTTTTTCAGGCCATGCCAGCCCAGGAAGCCCGGCCCTAGGTAACGGGCCGTGCTGACCCACAGCCCGTGACACTCAAAACACCATTCTCAAATTCAAATTTCATATAGATGACACATATCTCATCAAAATTACAGAAATTATCAAATTAAACAAACCAAAGAACAAAGATCACAAGTACACATCAAAATTACAGAAATGAACCAGAGCAAAGATCAAAGATCACAAGTACCCAACATTCACAAATGACAGAAAATATAGATAAAATATGAGCTGTTTGTGCAATGTTGCCTCATTAAAAACCTTTGTAGGTAAAACTCACCCTTGTGAGAAACCCTACAAAGGAAAAAAGAGTGCAGCCAGCTCTTTAATTAAACCATAGTCTTAGTGTCTTACAAACCATAGTCCAAGTCCAACACATACAGCACAAAGTGCACACTCACTCACTGTCTCACAAAAGTCACTCATTCACTCAGTCTCACAAAAGCCACTCTCACTCTGTCACTCACTAAGTCCCAACAGTGCTTCCTTCTTCTTCATGAAGGTAGAGATTCTCAAAGGCCTCCTCCAACTCTGGGTTGTCAACAGCATGTTGTTGTCTTGTTTCTCCCAACTCCCAGTCCTTTATCAGTGCTAGCATCTCGATGTTCACTGGTAACAAGCGCCGCCGCCGCTCTTCAATTATTCTACCTGTCAAACTAAAAGAAGACTCGGAGGAGACAGTGGAAACTGGAACAGACATGATATCCCTTGCCATTATAGATACAATTGGAAATGTTAGCTTGTGGTCACGCCACCAGAGAAGTATATCAAAATCATCCTCATAAGCAGTGACATTGTCACTGTCTAAGTAAGCTGACAGCTCACAAATAGAACCAGATGAAGGGGAAGCAGAGACAGGGGAAGGAGAAGGGCCAACAACACCTGAACCATGGCCTCCAAAGATTTTGCCCCATGCCTGCCTTTTCTTACCTGTATGACTTGCTGGTTGTGGTGCCCTTTGAGACCTAGCTGCACCAAACTTTCTCTCATATTTGTTAAGCAGTTTATACAACTCAGTTTTGACATCAGCATAATAAGACATGTAATCAGTGCCAGTGCATTCACCAAGTAATTGCAACACATTAAAGAAACCCCTCATCTTAGCTCTTGGATCAAGAATGAATGCATATGAATATAACAGTGGTATGTGCTGCCAATATTTAAGGAATTTAAGCATCATAGGATATACAATATTTCTTAGATTGTGTTCTCTTTCAGATGCATGCAAATGTGAAGCAATTTCAAGAACATGGTGCAGAATTAATGGACTAGTTGGATAGTACACACCAGATAGAACAATAGTAGAGTCATGAAATAATTCCAGAAACTCCAATATCTTACCAGCAACACACTAGTGATTAGTACTCAACAATGATGAACCATAATTGGAGTTAATGAACACAGTAAAGACTTGTCCGTAAGGAAGCAGGTGTTTAAGCATAAGGTATGTACTATTCCATCTAACATCCATATCCAATGCAAACTTTCTAGGCCTAACACCTTGAGCCACACATTAGTTTTTAAACATAGCAATGCTTTGATTAGAGGAATTTAAGAAGTTGATTGCAGTTCTGAAATCCTCCAAATAAGGTTTCAATCGTTTTAAACCAGATTTCACAATCAAATTAATGATATGACAAGCACACCTTTGATGCACAAGACTATAAGTACGGTTACTTGGATCCTGAGGCTCAGGTGAAGGATCAGGGCCCAAGTAACTAGCAAACAGTGGTGTCAATACATTCATAGCCTTAGAATTAGATGAAGCATTGTCTAGAGTTATAGAGAAAACCTTATCAGTCAGACCAAACTCATCAACAACAGCAGTAATTCTTTCAGCAATATTTTCACTAGTGTGTTTCACCTCAATCAATCTAAGGCCTATAATCTTTTTCTGTAACTCCCAATCAGCATTCACATAGTGAGCAACAATAGAAATGTAGTCCTCTTTTGCATTACCAGACCAAATGTCTGAAGTCAATGCAACAGAGGAAGCAGCAGGCAACACAGATTTCTTAAGAATATCACGATGTTCATTAAAAAGCTTACCAAGATCTCTAGTAGTACTCTGTCTAGATACCTTAGTAAACCTGGGGTTATGAGCACGAACAATGTACTCTTCCCAGGCCTGTGTCTGACCAATACCCGAAGGAAGATCAAGCCTAGCAATTAACCGGCACAACTCAGTTCTAGCAACAGTAGGGCTGTACTCCCAGTTTTGAACAGAACCATCAGGATTAAAAGCAAGCCTGGCCTGAACCTTAGCAGCTCAATCAGCCTTAGCAACACAGGATTTTTTATGCCTAAGCAAATGGCCAGTGCCACCAGTAGATCTGGCACTCAAAGTACCCTTGCAAATTTTACACCTAGCTTTAGTGCAAGTACACTTACCATTGACATCCTCATACACCTCATCAAAGGTAGCCCAGATAGAGAATTTGCACTTACTAGCAGTTGAAGTACTAGGAGTCGTGCTGTTGGAGATGGAGGCGACCATGGTCCTCGTCGGCCCATCACCGCCATCGCCGTCGTCCAGATTGAAGGGCTTTCCGGCGTCCATACCGAACAAGGCAGCAGCATCCTCAACGAGGTTGTCCTCGTCATCGGGGGCCAGCCCAGCCGCGATCAAGTCATCGTTGCTTGTCACCAGACCACCGTCGGCCATGGTGACCTCAGCCATGGTGGCCTCTCCTGCACTATTCCTCAACAGTGCGGGTGGCCGCCGGCGTCGTACTAAGCCGCAGCTAGAGGACGACGCATCGGCTACCGACCTGCGCAAGGAAGAAGAGGAATAAGGGTTAGATTAGAACTTAGGGTTAGGGTTACATAAAGAGAGTTAGGGTTAGGGGCATACCTGCGCATCCGGAGCCCGGTGCCGGAGACGATGACCACGAAGACGAATCACAACGACAACCGGATTAGAAGGACGACGAGCTGCGGAGGAGGGACTAACAAGTACACGAACTCACATATTCACAGCGAGAGGAGAGGCCGAGAGGGAGAAGGAAGGGATCAGGGACTCAGGGATGGGGGAGCGTGGAGCGGAGGGCCGCGGATCGATTCACCGGAGTCGGGGAAGACCAGAGAGACGGCGAGATCTAGATCCAGAACCGGAGAGCGAGAGGCGGAGCGACGGGCAACGGCTGGGAGGGGATTAGGGTTAGGGTTGGGAATGGGAGGGGGCGGGGGGGGGGGGGGGGGGGTCCGCCCTTATATGGCCGCGGCGCTGGACCCTGGCTGGGCCGCTGTGGGTAGGGGTGGGCACAATACCCGAAACCCGTACCCGAAAAACCCGAGCCCGAAAAACCCGAACTTTAATTCGGGTTCCAGCCCACTGTACCCAAAATTATTACGGGTAATTCGGGTATCTGCCCACGGTACCCGAATTACCCGAAAAACCCGAACAGAAGGCAAGCCCAAAAATATCATTCATTTCAGCCCACTAAACTTCCAGCCCAGCCCACCAAACCCCTCCTAACCCTAACCTAGGGCAGCTCCCGATCTCGTGCTCCCAACCCCTACGCCGCCGCTGCCCACAGCGCTGCAACCACCCCACCCCGGCCGCTGCCCGCCGCCCTCCTCGCCGGCTCACCCAACGACGACGCGTCGCCCCCGCCCCACCTCCACCCCCGCCGGCCGCCCATGCAGTTCTGCACCGCCGTCCGCCCTAGCCCCACCCTCGCCGGCCGCCGCCACCCACTGCGATGCACCCACCTCACCCCGGCCACCGCCATCCTCACTCCTCGCCGGCTTGCCCCTCGAAGACGCGACGCCCCCGCCCCGCCTCCACCCCCGCTGGCTGCCGGTGTAGGCGGCACCGCCGTCCGCCCCCGCCCCGCCCTCGCCGGCCGCTGCCGCCCTTCTACGCCCTCATCCCCGCCACCACCCCCACCGGTGGTGCAGTCGGTGTCACGCCACCGCCTCCCTCGCCAATCTCCGCACGCTGGGCGAGCCACCACCGTGGGAGCGCCTAGGCAGAGCCGCCGCCACCGCTCAAGCTGCGACACAGGCACACAACTGCTTTGGGTAATACGGGTATGCCCGAACTCGAACCCGAATTTTTGGGTACCCGAAATGTCGGGTTTTCATTTTTTTTGGGCAAATTTCGGGTGTCAAATTTCAAAACCGACCCGAAATTTTCGGGCTACCCGAATGCCCACCCATAGCCATGGGCTGCCGGGTGAGAGGGAGGGGTCGAGCCCCTATCGGGCCGACCGTTGAAGTCGGGCCGTGCCGGGTTGGCCCATGTGCCTGGGGTCAGGCCTAAGCACGGCCTGCTAACCCGTGCCGTGCCAGCCCAGGCCCACAGACTATCGGGACGTGTCGGGCTTGGGCCGGGCCAAAATAACGGGTCGTGGGCCAGGCCTTCGTGCCTCGGGCTGCATGGACAACTTTAATGGTCGGTACAACAATGTTGCTTCGAGTGCACGTTCAGCGATAGAACAAGCTCATAGCCCGCAAAAATGCAAGATGACATTTCAATTCTAGTTACAACATTTATTTATTTATTACACAGAGTTGCCGGCTGTCGCGGCGACGGCGACTAATCAGCTGGGCGAGAACCGGTCGAGCAGTAGGTAAACTGTGGTGTCGGACATGGCGCCGCCGCACCTCCCAACATCCTCCTCCGCCGCCGCCTTCTTTCCCCGGCCGCGCGCGCACTGCCGATGTCGTCGTCTTCTCGCCTCCCAGCTTCTTCTTCTTTTGCTGCTGCTGGTGGTGGCGTGGCCGCGGGTCGCTGTGGCCGGCCGCCATCGCTTGCCACGTCCCCTGCACCGCCGCGGCGAACCCGCCGAGTCACAAGTTGGACGCCGCCGCCGTCGAAGGCATGGATATTCTTGAGTTGAGGCGATTGTTGGGTCGAGATGGCGGACTAGAGGGGGGTGAATAGTCCTTTCTAAAACTAATTGCGCCGGCTAACCGAAACTTATGCGGAATTGAAACTATTCGCTTAGCCAAGACTTCACCCCTCTAACTATGACTCTAAGGCACCTCCAAAAAGGTCCTACACAAAGCAAATGGAGTGCCAAGCTAGTAAGAGCTCTCCTAACAATTCTAATGCCAAGTCATACAAGTCTAAGCACTAGTACTTCACAAACCGGGGGAGCTCCTACACAATTCTAATGAACAAAACCACAAAGCCAAACCTAAGCTCACTAGATGCTCAAGGACAAGGATACACAATCCAAATCCAAGAGCTCAAACTTACTTAGCTACACAATCTAAGCAAGAGCCACTAATTAAGCTACACAAGCTAACTAGTTACACTAGGATCTCTACTTCTAGCTACACAAGCAAGAAGATGATTAGCAAGCTACACAAGCGAACTAATCACTAGAGAGCAACTACACAAGCACAAGATATAGATGAATGTAAAAACAAGGCTTGTGATTTGGAGAATGCAAACCACCGAGAAGAGTAGACAAAAATGACACGGTGATTTTTATCCCGAGGTTCACTTGGTTGCCACCAAGCTAATCCCAGTTGAGACAAGCTCCAAGGTTGCCGCCGATCCTCTTGCTAGTGGTGACTCTCAAGTCACACTCTCCCACGTGGAGTGCTCACACCGAGCTCTAGCACATGATCCGGCCGGACCACTTGTTGCTCTTCACGTCTCGCTCAACTAGAGTTGCTCTTTGCGGCTCCCGCGGGGTGTGCACAATACCCCTCACAATCTCTTCTCCGGAGCACCGCACAATCTTCTTGCGGGCTTCAACGGAGTCTCTTGCCACCAAGCCGTCTAGGAGGTGGCAACCTCCAAGAGTAACAAGCACACCGGCTTGCAACACGATCACCTAGTGCCACTCGATGTAATCTCTCAAAGCAATCGCACTAGAATCGCTCTCTCACTCGATCGGATGATTACTAGCAAGTTAGAGTGAGTAGAGGGCTCTCAAGCACTCTCACACATGGACACCAAGTCCCCAAGGTGCTCAGCCTTCTCAAATGGCCGGCTATACCCTTTATTTATAGAGGGAGGCCCCAAACTAGCCGTTACACTCAAAACCCGTGAAAACAGAGTTTTCGCGGACTGTCCGCCTCACAAAAACCGGACTGTCCGCCATTCAAAACCAACGGCTAGATCTGCAATGATTATGTATCAGAGTCGATCGTTAGAGCCCCGGGCGGACTGTCCGCGCCTCTGGGGCGGACTGTCCGCGGTTCAAAACTTCGAACCAATCGATTTGCAAACGTCTCTGACTAAATCTGGAATTGACCGGCGGACTGTCCGCTCCCCAGGGGCGGACTGTCCGCTCCCCAGGGGCGGACCGTCCGCAGTTCAAAAAGTGAGCACACACAGAAACCGCAGTGTTTCTGTCCTAGAAATTTCAGTAGGAGGCGGACCGTCCGCCCCCAAGGACCGGACGGTATGCAGTTCATTTTGGACACCCAAGACAGAACCACCAAGTTTCTGCGCCCGTTTCAGCTTTTAAAGGCGGACCGTCCGCCCCCATGGACCGGACGGTTCGCAGTTCATTTTGGACCACCAACAGAGCCAAAAACGGTTCTGTTCGAGCACAATCGAGATAACGGCGGACCGTCCGCCCCCCTTGAGCGGACCGTCCGCAGGTATATTTCCAGCAGAAATGTACCTCGGTAAAACGGCCATAACTCTTAGCTCCGATGTCCAAATTAGGTGATCTTGGACTCTATGGAAAGCTAATTCAGAGGGCTACACAACCCAACTGAATACTTGATCCAAAACACAATAGATCAAAGCAGTATTCCACTCCAAGATCCAACCTAATCTCCGAAGAACACCGAAAAGCCTTTCTTGCTTCCCCAAGTTGATAAACATCAACTCCAACTCTTTCTCCTTTGCAAATGTGCCAACACCACCACGTGAACAACACCATGTGCATGTGTGTTAACATTTCACAATCATTTTCAAAGGATTTTCACTTGATCTCACCACGCCACTCGATCCTAGCAACATCGCAAAGTTAGATCGCTCAAGTGGCACTAGATGACCGATATGCAAACAAGTTTGCCCCTCTTGATAGTACGGCCATCTATCCTAAATCCGGTCATGCACTTCTCTACACAACCTTTGACCGGTGAAATGAAATGCCCTACAAGTCATACCTTTGCCTTGCGCATTCCATTTCATCTTTCCAAATATTGATGCCACACAAACACCAAACTCCATCAAGCCTTTTGATCATCATCATGAGTCAATACTTGGCTTGATCTTTCTTAAATGATATGATCCACTCCATATCATCACATGACCTCTTTGGTCCATCGATCTTGACCTTGCTCGCTCTTCACCGTTGCCTCGGTCCATCGGCGCCAAATCTTGCCCAAGCTTCACCGCCTCGCGGTCCCTCGCTTCAAAGCCTTGACTTGCCCTTCTCCATTGCAACCGGTCCATCAAGCAAAGCCTTGTCTTGATCTTCTCCACTTTGGTCACATAACTCCATGTCATGTCTCATATGCAATGAGCTCCTCGATCACACTATATGAGCATAGCATCAACACTTAGCCATTTCTCCTCCATGGCACATGTTGCTCATACTAGTGTCTTTGTGTGGACTAATCTCCTGTGTATCTCAACATAAACACTTATTAGTCCACATAAGTTGTCACTCAATTACCAAAACCAAACAAGGGCCTTTCAATCTCCCCCTTTTTGGTAATTGATGACAACTCTACAAAGATATGGAAATTAAGCATATTCCAAGCTAGCACTTCACATACGTGTAAATAGCTAACTTGGTTTGGATTTTAAGTTTCTTATCCACCATTAAGACCACTTGTAAAAGATTGGATAAGCACCATAAAAATCCAACTTGGTAGTGATAACTCCCCCTACAAGTGTGCTCAAGAGATTTGGTTTTAAACTCACACACATGCATAAATATGAAATTTGTGGAATTGTTATCACTACTAAGTGATGCTAAGGTATATAGGATAAATCTTTGAAGCGTGATACCAATTTGAGTTGCATCCTTGAAGTTCATTCCTTAGCATCAATGAGTAACTAGACGTTTATCAAAAACTCAAGATACCTCATGAGATCAACAATATTAGCAAGACTCTTGATTCACTTGTAAAAAATGTCTAGCTACAATCTATGCATGCTAGTTATCAAATCATCAATCAAGTTCTATGACTAGCATACATCACACACAAGCAATGCATATATAAATTTTAAAACTTATGCAAATGCAAGCAAGCACATGAATATTCACATATCAAATGCAAGCAACCAAGTTCATGAGCTTGCTCCCCCTACTTGTGTGCTCCTCTTGTCCAAGAATATTGATCCTCTTGATCCATGTCCATGATCGCACTCTCATCTCATCTCCCCCTTTGTCATTAAAGGATAATTCATATCTTTGTTCATTTCTCTCCCCCTTTGTCATCAATGACCATAAAAAGGGCCGAAGCCACATGAAATTTGCCATGTGAAGATCAATGGCTACCACTTGAAGTTGTACCTCTTGTACTTGTAGGGTTACCACTTGAATACCCCTTGTAGGCAATCATATGAAGTGCTTGTGGTTTGATACAAAGAGTTGGACTTGGGTAGATGATTGAGTCTTGAATCTTCATTTTTGATGGATACTTTCAAGTTGATTGGAATTGTCACCACTTGTAACAACAACATGTGGAAGCATGAAGACCACCTTGTAATGCCACATGTAGGATACTAGTAGGATTCTTGACCTTAACACCTTATAGTGGGGCTCCTCCCCCTATGTCAAAGTGTTTGTCAATCTATTTGAATCTTGAGCTCTTCTTGATGAGGGTAGCTTTCTCGATTTGAATTAAAATTGTTTTGAGTCGTGTACGTGCGCCGTATAAGAAACTTTTCAAAAACTTTTCAACTTTGAAAGTTAATTTCTTTGAAAAGTTTTTGAATTAAAATTGTTCAGAGTCCCAAAATTTAATTTTAACTTTTAAATTTTAAAATCTTTAAACTTACAACAATATTTTGAGACCCTAAACAGTTTTAATTTAAAAATATTTCAAATACAAAATTGTAGATTACGTCGAGGCTACCATTTTGATATAAAGTTTATCTTCATTCAAATTCATATGAAAAATTTATGAATTACTTTTGATATATAAATTTTAGATCGCCTTGTTTTGACCCATATAAGACTCAAAATCAAGTTTAAGGATCGGAATGACATGATTGAACAAATTTGAGGACGTAATCGTCTGATTTACTAGTTTAGGGACCGGGATGACATAGTGGAACAAGTTTAGGGTGCTGAATGCGCGTTTTGCAAGTACCGGGACCGGGATGAGAACGCGGAACAAGTTCGAGGACCGCAGGTGAAATTTACTCTTTTTTAGTTATTTTATATGCTCTCAGTGCTGTAATTAATTGTTTAATTATTTTATAGGCTGTCTGTACTGTAATTATTTTCTTTATGTTTAGAGATATTTAAGAAAATAATAGAGATATCGGAGGTTAGGGAAATATTTTTTAAAAAATTAATACAAATTAGATTTAACTCTAATAGAATGTGAAAATATATTTTTATAAGATATTTATGAGTTTCAATTACGATTTCGATGTCCTGTCACCTTTCATCAGATTCTTCTGGCACCCCACTATAATTAAAAATGTGGGAGGACCTACCGCCGTTTGAATCGGCGATAGACATGCGTGAACCATGCCTATAGACCAAATAACTCCATCTATAAATAGGACATCGCCCCATGTCATACGAAGTCACTAGCCATCGCTGCCCCATGTCTTTCTCTGGTTCTACCTACATTTCGTGGAACAAGATTAGAGAACCTGTGCCTCAAGGAGTGCAGGTTCCAATGTGCTTCTGCGGTTCGTTGTGCAAGCTGATGGAGTCCAAATTTTGGGCGATGACTTCGGCAGGAGGTTCTTCATGTGTGAGAACTACGAGTACGATCCGCCAAAGCACTACGGCAAGGACAAAGCGAATGTATCACCTCGCACTATCTAGTTTGTGCCTTTGGAGTTCAGTAAGTTAATTCTAACTCGGCTTGGAAATAGAGTCCACCACCTCTTTGTGATTTCATACAGTGGCTGGATACGAAACAATCGACCGAAGCTAAGGAACACGTTGAGCGCGAAGCAAGGTGGGCTGCGGAAAGGTGGCAGCGAATGCTGCAAGAGGAAAAATGGAGGAGAAGCGCAAGAAAGATAAAGAAGAGATCCAGAAGAGGTTCGCAGAAGTAGAACATCGGCAGGCGGAGGAGCGTGAAGCTGATAGGGAGAGGAAGCGAGAAAGGGCCCGCCGTGCGAAGGAGGCGGGGCCCGAGGCTATTAGGAAGGGGAAGTATCCTCGGTGCAGTCAGTAGATGACTATCATGTAATATTCGAATTTCATATTCCCTAAGCCATGTTAGGTCTAGATGGAACACGACGTTAGCGTGTTCCATGTACATGCCAGTGCAATTGTTTTTGTAATTTCAATGTCAAATTAATCTGCATTGTGTACTTTGTACTAGCTACAACTAGATTTTTCAGAAACATTGCTCTACAAATAAGCTTTTCAGACCGACGCAATGACAACTCCATGGGCATATATCAGCCAGTACACACAATAAAAACAATAAAAAACAATCAAAACAATCACCGTTCATACATTGAACACAAATTAAATAGTGGTCCACACAATTCAACGCACAGAGCACATGACATGGCATGTCAGGACCTGTTGCAAGCTACGGCAACGAGGTCCAAGACTAAACCTAACATGCCTTAGGTAATTCGAACAAACGTTACATTATTTATTCAGACGGAGCAGTACAACATCAATCATTCACGGGCAGTACCCTTATCACGTCCCGTGATGTCTGCTTTTGCACGCTCGCATTTGTGTAAATCTTCATTCACCTTCTTCAACCACTCCATATATTGCTGATCACGATGAGTGATCCACGTGTCAATCCACTCATGGAAATGACACCAATGAGTATGCGTGTCATCACCAGCGTACTTTTGCAAACAAGAAACGATTCAAAATTAATAAAAATAACAAAAGCATATTTACAAATTAATCTATACCTGTGATGTTGCACCTCTTTTATGGACTTCCTCAATATTCTTGCAACAACAATACCTCTGGCCAAAAGTCTCGTAATCACGAGATATGTTCAGAACACAACGCATTTGGCAATAGCAATCGGGTGGCTCTACACATTTCGGCCATACCTTGCAATCTGTAATACATCTATTGGGATCATTAGGAGAGGGTCCTAAATTAGCCTCCATTTCCCAACGGAAAGCTGCCCGGGAGAATGAGGAGCTCATAGCTGTTTGTTTGGGCTAATTAAAAAAAGTGGAACCTGAATTGCAAGTCTGTGCTCTCGGCAACCACAAGGTGCTCTTTTATACACGCAGGGCTCCACAGCGCGCACTCATTCTACTTTAAACAACAATAGGACCTCTCACTGCTCGTACCATCAGTACTCGCACGCTCCACAGCGCTCACTGCTACCACTTTAAACACAGACACGACCTCTCGTTCCTGACTTCTACCCTCGCACGCTCAACACCGCTCACTCATCCCACTTTAAACAACGACACGACGTCTCACTGCTCTTGAACTCAGCACTTCCACGCTCCACAGCGCTCACTGGTATCCCTTCGAGCATACTTTCGCACTAACCTAATCGTCGTACTGTCACTGCATCGACCTACTCGTGATTATTGCACTGCCATGACACATCCCATCGCCCGGAACACTACACGGCACCGGCGTAATCGTCACAATGTAAACCATAGGAATTACATCATAATACAACGTTAATGAAACACACAGCAGATATGCAGTGGCATGGCAGAACCCGTTGCAACTACGGTAAACAGATTCTGATCTAAGCTAACATGCCTTAGGTAATTTTAAAAAAACACAACAAATACAACGATGCAGCATGTCACTAGCACTAGGTAGTCCTAATAGCCATACCCCCACGTAGCAAACTGCGTTGAGCCTTCTCCGCAGTATCCACCCATTGCAGGTGGTGCAGACGGTGGTGCCGGAGGGGCAGGGCCCTTCTTCTTGTGACAAGGGCAGTTGCAGTAAGGAATAGTGCATGGTTCATCTTGTGAAGCGGCAGCATTGCTGGTATCATCATCTTCGTCGTCTTTGTTACCCTCGCTCACTTCCTCGTAATGGTTCACCTTGCACTCTAGATCAAAGATCTTTATCTGGAGGTACTCGATGAACTCCTGAACTGAATCAATTGGTGCAAGATCTACCCACCTGGTAAACCCACAGTTTTCTGGAGCATCTGAAGACTGCAAAACAAATTTCATTTAAGGTGTCTCAATGAAGATAAAGAAATAAAACAACCGAGTATTACCCATGTGTGTGGGCATTTGAAGAAACGCCGACCGCCATCCATCCCGTCGGTGCACATCTGTACTAAGCAGTCCTCACCATGTCTGCATTTTGGCCACGGTTCTCTACGGTTATCGTATTGTCGAAGAGGAGTTTCATTGGTAAATTCACTCTTGTGCTGTGGTGGAAACTCAAACACTAGTTCCGGAAAAGAATCAGGTCCAAGAGGCCCCTCCCATATTATGGGGTCTCCCTTTCTTCCCCCTTTTCCTTTCCCAAAACCGTAGTAATTCTTCCCGCTAGACCCACCTCCAGACATTGGGTATACAATGAGCTTTGGTGTTTGAGTGCTGCTGGGAGTTAACAAACTTCGGAGTATTTATAGGCGCACAAAGGTCTGATACCCGGAGTGTGGAGTGTAAATACCCATGAAAAGCCTACAGTACTCGCACGCTCCACAGCGCTCACCCCTACCACTTTAAATACGGACACGACCTCTCGTTGCTCTTGACTTGTACCCTCGCACGCTCAACACCGCTCACTCCTCCCACTTTAAACCACGACACGACGTCTCACTGCTCATGACTTCAGCACTTGCACGCCCCATAGCGCTCACTGGTATCGCATCGAGCGTATTATCGCACGAACCTAATCATCGTATTGTCACTGCATCGACCTACTCGTGATTATTGCACTATCCCGACACATCCCATCACCCGGAACACTGCACGGCACTGGCCTAATCGTCATAATTTCACTGCCCTGACACATACCATCGCCTGAAACACTGCACCGGCCTACTCATCATAATGGTACGTAATGGACACATCCAATCATAGTCTGCACATGCCTACATAACATAGTATGACGGAACAAAGTAATTAACAAGCTACAACCTGTAAACTAGATGCGTCCGCGCTTGCCCCATCTCCTCCTACCATGTCGCTCTACAGCCTGGCCCGCCCTAGTGTGGTGCTGCGAGTACGTCAGTGGATCCGGCGGGATGATCTCGTGAGTGGACCGACGACCCTGCTCAGGAATAGGCATCTACTCCACCTGACTGTAGTCCTGCGTCGCGAGTGGGGCACCCCCCAGTTGTGAAGTGCCGACGACCTCCTGCGTCGGTGCAGAAGAGAAGAACGTGTTCACCCACTCCATCTGCGCGAGGTCGTCCACCTCCTGAATCTCCTTATCGTCGTATGTCCCTCCCACCTGCCGGTACTCTGATTCACAAACCTGCCGACGACCAGTTGCTTGACGAGGTTCGTGTGCAGCATGTCTATCATCTTCTAAAATCTCGAGTTCACCCCCTTCTTCATGAGGTTCATGCATCGTCTCTGTTTCTTCTGATACTACATCTCCCTGGCCTTCATGATCCCGTTCGCTTCAGTTCTAAAACTAATCTTCTCGAATGCTTGAACAAACAACACAAGCGGTAAGCCTCGGCTACTACTTATATTGACATAGTTTCTCCAGTTTTGCGTCCCTTCAAGCGGCAATAGCTCCCAAAATACTGGTTCCCTTCGACTGACCACTGTCATGACAGAGATCTCATGTTCATCTCGACTAAGGCCGAAAGTTTTATATAGCCAATTGGATATTGAAATCCAAGTCCTCTCTCTAGCTCGGGGTACTTTTTTGTGATCGAGGTAAACTCTGACAAATCTACCCCTTCAGGACCATATCTAACTTCTCCTGACCCATAGAACACTTGAAAATACAAATCATCTGACATGCCTGCCAATATTTACGACAATAATTACTCGTCCTTAGAATTTAATCAACACTAATATATTCATAGGTTTTCTATGTAATATAATATCAATTAATAATATTTTTATGAGACTAATATGTCAGTTTGGACTCATTAATATTTATATATGAAATTATATTCGTCTGTAAACTAATATTTTCAATTTCATGTTCTACGATTTCATATTAAAAATAATTATACGTAAATCACTAATATTTATTAAAACTATTTCTACATCTAAAACTATATCTAAATCACTAATATTTATAATACTAATCTACAAATTATTGTTAGTGAAACTAAATTTTAAAATATACCTGACACACTAGTGGGCGCGCGAACCAAAGGGCGAGCGCGTGGCCGGGGGAGCGCTGGTCGGCCAAACCCCGGTGCGCGGGGGCCGGCCCTCACCAGCCGCGACGCGGGCGGCGGAGCGGACGGGCCGCGGGGCTTGGCGGGCGGCGGCGCGCGAGAGCGAGCGGCGCTTTGCGGGCGGGCGGCGACCCGGGGAGTGAGCGGGCGGCGGCGGGCGGGCGGGATTAAGAGGGGGGCCTTACCGCCGGTTGGTCCGGCGGTAGATTCTTACCGCCGGCTCATCTGGCGGTAAGAGCCAGCTACCGCCGTTTCAACCGGCGGTAAGTTACCGGCCCACGAAGGCCCATTGGCCTAGTCTCTTACCGCCGGATGAACCGGCGATGTGTTGTCAGGCGGTGGGGCAGAACCCTTACCGCCGGTTCATCTGGCGGTATCTACTTACCGCCAAACGAACCGGCGGCAGGGTGACAATTTTGCAAAAAAAATTTGATATATATTTTTGATAAATCGAAAAAAATAAAAAAAATAAAAAAACTCCTTTTCTGTGCGAGGACAATGGGCCGCGAACCTCTCGACCAGGAAGCCCATCAGGAGATTTGGACCATCCCTTTTCTGTGCGAGGATAATGGGCCGCGAACATGGGCTGAAAGGATCTTCACTAGAAATCTGGCTCAAAAAAAGTGGCCGCGCTTTTCCTCACCGAGACGTAACATCGTTAGTTCCGTAATTAGTACCGCATCGCGAGGCGAGCTCAGCTAAGCTCGTGGAGCAGGATACAAAACAATGGGCGCAGCCAGATTGCAACTCATACCTTTCTCGGCCTTTTGGCTAAGATCAAGTGTAGTATCTGTTCTTATCAGTTTAATATCTGATATGTGAGGCCCTGTCCTCACAACGATATTAATTTTATTTTTTATGGGGAAGAGCCTACCATGGTAGTTTGCTACCTTGGCTGTCACGTGTCGCCCTAGCATTGCACTATTGCTTGGTCTTGGCGCACCCCAACAAAAATCAACTTTAAATTTAATAATAATAATAATAATAATAATAATAATAATAATAATAATAATAATAATAATAATAATAATAATAATAATAATAATAATACCTTCAAGTATTCAACCAAGTTTTATTCCTTCGTGGTGCAAAGAAGGGGCCCATGAAAATCTTGAAATATCACATTTACATGCTAATGAAATTGCACATACAAAAAAGAACTTACCTTTTGTCAACATTTGCGATTGTCGTGTAATAAGAGGTTAATCTATCCTTTCGTGGAGTGAACAAACATAATGCTACTCGATGGTAGTGCTATCATGTGTTCATTGACCAATATTGGCAACAAATTGAGTAATAAGGGCAAAAGGACATGAGCACAAAAGTTCACCATCTCAGAGACTCAGAAAATAGAGCAAGATCATGATTTACATAGCATACACATTTGGATTTCAGAAAATATCTAGCACCAACTTACTGGAGTTTGTTTTCACCATGCTTTCTTATTTGTCATGAGCCACCAGACACATCGGAGATGTACATGGCTCATGGTGAAATGAACACGGTGCGTGGGGCGACACGGTGTTCCTTTTGGTGTTCTTGGATGTGTGATTAGTTGTTGTCCTGCATTGGCCACAATAGTAGGCCATCTTGTGCTGGTTATTTTTTTACTCTATCCTAAAAAATAAGTTATTTTAGGATTTAAAATTTATTAAAAAATTATTTTATCCTATTTAGAAAGTGCATGTGCATGTAAGAATCAATTACTACTAAATATGAGTAGCGAATAGGGGTAAATGTAAATACGACAACTTTTAACTTCTTGTTAATATATCCTAAAATTTTAAAATAACTTATATTTTAAGATGGAAGGAGCACCTTGCAAAAGTAGCCTCTCGCGGCTGCATAGTTATAATTATTTCTGATTATTTAAAAAAATGCTATTGTGTATTAGTGTCCCATTCATCCAGAAAATATGTGAGATCCAGGTAAAAAAAAGTGAAACACATTGTAAATGTAATTCACAGGGTCACGTTGATCCATGCCTGGTGCCTACATACACTTTCGAGCCTGGTGGCAACAAAGAAAAAGGAAAAGAGTAAGACAAGTTCCGTGGTGAGAGGATTTATTGGTTTTGGGGGTCTATGGTTCTATCTTGGATAGGCCCATTTACGTATAGAGTTCATGCAGATAGTGGGCCCAGCCCAAAAGGTCTTTCGTGTTGGAAATCAGGAAATAGTGCAAGCGTTTTGCCCCTGTCGTCTGGTCGTGATGGGGGAAGCCGATGCCACTCTTGGCCCTGTTTGGTTTAGCTGGTAGCACGTGTAGTATAAATTTTGATTAATAATTAGAGGTACTAAATAAAATTAGTTTATAAAATTAGCTCCGCAACCTACATCGCGAGACGAATTTAACGAGGCCTTTGGCCGTACGATTAGATGATGATTATTGTAGCATTATTGTAGCCAATCATCGATTAATTACTATCATTAGATTCACCGCGAAAATTTTTTGCAAATAAACTTCATTTAGCACTCCATGCATGCAAAATTCCTTTTGTAGCGCGAGTAGCGCGAGTGAAACCAAAGGGACCCTTATTTAGATTATGGAAAAAATTCCGACCTCAATCATTCACATGTGAATAACTATAGCTAAAAGGGTTAAAATAGTTTTTAGATTCTAGATCTCAAATGAGAAGTTTCATAAATATAAGAATAGAGCTATAAAACAAATAAAGAAACCTAGAAGACTAAGGACGAATCACCTCTGTCTGGTGGATTCATATTTTTCCGCCTCTGTCGCGATGGGTGACACGGCACATGCACAGCGCATGCACGAAAGGTTAGCTCGTATACACTCACATCAAGTTTTTGTCCGAGCACATATTTTATTAAGAAGAAGAAAAATACACTCAGATAAAAATACGGAGTAGATGCTTAACGGTCAGCAGGCGCTCACGAATGGTACTTGGACTAGGAACGCACACACAGCCACTAAAACACACAATGCCAGTATCTGTTAATCCACAAACAGTTGTCATTAATTACCAAAACTAGAATTAGGAGTCTAGATGCTTTCAATCTCCCCCTTTTTGGTAATTGATGACAACACTTAATTTGGAGTGATAAAAGTGTTCAAGTCAACTTTACACACAAGGCATAAGGTGGACTTGGAATTGAACTTTGGAAGAACTTACTCATTTTTCTTGAAAATTTCAGAATATGGTATGAATAAATTCACCAAGTTCGGTGAGTAGAGAGAACTCCCCCTTAATATGTGCATATAAAATTGCATGAATACCAAGAGCACATATATATTTGAAAGTTTTGACGGAGTTTTCTCTACAAGTGGAAATCGAGGCATACAAGATACAAGATATATATATGATATGAATTTTAGCTTGGTTAGCACGACCTCACAACCACAAAGATGAAAATAAATAGATAAGAGTAACACAAACCAACATAGTTCATCACACATTACAAACCAAATGTTCAAATCCAAACACAAGTCTCAAACCGAGTTCATGCAAGACACAAATCATAAACATGTAATGTAATAGTTCAACACAAATAAACACGAGTAGCAAGCGGAAGCCGAAAGCGAATGATCTCCATGAGAAGTCGAGAAGTCCATGAGCTCCCCCTAGATCCAAGCACTCCAAAGCTCCTTCTCCCCCTTTGGCATCAATTGCCAAGAAAGTCAATCCATCGGCGGTGGAGGAGGTGGTGGTGGGTAGAACGGCTGGTGCGGGTAGAACTCTGGAGGCGGCACTGGAGCCGGAAATACTGAGTAGAAGTGGTCCGAAAATCCAGTGAAGGCTGTGCTGAAAGTATCAAAGCGCTGCTTTAGCTGCTCCTGCCTCTGCTCAAGCTGCTCAACCTGCTCAGAAGAGGGCAAATCCTCAAAGCGTGAGTCAAGAGCTGCTATGTCTGAGGGTAAACTCTCCTGAACCCCCTACATCTGAGCCATCATGGGCTAGAACATCTGCTGCTGTATGTTCTGGAAGTTGAGGTTCATCTGATTCTGCATCTGACTAGTCAACCCCGCAATCTAAGAGGACATGCTCTCCTGCATGGATGCAAAGTAAGGGTCAAAGTAGCCAGCTGGAGGAGCCCATTGCTGGTGTACTGGAGGATGTGGTGGTGGCATAGCATGCTGAGCTACAGCTGCTCCCATGTGAGCATCATCATCACTATCATCAGCACCATCTTGCCCCTGGGCTTCAGCATCCATATCATCTCCAGGGAAAGGAGTCAGAGGCCTCAAAAGAAAAGCATTGTCATTCTTGAATGGCCTGAAAGGTGTGTGCTTGCTTTCACATATCCCTCTGAAACTAGACTTGACCTTGATGATGGACATAATGTATGGAGCAAAATATAAGTTCATCTCCATGTTAAGCCTTAAATCTGCAAGTTGATCCATAATAAGAGCAATGACATTTATTCTATTTCCGTTCATGATATGAGATATAACATTCCAATAGAGCCCTCTAATCTTGTCCTTATTGCCACTCTTAGGCATGAATGTGACTCTGACAATCTTATTAATCACTGCAGGATGATGCCTCAGACCCTGAGTGCCCCCAAAGCTTCTAGCAATACCAAGATGAGCAGACTCATAGTACATGGGGTAGTCATTCTCATCTAGAGGGTTTTCTAACACAACATTTACACTTTGCTCACTAGTGATGAAATTATAATCCAACTAATTTGCCTCAGCAAACTGTGCAAATGTACCATAATAGGTTCTCTTGCCAGTTGTCCACCGAAATGTTTCCTCAACCATGTTGATCTCTAGAGTGGCATAGAACTGACGTATCACAGTTTCATTCCAATCACACCTATGCTGCAAAAAATTTGCTAACCCCATTTGCTGAAATCTATCTACTAGATCAGACATGACTTATTGTTGTCTCATATAGCCTAGGTCAATGGTCTGATGTTTGAATACATTCTTCTTAACTAGATGACCAAAGTAAGCATCTTTTTGTACCTCAGTTTTGAAGAAGAGAATGTTGGTGTCACGAGGCAAGCTGAACTGATCCACTGCTCTTGCATTGGCATAGCTCTCTGCAGTCCACTGTCGGCTAGGTAGATCTAGCCCCATCAAATCTGTAACATCATCCTCAATTCCCTCAGTCTCTTCCTCTGAAGATTCATCACCTGCATCTCCTACTGAAGATGCTGCAGCCATCTCACTGAGATTTGGAGCATAGTCCACATCATCAGAGTAATCACTGTCTCTTTGTCTTTTGGAAGTCATAGCCTTCTTGATTTTAGAATCAGTGACCTTGATGATCTTCCGGGGTGGCCTGAGATCAAGATTTAACCATAAGAACAATTACTAAAGCAATAGGACCAATCCATAATGATATAAGTCAGTTAAGCATTCATCTGAAAAATCTGACACTGACGGACCGTCCGCACTTCTGAACGCGGACTGTCCGCGACCCATCTGTTATGCGCAGGAACACAAAATCGCCCTCATCTTTGATCCACCAACCAAATTTTAACTAGAGCATCTCCTCATCACTAGGAACAAGATCCCCAAAGTATTTTCAAGAATCCATGGTCCAAAAACAGGTCGGAGCATCTAACCCTATCTCTTTCCAATAAAGAAATCCAAGAACAAGAGTTAGGGATTCGTCAAAATACCGAGAGGACATGATGCACAATTTTGAGAAGAGTCCGGGGATGTTCTCGGACCGTCCGGGAACCACGCCAAAAAGCCTTGACCTTGTCGTCTCCCCCACGTGCTTGAGAGAGAAAGAGAGAGAGTCTTTTGGATGATGTGTGCGGTTTGGTGGGGGGTTGTGAAAGGGACACCCATTATAAGTCAAGTCTGGCCGACCCCACCTTTCTGTCCATTCGCGGACTGTCCGCGATATCCTGGTGGACCGTCCGCCTATGAATTTTAACACTGACACCCGACTGAAACTGCATCTGGAAAATTCTGACCAACACAGGCGGACCGTCCGCGGTCCTTTGGCGGACCGTCCGTAGTGTATTTTTGCGGTTGAAAACTTCTCTGCAGAGTCTCTGGTGGACAAGTCTCATGAACGGTGGACTGTCCGCCCTTTACCCGCGGACCGTCCGCTGTACCAAATTTCAGACAGCCCTGAATTTGCCAACTTTCTCAATTCCAACTTCAATTTTGGATCATTGCTCATATAAAAATCCAAAAATCTCAAAACTTCCATGAAAACCTTCGAAAGACTCATATGAGCAAGTTATAACGAGAATTCAAAAATAATTCGAGTAAAATCATGAAAACTCATAAATGGCTAAAAAATACATCAAAAATTCAGAAAAATAAAACAAGGAGTGCATGAAAGAACCATATGCCACATGTGCTAGTTTTCAAGCCACATTTGAGAAGTCAATGATATTTAACTCATTTCTTAACTTGCAAAATCGAGATTCATCCAAAGACTTGGTAAATATATCGGCTAATTGATCATCCGTGCCAATACCATCAATCTTGATATCACCCTTGTTTACATGATCTCTAAGAAAATGATGGCGGATATCAATATGCTTGGTTCTTGAATGTTGAACCGGATTACTACCAATCTTCACGGCACTTTCATTATCACACAACAAAAGAATTTCATCAAATTTCACACCATAGTCAAGAAGAGTTTGCTTCATCCATAACAATTGTGCACAACAACTTCCGACCGAAATATATTCTGCTTCGGCGGTTGAAAGAGCCACGGAATTTTACTTCTTGGAAGACCAAGAAACAAGAGATCTTCTAAGAAATTGGCAACCACCGGAAGTGCTCTTTCTATCAACCTTGCACCCCGCATAATCCGAATCTGAAAATCCAACCAAATCAAAATGAGCACCCTTGGGATACCATAAGCCAATATTAGGAGTATATTTCAAGTATCTCAAGATCCTTTTGACGGCGGTCAAATGACATTCTCTAGGTGCGGCTTGAAATCGTGCACACATGCAAACACTAAATATGATGTCGGGCCTAGATGCGGTCAAATAAAGCAAACTACCAATCATAGAACGGTAAAGCTTTTGGTCAACTGGGTTACCTCCCTCATCTAGGTCGAGATGCCCATTGGTGGCCATAGGAGTCTTGATTGGTTTTGCATCTTCCATACCAAATTTCTTCAAGATGTCCTTCACATATTTTGATTGACATACAAAGGTGCCTTCCTTGAGTTGCTTGATTTGAAGTCCAAGAAAGAAACTTAATTCACCAATTATTGACATCTCAAATTCCCTAGACATCATTTCACCAAATTCCTCACAAAAACTTGGGTTAGTTGATCCAAAGATAATATCATCAACATAAATTTGACAAACAAACAAATCCTTACCAATTTCTTTGGTGAACAACGTAGTGTCAACCTTACCAATTTTGAAGCCCTTAGAGATAAGAAAGTCCCTCAATCTTTCATACCAAGCTCGTGGAGCTTGCTTAAGACCATAAAGAGCTTTTGAGAGCTTGTATACATGATTTGGCTTCTTGGGATCTTCAAAACCGGGAGGTTGCTCAATAAAAACAAGTTCACTAATCTTGCCATTTAAGAAAGCACTTTTCACATCCATTTGAAAAAGTTTTATGTTGTGAGAGCAAGCATAAGCTAATAAAATTCTAATAGCTTCTAATCTAGCAACGGGAGCGAAAGTTTCACCGAAATCCAAACCTTCGACTTGAGTGAAGCCTTGAGCTACCAATCTTGCCTTGTTTCTCACGACCATTCCATCTTCATTTTGTTTGTTTCTAAAGACCCATTTAGTGCCAATAACATTATAATTCTTGGGCCTCTCAACTAGATCCCAAACTTGATTCCGGGTGAAATTATTTAATTCTTCATGCATAGCATTCACCCAAACCGGATCTTTCAATGCTTCATCTACACGGATAGGTTCAAGAAAAGATACAAAATAATAATGTTCACAAAATGAAGCAATGCGAGATCGAGTTTGGACACCCTTACTAATATCACCCATGATTTGATCCACCGGGTGATCCTTTGCAAGAATATGATGAATTCTTTGAGGAACAATGGGTTCTTGAGTTGATGAAGAAGGTGTATTAGATGAACCAACTTGATCTTGTACTTGAGAATAATCATTACTTGAATCTAGTACAATTTGTTGTGCTTGATCATTTGAGATAGAAGTTGAAGGATTAACTCTAATAGAGATAGAAGGACCTCTTCATCTTCATTTTTTTCTCTTGGTCTAACATCACCAATTGACATATTTTTCATTGCATTTCTCAAACCATCACTTCTCACATCATCAAGATTTTCTTGTTCATTATGAAAACCATTTGTTTCATCAAACGCAACATCATATGCTTCTTCAACAATGCCATGAGTTTTGTTGTAGACCCGATAAGCCTTACTACAAGATGAATATCCAAGAAGAAAACCCTCATCACATTTGCTTTGAAACTTTGATAACCGAGTTTCCTTCTTGAGAATATAGCATTTGCAACCAAACACTCTAAAATATGAGATATTTGGCTTTCTTCCAATGAGCAACCAAATCTATGGCAATACAATCTATTAGAGGCATGACAAGCCGTGTTGATTGCTTTGGCCCAAAAGCTATCCGAAACATTGTATTCGGAGAGCATTGATCTTGCCATATCAATCAAGGTTCTATTTTTCCTCTCAACAAGACCATTTTGTTCCGGAGTGTACTTGGTTGAGAATTCATGCTTGATTCCTTTCTCATCACACCATTCCTCAACTCTTGTGTTTCTAAACTCACTTCCATTGTCACTCCTCACTTTCTTCACCTTGAGTTCAAATTCATTTTCGGCCCTTGTGAAGAATTTCTTGAATGTGTCATATGTATCGGCCTTGTCACGAAGAAAGAAAACCCATGTATATCTTGAGTAATCATCCACTACCACAAGACAATAGCAATTCCCACCAATACTTCTATATGTTGTAGGACCAAATAAATCCATATGCAATAATTCCAATGGCCTCTCGGTTGACATGACACTCTTAGTGGGATGAGTATTTGCAACTTGCTTTCCGGCTTGACATGCACTATATAACTTATCTTTTTCAAACTTCACGTTCTTCAAGCCAACTACTAAATCATGCTTCAAAAATCGGTTGAGTTGCTTCATGCCAACATGACCAAGCCTTCTATGCCATAACCAACCCAAGGATGATTGAGTGAACAAGCAAGTAGACAAGTTTGCCTCTTTTGTAGCAAAATCCACAAGATATACATCATCATGTCTAAATCCCATAAAGATGTGATCTTTTCCATCCAAGCTAGTCACTACCACATCATTTTTAGTGAAACTACACTTATATCCAAAATCACAAAGTTGAGTGACCGCTAAGAGATTAAACTTGAGAGAATCTACCAATAATACTTTTGAAAGAGAATGATCGCTTGAGATAGGAATTGTACCAACTCCTTTGAATTTGCCCCGGCTATTGTCACCAAAAATGATGTCACTATAGCCACCCACATTCTCATATAGAGAGGAAAACATCATTGGATCTCCGGTCATGTGTTGAGTGCATCCACTATCAAGCACCCAATGTCTTCATCCGGACTTGTAATTCACCTAAAAAAGGAGGTAACTCTTTTAGGTACCCAAACTTTCTTGGGTCCTTGAACGTTAGTGACCACGTTAGTGACCAAGACTTTTGGCACCCAAATGGCATTCTTTTTAGCACCATTTATAGGTATCCCAACAAATTTTGCACTAACATTGCCATTTGAATTTTTCATAAGCATGTAACTTGAATCAAAGGATATGACTTTCTTATTGGTGCAATTCTTCTCAACATGACCAACCTTCTTGCATTTTTCACAATATGGCTTACTACTACTCTTCACAAAAGTAGTTTTGGTTTGCACAAAAGTCTTCTTCCCTTTCTTAGGAATATATCCAAACCCTTGCTTATTCAAGGTGAACTTTTGGCTTGCCCAACAATGATTAAACTTGGCTCTACTATCATAGCACTTTTTCAAATCATTAGTCAAGCAAGTAATCTCTTTCTTTAACAAATAATTTTCCATAATAAGAGATTCATTGCAAGATGGGTTATCAATTTTGGTGCAAGAAGAACTAGTAGAGCTAGAGCCACAAGATTTATCATCAATTAAATCACAACTAACACCAATGCTCAATGTTGCTTTTCTTTCATGATTAAGCAAGGTATTGTGAGCTTCCTCAAGCTTCTCATGAGTTTCTTGTTTGGACAATTTACAATGATATGACCTACTTCACCACATTGGAAGCAAGTCTTGTCCACAAAAGGATTTTTTCTTGATGATTGACCTCTCTTGCCAAAGTTCTTCTTGCTCATCATTCTATTGAATCTCTTGACAAAGAGAGCCATCTCCTCATCCGATTCTTCTTCTTGGCACCCACTTTCTTCTTCATTTTTGCTATCTTGAGCTTTGAATGCCACACTTTTCTTTTTCACATCAATTTCTCCACCATGAGCTTCATCTTGAGATTTCTTGAACATGTCATGGGTGAGAATTTCTCCCAATATTTGTGTGGGAGTTGCAGTCTTCACATTTGACCTTACAAGTAAGGTCACAATTGTGTCATATCTTTCCGGAAGACATCTAAGAAACTTGTGGTAGAAATCCCCATCCGGTACTTCAAATCCAAGTCCCTTGAGGTCATTCACAATGTCATTTAGCCGGTTGAACATCTCAGCTATACTCTCATCCTTCTTCATGGTAAATTCACTAAAATTGCCCTTAAGCAAATATAACTTGGCCTCTTTCACACTTGATGTGCCCTCATGAATTTCCATGAGCTTCTTCCATATGTCATTTGCATTTGTGAGGCTCTTGACTCTATTAAATTCAGTCACATCAAGAGCACTAAAGAGCACATTAACCCCTTGATCATTTAGTATCTCATTTTCCTTGTCTAGGGGTGACATTTTTGTTGAGTCCAAAATGACATATCCATCACTTACTACTCTCCATAGCTTTCTACTCATTGCTTTGAGATGAGCCGACATCATATTCTTCCAATAATCATAATTGTTCCCATCAAAGAACGGTGGCTTCCCAACATGAATCCCATTATCACTAGTCATTGTTCTACTCCAAGATGGTTAAATCCGTACTTAATGGAGTACTTAGCTCTGGTACCACTTGTAGGATCAAGAACACCGACTAGAGGGGGGGTGAATAGGCGGTTTAAAAACTAAAACCAACAACACTTGAGAAATTTAATTAGTAACAAAGGAAAGCCCTATGTCATACTACTACTATCTCTAGATGGGTTTGCAACCTAGGGTGACAAGATACAAATCAAGCTATAGTAAAGTAAATTGCTCAAAGTAAAAAAAAGAATTAAAGTGAGCAAGAGAAGTAACCAAGCTTGACACAAGAATTTATCCCGTGGTGTCGATGACTTGCCGGTCACCCCTAATCCACGTTGAGATGGATTCCAAGAATCAACCGCTCCTCTATCAAGAACCTCTTGATCTTGAGCCGGCTTGAATCAAGAAACCTCTCCACACCTCGATTCCACTAGAGTTGCTCTTCACCACTCCGGTGAGGTGAGCACAAGACCTCTCACAACCAGGGGTGGTAAAGGGCCCAACATTTTGAACTAGAAAATCTAAGGATCGGGTCCTAAAAGGGCCGGGCTCTAAACATATGTATTTTTGAACTAAAAATTTTAAGGGCTTTATTGGGCTGTGAAGAGGCCATTAGGGCCATGGCCCATTACCACCCCTACTCACAACCAAAATCGGGGCTCCTCAACAATCTCCTTGGAGGAGCTCCACGAAATCCTCTTCTCCAAGCCGTCTAGGGAGCGGCAACTCCCAAGAGTAACAAGTCGATGACGCTTGCTTGAAATTTCCCTAGTGCCACAAAGCTCAAACTCTTGATGCAATGCACTAGGAAGCCCTCACACCCTTAAGAATACAATCTCTAAGCAAGTGTGTCAAGAATGCAGTCCAAATGGCTAAGAGAGACACCCAATGGCCGGGCATAGGGTATATATAGACATTCCTTCAAAAACTAGCCATTACACTCTTTTCTGCGAAGTCGCGGACCGTCCGCGGTTCAAAAACCGGACCGTCCGCCGTTATAAACCAGTGAGTCAGAGTGCATTTAATGCGTGTCAGAACTAGCCGTTAAACCCCGGCGGACTTTCCGCGCCCCAAGGGCGGACTGTCCGCAGTTGAGAGATCTGACTCCCCAGAGACAAACATGATCTCTGGTATAACTTCGAATTAGCCTGCGGACCGTCCGGTCCACAAGGGCGGACCGTCCGCAGTTCACTTTTCAGCCCAAACCAGAGAAACAACCTCTCTGGTACAAATCTGAGATTAGCTGGCGGACCGTCCGCTCCCCATGGGAGGACTGTCCGCCGTTCAACTTTGAAGCCCACCAGAGAGACACCCTCTCTGGTATAGTTTTGAAAAAAAGTGGCGGACCGTCCGCCCACCTGGGCCGGACTGTCCGCCAGCCCACCAGAGCCTCTGCAAGCTCTCTGGAACGGGCGCGGACTGTCCGCCGTTACTCAGTCAGCTCTCAAACTTAGTCTTTTTCAAATCGTTTCAAAACGCCGTTAGCCCTCATGCATGCAACTAGACATTTTGAGCAAAATGGCACTAAGGACCCGTCAAGCACGAGTACACGACCCCTCTTGATAGTACGGCTATCTATCCAATAAATCCGGTCACTTTTCATCCGCTAAACACCGTGTGACCGGTAAAATGCAAAAGCCCTATTTGATACCTTTGCCTTGAGCCCGAGCTTTGCACATCATCTCCAAAACTCCACATATTCACAATCAATTTCTCTTCATTCGTGGATCAACCTATACTCATCATCTCAAATAAAATCGTTAATCCACAAATAGTTGTCATTAATTACCAAAACTAGAATTAGGGGCCTAGATGCTTTCACATATACACGGGAAACATGATACTTCCTCACAATGGAGTGTACAAGCACGTTTTACAAAGAGTGTTCTGGTGCTTTCCCCAGTGTGCTGAATCATTCCAGCATTGCCGACCTGTGATTCTCGTGAATGCCACATTCTTGACGGGTAAATACAAGGGGACACTAATGATGGCAGTTGCCGACAGATGTTTGACGCTCCCCAGGAACGCAGACTCAGGGCGAATCGAGCTAGGTAAGCATTTGTAATTGAAAACATATAACTTGATGTTCTACACATTATTGGTCTTCAAGATGCCTCCATACTATACCATTTTGATGCAGGCACCTCAAGATGCTCCTCCAGACTCCGGGGCCGCTTCCCCTCCACGTTGCCGACAAAGGCGTTCTCGTGACCACACCGACGTCGGTAGCGCAAACGTGCTCCCAACAGCTCCTGGAAGGCAACGACGCCCCAACGACCCTTTCAGCCCTCCCGAGCAGGGACGTCGCCGTAGGTGAAGGAGGAGCGACACTTTGTTCCTCGAAGTATTGTAAATATGTTACCTAGAACCAATTTGTGCTTGTGATGAACGTCTTGTGCTTCCGATGGACTATTTGTGCTCGTAATGGATTACTTCAGGTTGTCATGGACAATATGCTTGTACTGGACTACTAGACCTTGTGATGGACTCTATGCTTGTAATGGACTATTGATGTGCTAGTTGTGCTGCCAAAGTTAGTGTGTTCATGTGCTCCTGGTTAGTCTTTATTGGATTGAAATGGTAGTGTTTATTGGATTGAAATGGTAGTCTTCATGTGCTCCAATTATATAAACATATATCTGACATACAGTTTGCTCAAAGAAAATCATGCATGAGAACATCAAACAAAAACATGCAAAGGAAAGCTGACTTTCAGCTAACTCCAAGTCGAAGGTCACTGAAAACTGCTAGGCACCGATTGCTAGGCACTTTCATCGAACCAAAACAATGCCAAAGGCCATTGCAAGTCGAAGCTAGACACGAGTCAAGTCGAAGCTAGACACGAGTCCATGAAAACTGATGACTATCAGCTGGTTTAAGGTGACAGGCTTGTCGCGCCAACTTGAGTGGCGCGACAAGCCAGCGGGCCAGAATTGCAGCCCTTTCTGGGCTGCGAGTGCGGTTGGTGCAGCAAAGCAGTCTTGTCGCGCCATTGAGCCTGGCGCGACAAGAAGGCACTGTCACGCCAGGCTGAATGGCGCGACAGGCCTGTTATGTCGCGCCACGGGGCCAGAAATGCAGTCCTTTCTGGGTTGCGAGTTCGGTTGGCGCGGCAGAGCAGGCTTGTCACGCCATTCAGCCTGGTGCGACAATAAGGCACTATCTCGCCAGGCTGAATGGTGCGACAGGCCTGTCCTGTCGCGCCGCGGGGCCAGAAATGCAGCCCTTTCTGGGCTGTGCGAGTCACTGGCGCGGCAGATAAGCCCTGTCGCGCCAATACTAGTGGTGTGACAATGTCAAATACAAGAAGATGAGAAATCTGTTTGTTTATTTTAGCTCAAGGTTATAACGTATGGTTCACAAGTCGACGCTGGACTTTGCAAAAAGAAGACTACATTATGGTCGCCCGCATTCTGTTTAGTTTATTTGATTAGGGATCAAGTATATCAAGATCCGATTGCACCCATTATATCTCCCTTCATTACTAAACCTACTAGCTTGTCTCAAGAAGAAAAAACAAAAATCCTAAACGAGGGGGAATTGGGGAAATGCATGACGCCTTCATACATACGACCTCCAACAAAATAGCTATAATTTGTATGCATTATTATCAATGTCAAAACCTAATCTAGCAATATGCAATATTTTTCAATAAAAATAGAAATACAGGCTCATACACATTATTCAACCACATACAATATTAGTCAACATACATAGTTGGAAACTAGAAATAAAGGCTCGTACACATTACTCAACCATATAATTAGGTAAATCACATAAATAGTCCAACAATAAAAGTAGTCCATCAGACATATAGTCCAACCTTACATAGAGTCCATACACCTACAAATAAAACAACCTAATCAGAGTCGCCTTCAATCAAAAGCTCTCCCCAATCATCATCATCTCCATCATCATTGACTACAGTTTTTCCTTTTCTTGCCTCAATTTGGGAAACTATGACCTCTACTTCCGCTGCATTTGTTGCCCACCACTCGTCATCATCTCCATCATCAGGAACGTAGTCATGGTCAGAAGCACTCTTCCCTTTGTTTTGCACTGCACTATTCCCTTGGTGATCGACTACATGTGTGTCGATGGGCAAGTCTTGTACCACTGCCTTTATTGTCTCAATTTGAGAAGACCTCACACGTACTTCTGCTCCGGCCAAGTCAGCCACAAGTGCTTTCGTTGCCTCCAATTGTGCGTCTTTCGCAATTTTGGCTTCCTTTGCTTTCAACCTTACCGCATCAACGTCAACACCCCTTCTTAGATCCTCTTTCTATTGAAAGTGGTGTTCCCACGTTCCATTAGGGAAAACCTTCGTAAAATCACATGCACGACGTACCGCCGCACTTATCTTTTCTTTCGAGTACCTGCTTCTGTTCTTCCTCCAAAAAGTGATGAGTTGCTCTCGTCACTCAAGATCAAGTTTGCCCGAATTTTTATATTTGGCAACTAAATCAAAGTCAACTGGACCAAAAAGTATCCTTTCGTCAGGAAGAGGAACTTTGTACTCACGCCTTATCTTGTCCTTTTTTTCAAAGGTCCTTCTCGTCCTATACGGTTCGGCACAACGACCCAATTTAATCCTAAGATCCTCCCTTCCAGGAAAGGTCTCTCAGTCACAGGTTCTTCCCTCCTACACAACATGAAATGTATTGGCTAACTGGATGACAAACAAAAAATTTAAACAAGCATAGAAGGAGAAAATAATCATTTACCCAAAAGAGACCGAAAGAGTTGTCACAATACCAACCGTAACCCAACTCCGTTGGAATGACACCCCTTCGAGCTAAAATGCCACATTTGCAACGAGGTCTTGGAGCCCGCTCACATGGCAATTTCTCCTTACCACTCTCAAATTCTTTAATTTGCTCTTCAGTGTAGTACTAGTGAGTCTTGGGGTCGTAGATGTACTCTTGGAAGTCACATAAAGACCATCCTTCCTGCATGAAAAAAGGAATATGCAATACAAAGATACTCGGTTAAATATTAGGTCATGTTAAACCAATTCAAAATCATTGCTAACGAATCTTACATGAGTGGTTAGCCTGCAATGGAAGAATGGAGTGAATTTTTTAGGGAGCTCAAGGTTGGGATACTGCAGCTTGGAAGGATGTCCACAGTAGCAAAGGGGAGGGTTCTCCACGCGGATGCACGCTGCCGCCTACTTTTCTTCATTGGTCATTGGAGGAGGATTAGGTGGAGGAGGCACCCATCATGTGGGAAAAGCCGGATCCTAGGGTAACTTGTCTGGTCCATCAATCCATTAAAAGAACATACACGGCTTTGTCCAGTAATATATATTTCTTCCGGCACTCACAGTGTGCATTTCCCACTTAACAGAACACATGCAGTACATTCTAGCAGCTGTAGTCGGCCACCTAGATTGCTTCACCTCGGCCGGAATACCGCATTCATAATTTGGGACAGGTAGTGCTGGAGGAACTGGGGCATCCTCGCATCTTACTATAGGATAAACAATCTCAACCTTACATTTGCGTTCCGCCATCAATCTGTAGACGGTGTCATTATTGGACCACCAAAAAATCAAATTTCACTACTCATATATGTATCATCTAAACCTCTAATCAGGAGTACACTGTCAACTCCAAGACCATTTCTCGAATCAATACTCGGTCTACCAAATCCTTCAACGATAGACAACTATCGAAAATTACAACATCCTCCATCGTATTCTCAAACTCTAAATTTTTCTTTAACATACGACCGTGAAAGAAACAAATTAATTACTCCACCTTCAAAGAAAACAACTACACAAAAAAATTTATGGTGCCTATTATCCATGAATTTGTTTCATAATATCCTTCCACCTACTCAACACTACAATTCCATATTAATCGATGCATGCACATACTATCTCACGTCCAAATCGTGAGCAGAGTACCATCTATGTGTCATCGAAATCTTTAATCATGAGTACACTACCAACTATATCACTATTTCTCAAATCAAAACCCAAATCCTAATAACCAAGAACTACCCCTAACTCATATTCTACATGGTAAATAAAAAGAAAATAGGGGCAATACATTCGGGGAACCTTGGAGAACATTTTCCCCCACTTTTCCACACGTCACGGCGGATTTGGAGGGGATCCAAGGGGGGTCGGCGGCCGACGGCGGCTGTTGGAGGTCGAGGGAGCAGAGGGGGAAGGAAAGGGAGGGTGGGGGAGAAGGGCTGGCGCGGAACAGGACATTGGCCTTGTCGCGCCAGCCTGCATGGCGCGACAGTTTTGTCGCGCCAGTGCATGTGGCACGCAGTCTTGGCCACGTCGGCGCCCTGTTGGCGCACAGTCGGGGCGGGCAGCCAGCGTGGCAGCCCTGTCGCGCCGCATGCACTGGCGCGACAGAGGCTACCAGTCACGCCAGGTTCATTGACACGACAAAACAGGCTATGTGGCGAAAATATAATGCCAACCAGTTTAAACTTAAAATACTATTAAAAAAGTTAAAAATAAAAAAAATTCGGGATCCTGCCCGACGCGCTCGCGTCTCCGATCGTCCAACACCGCCTCGCGCGTGCAAGAGCGGGTACGCAGTGGCCGCCGCCGCCCGCTCACCAAGACAAGGTCAACTGCCACCGTTCGTTCGGTCACCGCTCGCTTCAGCACCCAGCGAATCGCAACCGGAACATGGAACATATCCCCAAGTGCTAGCTGCCATGCCACCCCACTCTGGATCAACCAGAGGGCGCGCCAAGGCTTCCATTCGACTGGACCTGGACGTACGGTACAAATATATACAATCACTTAATTAAACTGTGGGGAGAGATTACAGATTAGACTGATCTCTCCGCTACAGTTTGGTTTTGGCGTACTAGCTGATAGCACATTAGCACCACGCGTGGTCAAATCCGGTTGCTCGTGTGGGTAAGGTCAGGCTGCGTGAGTGATGATGTTGTACATGTTTCACACCTGAAAATGTTTTTTTTTGCCACAGTTTGAACTACCATCGAGGGGCCCTGCTTTCTAGCTTTTTGTAATTTCTGCAAGTCATGCAACAATTTTGATCTCCATTGGTTTTATCCGCCCCATCAACCCTTGCTCATGCACCGTTTGCTTTTCATATTAAGCCATTATTTATTTATTTAGTTGTAACTTCTATAACTGTCAAATTAAACAAAATAAACTGAAACAAAATAATATCTACCTATTTCTAATGAGTTGATCTATCGTTTCTTCTGTTATTTTTTGATCGGATCTTCCGTTATTTGACGTTTGATCCATTCCGCGCCATTTGCATATGGAACCGATATTGAATGGCATAAAAAAGGAACTAAGAGTATAAAACCATATAAAATTAGCACTCTGCGAGTAAAACTGAAAAATTAAGACTCAAATTCTCGACCGACACACACCGAGTTATTATTTTTCTATCATTATAAAATACCAATTACAAGATAGGTACATTGTAAAATATATCACACTTTCGAAGATCACATTTATAGCAGCATAATGTGCTAATCAATATATTTGTATGATTTCACCCATAATAAGGCATGAGCATACTTGCTAGTAGAAAAAAAAAGAAAAAATGTAAGGAAAAAATGAAAAGAGCAAGGGAAGAGAAGGAAAAATTCAATATAAGTGCTAAATGTTCAAAACCTTTCCAACTACTATTATTGTTCAATTGATCTATACTGGAAACTCAGCTTCAATAACTGTTTTGAAGAATCCCCTTCTGTACAAGAGGCGTAGTCTTTCTGTCGATTAGACTTGCTACGTTGCTTGTTAGCCTAACTATTTCTAGTCATATGACTCATATCTGATGACTTTTGTATAACTTCTAGAAATATAGTAATGTTGAAAATCGAGGAATAGTTGGAAGGCCAAAGGAAAACAACCAACGCATGCTCTTATATAAAACGGGTCAAACCAGGGACTTATATGTAATATCACTTTCTTCCGAGGACCAGTTCACAAAAAACCTGCGTCCCCACCCCCGATTTCGATTTCTTCCTCCCCTTTTCCTTTCCACGCACACCACCAAGGTCCTTTTCCCCCCTCCTCCACCCGCTTCCCCACCCCCACCACCTCCGGCGAGCTCTACACCGGCGGCAGCGGAGGAGCGTGGGGGCTGATCCTAGGAGGCGAAAGAGCAGCGGAGCGGAGACGAGGCGATGGGGCAGCAGCAGCTGATCTACGCGTTCGTGGCGCGGGGCACGGTGGTGCTGGCCGAGTACACCGAGTTCACCGGCAACTTCACCACCATCGCGGCCCAGTGCCTGCAGAAGCTCCCCGCCAGCAACAACAAGTTCACATACAACTGCGACGGCCACACCTTCAACTACCTCGTCGAGGACGGATTCAGTGAGTTGCTTCCGCTCCCGCTCCCGCTCCCGCTTCCTCTCCCCCGTCGCTCGGATCCGCTCTATTCCGACTGGATCTGCGCCGCCCACCCGCCCCCGGCTCGATTCGGGGTTTTCCGCGCGTAGATCTCGCAGGGGTTCTCGCTTGATCCGCTCGGTGAGATCAGGTTATGGTTAGGTCGTCTCGAGTAGTTTGTTTGGTAGGTTAGAGATTTGACGGTTGCTTCGAGGCTAATCTGTGTCACGCGGGGTTATTCTTCACGCTTAGCAAACGGTGGAGTAGTTTGGACTCCAGTTTGAGTTGAGATGTATTTTTGGGAGATTCGAGAGTTGCTGTAAATGGCTATTTTAGGACCCCCCCCCCCCCTTTTGCGTGATGTTTGTTTGGATATCGTCAAAGTCTGGATCGTCCGTCCTTGATCCTAGCGAACGTTGTCGCATATTGGAGGGGTTTCCACCTTTCCGGGTTCTGCAAAATACTGCAATTGCAACTGGATGTGTTTCGTCATGCCTTCCGTGGCGAATAAACGCACTGACATGTTTTTCAGATGAAAAGAAACGTGCTATGTTGGTCATGTTTGTGGTCACTGGAGGATCTTCCGCTTTTCCGTGTCTGTTGGCATTAGTTGTTATTTAGCTAGATTGTATTTTTATTTGGTAACCCCTCAGTTCTTAAATATATAATGTTTAGGGCAAGCTAATTGGTTAATTTTTTAACTAACTCGCTTGCCATAAACAGCATCATTCATATACTTAAGGATTGAAGTAATTTGGTCAATATAAGTGGCTGTACCCTCTTAGATGATAAATGCTGTAATAGCAAATTCTTAGTGCCTGATATGACTTAGGTCCCTGTCCCCATTTAAATAGATTGCAGTTTGCTCTATAACAAATATACCAAGTTATTATGCAAGAGAAGATGGCTGGGGATAGAGGTATCTCTTATCTCTGTGCAGGTTGCTCTAGAACAAATATACCAAGTATTGTGCTAGAGAAGTTTGGTGTAACTGTAAGTTACACTGCATAGTACATAATAGAGGGTTTGTATTGTCATTGTGACCTGTGTGTTAGTTGCTAATCTTTATAATTGCTAGCCAAATAGACAATGTGCCTGAACCTTGAACTTATTTCTTTCGGGTTTCATCTCTAGCCTACCCCAACTTGCTTGGGAAAAAAGGCTATGTTGTTGTTGCTAGCCAAATGGAACACTTGGGGATATGTTTCTGCATAACATCCTCTAACTGTCAATCCAAATATGGAAGTTCTCTTATTTCCATTTTCTCAAAAGTCCTCTTCTGTTAACCTGAATCAAATATCACTGTATTTAGATTTTGTTATCTCCCCATTGTGAAGGTTTGTCACAGGTTAACATATTGTTTGCTTTTCTACAGCGTATTGTGTAGTCGCTGTTGATTCAGTCGGCCGGCAAATCCCCATTGCTTTCCTGGACAGAGTTAAGGAAGATTTCACCAAAAAATATGGTGGTGGGAAAGCAGCTACTGCAGCAGCAAACAGCTTGAACAGGGAGTTTGGGTATGTTGCTTGTCTTTTTATATGATATACTTGATCAACCAATCATGTGCAGTGCTCCCTTTTTAACAAATCTATTTTTCTTCTGTATCTATTAAAGATCAAAACTTAAAGAGCACATGCAGTACTGTGTGGACCACCCTGAGGAGGTCAGCAAGCTTGCCAAGGTGAAAGCCCAAGTCTCAGAAGTTAAAGGAGTTATGATGGAGAATATCGAGAAGGTACGGTATTAACTCACCCAAAAAGATACACATATCTTTATTATACTGGAAAAAGCTGGTACTTAAATATTCTTCCTGATTCTGTATTGCAATTTTAATATTCAGGTTCTGGACCGTGGGGAGAAGATTGAACTGCTTGTTGACAAGACTGAAAATCTGCGTTCTCAGGTAATAGATTACTTTATAGTGTAATGCACAATTAGTTTTGCATGTAACTATTGCATATGTTCAATACGGTAATCATGCAATCGCCTTATCTACAAAGCTTATAAATGTATTGTTATGTTGATGAAAATTTCATATAGAAGTTAGTCTTTCTCATGAGAACGAGATATGTGTATGGCCTGGATACTTGCGCTTTATGTTGGAACTGTTATGTGTATGCACTAGAATAGGTGTTTCTTCATTAGTTGGAATTGGAACATTGCGATTGCTGTAACAGAGTTAAATTGTGGCCTGGATACCTGCGCTTTATGTTGGATTTGTTATGTGTATGCACTAGAATAGGTGTTTCTTTATTAGTTGGAATTGGAACATTGCGATTGCTGTGACAGAGTTAAATTAATTGATTGAGACATCATGTTGTGATAATGCTCACTAGCTCTGCTACTTTTAAAGTGAAGGATTCATATTATGACATATGACTGTCTAAAGGACCATTAAATCATGTGCCACAGTACCTGGCTGTTTCTTTACCTGCAAATAATTAGCTGTTTCCTGTTTGTATGTACACCAAACTGCATGCCTATAACTGATTGTAATGAGAATCCAAAACTCTGCTTGCAGGCACAAGATTTCAGGCAGCAGGGCACCAAGGTGCGGCGGAAGATGTGGCTGCAGAACATGAAGATCAAGCTGATCGTTCTGGGCATCATCATCGCGCTCATCCTCATCATCATCCTGTCGGTGTGCCACGGCTTCAAGTGCGGCAAGTGAGGACGATGACGAGATGGGGAGTTTTTGCTCTGTTAGTGGTTGAGTCTGATTATTCTTGGTGATCACAGAGCTATCCTGATGCCTGTTCTGTGGTTGTTGATTGCTGATGGTTGGTCGGGGGAAGTGACTGGGTGATGGAGGTGTTGAGTGTCGTGTAATTTTGGATGCTACTATTGTGCATGTATAGCTTGTGTTGCTACCCTGGTCGGTCCCGCTATATCAGTAGAGGTTGTTACTACGTTTGCTCTCCAGTTCTTTGCTGTTCCACGGTGTGCTATAGAAATAGGGGCTCATTTTTCATCAGGGAGTTCAGAGTACGCAGCTATAGAAATACTAGAGCTCATTTTTCATCAGTGAGTTCAGAGTACGCATCGACTGCGGGAAGGGCTACGGGTTTGCTTTCTTGTATGCAGCTGCTTCGTGGATGTGGTGGACTTGAATAGCTTGATGACTACTGGAGTCCAGCCTGAGGGAGTTGTACTCTTGTGTCTTGGACACAGCTCCTGTTCTGATGCTTTGCTTGAATCAGCCGTGGTGACAAGCTGCTTAGAATTAGGTTCATTGGGGAAGTCAAGTGGATGCCCGCGCAATATTTTTGTCTCCCCCAGATGACCTCAGTCTCGGTGCCCCTGGCAGTAAAATTTGCCCGGTTGGTCTGCAAAAAAAAAAAATGAAAAGAAAAAAATAAAAAAATTGCTCCGTTGGTCGGTGAATATGTACCACCACTTTGGCACTGAAATTATCAAATACATTCAAACAAAATTAAGTTATGGAAGACATTTTAGGCTGTTTACTACAGCATTAGAAATGCATATCTAACCAACATTGGGCTCAAGGAAATCACATGATAGCCATTCTCAAAATGACCCCAATCTGTAGCTTCAACTATGCTTACCTTGCAATAGACACAAACTTATTATTTAATTTTGAGCTGTCATCTGAAGCTGGCTGATTTGTTGGGGTGAAAACGACATGTTTTACCTGTTCAATATGATTAACTCGTTAGAATATAGCCTGAAAATGTTAATGAACCGTGCAAAATATCTTGATGAAACACACTTGATTACTTGGATCACAACTTCAGAATCCCGTTGTATTATTAGACACCAGCCTACTGACAGAACACATTCATGCACACTACTTTCAACATGGATTGCTCTACACTTGACTTACATGACAGAACTTAGTAGTCAGGAAGATCCACTCGTTGTTGATACCTTAAATGCCTATGTCAAAAATTGTGCTGAAATAATATACTGAAGTGCTAGGATCAGCACTCAAGCTAGTGCATCTTAATTATGAGTATATGACAGGAAGACATATAGACAGGCCAGCCAACTTATGCAGCTTTCAAAACAATTGGTAGGAATATCCTTTCATCTTTATGCCTACAATAACAAAGAAGTCACTTCCATGACACATAAAGCTACATTAGTTACATGTTTCTGCGTTATATATGAGCAGGAAACACACCTGTTTCTTGGCAATTTGAAACACATGCTGGCGATCTTGACTGGCTTGCCCCATGATAGGCAATGTTGTTTTCTCAAGAAGTCCCTTGAACTGGAGCCCACCAACCTTTAACAATGCAATCTAACACAAGAAATGTCACCCAAATTGGTCTGCTTAGGAACGCATCCACCATTATAGTAAACTGAAGAGAAACAGAAAAAAGTGAAGATTCAACTTAAAAGCAAAAGAAGTTCGTTCAAAAAAAAATTAAAAATGTTCGTTCAAAACTTAAAAGCAAAAGAACAGCCTCAATCTACATGTATCTGCATAGAAAAAACTGGAATAGAGAGCCAATTCAACTTAAAAGCTCACAAGAGGTTTGCATAGGATCGGCAGGCACCCACATAATTCAAGCAATGGGCTGCAGATCAGTACTGAAGAATCTGGGACCATGCATTGTTGTGATGATTTGTCGTAACTAAGTAGCTGTTTTAAGCACATAAAAAAAGGACATACCCAGTGCCGTAGGCTTCCCACACTGCGCGGGGTCTGGGGAAGGGTTGTTTTAATCATCAAGTCTTTCCCAAATTTAAAATGCATTACTGCATGTTGCAACTAAAAGACCTGATCTATATCTCTAGAACCATGCTTTTCTGCATTTCTCGTGCTAGACAATACAGATAGAAAGATATTATAGGGATGTGCCTAACAGATCGAAGTCAGCAACTAACGGAACATTATGGGTTTCATGGAGTTCCAGAAGGCTGCATACCTGTAACTGTTTCTTATGAGAACCCAAACACGCTGTTTGCAGGCACAAGATTTCAGGCAGCAGGGCACCAAGGTGCGGCGAAAGATGTGGCTGCAGAACATGAAGATCAAGCTGATCGTCCTGGGCATCATCATTGCCCTCATCCTTATCATCATCTTGTCGGTATGCCACGGCTTCAAGTGTGGCAGCAATTGAGAAGGATGACGAGATGGGGAGTTTTGCTCTGTTAGTGGTTCGAGTCGCTGATTATTCTTGGTGATCACAGAGCGTTCCTGATGTTTGTGTTCTGTGGTTGTTTGGGGAAGTGACTGGGTCATGACGGGGTTGAGTGTCGTGTAATTTTGAATGCTACTATTGTGCATATATAGCTTGTACGCTACTCTGGTCCGTTACGCTATATAAGTAGGGGTTTACTACGTTCGCTCTCCAGATCTTCGCTAGTTAGCTGTCCAGACATACAAAGAAAAAATGTTCATTTTCATCTGTGATATCCTGTTGGACGGAATTCACATCGAGAACGTACGCATAGCACTTGCATGCCTTTATGAGCCGCTACTTGGTTTGCTTGCTGGATGCGAGAGACCTGCCTGAGAGTCTTACTCTTCGTTAGGCGACTTTGGTGATGATGCTTTGCTCGATTCAGCATTGGTGACAGGCAACCTAGAGTCAGGTTCAAGAGGCACATCAAGTGGATGACCGTGCAATATATTTTTTTTCTTTAAGATACTTCCAGTGCCTCATCAATTAAATTGCTTCGTTTGAAGGTGGCCCCCACCAGTGGTTCACCGGTCGAACAAGTGATTCAGAGATCGCATGGTAATACCGAAACAGTCAATTGTCTAAAGTTCTAAACCAGTTTCACTGAAAACCGGTTCAATGGAATCTATAGTAGTTTAGAACTGGGCCGGTGATTGAACCGCCAAACGGCTAAAGTGCTTGATTTAATGGTTCATCGGTCTAACAGTCTAAATAGAGCTATGTTTCGTACCGGATATAAATGAGAAAATAGAGTAGTGGTAGATTTCTCCGCTTCTTGTACCTGGAATTTTTAGCATTTATTCCTCCAACCTTGGCCTCCTTCACGCATGTTGTTTTGCTCAGCCACATCAGCTCCGGTTTTATTTGATTTCTTATGCGCAAAATCGATTACTTACCGATCTTTTTAGCTCAAATAATCTGGAGAGGTGCTCGGTTCGACTAGTCAGATTGGATCGACCAATCTGACCCTAATAACTATGATTGAAACCAATTGGTTTGACTGGTTGGCATGATTTTATTGCAAACCTCTCCTGTAAATCTGCCTCCCCGTAGTTCTTTCATCACATGTTAGCTATTAGATCACCATCCAGTGCGATCTCGACCCTCCAACCCTCCCCCAACCCGCTCACCTCTCAGCTCCCTCCCCACAACCTCGACCTGCCTCGCCTCTCAGCTCCATCCCCACGAACTCGCACTACTGCATAAATCTTTACAAAGGTGGGTAAACTTGATTTTCTGAGGCCGGCACAAGAAACACCTCAGAATTAAGGTCACAGAAAATGAAGAAATTTCTGAGCGGTTTGGTGCCCGCCTCAGTTAATCAAATAAAAAAATTAAAAAAAGAAAAACCTGTGACGAGCCCGCCGAGCCCATCTAAGCTGGGTGCCGGTCGCCGCCGCGCCTCAGCCGGCCGCCCGCCGCTCGGACCGTACCGCGCCACCGCTCTGGGACGCGCCGCCACCTCTGGTCCGCCTGTCCGCGGCTGCGGCCCATGGCCGCCAGATCCGGCCTCCCTGCACTGCGCCATGGGAGGGGAGGAGAGGGGGAGGGTCGGGTCGCGAGACAGAGTGAGACTGAGTGATGAATGAAACCCTAAGTGGACTATATATATTTGGAGCCATTTATCGGCCCGAGATGGGTTTTTTGGGCTGAGCTTTTTAACTGAGGTGGTCTTTTATAACGTGATCGCCTCTGAAAATATGAGTATTAACAGAGGCAATCACGTTAAAGTTGACCGCCTTTATTAATCGATTTTGAGAGGCGATTTTTGTAACCTCCTTTGTTAATAATAGATGACCGCCTCTGTTAATGCTGGGCATTAATAGAGGCGGTCATTTTTTTGTGCCCACCTTATAGGGGTTTTCAAAAGGTCTCTGCTAATGTATTTTTGTCGTAGTGTCGTGCCCGATGCCAACGGTTCCTCCACCCCACGACCTCCAACCCCGCGACCTCCTCATCCTCCTTCGCCTCCCGACGCCCACCCCCGTGCTTCGCTGCTGCACCGTAACACCTCCCCCTTCTGCCGCCGGCGTTCTCATCTCCCTCTCGCGCTCGTCGTCTCCGCCGCTCCACATCCCCCTCGCGCCGTCCTCACTCCCTCTCTCGCTAGGATGGTACAAGTTTGAACCATAGCCCGGTGAGCTTCTGGCTTCAGATTTCCAAGTGCTTCCCCCAGTGAAGAGCAATCAAGGAATATAGCCTCTCAGAGCAAGAACACCGACACCCTCATGGTGCAATCCTACCTTTAAGGTAGGGAACAGGAAACGCAGATGCATATTCATTGCTCCTTCATACTGCAAGGTGCACTCGTTTTTTCTTGTTTACTTCCTTACAGCTATTTGGAGCAGCAAAGCTAGATACAGGAAGCATTTTGTGAAGAATCCCAGAGTGGCAGCATCTTGATCTATCCCAGCTTGTAGTTGCCGTAAGAAAGACTTAGCAACCTAAGAGCAAGGTTAATAATTTAGCATGCTACTAGTTACAAGGATCTTTAGAATTTAGCTCTCACGCCACTTGTATAGTGATTAGTCATTTATCATTAATTTCTAGTCTCACTTATTTCTCTCACAAAGTTTCTTGGTTCTTGTGTCGAAGCCAGTTGTAAGCTTACAGTCCGCTTCTCCTTTCTCTTCTCTCCTCTTTTCTTCACCTCAACATTCAGTCAGCTTTCAAACTGCTATAATACTTGCTCTAATTACCTAGACAAGATTACCTATCCAGTCTATTGGGCCTGAATAGGTCGTAATCTAGCTGTGTGTAAATATTTATGGACCACGTAGTTCAATGTTACTATGAGATCTACTCTTTCAAATGCTGTTCAATTCCAGATTGGCACCCTTTTTGGCCTTTTCTGATCCGCATCACCATGTGAAAACGCAGCAAAAAAAAAAAGAAGAAAAACAGATCGTCCCTATACCGCCGAAAGCCCACCAGTGGGTATCAGTATAAGCCCATACAGACGTTTTTTTTTTTTGCTTCAGAGCCCTCCAACTTCTAGACTGAAAATTCAAAATTACACTTCCAATACCGTGCATCCTAACGTTTGAGGCTTTGAGCAGGCTGACCCAATTTGCACAAACATTCTCCAACTCGCGACAAGAAGGGGAAAAAAATACCACGGATACGACAAAAAAGATCCCATGCTCGAGTCCCATGCTTCTTGCCATGAAAATGACCTTCAAGAATACAAGGATGTTATGGGGGCGCACAATGCGCACGCAATCCACTAGTTTGTGATGATGCTTTGCTTGAATCAGCCTTGGTGACAGGCAACCTAGAGTCAGGTTCAGGAGGCACATCAAGTAGATAATGGTGCAATATATATATTGGGTCTCTAAACACGTGTTTGGTTCTGGGACCAAGTGGGTTGAGTTGAATCTAACCCTGTTTTTTAGATTGGGTCCAACCCACTTCATGTTTGGTTATAAGGGATGGGTCGGACCCAGTTTTCTGTTTGGTTGGAGGAATTCACAGGGACGGGATGGATGCCAATCTGACACTGTTAGCAACAGTAATCTATGGGCCCTACCTGTCATTCTCCTTTTTTTCATTTTTTTATACGCGACTCATGTTCTTCCTCGCTCTTCCGCTCGCACCGCTCGATCCCCACAGCTCCTTCACCCACGCCGCCGATCGATTCTCGCCCCCTGCCCTCGCTCCGACCGCCGCTCACTCCCTGCCACGCCGCCGGCCGCGGCTCGACCTTGCCACGCCGCTCACTCCCTGCCACGCCGGTAGCCAGGCTCGTCCTTGCCTCCCTGCGCCGCTCCTCCTCCGAGCCGCCCCCCTGCTCCTTGCCTTGCCTGGCCTCAACGCTCGCCCCCGGCCGCCGCCCCTGCTCCTCGCCCCGCATGACCTCGTCGCTCGGGCCTGAAGCGGGCCGTGGGCGCCCCCGTGTGGATGCCCCTTCGGCGGCCGTCCTCCAGCTCGGCGGCGGTTGCCTCATCCTCCAGCAGCCGCGAGGTTCATCGGCATTGGCTTCGTGGGAGCCGCCGCAAGGCTGGCCGCCGACAACGTGCTCGTGTGTGTTGCTCCCGTGGAGCTGGCGGGCCCTGCGACGGAAACCCGACGGTGTCGAAGTGGGTCGGGGTGGTCCGCTCGATTTGAGCGGACCACTCCGACCCGCATCTGATCCTAACCCAAATGAACTTCAAACCAAACACGGGTCCAGCTGGGTCGAACCCGTCCCAACCCAGTTGGACCCTCCAACCAAACAGACCCTAAGATACTTCCAGTGCCTCACCAATTAAACTGCTTCGTTTGAAGGTGGCCCCAACCAGTGGTTCACCGGTCCAACAAGTGGTTCAGAGATCGCCTGGTAATACCGTAACAATCTATTGTCCAAAGTTCTAAACCAATTTCACTGGAAAACCGGTTCAAGGAATCTATCTATAGTTATTTAGAACTGGACCGGTGATTGAACTGCTTGAACTACTAAACGGCTGAAGTACTTAGTTTGTGGTTCATTGGTCTAACCGGTTGGACACTAGATTCATAACGGTCTAAATAGAGCTATATTTGATATAAAATGAATAAATAGAGCTATATTTGATATAAAATGAAAAAATAGAGTAGTGGTAGACTTCTCTGCTTCTTATACCTCAAATTTTTAACATTTATTCATCCAACCTCAGCCTCCTTCACTCATGTTGTTTTGCTCAGCCACCTTAACTCCAGTTTTATCTTATTTCTTTTATGCGCAAAATTAGATGGTTTAAAGAAAAAACCATCGGTTACTGATCTTTTTAGCTCAAACAAATTGGAGAGGTGCTTGGTTCGACTGGTCAGATCGGATCGACCGATCTGATTCTAATAACTATGATGGAAACCAATCCTTTTGATTGATTCGCATTGTTCAATTGCAAAGCTGATCTTTTAATTGAATAGAACTGCTTTTACCACTAGTCCAAGGTTTCTCGGGTCAACGTGGGAAAAGATTCATTCTTTTATTTGCAAAAAATCAATGGTTCAAACAGCCAAGGTTTTCATAAAAAGATACTAAGAGTGTGTTTAGATCACTTTGCATTTTGTGTTTTTGCGTTTTTGGAAGGGAATTTTCAATATTTGAAGTATTAAATGTAGACTAATCATAAAACTAATTACAGATCTCGTCTATAAACTACGAGACGAATCTAATGAGCTTAATTAATCCATCATTAGAGCATGCTTACTGTAGCATTACTGTATCAATTTAGTGTTGTCGGGTACCACGATTAGGGACACCCGAATCGGGGTACTCAAATCGCTTTAAAAACAGAAATACATATTAAGGCAACTGGGCCCACGAAGGCCCACGGCCTCCTTCCAATCTGGAAGAAAGAAAAGGACTCAAAGAAGCCCAGCATGCGGCCCGTTCGCACCCCCCTCGGACCCGCGGGGCGATCTCCGCCTCGCTCGAGGGCTCCCATCGAGACCCTCGACTGCGCCCCGCATATCCGCCTCGCTCGAGGGTAGCGAACCTACCCTCGAGTGGGCACCTCATCTCCGCCTCGCTCGAGGCCACCCCTCGGCATAAGGGACAAACAGCCCTGCCGCTCACCCGCCCGTCGTACGAAGGCATTAAAGGCCAACCACTCCTCCATGACACCCAGGACAGACGGTGTCAGGCCGTCATTCCTCATAGTGGCAATGACCGGGGTCCCATCCGCCAACTCCCGTCACTCCGGTCACTGCTCCGCCATCCCGGGTACTGTGGCAACATTGTGGGGCCTGCGACGCGGGACGGGACGCGCTCGGCACTGCTCCCGTTACTATTCTGCCAACCCCGGCCGTCCGGACCCGCCTCCTGCTTGGGAAGGGGTCCGGAGACGTCACGTGCCCCTCCAGAAAGGGGCGCTCAGCACACACTATACCTGGGCATTTCTCGGGTCGGGTCGGGTTCGGGTCGGGCCGAAAAAAACCCGGTAGAAAAACTCATGGCCCGAGCCCGCCCGTGGCCCGGCGAAAACCCTAAAATGTTGGCCCGAGCCCGCCCGCAGCCCGACCCGACGGCCCGCGGGCCGACCCGCTGACCCGACGGTCACCCACATGATCCCAGAAACCAGCAGCAACAATCGTACAGGCATGACTAATTTAAATATTACATGATCCGAACATCACAATTCTAATAAAACAACTGTACAACACATGCACCACAGACAATAGTTCACACAGATCACCGATGTGATAGAATAAAATGGCAAATGGCATAAATAAATAAGATAATAGTTGCTGGCTTGCTGCGGGGTGTCTTTTTGACCGGGCCGTCGGGCCGGCCCGCGGGTTTAATTTTCAGCCCGCACCCGACCCGAATTTTTCACCGGGCTAAAATCATGGCCCGGACCCGCCCGCCGTGTTCCTCGGGCCGGGTCGGGTTTGGTTTTTTTCGGGCGGGTCGGTCCGGGTTCTTCGGGTCGGGCGGCCCATGCCCAGGTCTAGCACACACAGATGGAGTCCCGGACCTCCCCCCTCAACGGGTCCGGGACCTCCACGTGTCTCCCGGACCTCCTAGTGTGCACGCCCGCACTCCGACCAGGGGGTCCGGGACCGCCGCGTGCCCCGCTACCGCGGGTGCATGCAAGACCCTGACCTGCAGGGCCCAAAGAACGCCACCGCGCCGCATATGGAAGACCGTACACCCAACAGCGATGACCACGCCGCCTGCAGGGGCTGGCAGGACGCCGGCGCGATCTCCGCAGAACCAAGGACGATATCCAGGACGACTGCCACGCCCGACGCCATGCCCCATAGTGTACTTCCTACAGTGTTCGACTACTGTACCCCCGTGATTCGGGGGAAAATGACGACTTCCATACTCCCCTGCTCATGTACACCGCCCCTCTTTGTGACTATAAAAGGGGGGAGGCGGGCTTCCTTTAAGGAGGCTCTGACTTCTTTTTCGGACATTCTAGACATCAGCGACCATAGTCACCCACACTTGCGATCATCGTCGCCTCTTAGCACCACTGAGCACACACCTCAACCGACTCCTCTTCTAACAGAGACTTGGGAGCCTCCCTCCCTCTCTCGCCTCGATTGTACCCCCTACTACAAGCACTCCGAGTGCAAGATAATACAGTGCCCTCGCACAACCCCTTTGCTGGACGTACGGCCCCGTGTCCGGAACCAGGATAAACCCGTGCGTTACTGTGTTGCCTTTTGCATCAACATCTGGGATGAGGAAACACGCAGCATTTAGTAGGTTGGATCCGGGCCCCCGGGTCGGGACACCGACAATTGGCGCGCCAGGTAGGGGTGCGCTGCGTGACATTCTCTCTTTTTTGTTCCCATTTGATCTCCAGGGATGGCAGGCAGATCCAACCCATACCCCATGGGTTTTTCGGATCCGCTCCCAGCGGGATTCACGATCTGGTTCGGGAGTCTCGAGTTCAGAGCAACCGGCAACGGTTACCTCATGCAGCTCCTCTAGCCAGACACAACCCCGTCACTCCGAATGCACCAGCCCAGCGCAACAGGCGCTCGGGCACTCGTTCGCGACAAGCATGCGCGGAGCGGTGCCGTGCGGCACGCCACAGCTCCCCCACGTGGGTCGAGGCTGGCATGTCGCAACTCAGCATCACGGCCAACGGGGCCACCGCTTCGTCATCACGTGCCTCGGCGTCGTCTGCACCGACGCCGTCATCTACCGCAGCACCAGTGCCTCCCAGGGGGGGCTCGACCTCGCTGTCGCCCATTCCCTTCGGGATGCGCAATGCTGCCACCCATGCCTTGTCAATCAGCACTAACTTCACCGAGTATGAGGACCTGCCGGGTCATCATCTTCTGTCGATCCGCAGCCTCATCGCCTCGACTCCTGACGAATCCTACCCCGAGACGGCGAGCTCGATCGTCGACGACGTCAACTTCTTCATGAACAACTTCACGGCCAAAGAGGCCGAGGACTGCTCCGGGGTCCGCGACCCCGACGCCTTCCGCTCATTCCAGCTGACGACGGCCTACTGCCTCACCTGCTCCGAAGACTCCAGCGAGGGGGATTACGATCCTGCCCGGGAGTGCTTCATGGTCCAGCTTGCGGATGGGCAAGACGACAACGCTCAGGCAGCCCCTTCTTCTTCGTCAAGCTCGGCGGCGCGGCAAGCACAGCTGGCGCAGCTTAAGAAGCTTCAAGCCAAGCTCGATGAGCAGCGTCGGCAGACTCAGGATCTGCGCACCGCACTCGAGCAGCAGCGCACCGCGCGTAGTGCACATGCCCAGGAGGCAGGACGCGTTGGCCGGGAGCGGATCCTAGCCGACGACAACGTCGACAAACCTCCGGAACTGAAGACGGCCGGCGAGAAACTCGTCGCTGCGGCCTACCTACTCCGAGCCATGCCCGAGCCATCGACGCCTTTGGGCCACAACCTGCGCCGCGAGGCACAGGTGCTCATCGAGCAAGCTTCCATGCAGCAGGCCGAGAGCTCTGCGTCTCGCATGTGCTCGAAAGGCCTGGAACAGCCTGGTGGGACTGTCCGCCAGGACCGCGAGGCCTCGATGCACACTCCGCCAGGAGGGAAGGGGAAGGCAGCCGCAGCACACGACGCAAAGGCACCCTCGGTGCACGACCGCATCGGGAAGGCTCCTGTAAAGGAGCGACTCCATGACACACGCGGGCATGCCGGCGACGGCGACGCCCGCTACATCATCGACGATAGGAAGTACACCCCTCGACGGGGTGGATGCTTCGACCCCGAGCACGACAGGGGTGAGTCACCGGAGCCTCCGGGCACCCGGGTGTTCAGCCGGGAGATTCGAACTGCTTCTTTTCCCCCGCGCTTTCGACAGCCCACAACCCTCGTCAAGTACTCGGGCGAGACTGATCCTGCAGTCTGGCTCAACGACTATCGCCTAGCGTGCCAACTAGGCGGTGCGACGGAAGACGCGGTCATCATCCGCAACCTCCCCCTTCATCTTGCTGACGCCACACGAACGTGGCTCGAGCACTTGCCCGCGGACCAGATCCACAACTGGGCCGACTTGGTCCATATCTTCGTGGGCAACTTCCAGGGCACATACGTGCGCCCTGGCAACTCCTGGGACCTCAAAGGGTGTCGCCAGAAGCCCAATGAGTCCCTGCGCGATTACGTGCGGCGCTTCTCCAAGCAATGCACCGAGCTCCCCAGCGTCACCCACGTCGAGGTCATCAATGCCTTCCTCGAGGGTACAACATGCAGGAACCTGGTGCACGAACTTTCGAGAAGCCGACCCGCCAACACCAATGAGTTGTTCGACGCCGCCACCAACTATGCCGCCGGCGAGGAGGCTGTTGGTGCCATCTTCGACGACAAGCCGAGCAAGCGCAAGGACGGTACGCCCGCGAAGGGCAGCAACGTCAAGCCCAATGCCCCCGCAAAGAAACAGAAGCGGGGAAGGAAGGGAAAGAAGCCGGTCCCACCGAACCAGCGCGGATCGGGGCAGGCGGAGGACTCCGAGGAGGCCTTCGCTGCCGCCCCGGACCGCAAAGGACCTCGAGGCCCCCCTCGAGGCGGAGGTGGCCTGTTCGACGACATGCTTAAGAAGCCGTGTCCTTACCACAAGGGCTCGGTCAACCACACCCTTGAGCAGTGCGAGATGCTCAAGAAATACTACAACCGTGTCACGCATCGCGACGAGGACAAGGAAAGGGATGCTGGCGACAAAGGTGGAGATGACGAGTTCCCCCCGGTGGAGAACGCCTTCTTCATCTTTGGAGGAGCAATGACGAACATGACCTCTCGGCAGCGCAAGCGTGAGCGCCGGGAAGTCTTCTCCGTCACCAAAGCCACGCCATCCTACCTCCACTGGTCGAAGGACACCATCTCCTTTGGTCGCGAGGACCACCCTGACTACGTCCCGCATCCAGGACGGTATCCGCTTGTTGTCGACCCCATCATCGGCAACACCCGCTTCTCTAAGGTACTCATGGACGGAGGCAGCAGCCTAAACATCATGTATGCTCACACCTTGGAGCTCATGGGGATTGGATTGGACAAGCTTCACCCCAGCAAGTCGCCATTCCATGGCGTCGCACCGGGGAAGCGCGTCCAACCCCTCGGCCAGATCGATTTGCCTGTTTGCTTCGGCACGGCAGCTAACTTCTGCAAGGAAGTACTCACCTTTGAGGTGGTGGGGCTCCGGGGATCCTATCATGCCATACTTGGTCGTCCCTGCTACGCCAAGTTCATGGCCATCCCCAACTACACCTACCTCAAGCTGAAGATGCCGGGTCCGAAGGGCGTCATCACCATCGGCTCTTCGTTCGAGCACGCCTACGAGTGGGACGTCGAGTGCGTTGAGCATGCGGAGGCTCAGGCAGAGGACGAGGCCCTCACAGCCACCCTCGACAAGATGGCAGGCGAGGCCTTGGACTCCACACACCGACAACCCTCGACAAGATGGCAGGCGAGGCCTTGGACTCCACACACCGACATGCCGGGAGTTTCGAACCCGTCGAGGGTATCAAGAAGGTGCCCCTCGACCCGAGTCACGCCGACGACAAGGCGTTGCAGATCAGCGCCACCCTCGATAGCAAATAGGAAGTGGTGCTCGTCGATTTTCTCCGCGCCAACGCTGACATCTTCGCGTGGAGCCCCTCGGATATGCCTGGCATACCGAGGGAGGTCGCCGAGCACTCCCTTGATGTCTGACCCAACTCCAAGCCGGTGAAGCAGCGCCTGCGACGCTTCAACGAGCTCAAGCGCCGGGCGATCGGCGAGGAGTTGCAGAAACTTCTGGCGGCCGGATTCATCAAGGAGGTATTCCATCCCGAGTGGCTAGCTAATCCTGTATTAGTGAAGAAAAAGAATGGAAACTAGAGGATGTGTGTAGATTACACTAGCTTAAATAAAGCATGTCCGAAGGTTCCCTTTCCTTTGCCATGTATTGATCAAATCGTAGATTCAACTGCGGGATGTGAACTTTTATCCTTTCTTGATGCTTATTCTGGCTATCACCAAATCAAGATGAAAGGGTCCGACCAGCTCGCGACTTCTTTTATCACACCTTTCGGCATGTACTGCTACACCACGATGCCCTTTGGCCTCAGAAACGCTAGAGCTACATATCAGCGGTGTATACTCCACGTTTTCGAAGACCATCTCGGGCGGAGCATAGAAGCATATGCCGACGATATCATTGTAAAATTCAGGAAGGCAGACGACCTGGTCGCCGATCTCAGGATCGCATTCGATTGCCTACGGGCCAAAGGGGTAAAACTCAACCCTGAGAAGTGCGTGTTCGGAGTGCCTCGAGGCATGCTCTTGGGCTTCATTGTCTCCCAGCGGGGCATCGAACCCAACCCTGACAAAGTCTCGGCCATCACTCGGATGGGACCGATCCGAGACCTAAAGGGGGTACAGAGGGTCATGGGATGCCTAGCGTCCCTCAGCCGCTTCATCTCGCGTCTCGGCGAGAAAGGCTTACCCCTGTATCGACTCTTGAGGAAAACCGAACGCTTCACGTGGACCCCCGAAGCCCAAGAAGACCTGGAAAGGCTGAAGGCGTCGCTCACTCACGCCCCCATTCTCACACCACCCACGGACGGCGAGCCCCTCTTTCTATACGTAGCTGCGACGACCCAGGTGGTCAGCACAGTGATTGTCGTCGAAAGACAAGACGGGGGTCATGCTCTGCCCGTCCAACGGCCGGTGTATTACATCACCGAGGTGTTGTCTGAAACTAAGACACGCTATCTGCAGATTCAGAAGCTGCTCTACACAGTGGTTTTGGCTCGACGCAAGCTGCGCCACTACTTCGAGGCCCATCCCGTCACCGTGGTCTCGTCTTTCCCTTTGGGAGAGATAGTCCACAACAGGGAGGCCGAGGGTAGAATTGCCAAATGGTCTGTGGAGCTGATGGGAGAAACTCTCACCTATGCCCCCCCGCAAAGCAATCAAGTCCCAAATCTTGGCTGACTTCGTGGCTGAGTGGACGGACACTCAGCTACCCCCACCGCAAATCCAGGCCGAATGTTGGACTGTGTACTTTGACGGGTCGGTGATTAAAACCGACGCCGGTGCCGGCCTCCTCTTCATCTCACCCCTCGGAGAACACATGCGGTATGTGATACGCTTGCATGTCCCTGCGTCTAACAATATGGCGGAGTACGAGGCCCTCCTCAGTGGCCTCCGCATCGCCATCGAGCTCGGCGTCAAATGCCTCGACGTGCGTGGTGACTCTCAACTCGTCGTCGACCAAGTGATGAAGCAATATAGCTGCCATGACCCGAAGATGGAGGCATACTGCAACATGGTGCACCGCCTCAAGGACAAGTTCGACGGCCAAGAACTCAATCATGTCTCGCGCAATTACAACGAGGACGCCGACGAACTAGCCAAGATCGCGTCGGGGCGGACCACCGTCCCCCCGAACATCTTCGCTCGCGACATCTCCAAGCCCTCCGTTGAATTCAAGGATCCGGCGGAGCCAGGCCCCTCGACCGCTGGGCCCTCTGGCGGGAACCCCCCGGCGGATGAGGTCGAGCACATGGACATTGACTTCGGGACCACCTCCGCAGACGAGGCCGAGGCAATGGAAGTTGACGAGGCCCCCACTTCGCAAGATTGGCACGTCCAGTACCTCGACTGGATGATTCGAGGGATCCTACCCTCGAACTGCGCCCAGGCGCGGCGTCTCGCTAGGCGGGCCAAGTCCTTCGTCCTAATCGACAACGAGCTATACAAGCGCAGTCCCTCGGGTGTCCTGCAACGATGCATCCCCATCCCCGAGGACAAGGAGCTGATCCGCGACATCCATGCTGGCATCTGCGGCCATCATGCCGCATCGCGCACCCTCGTGGGTAACGCATTTCGGCAAGGTTTTTACTGGCCCACCGCGGTTGCCGATGCCACCGACGTCGTGCGGACCTGCGAGGGTTGCCAGTTCTACGCTCGAAAAACACACCTCCCCGCGCACGTCCTGCAGACCATCCCCATTACATGGCCTTTCGCTGTGTGGGGATTGGACCTCGTCGGTCTGCTGCAGAAGGCGCCCGGGGGCTTCACCCACTTGCTGGTGGCAGTCGACAAATTCTCCAAGTGGATCGAGGCTCGACCCATCGGCAAGATCAAGTCCGAGCAAGCAGTTCTATTCTTCACCGACATCGTCTTCAGGTTCGGAGTCCCGAACTCGATCATCATCGACAACGGCACCCAGTTCACATGCAAGAAGTTCTTGGCGTTCTGCGACAGTTTCCACATACGTGTGGACTGGTCGGCTGTGGCACACCCACAAATGAACGGGCAAGTGGAGCTTGCTAATGGCATGATCCTCCAAGGTCTGAAGCCAAGGATCTTCAACAAGCTGAACAAATTTGGACGGAGGTGGCTCACGGAGCTACACTCGGTCATTTGGAGCCCGAGGACGACCCCAAGCCGAGCCACGGGCTTTACCCCGTTCTTCCTCGTCTATGGCGCCGAGGCCATACTCCCCACAGACGTGGAGTACGGGTCGCCGAGGCTCAAGGCATACCAAGAACAGCAAAACCAGCGAGCCCGCGAGGACTCGCTGGATCAAGTGGACGAGGCTCGAGACGTGGCGCTCCTACACTCTGCACGCTACTAGCAGTCTCTACGAAGGTATCAGGCGCAGAGAGTCCAGCGCCGAGACCTCGACAAAGGGGACTTGGTGCTCAGGCTTCGACAAGACAACAGGGGCCGCCACAAGCTCTCACCGCCATGGGAAGGACCATACATAATCGTCGAGGTGCTCAAACCTGGCACGTACAAGCTGGCGAACGAAAACGGCGAAGTCCTCACCAACGCTTGGAACATACAACAACTACGTCGCTTCTATCCTTAAAATTCCGAGCTATTTGTACATCGTTTGTACTCGCATTCTCGATTTCCTGAAATAATAAAGAAGTACGCTTTACTTGTTTATTTTTGGGAACCTCCCGGACCCTCGAGCGCTCGGATGCGCACGAACACTGAGGTGCGCTTGGCTTTACCCTCGGCAAAGCCAAGCCTCCCTCGGGGGCTACTACGGGGGGAACCCCCGAACGTCCCCAAAAATCGCCAACGTTTTTTCAAAATATTTCTGTCTCGACCCTAAGCTTCTCGTATACTTGGAAAAAACAGACGTAAGGCATAGGAAACTACGGTACGGGGCCGGCCGAGTCGTGGGCCGCCTACGCCTCCGGGATACGGCACCCCCCTCACCACCCCACGCCTACATTGCTTATGGACGCGAAATCCCTCACAGAAGTTTATCTAAGTCGCATACGAGAATACGAAAATAAAGTAAAGAAAACATAGGCTCGAACACACAAGGCCTCGATGGGCCACACAGTCTATTTCAACAATAACAAAATTCTTTATTCATAAGTATAAAGTGTGATTACAATAAATGCTAATCTATTACATGGGCTTCGAGGCCCAGACTTCCTACAGGCTACCATCCCCCCCTTGCGGGCCTTCTGCGGCGTCGAATTTGGCAATGGGAGGGATGTCCGCTTCGAGCTTCTCGGCGAGGACTGTGGCAAACTCCTCTGCGGCCGCGTCGGCTTCGTCCATAATGGCCGACGCGGCGTTCGCATCGGCGTCATCGGGAACGACGTACCCCGACGACACCCTATGGAGATCCATCAAGTAGTGTGTCCAGGCCACGGCGAGGGCCCGCAGGACACCGAGGCGGAAGGTGCTCTTGGCGTGTTCGGCAATCCGACCGCCTAGCGCTCACAGGCGGCTGATTACCGAACTGCCCGAGACAGCACCCTCCCCCTCGAGCTCTTGGCACACACTCACGGCGGTCTGCTCCAGCTCAGCGAATTCTGCCTGCACCGCCATGAGTGCGGTGTGGACCGCTTCCTTCGCCGTGGACTCATCCGCCACCTTCTGGCTCAGCTCTGAGCAAAGGAAATCAATGTAAGCTACGAAAAGAAACAAACCAACGAAAACTCGAAGGTACTCACCCGTGATACTCTTCTGCGCCTCCTCCCTCTGGACTCGGGCGGCCTCTTCGAGCGAGGACAAGGAGTTTTCCTTCTCCTTGAGGGCGGCCTCCACGTTTTGGATGGCCTCCTCCTTCTCCTCGAGGGCCTCGCCCTTTTCCCGGAGGGTACCGGTGAGCGCGACAACGGCCACCTCCTTATGGAGGAGCTCGTCTCCTGCTGCTCGAGCGCTGTTCTAAGGCGCTGCAGCTCGGCACTCTGCGCCTCGGCTTCCTGAGCCTTCTCCTCGAGCGCCGTCCGGAGGCGTTGCAGCTCGGCAGCCTGTGCCTCGGTCTCTCGGGCCTTCTGCTCTGCAGCGGCCCTCTGGACGTCCCGCTCACCGGCAACCCGCGCAAAATCCTCCGCAAGCGACTGCTGACGGGCTCCCAGATCCGCCATTCTAGTGTTGGTTTCGATGTTCTTGAGCACTAGCTCGGCGTTGTGCTGCCCAAGCTGGCTCATCTGGGAGTACATCCGGGTCATCTCGGCGCTCTTTTCGCGCGAGATTTCCCTCAGCCGTTGCAAGTGAGAGGGCGTGGGTAAAAACACATTAAAGCCAAATCGAATCCGAGCAATTTTCAGGGGAAAGTGTTTACCTTGCTGACCTGGTAATCCGTCCCCTGATGGAGCTGGAAGGCGCGGTCGAGGGCTTGCAGGATCTCGCGGCCGACGTCGAGCTGCGCATTCCAGGCCTCCTCCTCCTCTTGCTCCTTGCGGAGAAACTCCGAGGGGTGCCCGGATGGGATGATCGCCCCGTGATGGGGCCCCTCGGACGTCCCCGCCTCGAGCACATCCGTGCCGGCCGAGGCGAACTCGGCGATGTGCACGGCGGCGCTTGCCGCAGCAGCAGGGTCGATGTCCATCGAATCCCCGTATTCTTCGCTGCTGTCCGGCAGCTGCACCCCCGGCACCATGCCCCCTTGCGCCGTTTGTGCCAGCACCGTCATGACGATACCCTCATCACGGGCCTCGGTGGGCTCCGAGACGGGGGCTCCTTCCACCTCTGGCGCCCCTAGCGCCGTCTCCTCCTCTGCGACGCCCTCGACCCCAGCCCTCGGGGGCTCGAGGACGAGGGTCTCCACCTCCACATGGTCTCCACCTCCTGTGCACCGCCACCAGTTTTTCCTTCTATAACCGGCCGGGCGGCGCTGGCCGCGTCGCCCTGTCCGGCCTCAACTTCGATGTCCGGCCGGGCCGCTCCATCCGCACCGCCCCGGCCGGCCTCCTCGACGTCGTCAGCTTGAGCGGCTGCTTCAGCACCGCTCTGGCCGGCGTCGCCCACCTCCTCCTGTGCTCGAGCTTGCTGGGCCGCCTGGGCCCCTCAAGCCATAGCCTCCCGCAGCTTCGCGGCCTCCGCCACGAGGTCCACCGCAAGTAGGGGCTGCGACGCCATGTGCGACGTGCTGCGTGCCCCGGTCTTGAGGGCCTTAGCTGGGGCAAGTTGCACCACATCCTTGGCGACGGTCCCGGGGCTGGAAATCAAGGAACACAAGTTAAGGACAACAGGATTGAGAAATCGATCAAACAGGCAACAGAAACGAAACCCAAGTTTACTTACCCGGATCGAGCGCTCATGCTCCGCTTCCTCGTGGCGCTTCTTCGGGCCCGCGGCACTGCACCGCCCCTCGAAGACTGCCCCGAGGGCACCCCCCTTGTGTCGGCCTGGTGCCTCGAGGCTGCCGGCACGGGCGACTCCGCGCCCACCGCAGACTTGTCGCCATGGATCAGCACCTGGGGCGCGGGCGTCTCCTCACCGGCCGCCGGCGGGGACGACTCCCGCTTCGCCCCCTCGAGGGACGGATCCGCCGACGACTCCGCCATGGCCCTTGTCTCTTTCGGCGCCGTTGACGCCCCCTCGTCGTCATCCCACCGATAGGTCGGAGGGGAACTCGCACCCGCTGCCGCCCCGTCGTCCCCCAGAAGGTGGCCCTCGGCATCCGAGGCCTCCTCCTCCTCCTCGTCTGTGGACTCGGGCGTGGCGGGCCGCAGCTTCCCCTCCGAGCGTGCAATCTTGCACGCCTTGTCGTGCTTCGCCTTCCTCTTTCTCTTCCTCTCGGCCTTCGCCGCGTCCTTCCGCCTCTTCAACTTCTCTGCGTGCAGGCGGTTGAGTTGGCGTTCCTCTGGGACCGGGGGCCTCGAGGGGTGGCACTTCAACCCCTGCAAAGCATGACCGAGTTGAAGTCAGGGGGCGGGGAAAAAGGGGCTGCACAAGACACACGACGAATCTGGAATCAGGACTTACCAGAGAAATGTACCCCGCCTCGGGGCGCATCTTGATCCTCCAAAGATCCTCGGGATCGTTGGGGAACTCCGCCACCGCGTACTCCGCCCTCCGGGTGGCGATGTTGCGGGGAAGCAGTTCGGCCGCCGTCCTTGAGCCCGAAGCCTTGACCCCAGGGGTGAGCTTGTAGATCGGCAGGGCCCTCTCCATAAGAGGGATCACCCTCTGCCGGTGGAAGTTAGCGATGATGGCCGCCGCCGTCAACCCCTTCTTCGCCAGATGCGCCAGCGCGTCGGTGAGGACTTCGAGCTTCGCTTATTGCGCTGGGGGCGACAACCCCCAGTCCCACTTCGGTGGTCGCTCCCGGAGCACCCTGTTGGTGAATGCCGGGAGTGCGCCGCTGTAGTTCTGAAGGTAGAACCACCCTCGACTCCACCCGGCGTTGTTCGTCGTCATATTGTTGGAGATGTAGAGGTTCTTCCGGGAGTGACGCACGTGGAACGTCAGGCCACCAGCGCGCGCGAACTGCTTCGGTTGGCCCCGTGCGTTCTCGACGAAGAGTTTGCCGCGGAACAAGTGGATCCATAGATCCCAGTGGGCTTCGATGCCGAGGTACCCCTCGCAGACGGCAACGAAGACCACCGCCTGCGAGATGGAGTTAGGGCTAAAGTTATGCAGCTCCGCTCCATAGTACTCGCATAAGGCCCGCATGAACCTGCCGACGGGGACGCCAAAGCCCCGCTCGTGAAGACGCACGAAGATCACAACGAAGCCTTGGGGGCTTCGGCTCGGTCTCCTCTGGCAGCGGGGCGATCCACGCCGGCGCCCCCGAGACGGGGTTCAGCGGCAACAGCCGGTCGGCGACCAACTGCTCCAGAACTGCCACGGTGGCGGAGGACCTCCCCCACGGCAAGGGCTCCTGGACATCCGACATCTCTTCGAATCGCGAGGGAATGTGGGAGTGAAGGCTCCGGGATGGCTAAGGTGCTCTCTCTCTCTCTCTCTCTTTCCTCTTCCTCCTTTCGCTCTTGGCAGCGGGCTCAGGATGCAGGGGAGATGGAGGGGGCAAGGTGAGATGAAAGCAAATAGCCATGTGAGCCCAATCAACCCCTTTTCTCTTCGTTTTTATTCACCGCGCCGGGCGGGTCCGCCGCCACAGCCCGAATCTACCGCATTGAATGCGGTAGATTTTGCTGTCGCTGACTGCTGGGCCCCACGATCGCGGAGTCCCACACGCGCACAGCAATAACTGCAGCACGGTAACCGGCGGGCGCGACACGACTGTTGCACTACCCCATTCGTCGGCCGCCGCCCACGCCGCTTCGTCTGCCCGAGGCTGCCGCCTGAAAAGGCGCGCCCGCACCGCACCGCACGAATCGGGCCACGTCGCCCACAACCAGCGGAAGACCCACGCGCACGACTCGCGACTCCGCGCCGTTCTCGAATCACGACGGAATATTCCTCTCGGGGGTTCTCTACCCTCGAAGGAATCGCATTCCAAGGCCTTACTGATCAGGGGTTCGAAGTCTGGCCTGTCGGGGGTTCGCCAGGCGCCCCAGATCGCCAGAGTCAGGGACTGCAGGGATGTGCCGTACAAGATACCCTCGAACGCGGAGTTCGAGACATCCTACGCAGTGTTCAAGGCCAGTCGAGAGTGCCTAGAAGGGGGATCCCATCGAGGGAGAGCATCGAGCCCTCGGATCCTATCGGACGGATCCGAGCCCCGCCAAGCGAACCCTCGCAAGCACTCTATGAGACGTGTCCATGGACCACGAGCCGACCCTTATCGAACGGGGCACGGACGTCCGCTTGAACTACCCGCTAACAGCTCACTGAAGCAGCCATAGCTCGCGGCCCAGGCATGGGTAGCATGGTGCGCTTCACCCCTCCTCCCTGCGGAAGGGCGACGAGGGTCGTAATCGAAGTCGAGGGTCCCCCCGAACGCCTTTACACATGCCTGGGTTCGGGGGCTCCTCGCACATCACGGCTCAAGCCGCACCCTCGAATAAGTCGACGGCCGTGGATTGTGAAGCTCCGCGTTTCTAACCAAAGTCCCCTACTATTAACGCGCACCTGCCTGATGGTCAACCTGAACGACGGGTCGCTGTACCAGCACTGAAAATGCCGAGGCCGGCTGAAAGAGTGCCGATGCCGGCTGAAAAAGACGCTGGACAGCCACCCCAGTTAAGCAACCCAGCGGGATGACGTTTATAGCCCTTGGACGAGCACAAACTCTCCTCCAAGGCCTCGGGGGCTACACCCGCGGGTGCGCTGACGCGCCCCCACGGAGGAAACTTCAAACATATTCGAGGACTGTAACCCTCTGTACATCCCTATACCCTCGGTCATCCTCCCCGTAAAGGAGAAAGGGACTTTATTGCTCGATGCAAATAGAGATTACAAAGGGTTACCGGCGCAAAGCCGTCGAAAAGTACAAACATGTTGCCACTTGCGTGGCAATTTTCCCTGTCTTGGGGAGGAGCAAGCGACGAAGAAAGGCACCAAGCCCCTGGCTGATGCGACGGCCAGGCTGCTAGGGATGCGAGGAACAGCCCCCAGACCTCACGGGTCCAGCGGGTTGCTCTCCTCGCAAGCTTTCTTCTATCATCTCCTCCACCGAAGACCATGCGGGGGGTCGAGCTAGCGGACAACACCCTCCACACCGTCTCCCCGAGAGCAACCTTATTGCCGGAGGGGACGATGCGAAGAACAGCCACCGGACCGGGCACCAGCGCCATGGTCAGGCGTCTCCATCCCCCTTCAGGCTAGGGGACATTGCAGGAGCAGGACCCCACAGGCCCAATACTCTTCTGCTAACCCCACTGGAGCTGAGGGATGGTGCGCACGTCCTCTCCGGTCTTCCCCCGCCGATCGCAAGCATTCTTCTAGCACCAGAGCCTAAAAAAGCCAGGCCACCCCATCTGGGGGCCGGTCACGAAAGGCAAAGGAAAACATTACGAGACTTAGGCAATGCTAGAAAAAAGAGCAGGGAAGTTGGAGAGAAAAGGGAATCCCACGACCCCTATTTATAGCTGCGCCGGGCACCAAGCTCCAAGCCTGCCGAAGGGCGGAGGTTTGGACCGCCCGTGACGACGCGGCCTCCCACGAGCGGAAGATACCCTCGGTTACCGTGCCGAGATGCGACCGAACAAAATAAAGCGAAGCTGAGCCCCTGGACGCTAAGCGGCGCAGCATCGGCTCAGGCCGACCGCCCTCGAACGGCGCGCCACAAGGCAACCAGGGAAAGCGGGGCCAGAGCCCTGAGCGCAGGACAGCGCGATGAAAGCGCCAGTTGCCGAGCAGCAGGCGCCATCGTCGCCCTGACCCCCTCAGCGTACGAACACGTCTTGTCCCATGAACAAACAAACAAAAAGGCGCGCGCCTCGAAGCACTCCCCCCCGCGGGCGCACTACCCCGACCGACGTGTTGTCACATCCGCCGGGCTGGCGCTCAGGCGTGTCTGGCGGGTGCACGGCATTGACCGATCACGTCAAAGGGGGAAATCGCCGAATCACCCTTTGGGCGAATCCCTTGACTCGACCAAAGCCTCGGGGGCTACTGTCGGGTATCACGATTAGGAACACCCTAATCGGGGTACTCAGATCGCTTTAAAAACGCAAACACATGTTAAGGCAACTGGGCCCACGAAGGCCCACGGCCTCCTTTCAATCTGGAAGAAAGAAAAGGACTCAAAGAAGCCCAGCATGCGGCCCGTTCGCACCCCCCTCGGACCCGCGGGGCGATCTCCGCCTCGCTCGAGGGCTCCCATCGAGACCCTCGACTGCGCCCCGCATATCCGCCTCGCTCGAGGGTAGCGAATCTACCCTCGAGCGGGCAAACCATCTCCGCCTCGCTCGAGGGTAGCGAACCTACCCTCGAGTGACCACCTCATCTCTGCCTCGCTCGAGGCCACCCCTCGGCATAAGGGACAAACAGCCCTGCCGCTCACCCGCTCATCGTACGAAGGCATTAAAGGCCAACCACTCCTCCACGGCACCCAGAACAGACGGTGTCAGGCCGTCATTCCTCACAGTGGCAGTGACCGGGGTCCCATCCGCCAACTCCCGTCACTCCGGTCACTGCTCCGCCATCCCGGGTGCTGTGGCAACACTGTGGGGCCTGCGACGCGGGACGGGACACGCTCGGCACTGCTCCCGTTACTATTCTGCCAACCCCGGCCGTCCGGACCCGCCTCCTGCTTGGGAAGGGGTCCGGCGACGTCACGTGCCCCTCCAGAAAGGGGCGCTCAGCACACACAGATGGAGTCCCGGATCTCCCCCCTCGAGGTGTCCGGGACCTCCACGTGTCTTCCGGAACTCCTAGTGTGCGCGCCCGCTCTCCGACCAGGGGGTCCGGGACCGCCGCGTGCCCCGCTACCGCGGGTGCATGCAAGATCCTGACCTGCAGGGCCCAAAGAACGCCACCGCGCCGCATATGGAAGACCGTACACCCAACAGCGACGACCACACCGCCTGCAGGGGCTGGTAGGACGCCGGCGCGATCTCCGTAGAACCAAGGACGATATCCAGGACGACTGCCACGTCCGACGCCATGCCCCACAGTGTACATCCTACTGTGTTCGACTACTGTACCCCCGCGATTCGGGGGAAATTGACGATTTCCATACTCCCCTGCTCATGTACACCGCCCTCTTTCTGACTATAAAGGGGGGAGGCGGGCTTCCTTTAAGGAGGCTCTGACTTCTTTTTTGGACGTTCTAGACATCAGCGACCACAGTCACCCACACTCGCGATCATCGTCGCCTCTCAGCACCACTGAGCACACACCTCAACCGACTCCTCTTCTAGCAGAGACTTGGGAGCCTTCCTCCCTCTCTCGCCTTGCTTGTACCCCCTACTACAAGCACTCCAGGTGCAAGATAATACAGTGCCCTCGCACAACCCCTTTGCTGGACGTACGGCCCCGTGGCCGAAACCAGGATAAACCCGTGCGTTACTGTGTTGCCTCTTGCATCAACATTTGGGACGAGGAAACACGCAGCATTTACTAGTTGGGATCCGGGCCCCCGGGTCGGGACACCGACAAGTGTATAATCACGTCCTAATTAGGCTCATTAGATTCGTCTCACGATTTACAGTCCATTTGTATAATGTGATTTATTTTTCGACTATATTTAGCAGGGGCGAAGCCACGTTGGGCTTGCCGAGTGCATGTGCACCAGGGGAAAAACAAAGATTCAATGGTTAACATCTAAATTTTCCACGGAATGAGATTTTTTTAGACGTGTATACTGAGGTGTGCACTCGGGTCCACTATGCTCTAGCTTCGCCCTACACTATACAAGCAATTTACAAAAATTTTGCGTTTTGTGTTTACACCATCTAAACACGGCCTAATGCTACTGCTTATATACGAGATCTTCAGCCGTCCCAAGATCCGAGTACGCGTAGACGTGGAAAAAAAAAAGCGTGGAATGGATCAGCACAAGAAAATCTATAAAACTGGTCAAACTAGGAAACTAGGAGCTCACCCCCGTAAAATCACTACGCTCCGAGGACCAATTCGCAAAAAAACCCGCGTCCCTACGACCCTACCCACCCCGAATTCGATTTCTTCCTACCCTTTTCCTTTCCACGCGCACCACCATCCCCCAAGGCCCCCCATTCCCCCCTCCTCCACCCGCTCCCCCACATCCGCACCACCTCCGGCGAGCTCTCCACCGGCGGCAGCGGAAGAGCGGGGGTCTGATCCCAGGAGGCGAAGGAGCAGCGGAGCCGAGCGGAGGCCATGGGGCAGCAGCAGTTGATCTACGCGTTCGTGGCGCGGGGCACGGTGGTGCTGGCCGAGTACACCGAGTTCACCGGCAACTTCACCACCATCGCGGCCCAGTGCCTGCAGAAGCTCCCGGCCAGCAACAACAAGTTCACCTACAACTGCGACGGCCACACCTTCAACTACCTCGTCGAGGACGGATTCAGTGAGTAGCTTCTCTCCTTCCCTCCCCTGTCGCTCCGATCCGCTCGGTTCCGCCTGGATCTGCGCCGCCCCCGGCTCGATTCAGGGTTTTCCGCGCGACCACGCGTAGATCTCGCGGGGTTCGCTCGATCCGCTCGGTGGGGTCAGCTTTGGGTTAGATTTGACGGTTGCTTCGAGGCTAATCTGAGTCACGCGTGGTTGATTCTTAGGCTTAGCAATCCTAGGAGCTGTTTGGACTCCATTTTGAGTTTAGATGTGTTTTTTTCGGAGGGTCCGGAGTCGCTGTAAATGCTATTTTTAGGTCCCCCGGATATTTCTATGTATGATTGCATGGCACACGGCAGCAGAAAATATTGGCTCGTGTGGTGTGTTTTGTATATTGTCAAGGTCTGTATCATCCTGTATTTTAGCAAACGCTATCACATTTTTTGGGGGTTTTCTGGGTTCTGGGCAATGCTACAATTTGCCGGGTGTCTTGTGATGCCTTCGGTGAGGGATAAAGGCACTGATAATGCGTATCAGATGAAATGAAACTTGGAATAAGCTTCCACTTTTCCGTTTCTATTGGTGGTGGTGTTTAGCTAGATTGTATTTTTATTTGGTTGTCCCTTTGTTCTTAAATATATGATGTTTAGGACAAGCAAATTGGTATCATTTTTTAACTGACTAGATTGTCATAAACGTCATGTATTTAAGGATGAATCTGGTTAATATAAGAGGTTTCTGCCTGTTAGGTGATAAATGCTGTAATAGCAAGTTCCTAGTGCCTGATATGACTTAGATGCCCTGTCCCTATTTTAATAGTGTTGATCCCCGCAATCAAGGGCCAGGTAAGCAACCTGGTCACCTTCCTCTCCCTCTCCTTAGCTCTAAGGTAGAAGAAGAGCTGAGCTCTTCTGCACACACATACACTCTACTGTCTGCTCTCTGCGCTGGCTGAGAGCTGAACACTAGAATGTGGCAAGAATGAACTGCCTTTTCTCATTGCATTACATTCATATTTATACACCATTGCTACCTACTCTAAGGTGCTACTAGTTATGGCTAATAACTTCTATCACTATCTGAACATTAGTGGCCTAGAGCCATAAGTCAACAAAGGCTGCAAGTCAACAAAGGCTGCTAGCAAACTGCAGACTTCCTTGACCAAAATCAGAAAAGGGACAGTTGCAGATTAAGTCTTACATTACTTCCCATAATCCTACTGCTTAGCCCTGGACCTCATCCATGCTGATCATCTTCCTCAATTCCGAGAACCGAAGACGCCCGAGCGACTTGGTGAGGATGTCAGCGAGTTGCCGTCCGGTGTCGACGAACTCGATGACAAGGTGCCCCCCATCGACGCAGTCCCGAAGAAAATGGGACTTCACATCGATATGCTTGCTTCGGTCGTGAAAGACGGGGTTCTTTGCCAGCGCAATGGCCGGCTGGTTGTCCACCTTGAGTGCTGGCGGGCGAGCTTCAACGCCAGTGAGCTCACCCAACAGCCGGCGCAGCCAAACGACTTGGCATGCCGTGGTGGCCGTTGCAATGTACTCCGATTCACAGGTTGACAGCGCCACCACCTTCTGCTTCAGTGACTGCCAAGCCACCGGTGCGGTTCCAAGGGAGACGAGCACACCTGTGGTGCTCTTCCGTCCATCCACATCTCCAGCCATGTCCGCATCGCTGAATGACGTCAGCTGAAGCCCGCCGTGCCTGGGGAAGACGACGCCCATGTCCAGAGATCCCTGGACGTAGCGCAGCACCCGCTTGACTGCTGTCCAGTGGTCCTCCCGCGGGTCTTCGAGGAAACGGCTCACATACCCGACTGCGAACGTGATGTCCGGCCGCGTATGCGTCAGCCACCGCAGCCCGCCGATGATGCTCCGGTAACGCGTTGCGTCCACCCTCACCGCCGTGCTGTTCTTAGACAGCTTGATCCGCTCCTCCATCGGCGTCGCCATGGGCTTGCAGCCCGTCATCCCGGCCTGCTCCAACAGCTTGAGCGCATAGGCGCGCTGGCCCAGCGCGATGGAGTCCCTCCCCTGCTTTATCTCGATGCCGAGGTAGTAGGAGAGTGCGCCGAGATTGCTCATTTTGAAACGAGCCGCCATCTCGCATTTGAACGCTTCAATGTCCTGCGCCCGAGCTCCGGTGACGATCAGGTCGTCCACGTACACGCCGACGATGAGCTCTTCTGGCGCCCGTCGTCGTGTGTACAGCGCATGCTCGGTGGCGCAGCGTGCGAACCCAAGCTCACCCATGGTGGTGTCGAGCTTGGCGTTCCACGCCCTGGGAGCTTGGCGCAGCCCATACAGAGCCTTCCGCAGCCGGAGCACCTTGTGCTCTACCCCCGGCACCGCGAAGCCCGGCGCCTGCTTGACGTAGACCTTCTCCTCCAGGTCGCCGTTCAAGAACGCCGATTTGACGTCGAGGTGATGGACCTGCCAGTCCTTTGCCGCCGCAAGAGCTAGCAGCAACCGCACCGACTCCATCCGAGCCACCGGTGCGAACACCTCCTCGAAATCAATCCCTTCACGCTGCACAAAACCACGGGCAACGAGCCTTGTGCTTGACAATGGCGCCGCGCTCGTCCCGCTTTACCTTGTAGACCCATTTCAGGCCAATCGGCCGGCATCCCGCCGGCGGATCGACCAGCTCCCAGGTGCGGTTGTCCTCGATTGACCGCATCTCCTCCATCATGGCCTTCCGCCAGTCCGTGTCACGCTCCGCAACCGCGAACGTGGCCGGCTCCTCCGCGCTCATGAGCATGAGCTCTGGATCGGTGAGACGCGAGGCCAGCCCCGGCAGCTCTGCATCACCGATGACGTCGTCCACTCGCCTGAATCGGAGCTCCTCTCCGTCGTGGTAGGCATCCACGAACTCCGAGTAGGAGGACGGGGGGATGCGAACTCAGGATCCGCCGCCGCTGTCGGGGTCCCCTGTTCTGGAAAAACAGGGGAGGCTGGGGACGCTGAACTCGCCGCGCCAGGACTTGGCGGAACCTTAGCTGTGCCAGGACTTGGAGGCTCCACCGCCTCCGCTTCTGGCTCCTGCGCTGCCTCCTCTGCGCCACTCCGGCGCTCGATCACCAGCTGCTCGACGACGAATTCGCCCGTCAAGCCGCCGCCGGACCCCTCTGCTTCCCCTGCCGCGGGTGTGCTCCAACTACATGCCGCCACCTCGTCGAAAATGACATCCCGGGACACCACCACCTTCCCCCGGGCTGGGTCGTAGAGCCGATAGGCCTTCGTCCCATCTTCATAGCCCAGGAACACCATCTTGGTGCTCCGATCTTCAAGCTTCCCAAGGCCTGGCTTGACGGTCTTCACGTGCCCGATGCAGCCGAACGTGCGTAGGTACGAGACGTTTGGCTTACGCCCATACCACACCTGATACGGCGTTATCCCCTTCAGGGCCTTGGTCGGTGAGCGGTTCAAGATGAACACCGCCGTGCTCACCGCCTCGCCCCAGAATTCCGCCGGCATCGCCTTCGCCTTCATCATCGAGCGTGCCATCCCAACGATGGTTTGATTTCGCCGCTCGACTACGCCATTCTGCTGTGGCAAATATGGTGCCGTCAGTTGATGCGCCACCCCCTCTCCTGCGCAGTAGCTGGCGAATTCCACCGCTGTGAACTCGCCGCCACGGTCGGTTATGAGGACGCGCAGCCTCTTTCCGGAGTCCGCCTCTGCCCGCGCCTTGAAGCGCCTGATGGCCTCCGCCGCCTCATCTTTGCTCGTCAGGAGCTGCAGCCACATATACCGACTGCAGTCGTCCACGAGCAGGAGGAAGTATCTCCGACCACCATGCGTCGTCGGCGTGATGGGCCCGCACAGGTCCCCGTGGACCAGCTGGAGCACCTCCTGCGCCCGGTACTTGGCCGCCTTTGGGAACGGCAGACGCCTCTGCTTCCCGGCCAAGCAGCTGTCGCAGAGCTCGTCGACGTGCTTGATCTGCGGCAGCCCGGTCACCATCTTGCCCAGGCGTCCAAGCGCCTCAAAGCTCAAGTGGCCGAACCTCCCATGCCACAGCCATGGTTCCTCCGTGCATGCCGCCGCGAGACACACCGGCTGCTCCACCTTCAAATCCAGGAGATAAAGCCGGTTACGGGAACGTGTTACCTTGGCGAGAAGACGCCGTTCCCGGTCCCTGATGCTTAGTACTCCGGCCTTGACGAGCACCTCCGACCCGTGCTCATTCAGCTGCCCCAAGCTCACAATGTTTGAGCGCAGCTGGGGAATGTAATACACTTCCTGGAGTGCACGGTGCTCGCCGTTGCGGCACTTGAAGAGGACCGTGCCCTGCCCGCGGATGATGACCCGCGAGCCATCGCCGAACTTGACCGTCCCGGTCTTGCTTTCGTCGAGGTCAGAGAAGGCGGCCCTGCTCCCCGTCATGTGGTTGCTGGCCCCAGAGTCCAGGTACCACCTCTGCTCCAGCTCGTCGCCGACCGCGCCCAGCAACACCCGCGCCTCTGGCTCGTCAAGGTTGACGGGCTGCGGCGCAGTCCTCTGCCCCGTGTCCGCCTCCTCTGCTTCGCCATCCTTCAGCGCGCAGTACTGCGCCATCAACAGTGCGTGGTCGTCGTCGCTCTCTTCTTGAGCTAGGTGGGCCTCCTCCTTCTTCTCTTTCCGCTCCGGGCACTCCTTAGCCCAGTGCCCGATCTTGCCGCACTTGCGGCAGGCATCGGGGTCGAAGTTCTTCTTTTTCCCCTTCTCGCGCGGATTCCCGCGCGTCTTGTTGCCGCTGGCATACCCGCCGCGGCTTGAGGAGTTCTCCCCGGTCCGCCGCTTCATGCGCGCATTCCACTCCTCGGTGAGCAGCAACTTGCCGCTCTCCTGCCTCCGCTCCAGCGGCGCATCAGAACGCCCTTTGGCCAGGCGAAGTCGACCGACGACGTCCTCGAGCGAGACCTGATCCAGGTCCAAGGTGGCCTCGATTGTAACCGCCATCTGGCTGTACTTGGCCGGGCACGCGCGGAGCAGCTTGCAGACGACGTCGTCCTCCTCCAACTTCTTCCCCAGCGTTGCCAACTGGCTTGCCAACGACTGGAGTCGGAGCGCAAAGTCCTCCACAGCCTCGCCGTGGCGGAACTTCAGGTCGTCGAAGTCCCTGCGCAGCTGCTGCGCCTTGGCCCTCTTGGCTCGATTCGAGCCAACTCGGAATGAAGCCAGCATGTCCCACGCCTCCTTCGCCGTCTTCTTGTTGCTGATGGCCTCGTGGAACTCTGGTGGCGTGGATGACAGCAGTGCGTCCATGGCCTGGACGTCTTCATCCTCTTCTTTGGTGCCGACTTCCACGGCCGTCCAAAGCTTGCGCGCCTTGAGCCGCCACTTCATCAGCACCACCCACTCGCCATAGTTGGTGCGAGTGAGCTGCGGCCAGTCCCGCGAGCTCGTCTCCCGCACCGTCCTGATCACAACCTCCGAGACATCCTTCCCCTTGTCGCCTGCACTGGACGCCGGGGAGTTTTCGCCAGCCATCGTTCAACCGCTGGGCTAGAACGACACCGTACGGCTCTGATGCCACTTGTTGATCCCCGCAATCAAGGGCCAGGTAAGCAACCTGGTCACCTTCCTCTCACCTTCCTCTCCCTCTCCTTAGCTCTAAGGTAGAAGAAGAGCTCAGCTCTTCTGCACACACATACACTCTGCTGTCTGCTCTCTGCGCTGGTTGAGAGCTGAACACTAGAATGTGGCAAGAATGAACTGCCTTTTCTCATTGCATTACATTCATATTTATACACCATTGCTACCTACTCTAAGGTGCTACCAGTTATGGCTAATAACTTCTATCACTATCTGAACATTAGTGGCCTAGAGCCATAAGTCAACAAAGGCTGCAAGTCAACAAAGGCTGCTAACAAACTGCAGACTTCCTTGACCAAAATCAGAAAAGGGACAGCTGCAGATTAAGTCTTACAAATAGATTGCAGGTTGCTCTAGAACAAATATACCAAGTTATTGTGCAAGAGAAGTTTGGTGTAACTGTAAGTAACACTGCATACTACATAATAGAGGGTTTGTATCGTCATTGATTCATTGTGACCTGTGTGTTAGTTGCTAATCTTTATAATTGCTAGCCAAACGGAACACTTGGGGATATGTTTCTGCATATATTTAACATCCTCTAATTGGCAATCCAAATATGGAAGTTCTCTTATTTCCATTTTCTCAATAGTCCTCTTCTGTTAACCTGAATCAAATACCACTGCATTTAGATTTTGTTATCTCCCCATTGTGAAGGTTTGTCATAGGTTAACATATTGTTTGCTTTTCTGCAGCGTATTGTGTAGTCGCTGTCGAATCAGTCGGCCGACAAATCCCCATTGCTTTCCTGGACAGAATTAAGGAAGACTTCACCAAAAAATATGGTGGTGGGAAAGCAGCTACTGCAGCAGCAAACAGCTTGAACAGGGAGTTTGGGTATGTTGCTTGTCTTTTTATATGATATACTTGATCAACCAATCATGTGCAGTGCTCCCTTTTTAACGAATCTATTTTTCTTCTGTATCTATTAAAGATCAAAACTTAAAGAGCACATGCAGTACTGTGTGGACCACCCTGAGGAGGTCAGCAAGCTTGCCAAGGTGAAAGCCCAAGTCTCAGAAGTTAAAGGAGTTATGATGGAGAATATCGAGAAGGTATGGTATGAACTCACCCAAAAAGATACACATATCTGTATTATACTGGAAAAAGGGCGTACTCAGTGCCGTAGGCTTCCCGCAATGTGCGGGGTTTGGGGAAGGGTTGTCTTTAAGCCCCAAGCCTTACCCACACAAATGTGCAGAGGCTGGGGCTCGAACCCGGGACCTTCCGGTTACAGACGGTAGGCTCTACCGATGCACCAGGCCCGCCCTTCATTATACTGGAAAAGGCTGGTACTTAAATATTCTTCCTGATTCCGTATTGCAATTTTAATATTCAGGTTCTGGACCGTGGGGAGAAGATTGAACTGCTTGTTGACAAGACTGAAAATCTGCGTTCTCAGGTAATAGATTACTTTATAGTGTCATGCACAATTAGTTTTGCATGTAACTATTGCATATGTTCAATACGGTAATCATGCAATCGCCTTATCTACAAAGCTTATAAATGTATTGTTATGTTGATGAAAATTTCATATAGAAGTTAGTCTTTCTCATGAGAACGAGATATGTGTATGGCCTGGATACTTGCGCTTTATGTTGGAACTGTTATGTGTATGCACTAGAATAGGTGTTTCTTCATTAGTTGGAATTGGAACATTGCGATTGCTGTAACAGAGTTAAATTGTGGCCTGGATACCTGCGCTTTATGTTGGATTTGTTATGTGTGTGCACTAGAATAGGTGTTTCTTTATTAGTTGGAATTGGAACATTGCGATTGCTGTGACAGAGTTAAATTAATTGATTGAGACATCATGTTGTGATAATGCTGACTAGCTCTGCTACTTTTAAAGTGAAGGATTCATATTATGACATATGACTGTCTAAAGGACCATTAAATCATGTAGTTTACCAATGCCACAGTACCTGGCTGTTTCTTTACCTGCAAATAATTTGCTGTTTCCTGTTTGTATGTACGCCAAACTGCATGCCTATAACTTATTGTAATGAGAATCCAAAACTCTGCTTGCAGGCACAAGATTTCAGGCAGCAGGGCACCAGGGTGCGGCGGAAGATGTGGCTGCAGAACATGAAGATCAAGCTGATCGTCCTGGGCATCATCATCGCGCTCATCCTCATCATCATCCTGTCGGTGTGCCACGGCTTCAAGTGCGGCAAGTGAGGACGACGACGAGATGGGGAGTTTTTGCTCTGTTAGTGGTTGAGTCTGATTATTCTTGGTGATCACAGAGCTATCCTGATGCCTGTTCTGTGGTTGTTGATTGCTGATGGTTGGTCGGGGGAAGTGACTGGGTGATGGAGGTGTTCGAGTGTCGTGTAATTTTGGATGCTACTATTGTGCATGTATAGCTTGTATTGCTACCCTGGTCGGTCCCGCTATATCAGTAGAGGTTGTTACTACGTTTGCCCTTCAGATCTTGACTGTTCCACGGTGTGCTATAGAAATAGGAGCTCATTTTTCATCAGGGAGTTAAGAGTACGCAGCTATAGAAATACTAGCTCATTTTTCATCAGTGAGTTCAGAGTACGCATCGACCGCGGGAAGGGCTACGGGTTTGCTTTCTTGTATGCAGCTGCTTCGTGGATGTGGTGGAGTTGAATAGCTTGATGACTACTGGAGTCCAGCCTGAGGGAGTTGTACTCTTGTGTCTTGGACACAGCTCCTGTTCTGATGCTTTGCTTGAATCAGCCGTGGTGACAAGCTGCTTAGAATTAGGTTCACTGGGGACGTCAAGTGGATGCCCGCGCAATATTTTTGTCTCCCCCAGATGACCTCAGTCTCGGTGCCCCTGGCAGTAAAATTTGCCCGGTTGGTCTGCAAAAAAAAAATGAAAAGAAAAAATAAAAAAAATTGCTCCGTTGGTCGGTGACCCTGGCCCTTGGCATCTATGACTCGAATAGTCAGATGGTACCGGAGCTGGCAGGTCAACTACATCAAAACTGTACTGCTGCTCTGCTTGTAATGTTGATTGAGCTCGGGGTTAGCTGAGACGTGCCAGATTTGGTTCGAGCAGGCGGAGTTGGCAAGCGCGTGTCCACCTGCAGCGCGGGACCGGGGAGGAGTTGGCCAGCTGCAGCAAATCTCAGTCAGACCTGGCCCCCGTGGCGCCCCAGGCCTCCCAAGCTGGAGTGCCATGCTTTCAGGTAGAGCTGCTCGCTGTTTCCGTGCCGTGCGAGGTCACGCGCGGCAACTGCAAAGGAGGCGTCGAGGGAGCGGCGTCACGGGCCGTCGGGCGCACGGCGCCTTTCTTCAGGCAGGTCCGGCCGGCCCGGGTCTCCTTCCAGCCTTTACATGATGGGCTTAGCTATCTAATCGAGGTGGTCGTGAGTTGTATGATTCGGTTGTCGAAACAAGCTAGAATGGGCCAGTCTAGGACTCCAACACTGGTGACAAAACTTGGATATAATATGTACTCCCACCCTTGCTCCAGCAAACTTGGATTAAAATCATTTTTACATGTCGAGTTTCGATAATTTTTCTTTGGATATAACCTGAGCTTCCATGTTTGAAGATGGCGCCAGTTTGCTAGTGAATACATACCGAAGATTTATGAGGTCATTTATTCATGGCAGAGGAGGCGGAACAGATTCTCTAGGAGTGTAAATTGATGCTTCTGGGCCTTTAATCATTTTTAGCTAATGTTTCAAAATAAAATCTATTCTAAAGCAGTAATACAAAATTTTAAACTAAAAAAAAAATAGAAGTGCATCTAAATATACTACTCCCTCGTGTTCTAGAGCAGCTGGGCCACCCTCGTAAAGCCAGAGGCGCCGGTAAGGTAAACAAACAAGATGACACGGTCATAGCATTAGCACGAAGCTGAGCAAATCCTCGGAATAGAAAACAAGCCCAACGCATCTTGAATTCTTCTTGATCATTGCACGAACTCGACCGATCGATCAGCACACTCTACTAGTACACACATACACGGTTACCGAGACGCACGTATACGCGTGTATATATACGTACATGACGTAGACATACGAGACCAGATTACGAGCTGCGGCACACGCGTACGGGCACCTTATTATTACACGCACACACGTCACGTAGCCACGTAGGCACACGACGTTGCAGCTCTAGCCATGCGCGCGCGCGAGCACCTTACGGCACGCCGCCGCCGCCGCCACCGCCGCCGAGGCCGCCGCCTCCACCGAACCCGCCGAACGGGCCGGCGCCGGCGACGGCCCCGCCGAACGGGCCGAACCCCGCGACGCCCCCGCCCAGGGGCCCGTGGACGCCGCCGAAGAGGCCGCCGCCGCCGGTCCGGCCGCCGAACACGCCGGCGGTCTTGGCTTCCTCCACGGCGTTGGCGGTGGCGCTGTCGTCTCCGTCGTCCCCGGCGACGGCGGACGCGAAGGTGGCGGCGTCGTCGCAGTCGCCGCGGGGCGCTCCTCTCGCCGCCGCCGTGGCCGCGGCGAGGCAGAGCAGCAGGGAGGCGGTGAGCCACCACTTGGCTGCCATTGCTGGTGGCGACTAGCTAGCCAGCTAGCTCTTCGACTTCGAGGTGTCTGCCTGTCTGAGGTGAGGACAGTGGCGGGGGTTTTAAAAGGGGAGAGGAGGAGAGTGACAGGTGACGGGCAGTGGCAGCAATCAATGGCGCCCAAGCCAGTAGCAGTTCAGCAGCTGCCATGGCGTAATAAATCGGAGACGAAGAAGTAGATGGATCGACGAGCAGGGAAGTTATGGCGAGAGCAGAGAATATGGCAGGGCTATGCGAGGTGCTGCAGAATGCCGGCAACAGTTTTTTTTTCCCGGTCTAGCGCTCGGAGGTTCGATAATTTTTTTTATCGGAAGCTCTGTCGCAACATCAATAACACACTGTTGCAACATTAAAAAAATAATTTCTGCAATATTAAAAAATACATACTTAAATGTATCACAATATTTGAATAGAAAGAGCGAAATTCCCGCCGCAACACCTTAGCTTTTGATTCATGCAACATTCGTTAAAAAATAGTAACATGTACAAAAATTGTTTGCAACATTGACACTTACCTCTTGGAATATTCAAAATTATATATTACAACATTAAAAATTACAAATTGAAAACATCGAATAAAATTCAATAACCGTTGCAATAATATATAACGTACTTCGCAACATCTAAAAAGAATCATTGCAACATCTCAACTAGACGTCGTAAGACTGCATAGAGGGACGAGGTCAGCCTGCGCGCGGCGGGGCGCGCAGGGCCGCCCATGGCCTCGCAGGCGGTGAGGGGTGGCCGAACATCAGGCGGGCGCTCACAGGGGCTGCGTGGGGCCACGGCGAGGCTCGCCAAAGGGGCCGCAAGTGTGGGGAGACTCGGAAACCAGACGTTCTACAGACGGCTGATGGCGGCAGCGGAGCTCGTCGGCGGAGAGGTCCTGCAAGGCGGCGAACCGTATGGGTGGGGGCTCAAATCGGTCGAGAAGGGAGAGAGGAAGCTGTAGTTGCGAGGAATTTAAGAGCGGCTCACCGAAGGCGGTGGATTTTGCGGCGGGGCGGCCATGGTCTCGCCGGCTGCGAGGGGCAGCCGAAGCTCTGCTCGCGGCGGGGGCTTGCACAGACGGTAGCCTGCGTGTGGCGCGGGTGGGCGGCGTGGGTGCCCCATGGCGAAGGGCGGCACTGGAGGCTGGTGCATGGGAGGCAGCAGCAGCGGCTTGAAGAAGGCGTGGGCAGCGGCGTGCTCGTGGGTCGGCGTCCGATGGATCAGACGCTGATTCCTAGCATTTCCGTTTTTTCTTCAAATATTTGCGCCGTGTTTTACCATCCTTTCTAATTTGTGCATCTATGACACAAGGATAATATTTGGTGAAAACATGGAAACAGAAGCCCATGAATGAAAAATTGGGGCTTCAATTCTTTTCTTTGAGCTGTCTCCGCTCCAATTTTTTTTACCATTGGATCAAGATCGGACGGTGGATCTTCCTTGCACAGTTCACCTTCTACTTCCGACTTCCTTCTTCCTCGTGCGCCACCACCCCCGCGCCGCCCCGCCTCCCCAACCGCAGGCGTAGGAGGAAGTCAGACCAGAACTTAAACCAATTGCAGTCAAGGACACAAGAAGACTGGTCAAGGCAAGAATATATCAATCCCAAGATGAAGAAGGTTCATCAATCCTTTAACCATGGAGACACACAGGGTCTGATACTCTGTAGTCTTCCTCTCACAACTTTAGGGTGTTTTGGGACTCTTTGAGCTGTTGCTAGAAAAGGATCCATGATGCTTTGGCAGTTTTGGAGCCTCTTTGTTTTTCTTTAGCTCGCCCTTTAACATTCCATCTACCTTTTATATTCTTCCTATGCCTGCCTCTTGCTTGTCAATTCTTTTATTGCCGATTTTTAGGACGGGGTTAGTTGTATAGCATGCATGGATATATAACACCTTTTCAAATCAATTATGAAAAAAATATCTTGATGTTTTACAAAAAAAGAATGACATGATATTAAGGAACTCAAATAACAATGATGCCGAACTCTAATCTGTCACGTTTTCCTGGATACGTTCTGTCGCAGTGAAAACGATGAGGTTATTTGCAAGCTGAGCAGTGCATGCTAACAGATATGCAAATCGAAAGCATCTTTAGCAAGTGCCAAGTGGGTCTACTTTGCATTTGTACACCGCAGATACCAGAATGGATCGGATTTGGATCACATCCCATCACGAGATAGATAACAAACAAAGCTTTGGAAAAGATTGGTTATCTCATCTCTTTACCTGTTCCACTATAGCAAACTTGCATTGTTCTCTTCCAATCAATACAACAAGGAAACAAACATAGAGATAAAAAGAGAGAGAACAAATACTTCTACAAACATGTGCAAAGCTAAACAAGTAATGAAATAAAGGAGCTCTGTGCCCATACCTCACTACCCAACCTTTAATTCAATTTGATACCTGTATTTTGTCAGAGGGAAGCTTGATAGTGCTGTCTTTTGAGTCTTTCAAAACCACCATCACTAAAATGATTTTTTTTTCCAAAATCGAAAGTTTGTATGCCAAAAAACATCATAAATAGCAGTGCTTAGAACATGACACGCCACCCTGCCCTAGTTACACTAGCATCCTGGCCAGGCCCACCACAGATGCAGCTCTGACCCTTTCTTCTTGCAACACAATGATCATATCCAGAGCAAGTACGTACTAGGGAAACTTCCATTCATCGGAGTGTGTGCGCTGCAACCTATGCTCGGCCTGGTGATCTTCCTGACTCTCCAGCTCCCCTGAAAGAATGCAGAAGTGTGAGCCATTTGCAAGAGAAAGGGAATGTATTGGAACACCAAGAATTGTTGTGTTCAAGGTATGCAACATTAACTAATACTAGCTAATTAACAATAGAATAGTAGTATGTACTTTGTTTGACTGCCTCAAATGATTCTTGACTAATCATTGAGTATGATCAGTGCATGCAGGGTACTCATTAGGGGAGTTGGGCTAGATTTGCCTTTGTAAAGTGTTAACTTAATAATGTCATCATGGGAGCAGGGAACATGTTGGGGCAATGTGGACAAAAGCGCTATCATATTTCCATTGTTGCCATTTTGGTATATTTTATCATGAACTCGTGACATCTGAATTCTGAAATGAAAAGTACATTTTACAGTTGGATAGAACGAGATTTACTCAATAAAAACTTATAACATGGATGCCTTGTTTAGTAAATCAATGCTTGCCGAGCCTATAGTGAAAACAGTGAAAAAAGCACTGAAATCAGCATTTTTTTTGAGGGCACTGAAATCAGCATTTAAGCAGGGCATTTTTTACTATAATTTGTCACATTTGATTTAGTCTACGCCAAAAACATGAGAAAGACAATTTATTAGGAATTAGGGGTCCTTGGTAGGACATGATCAAGAAACTATATACCATGCTCTTCTCATATTCTGCCTTTTCGGCATTTGGTTTCAAATGAGAATCTCAAGAGGTCCATGTAAGAACATGACCATACTTGAATATCATGTCCTTACTGCTTTTACACTTTGGTGAGATACTGAGATGTATAGAAGGGCATGAAGATAGGAACTTGATTTCTAAGTTGAAACATGCCAAGCTACTAGTATTCAGCCTGAATTTTTTTTCTTGAAGAAAGTCAAGAGCTTTCCCTAAAAAAACTAAAAAAAGAAGAGAGTAAGAGAAAGCTGCACATGCCATGTTTGCATGCAAGAAAGAGATGGTACCTGTTGTGGATTGGATCCGGTCCATTGGGCACCCTCCTCTTGCTGCTGCTCAAAGGATCTTCACCATCCCTCAAGTCCTTCAGTGTCCTCTGATCAGACAACCCTCCATTGGTTCCGATCACCATCCTCCTACCACCTACTGCAGCGAAGCTCACCGGGAGCGATGATTTCCCACTACTACTCTCCATCACAATAGACACCAAAACAAGGCCCCCAAGCAGGATGATGGCCACCGCAACCACCGATGTCCACCTCGCAGACCCAGCTGGCCTGCTCATAATCCAATTCTACTTTCAGTTACAATCCTGTACTGCCACTACCCTTCTACGAGCTTCTCATGAGGTGGTGCAACCATACAAGCGCAAGTCCATTCCTCAATGAGAGACCACCTCTCACAATATATTGTGGAGAGGCTGTGTGTTTTCTTCAGAGTTTTTGTTTCGGCAGCAGGTTCTGATGTGCTTTTGAAGGGTCTCTAATGTTGGGGGCCAGGGTAGAATCAAAGCAAGCCAGCAGCCATGGCCTTCTGTTGTCCTTTGCCTTTTGAGTTATGTATTTTCTCCCTTTCCTTTTTTATTTTTTCTCTGAGATCTTTGAATGGTAAAAGAGAATGAACAGGAGTTTCAGATGTCAAGCTGGCAGTGCTTTCTGGTCCATGATTACACCTTGGTTATCCTTGAAATACAACTAAGGTTAGAAGATAACCTAGATTAAATGGAAGTGATTAGAATAATGAAATAAAGGAGAGATGTGATCTTTGAGCAAATCTAGGAGGAGGCGTGACAGGTGAGAGATTGCACTGGCAAAGTGAGGCGCAAAAGCAGCATCAAAGTGAGTAGTGAGCAGCACCATGAAGGAATACACATCTCCATGCCACTACTTTCAGGTGATATGTCACAATCCTTTTCATTGGATCTTGAATTCTTGACTATGCATTACATTTTCACTTTCAGTCCCGAGGAAACATTGTGCTGAAGATCCATTCAATTTGAATTTCATGAATAAAAAAGCTTGAGATGTGATTTGTCCACAATTATCTTTTTTTAGCAAACAAAGCTTTTTTGAACAAAAGGAAAGCTGAGGCAGGTGGGAAGGTCCACACAACTTCTATGTTGTGGAAAGTGCCAAAGGAGTTGGTTATTTTTTAGGCAGCCTGACACACTGGCTGGCTGTCCTGAAATCCACTGTTATGAAAGGCAACAAAATTAAAGTGGAACATGGAGTTGCATTGCTGCCACTGCCAGTGGTAGGGAAGATTCCATTTCTTCTGAATCAGTAAATGCCAGAAGTTACTTCATCTTCCCTTGCAGTAACCATTGAAATGCCTTGTTTGGTTCTTACCAAGATTTCTAGCGCACGCAAGCCGAGAAAAGAATCTCACATGCATGGAGTACTAAATGAAGTCTATTTGCAAAACATCTTCAGGGATGGGCGTAACTTTTCGTGACGAATCTAATGACGGTAATTAATCGATGATTGGCTGGAGTGATGCTACAGTAATCATCCTCTAATCACGCGGTCAAAGGTCTCATTAGATTCTTCAGGATCACTAGGGGGTTCTAAAATTGGTTTTGTAAACTGACTTTGTTTGACACCGTAATTAGTGGTCAAAGTGTTGATTTCCTAGCATGCTAGGAAACCAAACAAGGCCAAAGGCTTCATCTTCCCTCCCAGTGAACTTGACGGTTTAAAAAAGAAAAAGGAGGTTTCTATCACCACCACTGTTCACTGTCTGAAAACTAAAATACCGCCTCATTTTATCTGAAGAAAACTTTCTCTAGTTATGTACACATCAAGTATAGTTTAAGAAAGTGATTGCAATACTGCATTTTGAAAGAAGTGTAAAACAGCCTATGAATCACAAACTTTGCAGCTCTTCCGGCACTGGCCAGGCAACCCCTCGGTGCCTACCATGTACACCAGGTTCTTCCCGCATTCACCCGCCGCAGCCCATTGCGCGCAATGCTCACTCTTGTCAGTGCAACCTTCAGTCTCCTCGCCCGGGACCGGGGAATTCTCGTAGGACCTGACATGGATCCACTTTGGTGCAGACCATTTCTCGCCTTCGATGACCGGGCAGCTCCCATGGAGGCTGAGCGGGTCCGGCACCCCATTGACGTGGAGGCTGAAGAAGAGCACCGCGTCACCTTTCACCGGTTTCACTGCAACAAACAATCAACCTTGTTAAGCCCAAAGCCTCAAACTTCAGGCTTTCATAACTTCAGAGCCTCATGCTTCTGTTCTTGCAGGCAGACATGGCACAACATTCTGGAACCATTTAAAGGTGCCATATTTTGAGTTGTGAGATGAAGGATTACACACCTGCCAGTCCTTTCCGTGCACAGCCAGAGAAGGTGTCATCCTTGAGCTGAGACTCCCACCCCTGCATCAGTTCGAACCGGCAACGTCAGTATGCCACAACGATTCATGAAGCACCTGGGATGGGAGTGGACACACCAAGAACATGGAACCTGTCCATTACCTTGGCGTTGGGGAAGACGGTCTCACCTCCCTTGTCGACGGTGGAGTGGTGGACAGGTACATGAGCACGGTGGCGTAGCGGTGGCCTCCCCGGGCCTGGTTCACCTTGTCGTGGAAGTAATCGAAGTGCGGCTCGTGCTTCTGGCCCTGCTCGTACCGGAGGATCTGAATGTTCTCAGCTTTCTCTGATGAAATCACCCGTTTGTTAAACCTGAACTTGAATTTACATTCTGAATAGAAGTAAGCAAATCTGAACATGCTGTTTCACCTTCTGGAAGAAACGTCCATGCTGCAATCCTCTCTTCAATCCTGGTTACTACCGGATCCTTCGCAAAACACAAAAACAGAAAAAAAACATTGACATCACTTATAGAACAGGATGTCATCCATTGATCCATTGTATTTATTTTTTTTTTTAAAAAAACTTCCATTGCATAATTCAGCAATAAGTTCTTAGCCATTTTTGCTAAAAAACTGGTCCCGGCTGCGGCAAAGCATTGCTGTGGCAGGGAGCATCAGCTGCAGCAGCCATGGACCATGGATGGCAACCCGTCCCTGCAACCCGTGTAACTGCTGCGCAGACGGGATCGGAGCCAGTGGTCCACCGGCGACTGACGCCGGCCTGGATGGTTACGGGTTGCCGGGGGCGTGCCGGCCACCACAGTCAGTCAGATTCAGAGCAACGCGCCGGCCGGTGGGTAGCAGCATTGACCTTGCAGAGCTCTTGGCGCCACGGTCGGCAGGCCGGAGGCGTCAGACGTCGTCGGGATCGAGACGGCGTCCGTGCTCCAGAGATCGTCGCGAGGACAACTGTGAGAACCGAACAATTTAATACTATTTTAAACGAACCGCCAGTCATCATCTTCCAGATAAGAGTTAACACGTGCCTACCAGAGAGCGTGCCACGTGTTACCTCACATCTAGAGACACGAATAACCGACACGTCATTCGCCTAAAATAATATTAAATCCGGTAGTCCCGGTATGTATTCCAACATACGTCCAGAATCAGCATATACACATACCGTTTACAATCGAATACATCGCCAATGACCCACAAAGAGCAATTTTACATTACCAGAGTTCGAAACTTAATATTACAAGTTCAATATAGGAAGGTTCAAACTAATCTCCATTATAAGCCTTGGGCTCACGGAAGTCATATTATACAGAAACTTAAAGATTATTATATTTACATGCTCTCACGGTGTTCGATTACGTAAAACCTACTACGATGATGATGTCTTACTCAAGGACACCATCCCAGCCTCAACGACCTACTCCTCCCCCGCACCCGGATCGGCGGGGTAGAAGTGGCCGAACACCACTTCTGGCTCACCTGCAACTAGGGTTAGAAGCACCCTGAGTACAAAGGTACTCACAAGACTTACGCGATTAAATAAACAAGGATCATGCAAAGGCTCAAGTAAAAACTTTAAGGTTAAGTACTTATTGCATAAGCATTAGCTCTCTAAACTAACACCTAGCAAAAATTAATTATTGTTGCCCGAACCCCCATAATTTTAATAGATCATATTAAGAAAACATAGTTATTCCCGAGTTGCTAAAATTCATGGAGAAGTGGCCTACGCCACCACAATTGTAGCACGGCCCCTTTGCGGAACACCTGTGTTGCTCCAATAGGCATTGACCGGCCTAGGAGCTTGTCCTTGAGGAGGTTGAGGGTGACGCACAATCCACATAGGACGGGGAGGTTGAGCACCCGGTGCCCGAGGTGGAAGAGGATAAGGCCCCAGACGTGGACGTGAGGAGCTACCGCCTGCCGAGGTAGGAGCAGGACGCTTGTTCTTTGCCTCAAGATTCTTCATCTTGTGCTCAGCTCTGATAGCGATATTCACCAAGTCATTGAAGTCTTCAAACTTGGTAGTGGAGAGCTTGTCTTGCAATTCTTCAGAAAGGCCATCATACATGCGTTCTTGCTTCTTGGCATCAGTGGCCACTTCTTCAGGTGAATATTGGGAGAGGGTGTTGAAGGCATTGACATAGGTCATCACATCCCGATTTCCTTGAGTAAGATTCAGAAATTCTTTCTTCTTAATGTCCATGATACCATTAGAAATATGGAAGGAGCGAAAAGCTGTGCGGAACTCTTCCCATGTGAAGCGGTGGTTAGCAGGGTGAGATGCCTTGAAATTCCGCCACCAAGTCCCAGGGGCGTCATGGAGTTGATGAGCAGCAAAAATAACCTTCTCATATGGCTCACACTCAATAAGTCCAAACTTCTCTTCAATGATATTGAGCCAGAAATCCGCATCAAGAGGATTCTTGGAGCCACGAAAGATGGGAGGATTGGTACGGAAGAATTCTCCGAACCTGTTCACTTGAGGCTCAGCCCTAGGGCCATGATTGCCGGCATTGCCCATCTGATTGACTAGATGCGCCATAAGTTCAGTTTGCCGGGCCAAGACGTCCGCGAGGCTTGGATAAACGGGAGGATTAGGAAGGTGAACCTCGTTGTTGCGGTTATTATTGCCAGCCGAACCATTGGCACCATCCCTCTCGGTTCCCGAACGCAACACCATCTTGTTAATAAACAAAACGGTTAGCGGTCAGGAATGAAAGATGGAGAATGATACTCAAAGGCAGGGTGGAAAGACAATGTGTAGATAAAATCTAACACATAACCAATACTAGAATAACATATCTAAGGGAAAGGGTAGATTTGGCCTACTAAACTTAACAAGAACGAGTTCAGCGAAATCTAGACCACGACACATTAGATTGGTTAGATGCAGATTTGAAAACCAAAAGAAAGTATGCATGCATGCGAGGTATGAATGCAACATGACGTTTCCTCACATCGTGAGCATGCCTTAATGTTCTAGCACTCACTTACGACCCGAAACAACCGCATTGCCCAGCAGCGCTACAACCCTCCTATTAGCACTTAGGACAATGGGTGATTCTCACCTTCTCAACCCCGATAAAAGGCTTAAAAGGTTTCCAGCAGGTGAAAGGGTTTTCCTACGCTCCCGCTACTAATGAAGACAAGAGGAGTTAAGCATATCTTAATTAAACAAGTGAAGCAATAAGGGAGAGTTAGCTCTAAGACGAAGGAAGAAAGGTAACATTTCACCTTAGGTTCAAATTTTTAACAAAAGTAAATCTTAGTGCAAGTGATAAAATTTTATTTTACCCACACCCTACTAAGCAAATTTTAGTTTCACTTTATGGAACCTCGGCTCTGGTACCCGTTGTGAGAACCGCCCAATTTAATACTATTTTAAACGAACCGCCAGTCATTATCTTCCAGATGAGAGTTAACACGTGCCTGCCAGAGAGCGTGCCACGTGTTACCTCACATCTAGAGACATGAATAACCGACACATCATTCGCCTAAAATAATATTAAATCCGGTAGTCCCGTTATGTGTTCCAACATATGCCCAGAATCAGCATGTACACATACCGTTTACAATCGAATACATCGTCAATGACCCACAAAGAGCAGTTTTACATTACCAGAGTTCGAAACTTAATATTACAAGTTCAATATAGGAAGGTTCAAACTAATTTCCATTACAAGCCTTGGGCTCACGGAAGCCATATTATACAGAAACTTAAAGATTATTATATTTACATGCTCTCACGGTGTTCGATTATGATAAAACCTACTACGATGATGATGTCTTGCTCAAGGACGCCATCCCAGCCTCAACGACCTACTCCTCCCCCGCACCCAGATCGGTGGGGTAGAAGTGGCCGAACACCACTTCTGGCTCACCTGCAACTAGGGTTAGAAGCACCCTGAGTACAAAAGTACTCGCAAGACTTACACGATTAAATAAACAAGGATCATGCAAAGGCTCAAGTAAAAGCTTTAAGATTAAGTACTTATTGCATAAGCATGAGCTCTCTAAACTAACACCTAGCAAAAATTAATTATTGTTGCCCGAACCCCCATAATTTTAATAGAACATATTAAGAAAACATAGTTATTCCCGAGTTGCTAAAATTCATTCCAACATGTCCGCACTTCTACGAGGAGTTCATGGGATAAAGAGCGTGCTCATAACCGAGAGCGCGGCAATTCGAATTGATTATAACCTTGTAAGGGTGTGCTACTTTACCCACACGACGCAAGGACCATGCGACTCACCCAACCGGCCAAAGTTGGATAAGGGGGTACTCGCGGCAACCATTCCCAACATGGCTCGATCATTGAAATTTTCATACCTAGCTTACGAGTAGAGACTTAGTTTCCACCGGGGCCATCTCTAAACTTTCCTACACATAGGTCCACCCGGGGGACACCTCTAAGCCTCTCTGCATAGCCCTTAGCCACGTATCTAGGACTGCACATTAATGATCAAGTCAAAGAAGGTAATTAGCTTATCCGTACCATTATGTTGGATATGTGGTAGCACGGAAAGGTGCTCAAAACCGACGTCATCCACGGACGGTCCTTAATCGGTCCAAACGGACTATGCCTACGAGACTCTATTCTCTAGGCCCTACCATTCCGCTCGAACCTCGAGGCTACCAAACCCTTACCAACCAAACCGAACCGGTGCGATCAAGGGTAACCGGTAAAGGTGATCCTCCAAACTATTCCTGTCTAGTGAGCGATATAAATACTCTAAGCAGGGCTAAGCATCTGGTCAAGTTAAGTAATTAACTAACTAACTAGTGCCAAGAACAAGGATAACAAATCAAGAAAGGATAATGCACGCAGATAGGTACAAGAATGCAATACATACGTAATACACATATAACCCCCAACATTACCCGGTGAGATAACTATCTAACTCAGATTAAATAGGAGAAAGGAATCATGCTTAGCTGCTTGCCTTGATTAGCTTCAGGCTCGACCGCGAACGGGACTCCAGGCTCGGGCTCAACAGACTCGGTGGGCTCCACGGGTTCGACCTCCGATGGTTCGGTCACTATAATGCATGAATGCAATGCAAGAAATAAGAAATGAACTAAACAACAAGCATAAATCATGGAATAAATTGAGCATGCAGAGAACAATATAATAAACTCATGAAAATTGAATTTGCAGCAAAAGCATTTTCTTATAATTAATCATAAATATATTAGTTTTCAGGGTTCAAAAAAAGATAAATTGGAAAATACATACAAACTTATCTAAACTAATCCAAGAAAATTATCTTAGATACTAGGCATGAAAACAAAGCTAACAAAACTAGTTTTACTATTTTCTCATTTTCCAGCAAAAAGTTCTATATTAAACCATTTTCAGACAAAGCATAAGAAAACAAGCTAAAACTTTGATAAACAGCAAGGAAGCATGTGAACAAGTTACACCACTGAAGACTACACCTCACAAGGAATCTAACAAAATTTAGTTTGAAATTTTTAGAGCAATACTCAAATAACTAAGCATTAAGCTCATTTTTGCAAAATAAAACTATAGATAAATTTACAGCAAATTAACATACAAAACATTATTTTTTCCTAAGTGTATCTCAGCGATACGAACCCAACAAAACAAGTTTCGTATTTTTTCCGAGGTTTGTAGAATTTTCTATGCATTTTTCAACATTGCCGCACAAATCAAGAAACCCTAAACGCTAGATCCACCCCACGGCCAGCCAGCCCTGAGGCTGACAGGTGGGGCCCACGGGCCAGCGGCCCACCAGCCCGAGTCAAGGCCAACCAGAGGCCTTGACCCGCGGTGGGGCGCGGCCAGGGCGTGCTGTGGGCGCGGCCACGTCGTCGCGCGTGCGCGCGCGCACGCGGCGACGGCGAGCGGCGGCGGCGCGAGGCGGCGCAGCGAAGCGAAGCCGGAGCAGGGCAAACGGTGCGTGCACGGGGTGGAGGCGACGGCAGCGAGGCTCACCAGCGGCGGCGCAACGGCGAAGGGCGGTGGCAGGCGAAGGAGCTTGCCGGCGGCCCTGCACGGTGAATGAAAAGGCCGGATGAGGAGGGGAACGGGTCGAGGAGAGGGAGGAGATGCTACCTGAGGAATCGGAGGGAGGCCCACCAAGGGCGGTGAATCAGCGGCAGCAAGGAGCTCAGGCCGGCGTCAATGGTGGAGGGGGACGAGAGCTAGGGTTTGGGGCCGGTCGAAATGGAGACGGAGAGGGCGAGCGAGCGGACTCGGCGCGGATAAGGATGCGCCGAATGAGGTTCGTCGGTGGCGGCGACGCACGACACGCGGCACGGGGAATGAGGATGGCCAACGCGTGGACTCGCGCGATGTGTGCATCGCCCGCCGAAGCAGAGAAGCGGCAGACTGTCCGGGCCTTCATCCTGACTGTACGGTAGGGGTCGTGACAACGACGAGGCCCCAAGGAACAGTGGGTTCCAGTGCCCGGCCACAGCAACCAGAAGTGGCACGCGCAAGCTCGGCAATGGCAAGTGGGTGCGGGAGGGTGGGTCTCTACCTGGTGCTTGTCGAGGAAGGTGCCGGAGCTGGTGTGCACCTCGCTCATGACGCTCTTGCCGGAGTCGTCCGCCACCATCGACCGCTGAACCTTCTTCTTCCCGAGCCCCACGAGGTAGTCGCACTCGGCGTCGGAGAGGAAGCCCCTGTACACAAAAATCCTTGGCTGCCACGAGACAGCCTTCATGCGTAACGAGTTGAACGGCGGCACCGGTGCGACGCCCGCCGCGGCTCCGTCGACGACGTCGGCGTCGCCCAGGAGGAGCACCGGCACCACGGCGGTGGCCGCCAGGAGGAGTGCCAGGACCAGCAGCACGCCACGGAGGCGGAGCTTCATGGCGGTGAACGGTCACAGGAGAAGGTAAAATTAAAACTGAGCTCCGCTCAGGCCGTATCTATCACTGGCTACTGCCGGCGGCGGTCACCGGCAAGGCTCCGCTCCGGCCGCCGGCTTTATACGGGGCGCGACAAGGGAGCTCTTGACCTGACTGGCTTAGCTTCCAAGGTGTTCCTGTGGGTTCCTCGTGCGCGATACGTCGGCGGCCGCCGGGGTTTTGCGGCGGCCGGGTCGCTGGAGTCGTGCGCGCGATCGCTGGTTTCCGTTTCTGGGCGCCGCGCGTGCCATGCCCACGGCATGGAGGGAATAAAGAAAGAAACCAAACCGGGGAAGGAAACTGACACGGCGGTGGTGGTGCGGACCCGTAGTTTGCCGGGACGGCCGCCGGGAGAAACCGGGGGAGAACGGCGGGGAGGGGGAAACCGGCGGTGAATTTTTCTGTGCGCAATTAACCTTTCCCCCACTGCGGCGCGCCACCGGCCGGCAAGGTTCGAGTTGCAGCGAGCAGCGGCAACCAAGTTCGTTTCGCAGGTCGCGGATCCAAAAAGGAAAAGAGCCCCAGCGTCAGCACCGCGGGATGTTACTATCGTGGGTGGTGAGTAGTTTGTCAAGTTTTGATAAGGAATTCTTGCGCCCGCGTCACCCCCCGCGTAGGGCGACATGGGCAGACGCCCCCCACCAGCCGCCGCCGCCGCCCACTTCCCCGCTCCCCACCGCCGCGCCGCCGCCGGAGCCGGCCGCCGGAAGCCCGCGCGGCCCGCAAGGACGGCGACGGCGGGGCAACTTCCTCTCCTCTCCCAACGTTAGGCGGGCGCTACTACTACTGGTCGGAGGGGGACGCCACCGGGGGCATGGTGGTGGCGCCGGCGAGGCTGGATTTGGTGGCCGCGGGCCCGGATTTGGCGACGGTGCGGTCGTCCAGCGCGGCGAGGTGGCCGGACGGGTCCATGGAGAGGAGTGTGCAGGGGCCGTGGTAGCCACCGCCCATGCCATTCTCCATGGACAGGGTGGTGACGAGGTCTTCCCCGATGGCCGGCTGGTGGCGCGATGGGTGGCTGGTGCCAAGGGGGCGCCGCGGCGCGTAGCTCCGGTCGACGATGACCATGGCGGTCCGGCCTAGGGCGTGAGGTCCTAGGCGGTCCTAGGCCTAGGGCGTGCTGCTCCGGCCTACGGCGGGTGTGGTAGGGGTCTGGGCTGCGGTCGCGGTGGTGGCAGGAGCGGTTGTGACGCGGCAGCGGCTGCCTGCGGGTGTTATCGCCATAAATTAACAGGGTTAATTAATGGGCCGCGAGCAAGTTGGGCTCAAAGCAGGAACTAAAGAAAGCTTGTGAATCGGCTTTTGCGTGAGTGTTTGGGCCGTGTGGGCCATGTATCTTTAGATTTAGTTCAGTTTGGGTTAGGGATAGAGTCCGATTTGGACGCGTTAGTTTAGATTGTTTTCCAAATCTCCGGACTATAAATATGTACCCTATGATATTCGTAAAGGAGAGACAACGCCATCACGTCTCGCAACAACAATTCTCGGCGCACCACCACCCATAATCCTAGGGTTTCATTCAAGTAAGCGCCATGCTGCCCTGATCACTTCTTATGATCAGGGCAGCATTGTTCTTACTTTTACCTTGGTATTACTCGTACTGAAGTGTTTTTATGGCGAGTAATGCTAGTTATCCCGATGTTCGTAGCATGACCTTTAGTAGATCTATCATGCTCTTGTTGTTTATCATCTACGAATATCATGTTATCTCTGCGTGATCATGTATTAATCTTACGCTATTTCTCGTTGCATAGGAATTAGTCGCGTAGAGATGACTCCCTGCTTCTTTTTTATCTAGTAGATCTAATTTGTTATGGTTTGTTCTTAAACTTAAGAATCGGCTTAATATCTGCTAGGTTAGGCCTTGCAAATGGGTTGGATGATCCGGCGACGTATTAGATGCTTTGCTCTGATCTTAATAGGGATTGATCCGGCAATCGGCTTTCGCTTATTCTTAGGCCTCTTTTCTGGTTAAAGTTTGGTTATCTATTACGCTCGTTAGGCCTAATTACGTGTAGGATGTTCCGATCTAGCAGTGAAGCTTTTACCGTTGTGGATTGGATTAACTAGATCTAATTGAAGCAGTTTTTGCAGTTATTTGCCTTATCTATTAACATCCAGATATGCAGATGCAAGAGTCTTCCCGGGGAGCCGACCACGGCTCGGACTAATGTTTACATGTGTTTGTGCATGCAGGCAAACCATCGAAAGCACGTTTGCACCTTCCTGATCGGGTATAGGTCAGGTGGCACGCCCTGTATCTCCGGAAGCGTCGGCGTGTGCCAGGATCTAGGCCGTTGACCGAGGGACCGGTACCAGCCAGCGCCCCAGCAGCCTCCCGGCCCTTCGTGTTGCCTGTCGCTACTCGCCGGTGGGTTTTGACCGACAACACATTCTGGCACGCCCAGTGGGACCTTCATCAGCAACAACATCCACCGCCAGGATGACTGGACCTTAGAACCAAGGGCCGGTTCCGCCGGTCACCAACCCTGTCACGTATGAAGAGCTGACCCCCGAACACCAGCAGAAGTATGATGAGGTCAAAGCTCAGTTCGAAGCCGATCTCAATGGCTCTTTCGAGAGGACCCGCAGCCACGGCATCAGGTGGAAGGGGTTCTCACCCGAAGGCGCTCTCGACAATGTCGACCTGTCCGTACAATCAGAGGAGCGCACCAGGGCTCTGCACCAGGAGATGAACTACATGGTGGCTCACTCGCTTCATCGGCACTCAGAAAGCCTGGTGAACGAGCTCGAGCGTGTGGTACATCGCGTCGTCCAGGAGGTGATCAAGAACCAGTACTCCCTATTGGGACCAATTCTGGGTAGTCACAGGGGAGAAGCCCCACTTTAGTCTAGGCCGCCATTGCCATACTCGCTCACAACTCCAGGGCCGTAGAGTTCGCCGATCTACGTCGTCTACAAGATCGGCGGAGATCCCGGGGAGGGCTAGTTCCTGAGTGAGCCGCCTAAGGAGATCCCACACGGCTACACATGCGTGTACATACCTGACAACATCAACCCAACACGCGCGGGACAGTCGGCGAGTACAGGAGCTTCAGGGACAGATGCGGAGAAACAAGCATGGCTAGCGAAGTGCGCTACCGGGCCGAGTGCTGAACCCTCAGCCCCAGGAGTTCTTAGTGTGGAACAGATCAGCGCAATACTAAGGGACCAGTTCGGCATTCTGCCCAAGAGAAAGGCGATCGACTATTCCAAGCCATACCCAAGCGACTACGACTTGATCCCGTTGCCACCCAAGTATCGGCTCCCGGAGTTCACTAAGTTCAGCGGGTCAGAAGGGGCCAGCTCCATCGAGCATGTGAGCCGATACCTAACGCAGCTCGGGATGATTTCAGTATCGGATCCTCTGAGGGTCCGGTTCTTCTGCCAGTCTCTCACGGGCTCAGCCTTAGGATGGTACACGTCATTGGCCCAAGATTCGATCCGCACTTGGAGGCAGCTGGAAGATCAATTCCACACCCAGTATCACTCAGAGGCTGCTGAAGCTGGGATTGCCGACCTCGCCCAAGTCAAGCAGAAACGAGGGGAAAGTGTGTCGGAGTACATGTAGCGCTTCAGAGAAGTTAAGAATCGATGCTACTCATCGCGCATCACAGAAAAGGAGGCAGCCGATTTGGCAGTTCTGGGGCTCGCTAAGCCGATCAAGGATCTGGTTTTTCAGTTGGATTTCACCTCTCTGGCGCACATGGTGCAGAAGCTAACGATGTATGAACACTATCACCCTGAGCTATACCAGGAAAAATTTACGCGCCATGTGAATATGGCCCAAGCAAATGATTCTGATGATTCTAGCAGGGAGCAAGAAGTGGTCGTGGCAGAGTGGACCCGGGGGGCAAACCCCGTCCCGTGCAAGTGGGTCAAACAGAAGGGGCTTGTGAAGGGCTTTGAATTTGACGTGGCCAAGGCAGAGCAGATATTCGATCTACTGCTCAAGCAAAAGTAGTTGAAGCTCCCAGAGAATCACAAGCTGCCAACGGCGCAAGAGCTGCAGGGGAGGCCGTACTGCAAGTGGCACCACTCGTTCACCCATGCCACGAATGACTGCAAGGAGCTGCGTCGGCAGATCCAATCAGCTATTGAGCAAGGCCGATTAATTCTGGCCCAACACACGATGAATGTTGACAGTCAACCGTTCCCACAGGCTAACATGGTGGGGCTGTCAGATCTTAGATCTGAGGGCCAGAATTTTGCGTTTCGGATTAACATGGTGGGATCCGTACGCCGCCTTGACGAGCAGAGGAAAGAGGCCGATTCTGGCAAACGGCCCCAGGATGAAGAGGAGTCAGAGTAGCAATATATTACTGAAGAACAAGTGCGTCAGATCCGCAATCAACTCCCAGCATCCAATCCGCTTCTTGAAAAATACGAGTATCAGTACAACCTGCGTCGCCGGTATGAATCGAAAGAGGAGGAGTACGAGTACCCCGCGGGGAGAACGCTGGGGAGGTGCCAGGCTATACGCGACCACTGGCATTGCCCGTTCTTCAGGTACTGTTGGAATTCCGGCATGAGCCGATTGCCTACTATCGATGATTGCCTGGAGTGCAGGCCTCGGGGACGCCAGTCAGGCGAGACGTCGGTGTTCTGATGCTTGGGGCCCAAAGAACGTCACGACGACCATGTTGAGCGGCCACCCAGGGATGATCTTGAGCTCGAAGGGGAGGATAAGTATCATCGTCCACGATTGTGTCCTGATGGACTCAGTCGCTCGCAGAAGCGCAGAGTGCAGCGCTTGCGCAATCTCGAAGAAGCGGAAGCAAGGTACCTCGACGTGTTGAGGAAGGCACGCCCGGATCTCGCGGGGCAAGTCAGGCGCCTGCAAAGAGTGGCAAGGCACCCTCCAAGGAGGGAGTGGCGTCCCAAACATTTGAAAGCCGATGAGAAACCATCGGCTGATATGAATATGGTATTTGTGCTCCCGTCGAAATTTCGAGCGCCTCATCTGGAGGAGCTGGCCGTCGCACAGCTGGATCTTGGCCCACAGCCGATCATCTTTGAGAAGCCCAAGGAGAAAAGCTACAAGCACCAGAAGGGGTTATATTTCAAGGGTCTCATCGACGGCAAACCTGTGAACAGGATGTTGGTCGACACCGGCGCCGCAGTTAATTTGATGCCGTATTCAGTGCTGCGCCGATTGGGTCGTTCTGCTGCTGACCTTATCAAGACCAACGTAATGCTCAATGATTTCAATTGGCCGCCATCGGAGGCAAAGGGCGTCCTCAATGTGGAGTTGGCAGTCGGCCGCAATACCGTCCCAACCTCGTTCTTCATCGTCAACAGTAAGAGTACGTACACAGTGCTGCTTGGGAGGGATTGGATTCACGCCAATTGTTGTGTTCCTTCCACAATGCACCAGTGTTTGGTTCAATGGGATGGCGACGAAGTGGAGGTGGTCCGTGCAGATGACTCCAGCGAGGTTTCGCTCGCAGACATGAACGCTTGGGACGCGGAAGGACAAGAGCCGATCTCAGGGATTACGCTAGAAGACTGTGATCGGATCAAAGCGACAAAAAACGGATTGAGGCTGGTCTTATCTACTGGCCTCACAGAATAAATACATCCTGGCATGCTATGGAGTTCAGCAGGTTTAGAGAGGCCGGTCCCAGCGACCGGCCCCAAAAAGTAGATAATTCTTATTTGGAGTTGAAACTGTTACATTATGAACAAACAATAGCCTGCTCTGGCAGTTGGTTAGTCAATGAGTATTCAGTTTCGAATGGTAATACAGAAACGGCCAGCCCGTGCGGTCGGCCGAAAATTTTCTTTTGTTATCTCTCCGTATTTGCTGTCGACGTAGCAGATGATGACGAGTTGCATGCGTCCACAGTTGATTTTATAGGCGACGGCAAGTTGGGGTACGGGTTTACATCAGCTGACGAGTTGGAGGAAGTTGATATCGGTCCCGGGGATAAGCCGCGACCAACATTTATCAGCAAAATGTTAGACCCGAGCTTGCATGAGCCGATGATAGCACTATTGAGAGAATACCGGTACTATTTCATGTGGGATTATACTGAAATGCCCGGTCTGGATAGAAGCAGCGTCGAACATCGGTTCCCACTTAAGAAAGGATTTTGGCCGTTTCAACAACGAGCACGACAGATGAAGGCCGAAATCCCAGAGGAGGTCAAGAAAGAGGTGCAAAAGATGTTGGATGCAGGGTTCATCAGGCCATGTCGGTATGCAGAATGGATCTCCAGCATGGTCCCTGTACAAAAGAAGGATGGCCGATGGCGATTCTGCGTGGATTTCAGAGACCTCAACAGAGCAACGCCAAAAGACGAGTATCCGATGCCCGTCGTGGAAACATTGATCAACGCAGCTGCCGGTCACAAAATGCTAAGCTTTATGGATGGTAATGCCGGCTACAACCAGATCTTCATGGCCCCAGAGGATATAAGTAAGACCGCGTTCAGAGTACCAGGCGCGGTCGGCTTGTTCGAGTACTTGGTTATGACCTTTGGATTGAAAAATGCCGGTGCAACATATCAACGCGCCATGAATTACATTTTTCATGATCTCATCGGCAAACTGGTAGAAATCTACATTGATGATGTCGTGGTCAAGTCCACATCGCCTGGGGGACATCTGGAAGATTTGCGTCAGGTCTTGGAGCGGGCTCGGATGTTTGGGCTCAGAATGAACCCGAAGAAATGCGCCTTTGGTGTATCGGCCGGTCAGTTCTTAGGATTCCTGGTACATGAGCGAGGGATTGAGATCGGCTTAAAAAGTCAAGAAGCTGTAAGGACGATGAGGCCACCTACTACGTAGAAGGAGTTGCAGAAGCTCATCGGCAAAATCAACGTTGTCAGACGATTTATCTCCAATCTGTCTGGGCGTATCGAGTCGTTCATGGGTCTAGTGAAGATCAAGTCTGAGGATGAATTTCACTGGGGGGCAGAACAGCAGTAGGCTTTTGACGAAATCAAGGGATACTTGTCGAAGCCCCCAGTATTGGCTACTCCTCACCAAGACATGCCTTTCTTCGTGTACCTGTCTGTGGGAGACACTTCCATCGCCTCGGCGCTAGTTCAGAAGCATGACGATCAGGGGAGGGTTGTTTTCTACCTCAGCAGATGTATGTTGGACGCTGAGACCAGGTATCCTGAAATTGAGAAGCTTTGCCTTTGTTTGTTCTTTACATGCATAAAGCTTCGTCATATTTTGCTCTCGGCGGAAACAATCGTTATCTGCAAGTCGGATGTCATAAGGCACATGCTGTCGGCTCCTTTTCTAAAAGGCCGACTAGGAAAATGGATGTTTGCATTGTCGGAGTTCGATATCCGATATCAACCTGCAAAGGCAGTCAAGGGACAGGCACTGGCGGATCTCATCGCAGACAGGGTCAACACTGACGTGGCCGCACTTTTCATACGTGCTTGGGCCATGTTTTTCGACGGATCGGCGTGTAATGATGGGTGCGGCGTGGGAATTCTTTTGGTATCGTCTTGAGGGGCGACTTATTCCTTTTCCATCAGGGTGACTACTCCATGCACCAATAATTTAGTAGAGTATGAGGCCGTTCGCAAGGGGATGGAATTACTCCTGGAAGCTGGCGCAGAAGCGGTGGAAATATTTGGGGATTCGAAACTGGTGATTTCTCAGCTCACGGAAGAATATAGATGTGAGAGCGAGGCTTTTTTTCCGATATGGATGCAGTGCCGTGAGTTGATGTCACAATTCAGGTATATTAATTTCCACTGGATACGCAGGACTTTGAACAATGAAGCCAATGACTTGGCACAGATGGCTTTCGGATACAAGGAAACAGCCGATGGGGTCAATGTAGGGGTTCAGTTTCTAGAACCTGGAGATTGGAGAGCCGATATCTTCAATTATTTGAAGGATTCGGCTCGGGGGGCACCCAGAAGGATAAGACTGAAAGCTATGAAGTATGTTCTGATAGGGGACGATATGTTCTACAGGACTTTGGAAGGACTGCTGCTTAAATGTCTGGGGCCTTCGGAGTTTAATCGGCTTTTGCATGAGGTTCATGAGGGAGCCTGTGGTACTCATCAATCGGCCCATAAGATGAAGTGGCTGATTAGGCGATCGGGATATTACTGGCCTACCATGCCTGTGGACTGCTTTAAATATTACAAGGGATGTCAGGCATGTCAGAGATTCGGCAAGATTCAGATGGTGCCGGCATCAGTAATGAATCCTATCATTAAGCCATGGCCGTTCAGGGGTTGGGCCATGGATATGATTGGCCAGATCAACCCGCCATCCAGCAAGTGTCACCAATGGGTGTTGGCTGTCGCGAATTATTTCACGAAATGGGTGGAGGCGGTACCCATGAGGTCGGTGGCATCAAAAGATGTGATCAGTTTCGTTAAAGAGCACATCATTCATAGATTCGGGATTCCCCGGACCATTACGACCGATGGAGGATCGGTCTTTATATCGGAGGAATTTAGAAAGTTCGCTGATGACACGGGGTTCAAGCTGATCAGGTCATCCCCATATTATGCCCAAGCTAATGGACAGGCTGAAGCATCCAACCAGAGCCTTATCAAGCTGATCAGAACAAAGATCGATGAATATCCTAGGCCCTGGCATGAGGTGTTGTCAGAGGCTTTGTGGGCATATCGTATTTCGTGTCACGGATCCATCAAGACGTCACCATACCATTTGGTCTACGGTCAAGACGTTGTGTTGCCATGGGAAATCACAGCCGGATCGAGGCGTGTTGAGTTCCAGAATGATCTGTCGGCTGAGGAGTATGCAGCCTTGATGAGCGACAATGTGGAGGATCTCACAGAGCTAAGACTTTGGTCACTTGAGAAGATCAAGGAAAACAAGGCCAAAGTCGCTCGTGCATACAACAAAAAGGTCAAGCCAAAAGATTTCCAGGTTGGAGAATTGGTTTGGGAGGCAGTGCTACCATTGGGAACTAAAGATAGGAAGTATGGTAAATGGTCTCCAACTTGGCATGGGCCGTATAAGGTTGATCAGGTCCTGCCTGGAAATGCGTACATGCTTGAAGAATTGGACAGTGTCAAGTTTCTTGTAGCCGTCAATGGCCAACACCTCAAGAAATATTTTCCGAGCATGTGGGAAGGCGAATAACAAGAGCCGATGAAATCCATCTGGTTGTATTATAAAAGGCCAACACGTTGAGTTGGCCAGTAAAAAAAATAATAAAAAGTGAGAGAGGCCAACACGTTGAGTTGGCCAGTAAAAAAATATATAGATGAGAAGCAAGGCAGTCGATGTGTAACCATCGACTTAAGATGTTATTAATAAGTACGAGTTTCAGATTTAACAGACAACATTAAATGTTCTCTGAATTGTTCTACTAGTTCAGGAACCCTTCTATGGCATGGATGGCTTCTACGCGTATGGCGTCGGCTCTTGCTATGATCGCTTCATCGTCTTTGTCATCGCCTGTTACTATCTGTTGACTCAAGGTGCTTATCTCTGCAAACTCTGCATGTATCTGCTCGGTCATTTCTTGGGCTTCTTGCTTGGAGTTTGCAATCGAGGCTTTCTCCTCTTGGATCAGTCTCTGGGTGGTGCGGACCTTTTCTTCGAGCTCCACCAGTTCTTTCTCCAGGAGATTGAGTCGCCTTGTACTCACAGAGATATCGGCTTTGGCGTCCAGAGTTGCTTTCTTCTGGTTGAGCATTTTGCACCTTTGAGCGATGTCGGCTTTCAGAGGAACTTGAGAATGACATAGTTCTATTCTCTGTTGTGCTGCTTTCACCTCTGCCCGAAAGAAGGGAATATGGCCGGCTGGCCAGAGCTTGACCTGAAGTGACTCTGGGAGTTGGGATTCTATCTGCTCGAGGATTTTCTTTATTTCGCTGGAATAGTCAACCAGGGTACTGATTGGAGCAGATAGCAGACCTTTGATATGTTGTAGCTGATCCGCGAGGTCAATCGGCTACCATGATGATGGTACTTTCGCTCCAGGGGCGATCAGTCCCATTGATGCTGGGTCAAAGGAGAGCAAAGCTGAAATATTGAAGCCCTGTGGAGATAGTGGAGTTAGTTTTGGGAACAAGGTGCATCAATGGAATTATCGGCTGATTTAGAATCGGCTCATGTAGTGTTACCTGTTCTGAGGAAGAAGCGATGGTCACTCCGGGTGTGATCGGCTCAGTTGGGTTTGAGGCAACAACAGGGGCATCGGCTATGTCAGCCTATTCGTCATGCACCTCCATCGGAGCATCGGGAGTTCCGGGTTGAGCTTCCATCAGTACATCAGCTGTTGCAGTTCCTTCGCTGCGAATTTCTGTTGAGACGATGGTTGAGCCTTGCTATTCTTGGACTTCAGTTATTCCAGTGTCGGCTTCATGAACGGTGGTTCCCTGTCGTGCTGGGCTTTCAGTACTGAGGGTGTCTCCAGCTGCGTCCTGAAAATAGGATTACAGTCAACGAGAATATATATATGCGTAAGAAAGAAGTTTCGGAGAGATGAATTACCTGGTTGGTGTTGGATTCTGATAGATTCGGGGAAGGTTGTTCTGTTTTCTTGATGACTCGTCTTGCGATGATCTTCCTTTTCTTAGTCGGGACTCGGGGGCAGCACTTCCAGAGGTTTGTCTCCGTTTAGAAGCCGACTGGGGTGAGTCTGGCTGAGCAGTCATTATTACTTTCTTCATTGGCGGTGACTCCTTGCAAAAAAGAATATCAGGGGCGGTTGGAAGGAAGTAGAATGGTTCCCCGTCACTGGTCATGGGTTCTGGATCATCTTGTTGCTGTAAGCAAGGTGAGCAGGGTTAGCCAAGTAAAGTGGTGGAGGGCTTAGAAAAAATAGGTACACGGATTCAGTACCTTTTCCTCGGGGATTGTGTATTCAGGATCAATTTACTGCTGTAGAGGGCCTAAAGCTCTTCTGAATACATGAGTTTTCCACATTCCCCACCATGTGTTAAAGTCGATTGACGAGGGAGTAAATGACAGATCAGTTGGTATTGGAATGTGGAGGTTGTCAAACATGTTGTAGCATCTTGATCTGGTAAGACCATCGGGTAAATCGGCTCTACTCTCCACCAAGTGGTGAATATGGAAGTGGGGAGGGACTTGTCCTAAGCCAAATTGCCGAGCTGCTACGACTGGTTGATAGGTTTCATAACCTGGTTTGATGATTCTATTGGAAGTACTTATGCCAACAGGGAGGAAGCCAGGTCGAATCATTAGGGAATATAGATGCCGAGTGCTGTCGTCATCGGCAAAGCTGTCCAGCCTGAAGGTAGTTAGGTTCTCAAAGGCTTCAGATTCAGTGAATGGAAAGTAGAGGGGATTGTCTAGACCTTTGTAGAAGACTCTAAACCAGTTTGCTGCATCTGTCGAGTTCAGTTTGCTGCCAGGGAGGCTGAATAGGGCTTGGCCATAGCTAGTGCATCTAATTGGCTTGCCATTCTCGTCGGGGAAGGAATTCTTAGCTAGGCTTTGAAAGTTTGGAATCTGATGCTGGAAGTAGAGTTGTGCCCATAACTGAAGAAACCACCAAGGGCCTCCAGTTCTGAGTTTCCTTTGGTTGAGCAAATTAGTTGTCATCAGATGGAGACATCTGTATGTTTCTCCGAGAAAAAGTTTGCCTAGGCTAGTGCGGTTGCCATGGGCCAGATGGTAAGCCAAAGGAAGGTAATTCTTAGTTGGAGCTAAGGAAGGACCACAGAAAATAAAATGTTCTAACCAAAGATTTAAAAAGGCTGTGTGTTCCTTTTTAGTTAATGGACCTTTTGTCTTCATGTGCTGGTTCATGTAAGTACTCCAGTTTGTGCAATCTGTCTTGCATGAAAGTTTGAAGGGGGCTTCTACCATTCTGTGGGTTGCAGGATCAGGGGAACTAATGTCTAGGCCAGTAATCATGGTAACATCTAGCGGAGTAGGGGTCATGGGCCCAAGACCAAAGAGGAGACAGTTCAGAGCGTCGGACCAGACATAGCCGATGGTTTTCAGAAGGTTTTCATCTTGATCAAGGGGGGATAATGATAAACTGAGTGCATCAGCTATGTTCCATTCTTGCCACAAGGGCATATAGGTTTTTGCTACTCTGCTATACCATGCAATCCAGCTCTCGGGTGGATTAGGACAGGCTCTTAAGCAGTCGGCCTAGGAATTTAAATTAATATCTTGACTTACGAAAGGGATTCTATTCGCTTCACAGGAGATTAAATCTGTGGGATTTTCATAAACTCGTGGGCCAAGACAAAAGGATTTGGGATTGGAAGGATGCGGCAAAAGGATGTCTGACACCTGGAGTTCAGAAATTCAGAAATTTATATATGGTGTCATATTTCAGAGTTTAATTCATTTGGAGGTTTGGTGAGCTGAAGAAAGTTAAAAGGATAGGCTGAATATTACCTTCAGGTCATAGATTGTCGTATCGGTGATTGGAGATCTCGCTGTTTGAGCTTCGGAGTCCGCCATGGTTCAGATCTGCTAACTTAGAGTTTGGTTGTTTTGCGGGCTCTGGTTCAAGTTTTGGATACTTTGTGAGTTTTCGCTCGAACTTATGGAGCGGGATTCTCGAATTGTGCTCGGATTTGGAATGTCTATTTCGAGTTGGATTCATAGTGGAGGTGATATTCTGTTCTTATGCTGGTTGCTTCCAATTTTGAATTTCGTCGGCTCTTGAATATTAGTAAAGCCTGATGTGGTGCCATTGGCTTTTGAAGGGTTGTCCGAGCAAGCAATTAAGTGATAGGAAGCTTTATTCATTAAAGATAAAGTTTTTACAAGAGGAAGAGCCGATTTAACAAAGGGGCGAATCCTTCGGCTCAGTCTACCTTACAGTACTACCTACATCTACCACCCGTAGGTACCTGGGTACCTACGGCGCATGGGGCTTCGCGCCGGCACGTCTCCATCGTCGCCACCGTCGTCCCTGCTGCCGCTCTCGTCGATGCTGCTGCCGTCGCTGGCCTCGTCGTCGCTGCTCCAGCGGCCGCCGCCGCTGTTGCTTTCTTCTTCGCTGCCCCCTCGAGGGACCCGAGGAACCGGAAGGCGTTTCCGGCCATCGGGTCATCGCCGCTGGAGGAGAAGTCGATCTCCTCTTCCGAGGAGGAATCGGAGCAAGCGCCTCGTGCGCTGCCGTTGGGTCGTACTCCGGCGTCGGCTCTCGGCTTTCGGAGATGGAGTCGAGGGAGGAGGCAGAGGAACTCGAGGAAGAGGGGGCGAGAGGGGAGCCAATGGAGTTGGAGCCAGAGGAGGAGGGCATCGCCATGGCTGATGTGGGCTGTGCGAGGAAGGTGAGTTTGTGGTGAAAGGAGTCGATTCAGGGTGACATTAAATAGTAAAGAATGGAAGATGGATCGGCATTTTCACATTCTGCGAGGAGCCGGCTGCAGAGACGTTGCGTCTTTCGTGGTGGTTGTAGTGCGTTTTCAATGAGCATCAACAGGAAGATGAAGCAATGAGATGGTTTTGGAATTATTATTGCCAAAACCAGGGGGCATGTGTTATCGCCATAAATTAACAGAATTAATTAATGGGCCGCTAGCAAGTTGGGCTTAAAGCAGGAACGAAGGAAGGCTTGTGAATCGGCTTTTTCGTGAGTGTTTGGGCCATGTGGGCCATGTATCTTTAGATTTAGTTCAATTTGGGTTAGGGATAGAGTCCGATTTGGACGCGTTAGTTTAGATTGTTTTGAAAGTCTCCGGACTATAAATATGTACGCTATGATATTCATAAAGGAGAGAGAACGTCATCACGTCTCGTAACAACAATTCTCGGCGCACCGCCACCCCTAATCCTAGGGTTTCATCCAAGTAAGCGCCATACTGCCCTGATCACTTCTTGTGATCAGGGCAGCATTGTTCTTGCTTTTACCTTGGTATTACTCGTACTGAAGCGTTTTTTATGGCGAGTAATGCTAGTTATCCCGATGTTCGTAGCATGACCTTTAGTAGATCTATCATGCTCTTGTTGTTTATCATCTACGAATATCATGTTATCTCTGCGTGATCATGTATTAATCTTACTCTATTTCTCGTTGCATAGGAATTAGTCGCGTAGAGATAACACCCTGCTTCTTTTTTATCTAGTAGATCTAATCTGTTATGGTTTGTTATTATACTTAAGAATCGGCTTAATATCTGCTAGGTTAGGCCTTGCAAACGGGTTGGATGATCCGGCGACGTATTAGATGCTTTGCTCTGATCTTAATAGGGATTGATCCGGGAATCGACTTTCGCTTATTTTTAGGCCTCTTTTCTGGTTAAAGTTTGGTTATCTATTATGCTCGTTAGGCCTAATTACGTGTAGGATGTTCCGATCTAGCAGTGAAGGTTTTACCGTTGTGGATTTGATTAACTAGATCTAATTGAAGCAGTTTTTGCAGTTATTTGCTTTATCTATTAACATCCAAATATGCAGATCTAATCTGACACCGGGACTCGATCGGCTCTTTAAAGCCGATGCAAGAGTCATCCCGGGGAGCCGACCACGGCTCGGACTAATGTTTACATGTGTTTGTGCATGCAGGCAAACCATCGAAAGCACGTTTGCACCTTCCTGATCGGGTATAGGTTAGGTGGCACGCCCTGCATCTCTGGAAGCGTCGGTGTGTGCCAGGATCTAGGCCGTTGACCGAGGGACCGGTGCCAGCCAGCGTCCCGGTAGCCTCCCGGCCCTTCGTGTTGCCTGTCACTACTCGCTGGTGGATTTTGACCGACAACAGTGGGCTGCTGGCAGCGGAGATGGTGGCTCGCGCGTCGACGATGGCGGCGGTGCCTGCTGCTGGTCGGGGTCATGGATGGGGCTCTGTGACGTGTGGCGGCACCGTGGTGGCGCAGCCAAGGTGGCTCGGGCTTCGCTAGCGACACCAAGGTGGTGTGGCTGGCATCGGCCAGCGTGCTCCATCGATGCCATGGTGGCGTGGATGGCTGTGCGGTGCCATCCTTGCGGAGCAGGCCCTACGGAGGCAGTGACAGCGGAGACGTCGGAACGCCATGAGGTGCTGCAGGAGTGGTGGATGAGATCTCGTCGCGGTGGTGGTGGATGGGACTCCGAGGCGCCGCGAGAGGCCGCGCGCGGTGATCGGCTGCACATGGCGATTTGGCGGCAGCGAACGACGCTGCGACTATGAGTGGTGCGGCACGAGGAGGTGCGAGTTGGCTACGACGCGTGGTGGCACAGCTGCGCCGCCGGCCCCAAGGGACTTCTTGCTTTGCCAGGCTGTGGTCGTCCAGATACGATGGGATTCTTCGGGCGAAAGCCTCGCCGGCTTCCTGCTGGTAATGATGACAACGGCGTCTGAGGGCGTCGTTCTCCCTGTTGGGGGTGTCATCTTGGAGCCCTTCCCTTCTGCGCGGGTTTCTCCGGGTGAGAGCCCTGTCCACTTGTTGGACGAGCGATGGCGGCGCCTATGGCGTCGTTACCTTCTTGAAGGCGTCGTTGGTGGAGACACTTCTTGGCCAGGGGGTGGAAGGCCACCGGTGGCTTGGCGGGACGGCTTGGTGTAGGTGGCGAGCTCGAAGGGGGTTGCCTTAGGCCTGGGCACTAAAAACCGAAAAACCGAAACCGAACCCGAACCGAACCGAATAGACCGAATTTTCGGTCTATTCGGTTTTCGGTTTTCGGTTTCGGTTCCTAAAATCAAACTGTTCGGTTTTCGGTGTCAGTTTCGGTTCTGTTCTCCTGAAACCCGAATAGACTCAAAGAACCGAAATGGAGATGAGGCCAGGAGCAACGCAAAGTACGCAACCGAGCAGGCGAGCACCCCAGCCAGCATGTCTAAGGCATGTCCAAGGTTTGTGGTCCCATCTAGAAGAACATCAACTAGAGATGTAGTTGCTACCTACAATAATGAGAAAGAGAAGCTGAAAAAATTCTTGAAGAAAAACTGTCAAAGAGTGTGCTTGACCACAGATACATGGACTTCCAGTCATCAGCAAAACTACATGTGTGTGACAGCTCACTTTGTTGATGAATCATGGCAGCTACAAAAGAGGATTATAGGCTTTTTTATGGTGAAGGGTCATAGGGCAGATGACATAGGAAAAGACTTGGAGAGGTGTCTGGTAGATTGGGGATTGGACAAAGTTTTTACCATCACCGTTGACAATGCTTCAGCTAACAACGGTGCAGTCTCCTACATAGCAAGGATCCTTAATAAATCAAAGACTAGCATCTTAGAAGCAATGTTACTTCACATGCGGTGTGCAGCACATATTGTGAATCTGATAGTTCAAGATGGATTGAAAGAGCTTGACTTATCTGTCAAGCGTGTGCGTGCAGCTGTTAAATTCATTAAGAGCTCCCCTGCTAGGATTGCCAAACTCAAGAAGTGTGCAGAGCTAGAGAAGGTCGACACCAAGGCTTTCTTGTGTCTTGATGTTGTCACAAGATGGAACTCAACATATGCTATGTTGAAGGTAGCAGTAGCATATGAGAAGGTGTTTGAGAGATATGCAGAAGATGACCCATACTATGCAATAGATTTAACTGCTGACAAGTAGCCTAGAGTTCCAGATTCTGATGATTGGGCTAGGGCAGCAAAGATGGCTGAGTTTCTAGAGCACTTCTAGAAGTTGACACTTCGTGTTTCTGCCACTCTTCGCCCTATAGCTCACATATTCTTTCATGAGGTTGCTGAACTCAACATATTGCTGCGGTCTTGGTGTGAAAGCAGTGATCCTTTGCGCAAGGAGATGGCAAAAAGAATGTTGGCAAAGTACAACAAGTATTGGGGTGATCATACAAGCTTCAACATTCTGATCTTTGTGGCTGTTGCTCTTGATCCAAGGTACAAACTTTCAACCTACACCAAGATTGCTACCTTAGAGATGTTTGGTGAGGTCCATGGAGAAGTGGTTTGGAATAAAATGAATGAAACACTCACTAAGCTGTTTGAAGAGTACGGAAGAATATATGCTCCAAGTGACAAGGATGGCCAGACCAATGAAGCAAAAAAAGACCAAGAAGTAGAAGGTAGCAGCTTGATGAGAAGCTTGGTTGCTAAAAGGATGAAGACGAACAACTGTGGTGTCAGTGCTTCCAAATCAGAGTTGGAGAAGTACCTTGCTGAAGAGAATGAAGAACAAAATACAAAATTTTATATTATGGACTGGTGGAAGGTGAATTCTACAAGATTTCCAATTTTAGGGCGCTTGGCTCGTGATGTTCTAGCCATTCCCATCACTACAGTTGCATCTGAGAGTGCCTTTAGTACTAGTGGACGTATTTTAGATGATTTCAGAAGCTCTCTCACTCCATTCATGGTTGAAGCTCTTGTTTGCACTCAAGATTGGATGAGGCGTGCAGGTCCTATCACCGACGAAGAGGATACTGAGGAGTTAGCCAAGCTGGAAGAAGGTACCTTTGCATTTTGTTATTTGTTGCTATGTGCATTAAGTTCATGTCCTTATTGCTTTAATTTGGGATTTTATTTCAGCACTTCTTGCGGAAATGGAAGCTCTGAAAATTGCCAAGACTGCTGCTAAAGACAATGAGATTGTCAATGTTGAGTGATACTTAAGTATGTTGAGAAAATGTTGCGTTTGAAATTCCACTATATATCTTTGCTGTTGTAATTCTAGTGAATGAAGAATTTAATTTTCCAATTCTTTAGGTTGCTCGTGCTGTCTGCTGGTGTTGTGCTGTACTGCTGTTACAGCCAGCATGCATGTATGGAGTCATGGAGAAGGGTGGAACCGTGGAAGCCTGGAAGGTGTTGGCAAGTTGCATTTTCTTTGGATGATTAAGGATGGAGCCTGTCAGTCTGTCACATGGTGTTTGTCAAGACTTTTAAATTTGTTTGTCATGAACTTGTTAACTTATTTCCTAGTCTCTTGTCTTGTGGTGACGTATTGTGGTACTGGTACTATGGTTAAATTATTTCCAAGTCAATTTCTGTCACTATTTATCTCATTGTGTGATCTGTGAGTAGTGGCTCTGTTCGGTTATTTCGGGGAACCGAATAGACCGAACCGAAATTTTCGGGTTATACGGGTTCGGTTCCTGCAATTTTTCTAGAAACTTCGGTTCTCAAAATTCAGAACCCAAAATTCTCGTAACCCGAATAGACCGAACCGAACAACCCGAATAGACCGAACGCCCAGGCCTGGGTTGCCTAGCTCATGCGGTGACAACCAAAATCATACAGGCGCCTGGGGTTGTCACATGGATGTTGGATCTGGCTGTTTGCAGTGGACTGCGGCAGATGACATTGCTTGGCAATTGTCAGTGCGGCGTGGGACGGCGTCAGTAGGTGGCGCTTGCGGCACCATCATCGTGGGACAGCTTGGCTTGCAGCGGACTGCGGCGGGATGCTCAACTTTGCTCGGCAACTCCGGTGTGGTTCATCGTCGAAAGATGGCGCAAGCGACACCTTGGCTTGCTAGTATGGCGGTGGAGGCTGTTGCGTGGGTGGCGCAACGAGTTGCGGTCGTTCGGCGGGCGCGGCTTGGCTGTTTGATGGGGATCTTGAAACACGGGGCAACACCATTCATCATCCTGATGGCGACTTAAGGAACGGATCCGCGACATGGAGTACTGTGGCGGACGTGGCGAGGCCCCCGCGTGCGGTGTCTTCTGCATGGCGACGAGAGCAAGGAGGAGGTCCAACGGCGGGTGTGATAAGCCCCCGTGAGTTGTGTCTTCGCGGTGGTGAAGGCGAGACAGCCTGCGAGAGGTCCGGATTCGATGGTTTTCACTCTGTCAGATGGTGTTTGTTGGGGCAACGGCACTATGGCGGCAGGTCCTGCTTAGCGGTGGCCTTCTCGGCGTGGTGCGGTCTGTTTTTCTCGACTTCTTATCGACGCGGGATCGTGTTTCGACGGCGACTTCCTAGGTAGGTGGAGGTTGGTTGTCGTGGCAATTTGGCTTACTCGGCCGCCGTGGCTTTGCAGTTTTGAGTGTTCGCCCGTGTTTATGCCCCAATCCGACCGGGGTGAGAGTTGAGGTGTGGTGTTCCTCGGGAGAGTCAAGTTGTGGAATTCCCCGTGTTGACGTCCCAATCCAACCAGGTGTATTTTCTTTTTTCGTTTCTTTTCTTTTTTCTGTCAATGGTCTCCCAGGACTGTAGTATTGTATTCTTATGCTATATCAATAGAAACTCGCATTGTCTTGTGCGGTTCTTTCAAAAAAAAAAACTACCGTGGGTAGTTATATTGAGTTATTGTAGACAGCTAGACGTGATCACATGCACCATCAGAAATAAGGGTGGTAAAGGATTTCAGATTTTTCTTTCTTATTCGATTTTTTTTTACTTAGATTGTGTAACAGTTGGACTCTAAAAGAACCATACTCTAATCTTATACATAAACTAAAAATATATAAGAATCAATTTGGATTGTGAAAAAACCACTAGAACTATATCCTATTACCATCTCTTGTACACGAGGCCGTGTGCTAGTAAGCTGACTGATAAAAAATAATATTAGCAAAGGAAAAAATTCGTACCAGTAGCAAGTTTCCCTTTCGCGCCGCGTGAACCGAACCTTCTATTCACATTGTGTTAGATAGTTGGCTTACTCCTACACAGCTCACGGATCCATAGGTCTCAATTACTGTAGCTCACCAAAACACATAGAGTATTCTTTTTTCTTGTCATTTCTTGTTTAATCCAATCTCTAAATGTAACGACGCTTATTTGATTATGGTTTTTTAACATTTACACAAGGCTTAGTATTTGAAAAATCCAAAGTGATGTAGTAGTACATTCCGAATGAGTTTCTCTAGAAAATTAAAAACAATACAATATACACATAGCCTAGCCTAGTTCTATTGTATTATCGGGGCGGCAGCGCTCATCCCAGCGCGATTCAAACTGGTGGCGGCTCCGATTCCGCAGCAGAGGTGTCGGAGCACCTCTTCCTTGATACGGTTCGGGCAGCAGTGAGGCTGCGCTCTCCTCTACCCGATGCGGCGAGGAAGAAGGGAGAAGGGGCGCCAGCGAGGGAGGAGGGAGGAAGGAGGGAGCTCTGAGGAGGCACATGCTCGCGTACCCCACCCCACCCATGTGTGTGGATCCGGGGCAGAGAGGGAGGGAGGGGGTGGTGCCTAGATCTGGCGAGGGAGGGGGTAGGGAGGATCGGCGCCAGCGCCAGGAGAGCAGGGGGTGGAGGAGGCTAGGAGAAAAGAGAGAGGAGGTGACAGTGGGAGAGAGAAAAGGAGGTAGTGGGTGGATAAAAAAATTGACTTGTGAGCCCCATGGATAGTTGGTACAAAAGATGGGATATATAGGATAATGAATGTGGGAAAACTAAGTATAGATGATAGAATCTCGATGATCAAAATAGAATATTTATTTTAGAGGATTAAAATAGAGTATGACGAGTGCAGACAGCTTTATCTACAACTCATTCACATGACCGATTGGTTTGTTCCCCATATAATCTCCATCTCAATCATACATCTACTATAAATTACAAAAATAATATCAAACACTAAAAAACATGAACCTTTAATGTGAAACGGGTTAGGAATGCCGAGCAAATCTTCAAATTAAACATAAATACTACAACTGTATGAACCGGCGAGTGACTGAAGCCTAGAAGGCCCATCGCGGGCAACTTATCGTTGAATAGCGGGCGGCGTCCCCCATCCGCCGAAGCCGGATTCAGTAACTTACCAATATAATTTGCGCTAAAATATAAAAATAAACACTGTAGCGATGATATGGTAGCAGTTACTGCATCAAATATTGTTGGATACCATAGCATATGTACTGTTCGTCCAAATCTAATCATCCATCTTGTGATGGACGATTTTTGATGGGAAATCACTGCTACAGGACTCCCTAAGGGCACGAGCAATGTATTTTTACCAACTAGTAAGTAAGGTGGGCTCTAATAGAATCAGGTAGTTGTTGTTTATCACCTTCATAATGTGCCTAGCAAAAAGTAGGTAATAAGATGGACCCGTAGCAGTAGAAAGTGTGAGAGGAGAGAGGAGATAAAGAGCAGGGCAGAGGGAATCAATGTTTTTTTATTTCTTACTGCCGGGTAGTAAGCCTATTGCCTTGTATTTGTTGCTTACCGGTTCCACAATGGCAACTACCAGGTAAGAAGACAATATACTACCTGCTTTTCTACCCATTGTGGCAGCCCTAATTTACCTAATCTGAATAGGTTTTTTGTGTAGGACACCACCAAACTGTTCTTTCGTGGGCAGCACATCCAGCTAGTCGATTTATTTAGTTTAAGGGGCATTGCAAAAATCTATATTTGTCCACCACGCACCACCTGCATTAAAACCACCATTTTCAGTTTGGGAGGTGAGACCGCTGGAGGCCGAGGCTGCCAAAAGCCCAAAACTGCTAGGGCTGCCCGAGCTGGGCCCAGCCATCCCGGCAATGAGGCCGGTCGTGGACAGCGCGGCTTCCAATGGTCCATGGAGAAAGAGGCAAGACGTGATCGGAGGACCAACACCAAGGAATTTTTTTATTTTTAATCGAAATTACGTTTTAATACTCAGGATTTTAAGAGTTACAAAACTAGGTTAAAATCATCCACTGGTGGACGAAATATAGATGACGAAATTTGGAGATATTGTCTACCTGGTAGACGAAATCTATTTTCCGTCTACCCAACAGACGAATTCTGTAGGGCCCACAGTATTTCGTCGCACGGTTACAGTAAAAAACAAATTTCGTCTACCCGATAGACGATTTCAAATTTCGTATTTTCGTTGGACAAAATTTTTTAATTTTCGTCTACCGATTGGACGAAATCTCTTTTAATAGGGCCCGTGACCTTCTTCGTCCTCCCCTCGTCGTCCTCTCTCTGTTCTCTCATCTCTCCCTCCCCCTACGGCGAGATCTGGGCGAGCGGCCGGCGCGGGAGTAGGCGACGGCCCATCGGCGCGGCAGGCAAGCGACCGAGGGCTTGGGGCGCGGCCGACGACGGAGCTAGGCGCGCGAGCGGCGGCGGCGGGCGGTGCCTGGCCACCGGCCTACTCGTGTGGGCCCGGCACGGGGCGGCGCCAACACGTGCGCGCGGGCAGGCGCCAGCGCGTGCGGGGGCAAGCGGCCAGGCGCGGGAGTTTGTTAGAAAGGTGTCAAGTTTCAATCTAGAAAGGTGTCAGATGATTTGTTAGAAATTTATTATTTTTATATTCCACAAATAAAATCGAGTTTGGACAAAATATTTTACAAAATTGTGTATCATCATATTTTTTGATTTTTTTGGTGAATTTAAACTGGTTTTCATAGCATTAGTAGCCCTCCACAAAACCACACTTTGGTGGTGTACCGCAGACAAAAAAAAAGAAAAAAAACAATCTGAATCCCCATCCGCCGCCTTCGTCTCTCTCCGGCGCCTCCGCCACCAATCTGCCCGGCCGCCGGCGCCGACCCAATCGCCACCACACCTCCGGTCCCCTCCCCTCCCGTCGCGCAGCGCGGGCGCCTACCTCGGCACAGAACACCCCACCTCCCCGGCTGGCGGTCGGACGCCGCACGGCCCGGTAAGCTCTCCTCGGTCGCTTCCGGCCGCACGCGCCGCAATCCCTGCTCGTCGCGCGCCTTGATCCCCTCACCTACCTGGATGGAGACGGATGCCTTCACCCCTCGCCGTTTTGTTGGATCCGTGCTTGGGATAACAGACACGAATCCTTTTCTTCTCCTGTTGTCGCAGATCCGCCGCTCGCCGCCTCGCGGATGGCGCCGCCGAGCCCGGCCTCCAGGGCCAGCGCCCGGCCCTTGCCCCTCGACGCGCTGTACGAGGTCCTGCTGCGGGTCCCGGCCAAGGACCTCTGCCGCTTCCGCGCCGTCTGCTGGCCGTGGCGCTCCCTCCTCTCCGACCCGCGCTTCGTCGCCGCCCACGCGGCCCGCCACCCCGGACCACTCATCGTCGCCGCCCGCGACACCGATCGCTCGGCCGCCGGCCCCAATGTCGACATCAGGGACCTCTCTGGGCGCGTCATTAAGCGGGTTGTCGCGCCGGGGAGCTTCTGGGAAGTGGGGAATCGCGTGACGACCGCACAGGTCGACGGCGACTGCCTCCTGCTTGGGAACAAAATGAGCTGCCTGTTGCTGAACCCCAGCACCGGAGCTGTGTCTGAATTGCCACAAGGATTCGCAAAAGGACATTCAGTGCGGGAGTGGCAAAGCTCCAAATGCAGGCACTTGCTTGCGTTTGGGAAGGTTGCCTCGACAGGGGAGTACAAGGTGCTTCGGCTGCTCCACGCATATTACCACTTCGGACATCAGTGCGAGGTGATCACCCTCGATGGCAGCAGCCATGCTTGGTGGAGAGGAAAGAATGCCTCTCCAGGTGTTGTTCGCTTCAACCACTGGAGCAGAGTGACCATTGATGGGATCGTGTATTTCTTGTTGTATGAGGATGTCATGGTCAGAGAGGAAAATACCATGCCGGTACGCCTAGCTTCGTTCGACCTTGAGACGGAAGAGTGGAGGGCAATTCTTCGAGGTCCCTTGAATCTGATGACCACTCGTACAACTGATATTTCAGTGGCCTCCCTGAATGGGTGCCTAGTTGTGGTTCATTATGCCCAATGTTCTTTTATGAACCTATGGTTTCTGATGGACTTTGAAGAAGGTTTATGGGCCAAACAGCACAGCATACTACTTAACTCTGGACTTCCTGTACAACCATTGTTCGTGCTAAATGATGGGAAGATAGTCACTTACTGTGAACTTAAGAGATTGTTGAGAATTTACGACCCGAAAACCTGCACCTACATAGATGTGGCGGAGGTTGGACGTTATGAAATTGGTTTGCACACCAGAAACCTATTGAGCTTGCCTGATGGTACTGGTGCTCAGTTGGTTAGTTGAAAACTGGATTCTTTGGTTGAGGTTTAGTTATTATCCTACAGAAGCTGGCTTCTCCGTTGCTGTTAAAATGCTGCACAGCAACTGTTCCAAATTGCCAAACTTCAACTCGTGCTTCTGTAAAGCACGCAGGCATCCTGCTGCAGTAGTTCCATTATATACAGCCAAATAGGTGGTTGCTTGATTAGCACGCTTAGCCAGTTTATGATAGTAGTGAGGTCTTTATGTGGCTACAGTGAGGAAAGTTGAGGAGCTTTTGCTTTGATATGCCTTGGTTCTGGATGTTTACTTGCTGCATTCTGTGATTCTACAGGCTTTGATGTAACTCTTATGCAACGTTTGTAATAGGACGTTATCAAAGCCCTAACTTTGGAACACCCTTGGATTTTGTTGCTGTTTGTGCCTGATTAATGTTCTCTTGTTCCTTGTTACTTGCATTCAACTATTGGTCGCTGCAGCTCCTGCTTTGATTGGATTCTAATGTCTAGTCAGTGATCATCATCATCTTTTCTTGTTGTAATTTCCTATTCTAGTTTGATTCGATCAAAGTATTGTGTCCATGCATTCGCAAATGCTGGAGAAGACTTCAAAATTGTAGTAATCTGTTTGTCTTCAAGTTCTCAACTTGCAGGTGTCATCAAGCTGGGCGATCTGGACTAACGGATCGCCAAGAGATACTGAAGAGGTCAAGAAGTTTACCGAGGCTGAGGGGGGTGAAACATGGAAGGAGTATGAAGTTTTTTTAAGTACGAGAGCTAAAATGCTGAATGCATTTGAACTTTTTATTAAAATGCTTTCTCTACAAATGACGAAGAGTGCCCAATTAATGTATTTGCTATATGCTATTTGTTTCTCTTCTTATTGTTCACTATATATGTTGTTGAATATTGACTGTGTCATTTTATTTGATCATGATCCAAATCTGTAGCAACGTACGACATCAATCTGAACCTATCATCATCTCCCGAGCGAAACGAATCCAATGAGCCTAATTAGATCGTGATTATACATACAGTAACACATGCTCTAATGATGGATTAATTAAGCTTAATAAATTTGTCTCGTCGTTTAGAGACGGATTATGTTATTTATTTTATAATTAATCCATGTTTAATACTTGAAATGTGTGTCGAAATATTCGATGTGATATTTTACATCAAAATTTTACATCAACTAAATAAGATCTTAATTTCTTATTTTGTAATGATTGCTCCACCCTGAGCAACATACATTCTCTGACAATAACAGGGAAAAAACAATCATTACTACTGCATTTGGTGAACCATCTCGCCCTTCTTATTGTTTCTATACATATAAAAAAAATAGGGAAAAAACATTCTGTGTTGTTTGGCTGTGGTTGGTGGCTAGCGGTTGATGCTGATTTGTTATGAGAGAAAAATACTATAGACTGGCTGTTGGCTGATGGCTGGTGTGGATGGTTGGCTGACAAACTAATCGAACAGTATAATTGAAATCGTACATCCCAATCACGAAATGAAATGGGCTGAAAGAAATTAGAGATGGGGCGTACTGCGATGTGAAGAAGATTGAGGTCGATTCACACGAGGCGGAATCACAAAAGTTAAAAACTAAAACTTTTATTTGTCAAAAAGTAGGAGAAATGAATAAGGAGATGATGCTGGATCAGATGGAGAACCGAAGGGCAGGTTCGGTATTTTTGCAAACCGCACCTCGCAAAGGCATGCTATTCCAAAAAGCACCCGCCTGAAACGAGAAATTCAGAATTTGACACTCAATTCGTGCGACTCACTGAATTTAACAACGAATTTGCAAGTCTTTCAGAATTTGACACCGTACTTGCGAATTTTTTCAGTTTGGGTGTTTCTTATCTCTTTTCTCTAATTTCTCTTTCCCATTTTCTTTTCAATCTTCAAGCCTTGCGAAAAGACAACAATACCGCTGCCTTATCCTTCGAGAGAACAGACCCTGTCGGGTTCTCTCCCCTGTTCTTCCCTGGCGCTGATGCTCACCTCGATCGGCGGCCTGGAGCGCGGGATCGATGAATGGAGCGCCAAGAGCTTGCAGTGCTTTTTTTGGCTGGAGCATTGCTACTTTCTTGGGGCCAACCACGCCGGCGCCATGCTGGAGTCCCGTGAATCGAGAAATCATCGGATGGCTGGAGTTCTTAGGGGGTGGCTATTTTATTGTGCAGGTGCAAGATGTTCAGGGAGCTCGAGCAGAGCAAGGTGGTGCTCGCGCGGGCGTCGCCGCGGTGCCTCGCCGGGCATGCCAAGCCCTGGTCCGACAACGCGCACCGATTCCTGCAGCGCTGCTCCCGCGGCACCTCCACTCGACGGCGCCCCTCCCGCGGGCCGCAGCCGGCCTCCCCGCGCGGCGGCCCGAGCTCCCTTTCCCGGTGGCGGTGCTTCAGCGTGGGGGATTTGGAGGAGGCGAGAGCGAGAGTCCCGTCCCGGAGAGAGAGCACGAGCAGGGAGGGGGTCATCACGCGCGCAGACAACGGCGCCGGGGAAGAACAAGGCTGGGCGGGGGCCAATTGGGCGCGCCCAATTTCTGTTGAAGGGATAAGGTAGGGGCATTGTCGTCTTTTCGTGTGGCCCGAAGATTGAAAAGAAAATAGGAAAGAGAGAAATTGGAGAAAAGAGAAAAAAAACACCCAAACTAAAGAATTCGCAAGCACGGTGTCAAAATCTGAAAGGTCTGCGAATTGAGTGTCAAATTCAATGAGGCACACAAATTGAGTGTCAAATTCTAAAATTCTCGTCTGAAATAGGAGTGTCCCAGTTCCTCGCCCCCGATCCATCCCCGTAGGTTGTTGATTGGAGTCGCAATGTGCAGCCATGGAGTGAGCTAGGGTCTGGAGATCCACCAAATTCCTTGCCGATCTGGCTTCCCCTTCTTCCTCGGCACCGGGTGGCGCTAGCGCCCTCGTCCACGACCATTACTGGCCACTGGCGGCCTGTAAGCTCCCTCCGCCTCCCTTTTTCTCCGCCTCTCCTTGTCTCTCACGCGCATCGCTTCGCATCTTCAGCTCGACCCCCCTCCCTCCCCCGCTTCGCAGATCACTTTCGGCAGTATGGATTGCCCCAAGCGGAGCGCGCCGGCTGGCCTCCACTACGAGAGAGTTTTACCTCTACCATTAAAAAACTTGGTGCTAAGCTTGTACCACTAAAAAGTTCTTCGTATATGTATATCATCGCGCAAACTTTTTTTTGGCTCTGTGTATCATTACATTCATCTTCCGTTAGGATTTAACTGTTCAAGAGCACTGACAGGTGGGACTTGGGGGTGCAAATTGACCATCTTACCCTTCGCACTTTCAGTTACCATGAACTCCTGAGGAACCTTCATCCTCGATCCAGTCCCCAAACCGAGCACCGAGACCGGCCGCCGCCACCCCTGTCGGCGCCTTCCGCCATCTCCCACCGCCGGCACCTCTCCCGCCGCCTCCCGCGCAGCTTCGGGGCCCGCGCGGCTGCTGGGCGCCGGGCGCAGGCGGCCTCGGTCCCGGCCGCCACGGGCGTGGGCGCGGGCGAGCTCGGCCCCAGCCGCTGTGGGCGCTCGCGGACCAAAATGACATCCACTTTGCCGGAATCCATCGCCGCCGTTGGGGAAATCAACGATTCCATCCACATCCGTCGCCTCGAGCTGTCTGACCACGAGAGGGGCTTCGTCGCCCTGCTCTCCCAGCTCTCCGCCTGCCCGGATCTCACTGCGTCCGAGTTCGCCACGCGCTTCGCCGAGCTCGCGGCGCAAGGCGAGGACCACGTCATCCTAGTGGCCGAGGACACCTCCGCCCCGGAGCGGCGGATTCTCGCCACGGGGTGCCTCTTCGTGGAGCGCAAGTTCCTGAGAGGCGGCGGCAAGGTGGGCCACGTGGAGGACGTGGTGGTCGATGCCGCCGCGCGCGGCAGTGGGCTCGGGCTCCGCATCGTGCGCCGCCTCGTCGAGATCGCCAGGGACGCCGGCTGCTACAAGATCATCCTAGACTGCACTCCTGAGCTGCGCGCCTACTACGCCAAGTGCGGGTTTGTGGAAAAGGGGGTTCAGATGGCCATCTACTTCTGAACCTCAACCAGACTTCCAGAGGTAATATACCTTGCATTGATATGGTTCATCTGTTTAAGTGCTGAATGAAATGTCGTACTTGATCTAAATACTGTAGCACTTGTTTGTAGTAGTGCGGCCTAGGTGTATCAAGGTGCAAATGCATTTGAAACAAATGCCCAAACACCGCTGACAGTGATGTGCATACCTTTTCTGTATCTAGAGTCAATTTGGCTTACTACAGTTATTGGCTTATCGCCACCTGAAGAACTACACTAGTAGCTTTGGAGCTAAGCTTGAGTTTTGAGATGAAAACTGAACCAAACGAGTGTTTATTGCAGTACAGTAATTTGTAATTCTTATGCTCTCTACATGCAGTAATTGTCAATCAGTTTTTGGCCAATATCTAATACGGCCAGCCTAAGATTGTTGCCATCTTACCATTATTCCATTATATTTCATATACCAATACTCCACTTGACAGACATCTGAACATCCTATCATGTATGGGTGTTGAAGAACACTGTGAGCTTCATGAAGCTCTTTGGAATAATGAGTTGCACAAGGGGCAGGTCGGACTTCCTTGTGGTTGCCATTCATCAAGATCGCAATATGATTTTCTTTCTTCAACCCTGGAACCAACTAATAGCATACGACATGGACAGCAAGGAAGTGAGTGTTACTACCACTTTTGAACATGGAAATTGGGATGCAAGAATTGCTCCTTATATACCCTATTTCTCGGAGTCACTGGCACTCACAAACAAGCACTGAAAAGTGTATGCTCTTACTATGGAGCAGCTAGCAGCTTGGTTTGGTTGTAGTAAACTTAGGTGTGGTGTTCTGTCTCTGCTTGGATGTGTTCCTTTTTATGCTTTTGGTCTAATTAGTACTGCAAGCCTGCTGATACTTTCATATGTTGCATGTCTGTGCTTGCAATGTATCCTATCTCATGCTCTTGGTCTTATTATACCGCAAGTGTCCTGAGATGTTCATGTAGTGTTCTTTCCGAATGCTAGTTGTATCTATGACCGCAGTTCTCCCAGTTGAACAATTTAGATGTTTTGTGTTGACGTTAGATGCTTCAAAAGCTACCTTTTGTGTTTCCAGAATGATAATCGTCTTCTTGAAGCCTTCATTTCTAGTGGACGCTCTTGCAAACAAATACTACCTCCATTTCAAATTGTAGTTCGTTTGACTTTTTGGACTCTAAGTTTGACCACTCGTCTTATTCAAAAAATTTGTACAAACATTGCCAAATTTAAGTCATTCTTGAAGATTTTGTATTGATGAAGCAACCCACAACAAAAGAAATAATATTTTGCACAAATTTTGAATAAGACGAGTGGTCAAACTTGGGGTCAAAAAAGTCAAACGACCTGTAATTTGAAACGGAGGGAGTATATACTATGAAATCTCTTTCTTTGGACCTGCGCAGTTATTTATTGTGAGTGAATCAAATTATCTTCCATATGCTGCAAAAGGTGCATTTCATGTAACGGTTTCAAATTGAAGGCTCCCGGTAACATCAAAAGCTAGAGCTAAGCTTTTATATGTATGCATCTGAACAATTGTAATTGGAGACTTCGGCCGGAGCTGAGCTGGATACTGATTGCTTGGGTCTAGTTCAGCACTTGGCAGTGTTGGTGCTGTTCGGACAAACTATGTTTATTTTGATCACAAGACAACTATGTTTATTTTTTTCACCAATATTACACGAATAAAATACTGCAGGTCCATTTTAAAATGAAACCTTTGTCACTTAGCAACAGACTGAAGCTCCAAAACTATAGTGTGTATCTCCAAAAACTTCAGGACCTCGGCCTGATGTTGGAAGATAGATACTTCTACGTTTTCATAAAACCCAAAGAACAAGAGTATCATATTTTTTTCAAAGAGGGAAGTTTTATTAATTTCAAGTAAACTTACATCGGGGCAATACCATAGAAGCTTGAAAAACTCCCAACCTCTGTCTGAAACAGACACAAGACACACAACCTGAAACAGACACAAGACACACAACTGCACTTGAAAGAAAAAAAAAATAAGCAGGCTCATGGCAAAGCTGGCTGATTTCAGCTAATTCAATAGTATTATACGAGAAAGAATAAGCTGGAATAAACCCAGGCAAAACACTCCTTGACCATTTGTGCCAAGCGTTAAAGTGCTGCTTCAACTAATCCCTGTGTAGTAGGCTTTTGCCGCAGATGATTTACATTTAATTTTGAATGCCCGGATGCTAAGAGCAATGCCATAGTATCAGTAGACGCACACGACTCCATATAAGATAAATACGAACTCAAGGAAGGTCCTGTACACAAACACTGCCGTTATACCAACCCAACTCTGCCCATGTCAAAATTTCTAGGTCAACAAAAGTTTGACGCAGCTATAAATATCCACAGGTATAAAAGAATCCCCAAGAACAGCGATCAGGGTGTCAGAATCAGTGGCTGAAACAGGCCACCGACCAAAAGAATGAACGAATCACAGAGCCGCAATCCCAGATGAGCAACCCCTCAACCGAACCCAGAAGAGCAACCCCTCCACCGATCGAACTCATCATCCTCAGCAATTCCAATGATCTTCAGTTGTTCCATAGGCGAGAGGTGCTTACGGAGCCCCCAAAACCAATTTAGCAGCAGTTTTTTCGTCATTGTCATCTCACGTTGCAGCACTGGGCGCTCCCAGACTGCAGTTTTCGCCACAGGCAGATCATGTGTTGTGGGGACTGGTAGTGCGCCGTGAAATAGCCATCGTAGCAGCCTGACTGGTAGAACCTGACGTCATGCCTGATCTCCACCGGCCGCCGTGTGTTGTTGAACTTCTCCACCCACATGCCCATGCTCACATCCTCCATTTTAAACAGCTGCGCACCAAAATGGACACGCACATTACGCTATTTTGCTTGTTTGGATGGAGAATTCATGTCAATCAGCTGCAAAGTTAGAGAACCTTACCCAAAGCGTCTGATTGTCAAATTCAGATACAATGTAGCGCGCAATATCTGAAGAAATTACATAGCCAGGTCCATTAGCGTAATTTGGATATACTTCTTCCGGCCATTCCTGCATATAAAAAGAATGCAATCTCAGGGATAATGTCGCTATCTTTTAGTATCTAGATTGTCAAGAAGAGCTGTTGTCCACTTCTGAAAATTAAAACGGGCATAGAGAAAGACGTGACAACTAAGGACAGTACAGCTACAGCTGTAAACAGCTTGCGAAATAGTGGCAGCTTGTGATAATATGTACATAACTTGCAAACTAGTCATTGTTTGCTACGAAAAAATATATGCAAGGATTTTTTACCTGCCTAAGCTCTACTGATACATATTATCATAAATGATCATGTGACTTTTCTTTTGCTGGCAACTAAACATTAACTGCACATTTTCTGCTTATCTATGGTTCATATTATCATAGACTGTCATGCAGGATACTCCATGACACACTCATATGTTACAGAGGAAAGAACAATTTACCTCGTATGTTACGGCCCATTTGCCAGATCTTAGTGGTCGACGAAAGTAGTTGATACTACCCACATACACACTCTTATCACTTTGAACTTTCTTTACTTGATCCAGAACAGAATCAATTCTGACAAATGTATCATCATCACATTTCATTACATACTTTGCAGGGACAACACGCACCTGCATAAACAAAGAACATTAATTGAGTATAAATATCAGCGAAATCAACCTGCAAAGGATATATGGCAGAGCAGCTAGCATGTAAACATATAATTGCTTGAAAGCACTTACCCCATACTCGGCAATCGCAACAGTCTTCAACACAACAAGGTCATAGCTATCAATGAAAGGCACTATAACGATATCATGGAAGAACTCCGCCTCCTTCTTCAGCTCTACATTGACCTCCTTCTTTCCATTCTAAATTTTTTTCTTAATTCAGTAAGAGTTGGCAATTACGCAAATGAATAGTAAAAAACATGAATCAAGGAGGTAGACGTTACCAGAGCCACAAAGAACCGAGCTACAATATTGGATGATTTCCTTGTATACATCATCCATGACTTCCTTACAGCCATACGCTCAGCAAAATGGCTGGCTGCTGAAAGAATACCAATGAAGAGCTCAACAGGTTCAGTTGGCAGTGGTGGGGCCCTCCACTGCTCAGACATCTCAAGGTATCTCTCTGGTGCAAAACTAGGGTGCGAATTGGGTAGAGAACTAGCAAAAACTGACTCAATATCAATATCTCCATTGAGGGACAATGCGGTTGCATCCTCAAGGGAGTAACCCTGCAGAAAAAATAAGCTGTCAGCACTTAGCAATGCATACCTCAAGACTAATCATCAAGCTTTATGATGCTTTAAGGGTGAACTTACGGTGCGGTAAGGAAATGAAGCAACATGTCGCCCATCGACGTTGACATGGTAACCTTCCAAACCAGCTGTTAGAGTCATAACAAATAGCTTGCCTTCTGTGAATGGGTATGGCCAACTGATGTGGACATCCTTTGGTCTGCCAATCAAACGTTTCACCCACCATTTCATCTTTGACTCCTCTGTCTTGTTGTCATCGTCACGAATCCATTTCTCACACTTGAGTTGCCCATCAACTGAAACACAAAAGTGACATATAATATGAATCATATGCCAATGTTGCAAAGCAAAGTTCGGGGCTGCATTCTTGAAGTTAAAGAAATCCTGGTTCAACTTCAGTTTCAAGTGAAACGTTTTTTTTTTTGGTAAATTGCAATGACTAAATTGCTGACAGCTGCAAGGAACATTCACTCGAGCAAGTACTCAGAACACCAAATTTTGGTCATTGATGTGGTGGATTTGCTAACTATGACTCATTCAACCATGGATCATATTCAGTTGGTCACAAACTTTGCTTTAACAGCACTAAATCATCGCATAAATTAAACAAGCTGGAAGCCTGGAACTAATTGGAGTATTGGGAAAATTATTTGTGTTTCCGATAATAATCAGGGGGAGAGAGAACGAAGTTTTGGCTCTCACATATCACAGTTGCCAAGTCAAAACTCAACAGCTCTAAAACGCGGTTTCAGGTCAATGCGTAGTACTTTGAAAAATAGGACACATCGCCATCAGACCCCTTGCATCACCATTCTACAAAATCTGGAAACACAGTTCTAACTCTTTCTAGAAGTTTCCAGCGCAAACTTTGTACCTCCAGTTCCCAATTCCACCAAGCTACGCTATTCCACGAGATTAAGATCCGTGAAGGTGACAGACTTCAACTTCGTACCTAACAAACCATTCTGGTACCAACCTCTATCTTTGTAGCTAATTCAGATTCTAAAAACTAAACCAGAATGCAAGCCAGAGCATTGAACGATTAGATCGAATAATCAAACTAACCAGAACATCGAAACAAAAAGTTTTTTAGAGAGACATCGAAACAAAAGGTAAGCCGACAAATCTGGAGCTCGATGGAGAGAGGTTGACAACTCACCGGTGTCCTCGGCGGGTCGGGAGGCGAAGCCCTCGCAGCGCTGCGACTGGCCCCACTGCATCCGGTAGCAGCTGTTCATCTCGATGACGGGCCTCCGGCTGTAGTCCCCACGGATCCTGGGGTTGAAGTGCAGGATCCTGGGCGGCGCCTCCCCGTCGACGGCCTTGGTGCCGACGAGCTCGACCATGAACTGCGAGACCATGACGGCGGCCTCCCCGTCCCTGCGCTCGGCGATCTTGGGGTCGTACTCGAGCCGCGCGGGCCTGGGGCGGGCCACGACGGTGACGTGCGAGCCCACCGCGAGGCCGCAGGGGAGCTCCACCACGCGGACGCCGTCGTAGGGGAGCTGCTCCCGGTGCACGGAGACGGAGGCCGGGCAGGCCGGCGGCGGCGCCGGCGACGTGGACGCGGGCGCGGAGGAGGCGGGGGCCGGGGCGGCCTGCAGGTGCGCGAGGTGCGGCCTGGCGGCGGCGAAGGCGTCGGCGGCGGCGGCGTCGAAGGGGGTGGCCGTGCCGTTGGGCCGCGGGAGGAGGAGGAGGGAGGAGAAGACCGGGAGCGGGCGCGCGCCGCCCGCGGCCGGGGCCGGCGCGCCGGCGGGGAACGCCGGCTTGGCGGGGCGGGCGGGGGAGGACGGGGACGCGAACGCCGCTGCCGCTGCGGCCTCCAGCTCCCGGCGGCGCGGGTGCGGGATGGGGAGCGCGGACGAGCCCGAGAAGGGCAACAGGGGGAGCTCGAAGAGGAGGACGAACGCGAGGTAGCCCGCGGCGGCGGCGAGGAGGCCCGCGCGGACCAGCCGCTTCTTCCGCGGCGCCGGTGCCGGCATCGCGGCGGAGGGTTCTAGAAGGCGGCGCGGAAGGGGAGGGAGGGAGAGAGGAAGTAGCCGTTTGCGGGGGGACGGGGACGGGTGGTCGTACTAATACTACCTGGGTCCTTTGGTTGAGCAGCGCAACTACAACACAGATTCCCGAGAAAAGAATCTTATATGCATGGAGTACTAAACGAAGTTTATTTATAAAACTTTTTCACGAATGTGTGTAACTTTTCGAGGCGAATCTAATGACGGTAATTAATCGATGATTGGCTATAGTGATGCTACAGTAACCATCCTCTAATCGCGCGGTCAAAGCCTTGTTAGGTTCGTCTCGCGAAGCCGCGCAGGGTTGTGAGGTTAGTTTTGTAAATTGCCTTTATTTAGTACCCCTAATTATTGGTCAAAATTTTTGTGCTACTCGTGCTACCGAAAACCAAACAGGCCCATGAGGGGACGGGGAGGGGGGTGGCGGCGGCGGCGAGCTCTGACCGTTGCGGTGGGGAATGGAATGGGAGTCGCCGCGGCGGCGGGGGAGGTGACGGGATGGGAGGGAGGCGGTCGGAAATATGCCAACGGCTTGGAGGGGTGAAAATCTCGGCGGTTTTACTTTTTACCGCGGGAATGGATCTTCGGTGCGGCGCAGAGAATCCAACCGCGTGACTAATTACTGTAATTACCACAGACATGGTATTAGATTTGCCACCTGTTTGTAGGTTAACGAGACTGAAACTGCTTTGGTTGCAGCTAGCTGGTTGTATGTTTGCCACCTGTAACTGCAATGCTTGCTATATCTAGCTTGCTTCAAGTACCGAACTTCCATGTAGAAGATCATGCGGCATGTCAGGGGTTTGATTTTTCTTTTAGTTATACAAGAGGAAAGTATTTAGTTTAATAGAAATTTGATGGAAGAGAATTAAACCTTAAAGTAAGTATCTGCCTGTCGAGTGTTAACCCAACGCTGTCCTCCGTGCTCACTAAAATTTGGAAAAAAGTTATGTTTTAAATGTATTATATAATTCAAAACAGAGAAGTATAAGATTTTTAATTCTTCAGATTATGAAATAAAAAAATTAAGAGTTGTGCGAACAACATAAACGTCATAAAGGTGTTGCGCATTTGTTCGTTTCGTAGAAAACAGAGTAACCTCTTTTTAAAATAAATAAAGGGTCTGAATGGTTCGCTTCTAAACTATTGGTATGCTAAAAATGTGAGCAAACTCATAAACTTTGGCACGTATTTAAGTATTTTGATTGAAGCTAAAAAAACAGTTCAATTAACCAAGTGCTATTCTAAAATTGTTAAAATTTTAGTAAAAATTGGTATACCCACACTTTGGTGTGCCTATATTTTGATATTCTAACATTTTATATTCCAACACCAAGCACGCTCAGAGTAACTTTTGGAAGCCGAGTAGGAGGCTGCCTATTCAGGAGTGGATCCCACGGCTTAAGCAATCAAAGCTTCCATTTGGAGCACAGTAGCCAAACTTGATCGACGACCGCCGACCAGGTCGGACAACGACGATTGGTGTTCGGGAAGGAAGCCGCGATCCGGCCCAGGTTGGGTTGGACCCCGTGGCCCCGGTCCGTGGGTGGCTGCTCCGTACGGCGGCCGGCACCCCCGCGGCCCCGCCCCGCCTGGCCGCCTGCCGTTGCCGGCCGGCCGGCCACCACGAACGCGGCGGCCAAGGAACCCAGTCAGGCAGCCAACCCCCCGCCCCGCCCCGCCCCCGGCCCGGAGGGCACAGAATCGGCGGCGAGCCGGCCGAGCCGAGCAGTAGACCGGACCCACCATCGGACCGTCCTCCAGGCGGTTCGTGGCTGGCTGGCTGGCGCGCGCGCGTTCCGGTTTCCGGCCGCGTGGGCTCGACGAGCCCCACCGGTGGCCCCGGCTCCAGTTCGGCTGCATGGCGGACACGTCGGTCCGGCCCTGCCGGCTGCCGCGGCGCTGCGGGGCCGGGATGAGGCGGGAGGTGTGGGACCCAGCGGCGGCGCGGGCGCACATGTGCCTGTCCGCCCGCCCCCCCTCGGCCAACGGACCGGACGGAGCTTCGACTCGGAAAATCGAAGTAGCCGCCGGCGGCGCGCGGATCCTGCGCCGCCGTGGCCGCGGCCCAGCTCCGGCGCCGTACCCGTAGCGCGTGCCGCGTGTCCTGTTTTTTTTTCTTGAGAGAAACGTGCCGCGTGTCTTGTTTTTTTAGAGTCCGTGGTCTTGTTTGGATCACATTGTGATTCTAGCGCGCACGTTTTTCGAAAAAAATCCTAAATACATGATATACTAAATAAAGTCTATTTGTAAAAAAATTTCAAAGATGAGTGTAACTTTTCGCGATGAATCTAATGATGGTAATTAATCGATGATTTGCTACAGTGATGCTACAGTAACCATCCTCTAATCACGCGGTTAAAAGCCTTATTAGATTCTTCAGAGTCACTAGCGCGGAAGTTCTGAAATTAGTTTTCTAAACTAATTAATTTTGTTTGACACTACAATTTCCTAGCACGGGGAGAAACCAAACAAAGCCCATTTGTGCGCGTGCGGGGGAGCTGGGACGAGTCAGCTAGGAACGAGAGTTGACGTAAAACTCGTGTCAGTGCAGAGTAGCAACTCGCAAGGAAAACCCTGGGTGTTCTCGCGATCTTCTCGGCGGGCGCCACTTGGAAGAATAGTACCAATGATGATAGCGTTTTGGCTGGTGGCTGGACGTGATCTGGGGTCCGGATGGCGTTATCATTCCTCGGAACCGTCGTCGTTCCAATGATAGTTTTCTTCTTTCAAAAATAGCTAAAAGAATCTGGTGCCGACGTACACGGTGGCCAGTGCTCACGGACATTTGGAGAGCAAGGACCTGCTGCAGAAGCTGGGAATCTCCGATGGCCTCTGCGCAGCGTTGGACCAAGCAGCGCATCATCATAGTACTGTACGTGCCAAATGAGGCGGATGGCTGGTTCTCGAGCTAAAAAACAATCTTCTATGCATAAATGCATAAAGTACTAAATGAAATTTATTTGCAAAATTTTTTCACAGATGAGTATAATTTTACGAGACGAATCTAATGACGGTAATTAATTGATGACAGGCTACAGTGATACTACAATAACCATCATTTAATTGTGCAATCAAAGACCTCATTAAATACGTCTCGCAAAGTAGCGCAAGAGTTGTGAAATTAATTTTGTAAACTAATTTGACTCTATTTAATATTTTTAATTATTGATCAAAATTTGTACTCGTACGGAGAAAACCAAACAGGGCATACTGGGGTTCCTTCTGCAGCCGAAACAACAGACGCCACCATTAGGTGCGCAGCCTTTTTTTTCTGTATATAACACATGATGCCATTTGGTGGGATTCGGATGCTCAGGGTGATACGATGCACAATGGAACATGGGAGCAACAACTGGATAGTACAATGCGCTAATGTACAATCACGGACGATCCCATACAATCAGATACTGCTGTCTCTCCAAGGTTTTGTTTTTTTACAAGACAAGAGCAGATCTGCCGAAACGTTTGTTCCGGCCGGCAGATCTGGAGGCTACAGGGCAAGAAGAGTCCAATCCCCAAGCAAGCATACATTAGCACGAGCCACCACCGGGCTACAACAAGGCGATAACTTAAAAGCAGGAACGCCGGAACACCTCGCTGAAGAATCACGACACCCACAGTGGTCAGAGTATTGCTAGTCTTTAGTTCGCACTAGATACTGACCGGGCGGAATTTACATCTTTGGCTTTGGCACCAGAAGTAAACACAAGGCGCTGTGCGATTTCACCGCCGTGTCGATCAGGTGTTACAGCAGGATGACCACCGCGAGGCAGGGTTGGGCTGGTCGGCATCTGGCCTGCTGATATGAATAGTTGGGGGCTGCATGGTTCGGTGAGTGTTAGATGCGACTGATTTATATGACAATGGATCAAATGGGGGTAGAGTAGCTACCTCAGCCGCAGCGGCAACGGTCTCAGTCAACCGTTGCTTTATGTCCCTTGCCATGGTAAAGAAGACCTGCTCCACATTTTGATTTGTTTTTGCACTCTGCATATAAACATAAAACATATAATTGAATTGTTGACAGAAGCAACTATGACTTGGGAGGTATATTACTCAGCTTATAGTAATGAAAGCTTACCGTCTCAAAGAATTTGATACCATATTCATCTGCGAGCTTCTGACCTTGAGATGTGGACACTACCTGTTAACAGGAAACATCACATTAGGCCATGGATAATAAAGACAGTCATCATGCGTTCCTAAAAGTAGGTAATTTTAAAAAAGCATTTACCCGTTTTGCATCCATATCAACCTTGTTGCCCACCAAGATCTTGTTCACATTGTCTGATGCATGCTGCTCTATGTTGCGAATCCAATTTCTAATGTCTAAGGTTAATTAAAAAAAGATAATTAATAAAGCAACCAAGATTTCCTTCTGTCAACAAATGGGAATGCACATGCATGCTGCATACTATTGAAGGATGATTCGTCTGTGACATCATACACAAGCAGAATGCCCATAGCTCCTCTATAGTAAGCTGTGAAATTGGGGAGAAAAAAAAAGATCAGAAATCTGTTTTAAAATCAACAAAATGAATTGCTACTCTAAACATTTGGGGAACTACAATACCAGCAGCAACAACAATAAACAGCTTACTATAATACCCAGCTTTGAAAATATATATGATTCAGTGTCGAAGAAGCAAAGTGTTGCTCACCACCATGAAACATGGAAAGATTTACATATGGTCTTGCACGATAGCCCAATTTCTAGTTTTATTACTCTTCGTGTGAAAGCCACCAAGGCCAGGCCTGCTAGTGGACTAGCAGTAGTGGTATGCACTTGCTGAACCTTTGGGCTTAGGCAGTTATCTGTATATGCTTCAAGGGTTATCTGTATACGCTTCAAGGTCCAGGCTTGGCCACTGGAACCATGCTCATTTTTTCCCTCTATTTCTTCCTCTTAAAAAAGCACCATAACTATATATTTTCAGGATAGAAATAAATCAACAATTTTCTGATTGAGCCTTCTTTTGATCAAAGTAATTTTTTCATAGTACGTGGTGCTGCTAAAATCATAGCTATATCTCAGTAGTCGTAGCATGCAACGTACATTGGTCTTGTTCACCAATGCCATATGCAGCATGACAACAAACTAAAACTTGTAACATGTGACACATCTACTCAAAAAGAATACTCATAAATTTATAAAAATTAAAACTAGAGTTCTAAATATGGTGTTTATTTAGAACTTACAAGCATTTACTTCATATTTCACATATAGCCCACATCAGCATCATAGTATAAAGGGAAAACATTTACCAGTGGTGATTGTCCGGAAACGTTCTTGACCAGCAGTATCCCAGATTTGTAATTTTACACGCTTTCCATCAAGCTCAACTGTCCTAACCTTGAAATCAATGCTTAACAGAAGGAAAAGATCAAGTTTAGAATATTAACTTCCACAAGTGAATGCCTAAAAGCAAGGGATGTTGCCTGAGTCTATACCCAATGGTGGTGATAAAACTTGTTGTGAATGTGTCATCAGAAAACCGCAGGAGCAAGCAACTCTTCCCAACTCCTGGAAATAAAAAAGGGGACTCGCATTAGACCGAGAGAAGGTTGTTGCAATACACAATTCGACCAAATTGTATTGGTCAAGAGAAAAATTACAGAATAAAACACATTGACAAGGATGGGAACCCATTGGTGTGTCAAAGCAACAGCATAGGAATGAACTTCACAGGATTCTGACTCTCATGTCAAGTTTCCTATCAAATGTCAGACAGATACTCATGGTAATCCCTTCGTGAAAATCACCTCTGTTAGCCATGAAGTGCTTGTGCAGGGATTTGAGTTTTATAAAAGCAACTTTCCAGAAAATAAAACCAGTTCTATTGTTTTTTTTTTAAAAAAATGAAGGCCATCTAATTAAATACTACAAATTATGAATTTCTCTTGGTTACACAGATATGCCAATTCACATATCAACAAAGGTGACAGCTCAATTAGCATGCATATGAAGAAAATTATGAACATTGGCTAGGTCCTCAATAAAAATGAGAAGATGGAGACGCCAATAAACATAATGTCAATAGGTCCTCAACAAAAATGAGAAGATGTAGACGCCAATAAACATAATGTCAACTAACTCATTTGAATGCCTTGGTAGAAAGTAGAAAACAAGATAAAGGAATGGGGAACATTATATCCCAACAAAATATATGTTATCTGGAGACAAGATGTGACCTTTTGTCAAATTGTCTCAACAACAAATAGTTATCATTGTCCTGATTTTCCTCTTGTCCCATATAGTTAGTGTGAACTGTTGATTTACAACAACAGGTCAATGTTCATTGTAAGTTCTATAAGAGCTACTATACCAAAAGCAAAGAGTATTTGATGCAATAAACTTCAGGATTCGGCATGCACCTGTGCAACTGTTCTAGGGCCCTATCACATGGTTGAGTTTCAAAAGTATAAAATTCTGAAGAGACAGGTAGTTTAGATGTAAATACATAGTGGTGAACTGGTGATACATTTCAGGATTATGATTGATTTCCCCCCTTCCAAACCTATGCACACTATTTAAAAAGTTGGATTTAGACAAATTAGACAAAATTTTCGCTTGCCACAAATGTATGATAACACACTTCCACCACTAAAACATTGACACCTAAACTGGTACAAGTAGGAATTGAGGACCTAGTCAATGATCAATGACCATTGGGTACAACAAAGCAGCAAGTGTTTCTGTAAATACGATAACACCCAACAATTCAGACAGACAATACCTCACAACAATAGCAAAAAATTCACCCTACTATAACGCACTGGACTGTAAGTAGAGTAGAGCCCTTTTATGAAATCACCCTGGTAATTAAGCAAATTTTCACCCATCGCCAGTTTAATGACACCAGAATTTCTAGCGTAGAACCTAAACAATTTACCATAAGGCTGACTACATCCATGGAACTCCTCATCAAACAACGATTTCAACTTCGGTGTAAATTGCTGGAACAGCTGCGCATGACAACACCAGAAACGCACACAAAAGCATCCGTTTCGGAATTTCCATCACGAACCAATCCGCTCCCGCCTCCTAAAAGCCAGGAAAAGCGGAACTAAACCACGAGAGTTACAAACTCAGCTCCGACTCATAAAAGGCCTACCAGTGTGTAGCATGGTTCCCCGCCCGACCGCCCGCGACAAGCCTAGCAAGCAGCAACCGTGCAGCCAACAAGCGAAGCGGAATCCACCTCATTAAAGAGCTCGTGAAGCTCCTCCAAGCACGGGCGGCACACATCTAGCGCTCCGTACACACCCAGGCCTCCGCAAGCAGGCGAGGCACGAACAAAACCCTGTCCCTTCAACCCTAGGCTATGCGACGAGCTATCCGAGCTCCGTGCTCCGTGGCGGCCGCTCCGTGCCCCCGTACCACCAACCGATGAACCGAAGGAAGGGATCGGTAAGCAAGAGTACGAGCGGCAGCTTACATCACTACTTGCCGGGGAATCGAGCTAATCAAGCGAGCGAGCGAGAGAGCGGGCTGCGCCCAGGCTCCACTCCCCCAGCATCGGCACCACGAGCTACGAACCGGAGCAGCGGAGAATCGAATCGGGGGAGAGGGGAGGGGGGAACGCACCGCTGTCGCCGATGAGCAGGAGCTTGATTAGGTGGTCGTAGTCGCCTCGGGACCTCGACGGCGCCGCCGCCATGCTCACCCTCCTCCTCCTCCTCCGCCGACGCCGCCGCGCTCTCTGGGATCCCCTGGCCCTCCGTCGCCGAGGAGGAGGCGAGGGTGTGGTGGGGTCCAGGAGGGGGTGCGGGCGAAGCAAGCAGCAGCCGACAGCGATGGGGAGGGACCGAGGGAGGGAGGGAGAGGAGGAGGCGTCCAGCTGTACGCGACGAGAGGGGGGAGGAGGGGAAGGGGGAAACGGAAGGGGATGTAGGGAGCTGGAAGGCGTACCGTATCCGGACGGTATTTTTTGTACGTTTGCCGCGCCGCGAGGGGAGGCGCGGCGGCGGCGCATCGGCCAGTGGAGCAGCGCTTGGTGGTCGGGCTCTGGCGGCGGCCGCGTGCAGTGTGGAACGGGACGGTTGCCAGTTGTTGGTGCCTCTTGGCTGCCTGCCAATTTCGAAATTGCCGAGTTGGGGGATGGTTGCGAGTTAAAGACATGTTTGGTTTACAAAAGACTCTAGCCCCTCCAAAAAACTCTGGGTTTAAAAAAAATCACACTCTATTTATTTTCAATAATTAAAGGAACTAAACCTCATTAAATGGTATGTTCAAAAGACATTTTTACCCCTTCTCCCTACATGCATGCGAATAGGGTAGGGGCAGTAGGTGGAATTGTAGAAAAAAGTCCCTAAAAACCTCCTCATGAAGGTCTTCTTCAAAAAAATCTCTACCCTAAAAAAATCCCTAAAAGTCCCACCTGTTTAGTTTAAAAATCCCATAAGTCCTAGGGACTTTAACAAAAATCCATCAAACCAAACAGGGCCTAACTTTGCCAGCCTTCTCTTGGCGGTTGCGAGCTAGCTAACTGACAAGCTTAGTGGTAGTTGTGTTTGCTCGAGATGAAGCTTAGTACTAGCTGTTAGTTACCTCCTATGATCGCGGCTAACCTCCTACGATCGCGGTACGTTAGCGCACAGCTAGTTTGGAGAATTTTAATTAGCTACTTAGAAATTACTAACTGGAAGACTCAACTCCAAGACACAACAAACCTTGCGTAAGCGTTTGATTGGAGGGATACGAACCTTTTGATGATATTTAAATATCTATCTAGGTTTAGTTCATAACGGAAATAATACAGCTAGCTCGGACACCCTCCACGTTTCCCTAGCTTTGGCTCCGGAAAATTTGTGTCTATTAAGTGGGTTTAATGGCCATCCAATTTTAGTGAGTTCTTCATGTTCGTCTGACATTCCTTCCGATTGCTTAGGTGCATGGTTAGACCCATTAATCAGCCAAGTGGCAGATAAATACTCCCTCATTCAAATGCTCGGTCACGATATGATTTTCAACAGCACATGCTGAGGTTGAATCTTGAATCCATCAACTCTGAGCAATTCCTAGTCATCTCATCTCACATTGGACGATTCTATCCCACGGAGAGAGCTTATTCCGAAATGGAAAAAAAAAAAAACTACTGGCAATAAACAGAACTTACAACCCCAACCCACAAAAGCAGAAAATGAGCGTGTATAACCCAGACAATCCATAATCTACACAGCACTGATGACAGTTGACAGCTGAGAAGGCCACAGCGACTCAGCACAGAATCATGGAAAACAACAGCTCAAAAGGCACAGAAACAGAATATACTCTGTTACTCCATGCCCGTGCCATGCACGGTTGCACATATGGAACAAGCAACAATCAGATCATAAAAAGATGTGACCCCATGTTTGCCAGCTAACCCATGATTATATTCCCACAAAAGCAGAAGCCAGCTTTCGCTATGCCAGTTCACTTCTTCGGTTGGGCCGTTCCCTTGAAGAAATCCCCTGTTTCAGATCTTTCCTAGATATGGGTCCTTTTAGACTGGATAGCACTTGCACAAATACAGTCACTGTCCTCGAATATACAACAGCAGTACAGCACAAGCTTTGCAAGTAACACATATACTACTCACTGAAAGGCACACCTTTGTTTGCATGTATTATTCTTTGGCAAGGAAGTTAATCAAAACCAAAAGATCAACGATTCGAGTTTACTCTAGTGAACATTTGGAAAGCCAGCAAGCAGAATAACAGTATAAATGCAATCTTCTTACGGAGAATTTTTATTTTATAAATATATGACAGAAAATACAGATACTGAAATAATAACAAGTACATGGTTCCCAAGAAATTTATCAAACAAAATTATTGGTGCTAGAATGTAATTTTCTCGAGTAAAAGGTTCCGGCAGTTAACTTTTGGATGAACAACTCTGCAAAACATAAGCATACCGTATTCCGCCATGTTGCTTCAGGAGAGTTTGATGCGTGTCACAAGGATAATGTGGATGAAGCAGAAAACAGTGTCGGTACCTCCAGTGGCGGATCCACAGGGGGCTCCATGAAGTCCATGGGAGCCCCCCAAGCCCCCCCTACAATTTCCAGTCAGTTGAAAGTGAGGAGAAAGAAAGGAGGAGGAAGAAGAAGAGAAAGGGAAGGAAGAGGAGGAAGAAAGGGAAGACGAGCCCCCCAATCTTCAGCTTCTAGATCCGCCACTGGGTACCTCTGGACTAGGGTACCCCCTCTTGCTGTGTCAAGACTCGCGTAGTTATCCGTAACTACGCCCTAAGGAGCTGAACAGCCGGACCCCTGGGGTCCGCCTCCATCTCACCGGACCAACGGTCCCGGACCCGCTTCCCGCTCGGGGACGGGTCCGGTGTCACCATGTGTCCCAAAGGTGTTGCTGTGTCTAGGCGAGAGCCTCGTAGTTATGCTTAACTACGCGCTGACGGCCTGAGCAGTCGGACCCCCGTGGTCCGAAGCCCTTCTCACCCGGTCAGCGGCCCCAGACCCATTCCTTGCTAGGGAAGGGTCCGGTGACGTCGCGTGTCCCGGAGAAGGGAGCGCTCAGCCAAAACAGTCGGGGGGCCCCGGACCTCCCACGGGGTCCCGGACCCCCATATACTATCCGGACCCCTCAGCGGGGAGGGAACAGACACCCCGCCTGGGGGGGGTCCGGAGCTGCCACGTGTCCGCAGGCGCAGGCACGCGTGCGGCCGCGAAGCTTCCTCGGAAAGACTCGCCCACCTACCGCATTCAATACGGGAGACGTAAGTGCGTTCTGCCACAGCAGAGTCCGAGGCGACTTTTGCCAGGTTGCACTGTTGATCGCGCGTTACCAAGGCACACAGTACAGCCGCTGACGCCGCCCACGCCACGCATATCAGTCTGCTACGCCAGTTGGACACGACGGCTTGCCTTCGCCCATCATGACGCCTACGCGGTAGACCCAACAGTCTACGACGCAACCTACACTACCTCAACGGGCGCCTCGCCGACGGGACAGGTGAATCCACTCCTCGGTCAGAGAGTCCACAGGGCGACGAAACGTATCCGGGGAGAGATTCTCAACAATTGTAGCACGATTAATGCCTTCTGCGCAGTATACTATACATCTGCGTTGGGCCCACCTGTCGGGGTCTCAACGCCTGTGTACGCATCCCCTTGGGCTATAAAAGGGAGACGCCCGTTAGACTTAGCTAAGGCCGAAGAAGTCCCGGCAGAGACCAGTACCCAACCTGGGCAGAGGATATATTCATTCATATGCAAGAGCAATACAACTCACAGTGGATATAGGGTATTACGCTCCGGCGGCCTGAACCACTCTAAATCCTCGAGTGTTCTTGCTCCCTTGGTAGACCTGCCGAATCGCTTAGCGCTTCCCCGAGTACTCACCCTCTGGGATTAGGCGGGTGCACTACGCCACCCAGCTATGGGTCTCCACAAACCACAACATTTGGCGCTGTCCGTGGGGAGCGCGTAGGCGTAGGCCAGATCTCCGCTCACCTCTAGGCTTCTGAGGTTGAGCTCATCCTCTGCAACGACGACGAGAAGATGGAGAAAGGCATGGCGTCACCTACGTCGCATGCCCCGGCACCGAGGCGGCAGTGCCCTCGGTGCGGCGGCGCACGGCAGCGGCGCCATGGCGCGCAGCGGCGACGCCTACTGTGCGTCACCCTACGACACCCCAGCGTTGGCTCAAGGTTTTCTCTCAAGCAACCACCGGGGTTCCCCTGCGGCGGCACGGCGTCGGCTCAAGGTTTCCTCTCAAGATGGAGCCTGGAGCCGACGACTGTGACTCGGGAAAGATGACAGCCGCCTTCTCCCTCGCCTGGCTCAAGCCTCTATCGGTGCTACTGCAGACAGGCCTCGACCTCTGCCACGAGGTACGGGGGCCCTGTGTCAGCGCCGGGGGGAAGCCGGCGAACGACCGCCCTTCTCCACGCTCTGTGCTCGTCCAAACGAGCACCCGTCCTTCCGCTGCGCCAGGGCGTCAAGCCGGCTTCAGCTCACTGTGAGCGGCCACCGGGCTGGCTTCCGACGGCAGCCGACGACGGCTGGGCCACTCCCATTCAAAGCCAATGAATTTGTCCCCATGCTATCTGAGCATGGGACAGTTCTTGTGCTGGGAAGAGCCCTGCAAGCTCCCGAGGTGATGCTGGATGATGTTGTACAGGCACGTCCAGGTCGCCTTTGCCTCCGACGACTGAGAGGAACCCCCAAGGTGGCGATTCCACTCCGCCCAGGATCGTACATGTCTTACGGGACGGCGACAGTAGGTTGCCCCTAGATAAGATTAAGAATGCTCCTCCTTTGTAATGACGTGGTGCCTACGTACGGTCCAGAGCGGTAAAGGTCCGCCCTTGTAAACCCGACCTCTGGCTTCATCAAGCAAACAGGCGACACTAGCGAGTGGTCCAGAGCGGTAGAGGTCCGCCCTCGTAATCCCGACCTCTGATATACACCACACTAACCATATGAATCAAGTAATAAAGGAGATTTGCTTTCTCAGTCTTATCTTTACATTAGCTTAATTGCACTCATCCGTTTCAGCTTGACTGTTTCCTTCTCCCGTGCGGAGTCTTTCCTTTGTTGCTAACGATCCACATTGAGTTGCTGGCTTGTGGTCAGGCTGGGATACCCCTTCTAGCTGGAAGGCGGCCCGAACTCCTAGGAACCTGCTCCGGGGAAGTGGTGCTTGTATCCTGGGGTGGAGAAGTTCTGCGTAGCCGCTTAGCCTGGTAATGTACCCTAAGCCTACGCACTTCACTGCCCTGTTACGAGTCCCCTAGTATCCGAGGCTGCCGTGCCTAGAGGTCCGGACTCCTTTCTAGTATAAGGCGTGGTTTCCTATGCCCTACCACAAGGTCCGGTGACGTATCTCGTTGGATCAATGGCGACAGCCCAAGTCCACTCCGGTGGCCAGCTCCGGCGGAGACCGCTCGCCACGGTTGCTCAAGTCCACTCCGGTGGCCCGCTCCGGCGTACACCGCTCGCCACGGTCGCTCAAGTCCACTCCGGTGGCCCGCTCCGGCGGAGACCGCTCGCCACGGTCGCCCAAGTCCACTCTGGTGGCCCGCTCCGGCGGTAGACCGCTCGCCACGGTCGCCCAAGTCCACTTCGGTGGCCTGGTCCGGTGGAGACCGCTCGCTACGGTCGCCAGGAGCCGGGACCGGGGAAGTGGTGCTCGTTCCCTGGGCGATCCGAGGTCCGTGTAGCCGCTTAGCTTGGTTCCGTACCCTAAGCCTACAACTTCACCGCCCTGTGGAGAGAGCTCTAGTACCTGAACCTGGCAATAGGTGCTCTGGCCTCCAGTGGGTCCGGAGCACCCGCTCTCGACATGACCACGCCAACGCAACTAGGTTGCGTCGGAACACGTCACGATAATGGCCCCACCTGCGGGTTCGTACCTCCCCCGAGGTAGGCCTGGGGGCCACTATCGGTACCTCTGGACTAGGGTACCCCCTCTTGCTGTGTTAAGACTCGCGTAGTTATCCGTAACTACGCCCTAAGGAGCTGAGCAGCCGGACCCCTGGTGTCCGACTCCATCTCACCGGACCAACGGTCCCGGACCCGCTTCCCACTCGGGGACGGGTCCGGTGTCACCATGTGTCCCAGAGGTGTTGCTGTGTCTAGGCGAGAGCCTCGTAGTTATCCTTGACTACGCGCTGACGGCCTGAGCAGCCGGACTCCCGCGGTCCGAAGCCCTTCTCACCCGGTCAGCGGCCCCAGACCCATTCCTTGCTAGGGAAGGGTCCGGTGACGTTACGTGTCCCGGAGAAGGGAGCGCTCAGCTAAAACAGCCGGGGGCCCCGGACCTCCCACGGGGTCCCGGACCCCATATACTATCCGGACCCCTCAGCGGGGAGGGAACAAACACCCCTCCTGGGGGGGGTCCGGAGCCGCCACGTGTCCGCAGGCGCAGGCACGCGCGCGGCCGCGAAGCTTCCTCGGAAAGACTCGCCCACCTACCGCATTCAATACGGGAGACGTAAGTGCGCTCTGCCACAGCAGAGCCCGAGGCGATTTTTGCCAGGCTGCACTGTTGATCGCGCGTTATCAAGGCACACAGTACAGCCGCTGGCGCCGCCCACGCCACGCATGTCAGTCTGCTGCGCCAGTTGAACACGACGGCTCGCATTCGCCCATCATGATGCCTACGCGGTAGACCCAACAGTCTACGCCGCAACCTATACTACCTCAACGGACGCCTCGCCGACGGGACAGTTGAATCCACTCCTCGGTCAGAGAGTCCACATGGCGATGAAACGTATCAGGGGAGAGATTCTCAACCATTGTAGCACCATTAATGCCTTCTGCGCAGTATACTATACATCCGCGTTGGACCCCACCTGTCGGGGTCTCAACGCCTGTGTACGCGTCCCCTTGGGCTATAAAAGGGAGACGCCCGTTAGACTTAGCTAAGGCCGAAGAAGTCCCGGCAGAGACCAGTACCCAGCCTGGGCAGAGGATAAATTCATTCATATGCAAGAGCAATACAACTCACAGTGGATGCAGGGTATTACGCTCCGGCGGCCCGAACCACTCTAAATCCTCGAGTGTTCTTGTGTTCTTGCTCCCTAGGTAGACCTGCCGAATCGCTTAGCGCTTCCCCAAGTACTCACCCTCTGGAATTAGGCGGCTGTACTACACCACCCGGCTGTGGGTGTCCACAAACCACAACACAGAGGATATATGATAAGTTTCATGACAAAAAATACATAGAGTGCGATGTGGGTAATGTCACATATGATAAGTTTCTAGTGATCTCATCATACCATAATCATAAAGATATAAAGATTCAGAAGGAGCACAGCTCGGGTAGGTTCGAAATTAAAAAAAGGTCGATGTGGTTAGCTTGGTTTACACGTGTGATGCTTTGCTTGGGATCCATAGAGTGCGATATAGCAGTCCAAATGTGTTGTGTTTTGAAAAGGTTAGGATATTTGGCATCAAATGCGTATGTTAAATATGCTTCTTAAGAAAACAATGTGTTAAGAAATAAAATACACCAATAAAGTAAAGTCATAACTGAAAAAAACATGGCATGTTAAAAAAATGGCCGAAATATTAAAATTTTCTCTATAAAAAAATTGGCCGAAATATTAAAATTTTCTCTATTGCCTGATAAATTTAGCTGCAAGTACTAGCAAGTTTCAAAGCCCTAGTGCAAGCCGAAACAACTTAACAGAACTCTTTCAACTCTTCATATTTACAAATGAAGTCCTTGAGAATCTCTAGAGAACCTGCGAACTTCTACCTATATGGTTGGGGTTGAAAGAGTACAGGATTACTGGTGGGTTGCCTCATCATCCACTGTTGTAACTAAGTAGGGTCAGCTTTTGAGCATGTTAGACTCTAGAAGAATAAATTACCATCAAGATGTATGTATGAATTAATCGCAGGTGATGAAGAACATTAGTTTAGCCTTCTACTTTGTTGATTACATGAGACCACTATGGATGAGGGTCAAATGCTACTCGTTCCATTATTGTTTATATCTCTTCTTGGAACTAGGTCATCACTGTTATCTCACACTGCAACACCCCGGTCTTCCTTCCAATAACTTTTCCCACATGCATAGCATCAGCCTTGGTGATTGGTAATGTGCAGTATAGTAGTCATCAATGCATCCATATGGACAAAATTTCGCACTGTGAATGTATTCAACAGGTATTGTCCTGTTGAACTGCTCAACCCACAAACCCATGCTCACATCTTCCATTTTGAAGAGCTGCACAGAGAGAAATAGTAAATTATATATGCTTCTTCATTGTTGTAAAATGTTGTTAGGAAATTTATAAATAGAGATACTTTTATCAGTGGTAAAACAAGTGCACAGAAAAGGGTTTTTGTATATTATCCTATTGCTCAACAAATATGGATGAATCACATAAAGTTTGGACCAATAAAAATAATCTATTGCTTCCTTTTTCCTTATTATGATTGATGCATGTTGCCTAATCTAGTGTAAAAACTGGTATTTTGAAGATCTAAGTTGTATATTGACAAGTGTCCAATACTCAAATGGCATTTTGGCAAACTATAAAAAAATAATGGCATGGAGTATTTTTATTATGACAATTGAAGGGAAAAGTTTTTTTTTCGATAGGTGGGGAATTATAAATTGTACCGTTAATCCTTGCTTCGTGAATTCTGACATGATAAAATGTGCAATATCGGATGATAAAACATATCCAGGGCCATTTGCATATGCTGGATACACCTCTTCTGGCCACTCCTGTTAAGTGGGAAGCAGCATTAACAATATGCAGACCAATTATCAAATTAGTAAGGTTAAAGGGAGTATCAAGTGTAAATTAACACTAAAGCTAAAAAGCCACTCAGAAAGCTAATAAAACATGTTTTTGCTAATATACAAATTCCCAGCTTCTGCAAACATATTACTGAATGCTGACTTTTAAGACCAAGAAAGTGCACAATGTGAAGACATAAGTAGGATTGTAGGAGCCTGACAGACCACAAAAATGCAATCATGCTGCTTAGATAGCTAACATCGTTTACAAACAACTGGCAAAGAATCATATGTCAAATCTTCTATAACTGACGCCTTCAAGGGGTCTGCCATCAGGAGCAGACATGCAACAAGTGATCCTTTGTTTTATTTTGGGTAGATACATGACTTCTTATATGAATAAATAAGAAGGCTACTATTCATCTTCCAGAGAAACATGTTACAAACACAAACCTCAATTGCAGAGAAAAGAATTCAAAATCATCTATATCCGATATGAACATAAGTTTAACCAGTCTTATCACATCAGTACAGATGACCAAGTACACTTTTATGGGATCAAGAAGGCAACAGAGGAATTTATATTTTGCTTCAAATTATACGAGAAATGATCAGGTGGTTCATGAAGAATGCAATCTAATAGCTGTCAAACAAATTTTACATAAGCTTTACCTCATAAGTCACGGCCCATTTCCCATGGCGTAATGGCTTGTGTTGGATATTCATGCTCCCTATGTAGAGACTTCTCCCACTTGGTACCTTCTTAATTTCAGCGACTACTGAATCAAGTCTCACAAAAGTATCATCATCGCACTTCATTACATATTTAGCAGACACAACATTCACCTGAGCAACCAAGTTCACTAATGTCAGATAATACCAAGATAAATGCTATAGTACTCCAAAGAAGATTTAGTACAAATAAGAAACTCGATGCCATACCCCATACTCGCATATTGCAAGAGTCTTCATAACAACAAGATCATAGTTGTCCAGAGATGGTACAAAAACAATGTCCCCAAAAAACTCTGCCTCCTTTTTCAACTCCACATTCACTTCCTTTCTGCCATGCTGCAATTAAGAAAGTCCTTAGCTCAAGTGCAGAAAACAAATGATGTAAGGTGAGCTTTTCAGATTCACATTACAGGGTTTACCAGGGCAACGAAAAAACGAGCCACCATGTTTGGTGACTTGCGAACAGAAGACATCCATGTCTTCCTAACACCCATCCGCTCAGCAAAATGATTGGCAGATGACATAATGCCGATGAAAATCTCCACTGGCTCATCAGGCAGAGGAGGGGCCTGCCAAACAGTAGAAAAGTCCAGATAATTCTGTGGTGCAAAGCTCGGGTGTGTAGTGGGCAAAGACCCTGCAAACACTGAATGCACATCGAGGTCCCCATTCAGGAACAAGCCTGTGGCGTCCTCAAGCACAAACCCCTGCAAGAGACATAAGAAACATAAATTAATTGTACAGGCAGACCAAGTAATGGACCCAAGACCTCAACAACTATCCCCAACCACCAATTCTTTGAACTATGGCAATAAACAGTGGACAGCAGTTCCCTCCCCAGCATATTTGGCAGCAGACAACACGAAGGGAAGGAACATGTGCACTTACAGTGCGGTAAGGGAACGAAGTCACATGTCGCCCATCGACGCTAACATGGTAACCCTCCAACCCAGCGCTGAGAGTCAGAACAAACAACCGGCCCTCCACGAAAGGATACGGCCAGTCGAAATTGACCTCCTTCTTCTGCCCGATCAGCCGATTCAGCCACCACGCGGTCTTTGATTCTTCAGAGCGTTCGTCGTTGTCGCGGATCCACTTCTCGCACTTCACCAGCCCATCCACTGCACATGAACAACGCATTCATTCAACACACGCCTGAACAACAGAATCCTCCTGAGGTCAAATTATTGAAAACGATGAACTGACAGGGGTCCCCAACCAGTCTCCTCATCGGGGCGCGACCTCCATCCCTCGCAGCGCTGCGCGGCGCCCCAGTTCATGCGGTAGCACGTGTTCTGCTCGATGACAGGCCTGCCACTCCAGTCCCCGCGGAGGCGCGGGTTGAAGTGGAGCACGCGGGGCGGGTCCTCGCCGTCGACGGCCCTGAGCCCCTGCAGCTCGACCATGAACTGCGACACCATGGCGGGCGCCTCCCCGTCCCTGAGGACCGCGATCGCGGGGTCCCGCTCCTGGTGCGGCGCCCGGGGCGTCGCGGCCACCGTGACATGGGACCCCAGCGCGAGCCCGCAGGGGAGCTCCATCACGCGGCCCCGCGCGCGGAGCTCCTCCGCGGAGAGCGCGATCGACTGCGGGCACCTGGTGGGGGCCGCGTCCCCCTCTCCGGAGGGCGCCGCGAGGGCGGCCGCGTCGGCGTCGAGGGCCTCGAGCTCGGCGAACACGCGCGCCCCCGCCGCGACGGCGCCGGCTATCTGCCCGCGCAGCGCGCCGGAGCGGGCGGTGTCGAGGAGGCGGAGGTCGAGCCCGGTGGCGAAGCGGGCGAGCCGATCCCGCTCCCGCTCCCGCCCGCGCGCCGACGGGCCCGCGACGTTGGCGGCCGCGGGGCGGGGCTCCTTGGCGGGGCGCGCGGGGGCCGGCCGCGCCGTCACGGAGCCCGAGGAGAGGTAGAGCTTCCGCGCCACGGCGCCGCCCCCGGCCCCGGAGGAGAGCGAGGTGGACACGAGCGGGGACTCGAGGGCGAGCACGACGAGCGCGTAGAGGAGCAGCACCGCCGCCAGGCCCTCCATCACGCGGCGGCGGAACGACCCGCCGCCCCACGCCCCCGCGCCCGCGCCCGCCGCCCCCGCCCTCCGCATCGCCGCGCGCGAAACGAAAAACCCTAACCCCCCACCCACCGGACGGCCTCTGGCGTCGCGTCGCGTCGCGTCGGGTCGGGTCCCGCTGCTACGGCGCGCGGCGGAGGCGGGCTGGGTGGAGGAGGAGCATGAGGAGAGCGACGAGGCGGGCGGGCGGGCCCGGCGCTGCTGCTAATCAATGGCGATTAATGAGCCCCGCTGCCAAAAAGACGTGGTTGCCTTTTGGAAGGATTTGGATTGCTGCGGCGAATTGCGATCCGGGCGCGCGCAGGCGCCGGTGATTAGCTGGTCGGGGGGCGTGTTTAGGAATGCGATTTGATTCGCGGGGGACGGCGTGAGCTGGGGGCCTGGCCGCCCTGGGCCTGCGGTGCGGGGGGCTTCCCTGCGTGCGCACGGTGTTCGGAAGGAGGGCTCTGGGCGCGTCGTGAGTCTCGGGACTCGTGAGGCAGACCGGGCGCGGTTGGGTTGCCGATTCGGCTGCTGGTGCAGGGGCAGGCAGCCTGGGGTGTGGGAGCAGCGGTGTGGCGGGTGGACTGGGTCCATGGAGTGGTGCGGGGTACACGTGGATCGAAGCGCGTGCCGCTTTTGTCTTCGGGCTGCGTGACGTGGGCGCGGTCCCTTGGTTTTGAACTCGTGTGCCCCCAACTCCCGATTGCCTTGGTTTTGAACTCTTGTAATGCCATTGTTTATGCAAAAAAAAACAGTACTCGAACCAATATGAGCAATCACCATTTTTTTCCCTTGATCGACTAGTGTCAAAATTCCTTATACGATACTCCCCTGTTCCGAAATATAAGCATTTCTAGCGTGTCTAGATACATTAGGGATGCTATGAATCTGGACATCTGAAAACATAGCTAGAAATGTTTATATTATGGGGCAGAGAGAGTAGTACAAGTTTCGTATGGAATTTTGACCTTGTATACGGGGAAAAATCATTTATACTATCATTAAAGCACAACCATTAGTGAGGTAAAAATATAATGACTGTAAATCGATGCCTATTTTTGCTCCTCCTCGTTCGCAAACTTTCCCATTCATATCGGTGTTACTGTGTTCTCCTGAGTTCCCCTTTTGTTTAATGTGTTTCACGATCCCAAAATAGTACAAAGCACCGTCAAGAACAAAGAGAAAAAGTTTGGAACCACACCATGCATGACAGCCTGTTTCCCATCATTTTTCACGCCCTTGTATAAATCCCGTCAAATTCAAGGTTCCAGTACCTTACGGTGCAACTGATGGTACAATCAGTCATTAGCCAACGGGTTTAAGACCAGTCTTAATGGAGTTTTATGGAGGGTTTTATAGTATTAAATATCATCAATTTTGCTGACATGGCGAAGAGAGAAACATATGAAATTTCATAGGATGTGAGGAGAGTTTCATCACCATGAAACTCATCTGGCACAATTATTCTCAACTGTGCCCTGAAACTTCACTGAGACTGACCTGCAGAATCATGTATTGTAATACTAGCAGTAGAAGAAAATAAAACAAGATGAATTTATTCAAAGAAAAAAAGGAAACTGAATTGGGTTTTTGGCTGCGTCGTACTCGGCGATGCGTGCCTAGCACTCTAGCAGGTAGGTGGTGCTGTGTGCCTGTGTGCCGTCGTCGTCGTAGCCATTTTTGGAGCCCGGACGAGGTGGGTTTGCGTGGACGCCATGCTGCCATAATAATATTGGGCTATGTTTAAATTTTTACCCGTAAATCCCGTAAATACAAAAAAACTGTCATATCGAATGTTTCGACATATGCATGGAGTACTAGATGAAGTCTATTTACAAAGTTTTTTGCATAAATGGGCTGTAAATCGCGAGACGAATCTAATAAGCATACTTAATCCATGATTTGCAACAGTGATGCTATAGTAACCCATCTGTGCAAAAAGATTTGTAAATAGACTTCATTTAGTACTTCAAATAAGTAAGATTCCAACGAAAATTTTTTTGCACTCCAACTAAACACAGCCTTGGTTGGACAACCATCTGAACAATGTCCACAAGCTAACGCCCATTTATTGATCATCATTTGTAGTACTACTTGAGGTAACGTAGGACTTCTGAAAAGAGGTGCTTCTGGTGCTTCACTGGCAAAGGACTAGCACGTTTTTTTTTTCACCAGATTTTTGTAGCATTTTTTTTGTTGCTTGTACTGTTGTACATGTTATTAGTAGCAGTATTAAAAGGAATTATGATGATATCTCTCATGCCGGCCACCGTTCATTTCCGAACATTTATTTACGAGGCGGTGTGAGACAGCTTATTACCATAGAGAGAAAGGGGCGGCATGGTAGTTGGGCTTGCAGAATGGGCCATGTTACATTGGGCCATTGAGAGAGATCGCTGAATGGCCCATTCTCACCTCTCGCCGAATGGGCCAGCCTACAAGTTGGCATCGTTAAGCCCAAACGTACGGCCATCTGAGTTGTCTTCTTGCAGAAAAGAGAAGTAATAGTAATTTTTGGTAGCATGATGATGTATATATAAACTCTTGATGTAAAAATGTGAATCAAGCATCTCGGAATTTTAAAAAACACAAGATACAAAAAGTGCCTTATCCTGAATACACCAACAAATTGTTGGAAACAAAACAAATGCTGGCACTTCACTCTCCTTGCCTTGACCTACTACGCGAACCCCAACCAGGGTTTACAAATCCGACCGGTCCGGTCAAACCGCTGCCCTCCGGTAGCAGTTTACCGGGCCGGTTTGATCGAAAACCGGTGGAAAACGGTTGAATTCAAATCCAAATTCGAAATCGCATGGGTAACCGGTTCCGACCGGTTTACCGGTCGGTATGACCGGTTTGAGAATTTTTTCTATTTTTGAATTCAAATTTGAATTTTGAATTGGGGCCGGTAGACCGGTTTACCGGCTGGTTTGACTGGTTTACCGGCCGGTATGACCGGTTTATGAATTTTTATTTTTTTGAATTCAAATTCAAATTTTGAATTGGAGCCGGTTTGATACCGGCCCAAACCGGACCGGTTCCCACCGGTTTCCTTAACCGTGACCCCAACTGGTTCCCGTTGCACAACCCAAAAATGGTACAGGCTCCCCCCATGCCGACCACGTCCTTGCACTTGCGCGTCTTGGGATCGTACACCCTCACCACGCCGTTTGGGAGGGACACCCAGAAAGCGATCCGGCCGTCGTCGATCGAGCACCGTCAATGGCAGCGCGAAGATCTCTCGGCGGCGCTGCACCGGTATCAGCGGGGCCGGCTGAGTCTCCTCTTCCCAGCCACGCAGGACCGACCCCATAGAAAGCGACTGGATCCTCAGCCACCTCCCCTTCTCGAGCTCCGCCAGCATCCACATGTCGATGCAGCAGGAGCGGTAGTCGTGGTGCACGAAGACGAGGTAGCCGTTCAGCTCGACCAAGCTCAGGCTGGACCGGCAGCAATGGAGGTCCCCGGAGGCGAGCGGCCCTGGGAGGAGGCTCGGCCTCCACTGCTCCGTCGCGAGGTCGAACGAGGCGATGCCGTCGTGGTCGGCCATTTTGGAGGTCGTGAAGAAGTGGGCCAACCCTGGGGTGACCGCCCTGTGCCGGGGGACCGTCGTGCCGACGAGCGCCGGCGGGCTCGGCGCCGGCCGCCAGCGCTGCTCGCGGCCGCCGAGGGTGAGGATCACGCATGACTGGCTGGGCTTGCCCCGGCCGATGGCGGAAGTGTGGATGCGGAGGACCTTGTACTCTCCGGTCACGGGGACCTGCCCGAACACGCACGACGATCGCGACGTCCTCCAATCATCCGCCGTCGGGGCCACGGAGATGTCGGTGACGGCGCCGGTGGCTGGGTTGAGCACGCGGACGGGCGCCGCCTTGTCCGTGCCGCGCGTCGGCACGAGGCAGATGAGGCCGCCGGCGGCCGCGATGGCGTGGCCGGTGCTTTCCCCGTCCAGCTTGCCGACGACGGCGCCGGAGGCCACGTCCACGAGTTTGACGTCGGCGCCGCGGGAGATGTCGGCGGCGTCGTAGACGGCGGCGACGAGGACGGCGTCCCCCGTCGAGGGTCTGGTGGCGTGCGCGGGGGCGACGCGCGGTGCTGGCGGCGCCATCGATCCGGCCGGCGCGGCGGCGACGACGTCGATCGCTTGGCCGAGTGGAGAGGGCCTCGAGCACCGGAAAGAAATCAAGATCGGGAGCTGGGAATACTTGTGATGGACCGACGTGCTGTTCGATTGCGTGCGCGTCTGATTGCTTATAAGGACGGGGTGGCTGGAGTCCGAGTCGGCTGTTCTGCCCGAATCGGCGTCGAAGTAGCAGGCGGACGCCGTGGGCAATCCGGCTCGGAGTCGGAGCTCGGCGCGAGTGCGCGACGGCCGACGGGGCTTGTCTATTACGGAGTATTTTTTTTTGTCAACAAGATGGCCCCGGCCCGCCATTATCTCTCGCGGATGGGCCTTGGACCCCTATCCTACCAAAAATGACGACCAAACAGACAGCCTATTTGTGTTTTAGTACGGCCCAATTTTTCTTTCACTACCCAACAGGCTAGGAGAGCGAATGTAAAAAATAAAAAAAATCTAAAAAAAAAGAAACAGGCTAGGACAGCATAACTTGGGGCCCTTTTAGAGACAACAGAAAAGAGGGAATGATCAAGAAATTTCGAGATTTTTCGGTGTTTAGAACCACCGGCTAGTAAATCTGGTGCTTTGCGCGTATGGCAAAGATGATACGCAAGAAAACACATGGCAGAATGTCGCTATATCCAGAGCCGGCTCATAGTTTTCAAGAGCCCCAGGGCTAGCCAAACACTGCAGGCCTTTTAGGCTAACTATTTTTATTTGAGATGGTAATTAAAAGGAAATAAAAATTCTAATATTATATGTAATTCATGAAGAATAATATCAATATTACAAACTAAAATAACAAAAATAAAAAACTATTATTACGATGATGTGAGTTATGATTACCTCAAATGAGAACCAAACTCCAATGACTCCATGTATAATAATTTTTCAGTTCATCTTAAAAAAAAATTTACGAGCATTTTTTGATGTAAAATCATTAAGGACAACATTAAACAATTAATCAAAAAATAACCTCCTAGCAGTTAAAAAAACTATAGCAATTTATTTAGAATATATATGTGCCTAGTAATTAAAAATTAAGAACTCAGGCAATTAATCGTATGAGAAGTTGAGACCCTAACAATTAGAAAATTGAACTTACAGCCAAGTTACCTGCAAACTGTTAGAGCTCTAGTGCTAGCGCCTAGCACTACAAAAAATTTGTTGATTCATGACGATTAAATTTCGTCACATATCACTAAAAAACCGTCATAAAACAACATCTATGACGATCTCAAATTGCGTCATGTATTAAGCATCATAGATTATACCTCGTGACGTTTCTTAAAATTTCGTCACAGATTGATTGATCCATGACATTTTGAAATCATCATAAAATATCCCCAGGCCCCCAAAGCCAAACCCAAGCCCGTTTTCTATGACGAAAGAAAACGTTACAAATAGTATAATTTTCGTCATAAATTCAATTGTCATGTCACACATAAATGACATGAAAGATGACGTGGCTGTTGACTTGACGATGACGTGAATAGCAATGATGACGTGTAAATTTACGTGGTCGATGACATGGCCAGTGACATGGAAAGTGGTGCTAATGTGGCGGCTGATGTGCACAATGACATTGCATTCATGGCCCATTTTAAAACTTGGGCCATTTTTTTTCAGCCCATAAAAACTTCCTTCCTTCAGCACAAATATTAGTATATAAAGAGTAATACCCGCAGTGCTCGATGCCTATAGTGCACGGTTTTTTATTTTTTCTAAATTAAAGCACAAATATTACTATATAATGAGTAATACCAAACCATTTCACAGGTGAAGGTGTAGCACAGTGGTATGGTGCGGCGGCCTGGTCTTGGAGATCATGGTTCGAACACTCCATTCCTTCTTTTTTCCCCAATTTTTTATCTTTTTTTGTGAGCATCTCTTTATTTTTCTTATCACCAATTCTGCTGGAGAATTTTTTTCTTCCATCACACGCAAATAAAGGCAACTTTTTTTTTCTTATTTCCTACCTTGTACAACACCCACGTTTTTTAAGAAAAAAGAAGTACTAGTAATGCATCTTATTTTCTTGAAAGTAAGCAACATATTTGTTTTGTCAAATTTGTGGTTGAGTATAGTATCAAATCTGTGATGATTTTAATTTTCAATCCATGACGGTTATCAAAGGTTCGTCATAGAAGCCGGGCCCGAATTAGAGCCCAAATGGGGCACTTGCAAATCTGTTACGAAAATTCTTAAATCATCATAGATGTTGCCAGTTTATGACGCTTTATATAAATGTCGCAAAAAAATCGTCATGGATTAAGAGATTTCTTGTAGTGTAGGCAGCAGATGCTCGCGCGGGCTGCGGTGGCACCGCGCCAGCTGGTGTGTGTGTGCGTGAGTGCCGAGTGCGTCGGACCCCGATCTTCAGTTTTGGTGTCTGGTCGTCTGGAGAATGAGAACATCCGATGCCGAGCTCGAGCGAAAGCAGATGAAAACAAAACGCCGAACCCTGAATCGTGGTCACGACCCGGAAGGGTAGAAGTATTGAAGATCTATATGACTGGTTTCGTACCTGGCTGTCTGCTCCAATACTCCGAGTTAGACCAGATATTACTACCTAGTACATACTAGATCTTAGGCCCCCTACTCCGTGGGCCTCGGGCTGTCGCCCCGGCTGCCCCTCCCCTTAAGCCGGCCCTGGCTATATTCAGTTTGCGACTGCTCGTGTATCTTGCGTGAGTTTGTAGTCAGGGGCGAAGCTAGATCAGAGAAGACCCTGGTGCCCGACTTCATCATTTCTACATTGGACTCAAAATTTCCAAGCAAAGCTTTAATAAACAACACTGCAATTTGATTTGGACCCTGGTGCCTGTGCACCAAGTTAAATGAAAGTGGCTTCGCCCCTGTTTGTGTTGACGCCTTTCTGGGCCAACACACGATCGCACAGTACGCAGCGACGCTCCTTGCAGCGCCGCAGTACCAACCGGTCAAACCGATATGGTTGATCGGTCAGACCAGTCTCGCTGGGGTAGCCCGACGAGAATCCAACGAACGCCCGCCCGGGAGGGACCCCGTCGGGGCAGGCGCACCTTGGGATGCCCTAGGCTCGGCAGGCCAGCTAGGGTGCCCCCTCACACCATGGAGACGAGAGAAGAACAACACATAGGGTTGGAAAAGATTAGGGCAAAGAGAAAGGTAAAAAAGATAAAAGTGTTTGATAGATCGATTCGATAAACCTCAATCGGCCGTGGCCCTTTATATTTATAGGGAGGGGAGGTCTTACCCCATCAGGAGTCTAATTGTATATAAATCTCGCATCAAAATACAACTCTAAACTCGGACTGTGCAGTTTGTACCGGTCTGACCGGTCCAACCCGGTGTCAAGTCTTCCAGAGACCATAACTCTCTCATCCGAACTCCAGATTAGGCGTTCTACATATGCAATTCGATCGTCTCGACGATAGCTATGCAATGGTGAAGTCCAATTTGCATTTTGCCAAAGCCACCTTGACCGGTCAGACCGGTTTGTGCATACTAGTCTGACCGGTCTGCATAGTCTGCCAATTTTAGTCGTCAACAGTTTGTAGTAGGGGTTACAACGGTTGAGAGAGGGAGACGGGTCCTAAGTCTCTTGTGTGAAGTGAAATCGTTCGCTAAGGGTCCGTGGATGGTGTGTTCTTGCTCTCGATTCCTCTCCCCGCGTCAGGGGCCTTAATGCATATAAATCAACATATTGCTGCTAGTTTGACAAAGCAAAAGCCCTCGTGGGTGATTGATGTAGGAATACATGCATCTATATACAGTAACTTAATGCTAGTTTGACAAAGCAAAAGCCTCGTAGTTTATATGCTTGCAATGACAGTTGGTGGTAAAACAGCTCTTGTAGTGTCACCGAATTGGTAGTAAAAAACAGAGCAAAGTCGATAAGGTATTCTTTCATCCACCTTGATGTCCTTCGATCTCCAATGCGCTTACTCCTCGATCGGGCTGGGAGATGTAACCCTTCCTAATCTTCTTCAGCCTGTCCACCACTTCGTTCATTGGGATCCTTCTGTCAGGTGACTCGTCGGAGCACAACAAGCCCACCTCCACTGCTGACGCCAGGCAGCTGCCCAATGTGTTAGGGGCGCCGGCAGTGGAACATGTGCCAACATCACCGAAGCCGTCCTCTTTCCCCTCTTGCAGCATGACAGGGTCGATAACGTCAACAAGCCGAGACGGGAACGCATAGTTAACCCACTGCCTTAGGCTCAGCTCTCCGCTGAATGCCGGGTCCGTAGGCCTCTTCCCTGTGAAGGCCTCGAGTAGCATGATTCCGTAACTGAAGACATCACTCTTTCGAGATGCTTTTCCTATAGACCCATACTCTGAGTACAAGAGAAAAAGAAAAGTGACGATTTGTATTAGTCAGATGTTGTACACCAATCGTACATATCACTACTACAAAATAAGCCTTTCTTCCAGGCCATTTATCCCGGTTACCTTTGGGCCCAGGACAAAAGGTGGCTTTTATCCCGAGCCAACGTGGGGGACAGGGGCTTTTTGTCCCGGGTGGAGCCACCAACCCGGACAAAAGGCCCCCCTTTTGTCCCGGTTGGTGGCTCCACCCGGGACAAAAAGGCCCAACCCTTTTATCCCGGGTGGTAACACCAACCGGGACAAAAGGGTGACCCTTTTGTCCCGGTTGGTGTTACCAACCCGGACAAAAGGCCCCTCCACGTGATAGTTCAAAAGAAAGTTATTCTATACTGAGTCACGTGTACAACTTAGGTGAGTTGGTAAGGAAACCATGCGTTAGGCAAGAGGTCTTGGGATCGAATCCCGTGGTGTGCAAAATTTTTTTTAACGTCAGGCACCTTTTGTCCCGGTTCTGCCACCCGGGACAAAAGCCTCGAGGCTTTTGTCCCGGAAGCCTTGTCCCGGTTCCAAAACCGGGACAAAAGGCAGTTTGGAACCGGGACAAAAGGCCTATTTTGTAGTAGTGTATGAAAGTATGCGTTGCTACAATAATGTACCTGGAGCCATGTAGCCGATTGTCCCAGGCATGCTAGCTGATATGACAAAGGAGGTACCATCCCCTAGCAACAGCTTTGCAATGCCAAAATCCGCGAGATGCGCGGTGTACTCCTCGTCAAGTAGGACATTACTTGGTTTCAAGTCGCAGTGTAGCATAACATCAGAGTGAAGGCAATGTAGGTATTCCAATGCCATTGCCACATCCAACATTATGTCTAACCTCTTGATAAACCCCAAATGCAGCCTCCCTTCTGAATGTAGAAGAGACTCCAGGCTCCCCTTATGCATGTACTCAAGCACCAGGGCTTTGCAGTCCAGATTGGAGCAGGCGCTCAATATCCGTACCAAGTTGCGGTGTCGAGCCATGCGCAGTGCTTGGCACTCGATGTCGAAGCTCTTGGACACTTGCTCGGATTCCATGTTAAGGACTTTAATTGCAACAATTAAGCCATCATTCAATTGGGCCTTGAAAACCTTCCCAAAGCTCCCAACACCAATGAGATTGTCATCGCTGAAATTTCTAGTAGCTGGAATGATCTCATGGTACGATACAAACATGTGGTCAATAATATCAGCTCCTGGGGGCTGAATGGATCCCTCCTTTGCTGCCTTAAATTTTTCTCTGAAGATTAGTGACAAGATAATGATGGCAATAACCAACGCCGCGATACTAGGTAGAATATATTTCAAAATATCGAGTTTTGCTGAGTGAGAGCTTTTCGCGCATGGTGGGGACCCTAGGCGTGGTAGACCACAAAGAGGTCCATTTCAAGCTCACCGCGTTCGCCCCTTATGTGGCCAAGGCAGATAAGTATCTTGCTGGTTGGCAGGCCAGCCTGCTCAATCCAATGGGAAGGACTGTCCTCATCAACTCGGTCCTGGATTCGTAACTAGTTTATCTGATGAGTGCCTTGCTGCTGCCTGCCGGGACGTTGGCGCAAGTTGACCAGCGGCGCCGCGCCTTCCTTTGGACTGGTGAAGACACTGCTCGAGGGGCAAACTGCCTGGTTGCCTGGGAGCAAGTCTGTTTGGACAAAGACAATGGTGGATTGGGTATCAGAGATCTCGGCCTACAGAACACCTGCCTTCTACTCAAACTGATCCACCGGCTCCACCAAGAATCAAGCTCATCCTGGGCTGGCCGGGTGAGGCGTCATTCCTGCATCGCCACAATGGAATGGGAGGTCGCGGGGCACCACTGGAATGCACTGCGAGAGCTACTGTCAACATACAGGGCGATCACGTTGGTTGCGCTTGGTGATGGGTGCACAACATCCTTCTGGTTTGATGTCTGGCAAGGCGAGGATGCACTGGCCGACCGCTTCCCGGCCCTTCTCAGTCACTGCAAGCACTCGAAGCAAACTTGTGCCGCTGCAAAACGCGATGGCCTTGGTGCGGTGTTGGAACCCAGAATAACACCGGCCGCTCAGAGTGAGCTCTCACAAGTTGAGGCACTGCTCGCAGCTTGGACGCCCTCCACGACACCGGACAAACGTCTCTGCGTCTTTGCCGAGGATGATGGAAAGCTCCACACCTCTGCCCTCTACAAGCTGCTACAATCGGCAAGGGGAGATAAAAGCGCCCAAGCAACATTCACTTGGGGCAACAAGGCGCCGCCGCGGGTACAGTTCTTCGCCTGGCTTCTTGTCCGATAGCGGATCCAAAGCCGCGCTCATCTGCACCAACGGAAGGTCCTGGACCATGAAAAATGTGAGGTCTGCTCTGGTGCTGATGAAACCGCAGCTCACATCATGTTTGGGTGCCCATTTGCGACCTCCTTCTGGGCAGCGCTCCACATCACCATGCCAAGAGAGATAGCAACGACACAGCTATGTGACCTGAGACCACCCTCCCATGTGCCGCCGCAATACTACTCTACCTTGCTACTGTGCTGTTGGCAGCTTTGGAAACGCCATAACAACGTCATCTTCCAATCCCAGCAAGACACGCTGCAAACAGTCCTGAGGTCCGCCCGTGAAGACTCTAGACTTTGGGGATGCCGCCTGCCGATTGATCATAGACACATTAGTCTGTCTTGGTGTTCTCTCTTTGAATCGGCAATGTAACACTGATGAAAAATGTAAAACTCTTTGTATTCTGATGGGCCAATCAGGGCCAGAGTAATGAATCAGGTGGGGGATCCCCCCCGTTGACCTTCAAAAAAAAACAAAGAGGTCCATTTCTCACCAAAGAGTAAGGAGGAATGTTTGAGAAAATTCCACCTGTCGGTATCTGACCTTCGAGATTATTGAAAGAAAGGTTCAAGTTCGTAAGGTACATGAGACTGGCCAAGGAATTTGGAATAGTTCCAGAAAGCGAATTGTTAGACAAATCTAATGTAACTATGCTAGTTAACTTGCCAAGTGAGTCTGGTATGGAATTCTGAAACATGTTATGAGAAAGGTTAATGAAGGTTACTGCTTGGAGTTGACCTAGAGACAAAGGAATGGGCCCTGACAGATGATTTGTTGATAGATCCATCTGGACTAATGCTCGCATTCTCCCGATGTCGGGCAGTAGCATGCCACTCAGGGAGTTATGTGACAAGTTAAGCTCGATAAGGTTTTCAAGGTGCCACAAGCTATTGGGTATGAAAGAAGATAGGTTGTTTTGGTATAAGGTCAAGCTTTGTAGATTGCTGAGATTGCCAACTGCGTCAGGTACCTGTCCGATGAATTTGTTAGCTCCCAAATGCAATTCAACCAGACTTGTCATCATGCCAACTTCAATCGGGATCGGCCCTACCATTAGATTATTATAGAGGTTAAGGATCTGGAGATTCGCCATCAGCATGATTTGTGGGGGAATAGTTTGGCTTAGTTGGTTGCTGTAGAGAGAAATTGCAATGAGGCCACTTAAATTTGCCATCACAGGTGGCAAGCTATCGGAGATTTGATTCTCATGCGCGTAGAAAGCTTGCAAATTGTTTGAAAAATTCCCAACGTTGTCGGGGATACTACCTGTGAAAGAGTTCATTGATATGTACAGATTTCGAAGAGCCCTACAGCTTGAAAGAGCGTCTAAGAAATCAAACTCTCCTCCAAGGTTGTTTCCTTCAACATTGAGAAACCCAAGAACTCCGAGTCGACCGAATGTTGAAGGCACGGTGCCATCCAATTGGTTGTGAGCCAAATCCAACTGAGCGACCATGGTCAAGTTGCCAAGTGAAGCGGGAATGGAACCGGTTAGTCGGTTCGCCGCAAGATTTAGCCATGAGAGCTGCTTTAGCTGTCCTAGATCTGCTGGGATCTCTCCAACTAAATTCGATTCGACGAGATCGAGTCGACTAAGTTGAGTAAGATTGTGCAGCCCAGTGGGGATTGACCCAGCAAGGTTATTCCCACCCAAAGAAACATAAGTAAGTTGGGACAGTGTTGGCAACCATGCTGGGATGACATCATCAAAGACGTTATAGGACAATGAAAGTATCCGGAGGAATCGGCATGCCGCGAGACCAGACGGGATTCTTCCCCCGAAGTCATTTCGGGAAAGGGTCAATACTTGCAACATGGGTAGATTGAAGCTTTCATTGCCAGGGATTGGCCCCGTGAGATTGTTGTTCTTTACTAGGGCCATCACCCGAAGCACGGAGTTGTTGAAGATGGCCGGCGGCACAGGACCAGACAGCTGGTTGTCTTGCAGGGCCAGGATTTTGAGCCCAGACAAAGAGCCGACACTCGCCGGTATGGGACCCGAGAGGCTGTTGTTCCCCAGGTTGAAGCGAGCTCAGCAATGGCGTGTTGTTGAACATGCTAGCAGGTATCCGCCCGCTCAAGTGGTTGGTGTCAAGGCGGATGTACATGAGGTTGCGCAAGTTTTGCAGCTCCGGAGGGATCTCACCGGTTAGCTTGTTGTGATACAGATCAAGGATCTGCAGGCTCGTGAGGTTGCCGATGGCGCCCGGAATGGAACCTGACAGGCTGTTCTGGTTGAGAACGAGGTACCGGAGGCGGCGCAGGCGGCCGAGGGCCGGCGGGATCGGCCCCGTGAGGCTGGCGTTGGTGAGGTTGAGGACGGAGAGGAAGGAGAGGTTACCGATGCTGGGCGCAACCTGCCCCTGGAGCGCCATGTCGGGCAGCGCCACGGACGTGACGCGGCCCGGGTGGCGCCGGCTGCCGCATGACACGCCGACCCAGTCGCACACGGCCGCGCTGCCGCTCCAGTTGTGGCGGAGCACGCGGAGCGGGTCGGAGAGCGCGGCCTTGAAGGCGAGCAGCGCCGCAAGGTCGGTGCCGTTGCCCGGCTGTCTCGCCTCCGAGGTATTGTGCCCGGGCGCCGCCGCGGCGAGCGCGAGCAGCGCAGCTGCCACTAGGGTGCTGGCGAGCAGGTGTCTGGGAGGCATGGCCGTGCAGTGTTATGAATAATTCAGACGTACGTGTGCCCTGGTTAGGTGCGCGCCTGCACCCTCGGTCCATCTCGATTTATATAATACTCCCTCCATTTTAAATTATATAAATTGTTCTAATCTTTTTTAGTCAAACCATTTGACCAGAAATATAGGAATAATAAAAAAGATTTATGATATCAAATAGAAATGCTATGAAAATATAATTAACGAAAAATGAAATGATACTTATTTAGTATCGTAAATTTATTATTTTATTTATATAAATTTGATCAATCTTGATATGCTTAAAGTTAAAATATCTTATAATTCGAGACGGAGTGGTACGCACGAGCTGTGAAACGGTGAAGACACGGTGCTTGCTGCATCAGTTCGTCAACGGTGATATGGACCGGCCGATAAAGCTTCAGCACAGCATATGCTGCTGATTCAATTCGTACGTGTAGCTTGCCGGTCACGGACTGACTAATGTACACTGCCATGACTCGGGAAGAGCTGTGACAATGTTTCTTCTGTCCGTCTAGCACGTCCTACACAGGAGACTTTAACTAGAGCAATGACTAAAAACTGGCTGTCCATTTCATCAGTGTCGTCGAGTGGAACCAATTTGGCTTCACGACCTAGCAGACGCGGTCGTCCCCCAGCTACCGTGGAATTCCGCGTCCTTCCAGGACTTTCAACATCAAGTTTAAGCCATCAATGGGCTCATTGCCGGCCGAGCACCAGCGGGCAGAGCACGCACGGCCTCTTTTCCCCCAGGTTTTTAGTACTCGCCAAAGTCGAGACGGTTCTTCCAGAGAGCATAGAAAAAGAGAACGATGCTGTGCAGATGGAAAAGGAGAAGAAAGAACGGAACCCGGCTTCTTCGTATGAAAAATGACAAAATAGCCTAAAACTCGGCAGTGTCTTACAACATAATCAAAGCGTTCAAGCAAGACCAAGTGCATGCAAAGTGCGCCTAAAAAACTAATGTCCTAAACCAAATATGTAGTTGTGCAATAAGGTTTCTCCTATAATACATCTTTTTAAAAAAATATTTTTACTTCTGGCAACGTGGCAACATATCAGGTGCAAACCAACATTTTTATGGAGCCGCACAAACTTCTAATCTAGGCAACAGGATCAACATCCAAGGGGATGCACAGGGGCCGTGAGAGGTGGATTTGCAAAAGCGTGATTAGAGGAGAGCGGTTAAGTGTAAAATTGCACATTCCTCCATGCCTCTTAGATGTTGATCCTGTGATCCAGATTAGAAGTTTGTACGGTTGCACAAAAAGGTTAGTTTGCACCTGATACATTGCCTTTACTTCTTATTGACGCAAACATGAGGCTTGCTTGGTTTGCCGGACAAATACTAGAATAATCTAGCACTGTCAAGAGCAACAAATTTTTGCTGTGTTCGCTTGGCTGTGGCTGATGGCTGATGCTGATTTGTTATGAGAGAACAGTACTGCTGACTGGCTGGTGGCTGGCGCTGATGTAGTATGAGAGAATAGTACTGCTGGCTGGTTGGCTGATAAGCCAAGCAAACACAGCAAATGTAGCTAAGGCTCTTTCCCATGGCTTAGAGCTAGCAACAACTCTTATCATGTAAATAGAGAGGAGAATAAATTGTCTTAAATACTGTATAGTGAGAGAGAAGTGTATCGAGAAGCATTCGAGACTATTTCTGCACTACTCTTTCTGTCCCTTTTTATGTGTAGTTTGGGAAGCATGCTCCCATCACAAGTACGGTTCCCAAGCAATACATAAAAAGGACGGAAGGAGCACTCAGCAGTTCCTTCATTTTGCAGTCTCTTCATTTTGGTCATGTCCATCCACCAAAAAATGATTTCCGCTAGCTGTAAACTAGGCAATTGGATAAGTGGCAGTTGGATATGTGTCGAATATGTGTACAGTTTGGTTACGATTGGAGTTGAGTTGTAAGTTTGGTAGGTTAGGGATAGAGTTTGGGTCGTACTTTGTATCTCTAGGGCCCATAAATATGAGGGCACTACCGTGTAACTGTGAGACGACTTGGCGGCTGGTATGGGCGGCGGCGTTGCCGCGGTGGTGCCCGGATGCCGGTGTAGCTGCTATTTATGGAGAGGAGCGCCTGTAGTCATCCCCCGAGGATGTAGGCGCATTGCCGAACCTCGTTAAAAAACATCATGCCTTGGTGTCGTTCTCGTTTGTGTGATCTTTTGGTTTGGTTTTGTGTTCTTAGGGTTATCGCTTCCGCGCAATTCTTCTAACAGGGGCGAAGTTACTTGAGCCTCGCTAGGCAGCAAAAACAATTTTCGCTTCAGGCTATCCGCACTCGTCATCATCTATTTCCATCCCCTAAAAAATATTCTTGTCTGATCATCGAGATTCTCTCCTTTATACTCAGTTTTCGTGCACCCATCATCCTCAATATCTCCTACTCTATACCAATTACTAGTAGCGGAACCTACTTGTCTGATTTTTATCCTTCCCCCACCCCCACACGGACGCCCCTCCCCCCTCTCTCTCTCTCTCCAGCTTGATGCGCCCCCTTTCCTCCCTCGCTGGCGCCTCCCTTCCTCCCTCGCCAGCGGCGGTCACATGGCACGATGATGGCGGGCGCACGGGGCGGCGGCGGGCACGCAGCCCTCGATCATCGAGCTCCGGCCATGGCGGTGGGCGCACGGCCTTTGTGCGCTTCGCCAGCATTTGCTCCGCCCAGCCCACGCTCCGCCTCGAGTGCGCCGGCCGGCTCCCACCTCGAGCTCCGCTAAGCCGAGCAGATGGTGGGACCGGCCAGATCCGGCGGCCTCGAGCTCGGGACATGGCGGCGGTAGCCGGATATGGCAGTCTCGAGCTCGGGCCAGGGCAGTGGCGAAGGCCCGTGAAGGTCCAACATCGGCGGACGGGGCGGCCATGGCAGTGGTTCTCTCCAGTAGGTCGGAGGCCGGCTCCCGGCGGCGGCGTCCGCGGAGGTCCAGCTGCGGCGGACGGGGCACCTCATCTCCTCCGCCTCCAAGGCCGGAGCGCGGCCCTCTCCCTCCTCTCCACGTGGCGACGACACCCGTGGCGGCTGCAGCCTCGAGGGCCCGCGGCTTCTCTCTGCCGGCTCCTCCAACGGGGATGGGGTTGACCGGCGATGGTGGCTCCTCCTCCTCCTGTTCCGAGCCACATCGCGAAGGCGGGGTGGTTAGGACCAGGCGGCGATATTGTGTCGTCCGTATAACGTGGGGATTAGCGGATGGGAGGAGGAATGCTAACATAGTGTACCATTTAGAAGCCCCCAGTACGGAAGTTTGGTACAATGGTTTTTTATGCTAAAATCGAACTGCAGGATGTCGTACCGTGTGGGATAGAGGTCCCAGTGCGGACAGCCTCAAGACTACCTTAAACATATTCCCAAAAGCTTGATTTTAGGCATGAAGTCAAAGACCTCCCCTGCAATTGATCCCAAAAGTTGTTTTCAATCTTTTCACAGTCCAAAAAATGGATCCTAACAAGCCAGATTTGGGGCAGTCTACAATGCTCCCAATAAGGCTATCCTCAGTCGTCGTCCTCTAAATCCATCCTCTAAAAAGAATATTTCATCCTAGTCATCAAGATTCTCTCATCTATTTCCAGTTTCCCTGCACTCATTCATCCTCTACATCTGTACTCTATATCAACTACCAAAAGATGAGGCCCACCTGTCATTTACTCTTTTCTTTTTCCCCTTCCGTCGTTCACTCCGCCCCGCCCCCCTCTCTCCCCGCACCGCGCGCCGCCCCAAGCCTCCTTCGTCCATCGGCCTCGTCGCTGTCGAGCCTGCTCAAGCTCCAATGCGGTCGGATCAGCTGCCCCCATCTCCTTCCTCCTCCATCCCTCTGCCATGGCGGCCTCGAGCATGCCTCCCATGGCAGCCTCGAGCTCCGCGGCCTTGAGCTCCCTCCGCGGCCGTGGCGGCCTCGACGGTGCCTCCTCCTCCGGCAGCGGCTCCTCGCCGGCGGCCTCGAGCGCGCCTCCCCGGCGACCTCGAGCACACCTCCCATGGCGGCCTCGAGGGCACCTCCCAGGCGGGCGGGCAGCCTGATCTCGGAGCTGCCCGGCCAGCGCCGCACATGCGCGTGGCGGTTAGCAGCGCATCTCGGATCTCGACGCGGCACCTCCCGCCCGGCCGGAGCGGCGAGAGTAGCGGGGGCGCAGGCTCGGGGCCGGTGCGGCGAGACCAGTGTTGGACGTCGTTCAAGCGCCGGAGCGTGGCCGCAAGCCCCTCCCCTTCCGCCTCTCTGTAGCTCTGTGGCCTCAACGCCGACGAGCACGGGCGCGGCTGGGGGAGGTCTAGCGCCTCGCTGAGCTCGAGCCGAGGACAACCTCATGGGCTGGGCGCGCCCGCTGCTGGCCGCGACGCTCGCCACGGTGGCAGGGTTCGAGGAGCTTGTCAACCTGCGCCTCAGCGGCGAGTACTCGCCCACAGAGGTGGAGCGCCTCGGCCTGTCCCGCCACCAGCACCCGGCACTCGGCCAAGCTGTAAGTGCATCTAGGCCCTAATGGGTTTTGGTGAGTTGATTGACAACATGATTAAAGGTCTAACGATTTTTTTGAAGTTGTCATGAGCAGAAATCTACTTACAAATCAATTGTTATTATTAGCTCATGTAATAAAGAATTAAACAAAAGGCAAATATTGTTGAATATCAAGCATATTGTGAAGAGAAAAAAGAAACAAGTGTTCATGCAATGACAACAAGTGGTTTCTATATATGGTTTGGCATAAATTGAGAAGTGTTTGACTGAAAGAATGATTGCAAAGCAAGACATGTGTATGAGCTTATTTCTTATTCAAGTCATTGATGCTTGGTGAAAGCTTGAGATATGAAATATTACTTATGAGATCAAGTTCAAGCAATCAAAGAGAAAGTTCAATGGAATTCATCGTTGATGTGCAAAGGTTAACTCAATGTGGCCAGAGTAAGAGGTGAAGAAACCAACCGAGATGACTAGTGCGAGGGACTAAGCAACCTTTGGTGAAGCGATGGCTTACCATGTGCGAATTGCTAGGGTGAAGTTGCTAGTATCCGTGGGGTTGTCGAAGTATCATATCGAAGCCTTGTTGGGTGAAGCAATGCAATGCATCAAATATATTATGGAGTGACTTGGATTCAAGGACATATTTTTCTAAGAGATGGAATTCCTAAGCCACTAGCTCAAGTATGGATTTGCTCAAGAAAAGAAGATACAATGTTGAAATCCCAAGGTTGACAAAGTCAATGTATGGCAAGACTGAAGTAATTCAAGGCTCTAGTGATTGAATTGTGTTTTATATTTAATCTTGAGTATAGATATACTGTACTATCAAGAGGGATGCAACATTGATTATTTGATCGGTCAAAAGTGTTCATAGGTCACCCAAGTGAGGATCCTGAGAGAGAGCCTCTGAGAAATAACTTAGTACTTCTTGGATGATCAAGTCTTGACTTGGTGGACCAAGTGGTATCTTCTAACAGTGGTTCAGGGTTCACTGGCTCTGATCGGTCTGCCGGTCAGGGCGACCGGTCTGACCGGTCAGGGGAGTAACGGTTAGTTTCAGACCAGACCGGTCTGCACTGACAGTCTCAATGGCTAGTTTTTGAGTAGTGGGTATTTATACCCCTTGGCCCTCTCTTGCGAGGGCTGCTGATTCCTTGGCTATTTCTGAGCTTCTTAAGACATTTTCTTGACCAGCTAGCTCTCCCCAACACTCTTTGTGAGTAGTGCTAAATAGATTGCATATCCATTGATTGGGTTGAGTGAAACGACCCGGGTTTTCAAACGAAGAACCCGAATCCCTATATCGTTGTGATAGTCCCTGGATCTGTAGCTATCACATACAGACCTCATTTCAGGCAGTAAATCAGTTCATACTCACTTAAAATAGGTTCAAACACAGATTTAATTATTACAATATCCAGAGGATTTGTAGTACGAAAAGTTATTACAAGCCCATTGGGCTAAACTGGAACAAACAGAAAACGGTAGCGGTAGCTAGTCTTCAGGCCATCCTTCAACTCGAACTTCATCTCCACAGGCAGCACTTGAGCGTAGCACAGCCTTCTAAGCTTCAATCGTACCATCCGATGTTGTTGGCGTCGAACTCTTGATCGGACCCTGCATCTTGCCAAACTATCTCCAAGGACGGGATAGGTTCACATTACCATCCGTATGCAAGCTTTAAGTGGATGCAAAGGTATAAAAAGTAGCCAAAGGATAGGCTAGGGTTTCCTATGCAATCATATACATATATATCCATAATCATGTCTCTCACCCATCCCAGGTCGGTGCAGGAAACTCCCTCTCCCTGCACCTCATCTGACTCCACAGGGGGAAGTGGACTAGAGGGAGGTAGAATACTGGGGTTCACTACTCTATGAAAGTGCGGCCGGATCAAGAGTTGTACATGACCGAGTACGCGGCTATACGTATAGTTTTCACCCTGCAGGGGTTGTACACCTGTACCCACTCGGGCTGCAAGCCGGGAGCTAACCGGTTGAGACACAGCCCACAACCATGACTCCCTAACCATGACAGTACCATCCTGCATTCCCGGGGTGGGATACATTCGCCGCAACGAATGTTCCGGGGCTGTGGATCTCTAGCCTGGCCATGGCTTCGAGAATCTCAGAGACTGGAGTCGGAGAACCTGACCGGGCCCATGCACCCCGACTTGGGCGTGCGCGGTCTACCATCTCCTGGAGACTAGGGTCGGAACACCCGATCGGGCCCGACACACCCCGAATTCCCATGGGCGTGCTCGGCCTACCCTCTCGTTAAACACAGCCACAGTCTGGTACAGCACAGCTAGAAATGGCTGGAACCCCTACCCATATGGGAGTAAGTGGTGTGCACGTTTGACATAGTTCCGTCACCAGGGGCACTATCTCGAACTATATTGCCGGGGCAAGCATCATCTCGCGCAGTCCTCCGCAAAGGTCCGCCAAAGACACCCATAATAGGTATCGCCTCTCCTTGGGCAACCACACAAGTACACCCCTCCTCATCCCGCACCTGCCACAGGTGCTCCTTAGGATGTGCCCACCACACATCCCCGGCCAGTCACTTGCCCCCGCTAAAAGCCCTATCTCTGGCTCCTCACAAAGTGGATCTCATGCATGCCAAGACTATCATATCATGGAATCCCATACCCCAACACTCTCATAGTAGCCAAAGCATCCAAGAATCAATCAAGGTATAGGGATGCAAGGAATACGGTATAAGTAGGCCATGCAGGCTTATCTCACAAACACAAGTATAGCAATAGCAATTCTAGCAAGCAATGCCTAATAGGAATTCAAGTCATAGATGGGCGTGAACCTGGTAGCTCTTCGTAGTCTTCCGAGGTCCTCGGGGTCTTCTCGTAGTCCAGGACGTCCTCCTGGGTCTTCTGGGCGTCCGGGGCGTCGATCTTCTTTCAACAGTAGGACCTATTCGTAATTACGAATTACTATAGGGGCCAAAGTGCAAGAATGCGAAAAACTACTCAAATAAGATCCAACTCATAACAAAACCTACTCTAACGTGTAGATCATGATTTTAGAAGAATTATGAAACTGGTTTCATAATTTTCGGAGCTCCGGTTGATTTATTATCAATTTTTTATGCTTAAAACAATTTCTAGAATTAAATAAAGGTTTTCGGAGTATCTTGCGTGAGTTTGTAGTCAGGAGTGAAGCTAGATCAGAGAAGACCCTGGTGCCCGACTTCATCATTTCTACATTGGACTCAAAATTTCCAAGCAAAGCTTTAAGAAACAACACTGCAATTTGATTTGGACCCTAGTGCCTATGCACCAAGTTAAATGAACGTGGCTTCGCCCCTGTTTGTGTTGACGCCTTTCTGGGCCAACACACGATCGCGCTAGATCTTGCAGTACGCAGCGACGCTCCTTGTAGTGCCGCAGTACCAACCGGTCAGACCGGTATGGTTGACCGGTCAGACCAGTCTCGCCGGGGTAGCCCGACGAGGATCCAACGAATGCCCGCCCGGGAGGGACCCCGTCGGGGCAGCCGCACCTTGGGATGCCCTAGGCTCGGCAGGCCAGCTAGGACGCCCCCTCACACCATGGAGACGAGAGAAGAATAGCACATAGGGTTGGAAAAGATTAGGGCAAAGAGAAAGGTAAAAAAGATAAAAGTGTTTGATAGATCGATTGGATAAACCTCAATCGGCCGTGGCCCTTTATATTCATAGGGAGGGGAGGTCTTACCCCATCAGGAGTCTAATTGTATATAAATCCCGCATCAAAATACAACTCTAAACTCGGACTGTGCAGTTTGTACCGGTCTGACCGGTCCAACCCGGTGTCAAGTCTTCCAGAGGCCATAACTCTCTCATCCGAACTCCAGATTAGGCGTTCTACATATGCAATTCGATCGTCTCGACGAGAGCTACGCAATGGTGAAGTCTAATTTACATTTTGGCAAAGTCACCTTGACCGGTCAGACCGGTTTGTGCATACCGGTCTGACCGGTCTGCACAGTCTGCCAATTTTAGTCGTCAACAGTTTGTAGTAGGGGTTACAACGGTTGAGAGAGGGAGCCGGGTCCTAAGTCTCTTGTGTGAAGTGAAATCGTTCGCTAAGGGTCCGTGGATGGTGTGTTCTTGCTCTCGATTCCTCTCCCCGCGTCAGGGGCCTTAATGCATATAAATCAACATATTGCTGCTAGTTTGACAAAGCAAAAGCCCTCGTGGGTGATTGATGTAGGAATACATGCATCTATATACAGTAACTTAATGCTAGTTTGACAAAGCAAAAGCCTTGTAGTTTATATGCTTGCAATGACAGTTGGTGGTAAAACAGCTCTTGTAATGTCACCGAATTGGTAGTAAAAAACAGAGCAAAGTCGATAGGGTATTCTTTCATCCACCTTGATGTCCTTCGATCTCCAATGCGCTTACTCCTCGATCGGGCTGGGAGATGTAACCCTTCCTAATCTTCTTCAGCCTGTTCACCACTTCGTTCATTGGGATCCTTCTGTCAGGTGACTCGTCGGAGCACAGCAAGCCCACCTCCACTGCTGACGCCTGGCAGCTGCCCAATGTGTTAGGGGCGCCGGCAGTGGAACATGTGCCAACATCACCGAAGCCGTCCTCTTTCCCCTCTTGTAGCATGACAGGGTCGATAACGTCAACAAGCCGAGACGGGAACGCATCGTTAACCCACTGCCTTAGGCTCAGCTCTCCGCTGAATGCCGGGTCCGTAGGCCTCTTCCCTGTGAAGGCCTCGGCCCTCGAGTAGCATGATTCCGTAACTGAAGACATCACTCTTCCGAGATGCTTTTCCTATAGACCCATACTCTGAGTACAAGAGAAAAAGAAAAGTGATGATTTGTATTAGTCAGATGTTGTACACCAATCGTACATATGAAAGTATGCGTTGCTACAATAATGTACCTGGAGCCATGTAGCCGATTGTCCCAGGCATGCTAGCTGATATGACAAAGGAGGTACCATCCCCTAGCAACAGCTTTGCAATGCCAAAATCCGCGAGATGCGCGGTGTACTCCTCATCAAGTAGGACATTACTTGGTTTCAAGTCGCAGTGTAGAATAACATCAGAGTGATGGTAATGTAGGTATTCCAATGCCATTGCCACATCCAACATTATGTCTAACCTCTTGATAAACCCCAAATGCAGCCTGCCTTCTGAATGTAGAAGAGACTCCAGGCTCCCCTTATGCATGTACTCAAGCACCAGGGCTTTGCAGTCCAGATTGGAGCAGGCGCTCAATATCCGTACCAAGTTGCGGTGTCGAGCCATGCGCAGTGCTTGGCACTCGATGTCGAAGCTCTTGGACACTTGCTCGGATTCCATGTTAAGGACTTTAATTGCAACAATTAAGCCATCACTCAATTGGGCCTTGAAAACCTTCCCAAAGCTCCCAACACCAATGAGATTGTCATCGCTGAAATTTCTAGTAGCTCGAATGATCTCATGGTACGATACAAACATGTGGTCAATAATATCAGCTCCTGGGGGCTGAATGGATCCTGCCTTTGCTGCCTTAAATTTTTCTCTGAAGATTAGTGACAAGATAATGATGGCAATAACCAACGCAGCGATACTAGGAAGCTTGCAAATTGTTTGAAAAATTCCCAACGTTGTCGGGGATACTACCTGTGAAAGAGTTCATTGATATGTACAGATTTCGAAGAGCCCTACAGCTAGAAAGAGCGTCTAAGAAATCAAGCTCTCCTCCAAGGTTGTTTCCTTCAACATTGAGAAACCCAAGAACTCCGAGTCGACCGAATGTTGAAGGCACGGTGCCATCCAATTGGTTGTGAGCCAAATCCAACTGAGTGACCATGGTCAAGTTGCCAAGTGAAGCGGGAATGGAACCGGTTAGTCGGTTCGCTGCAAGATTTAGCCATGAGAGCTGCTTTAGCTGTCCTAGATCTGCTGGGATCACTCCAACTAAATTCGATTCGACGAGATCGTGTCGACTAAGTTGAGTAAGATTGTGCAGCCCAGTGGGGATTGACCCAGCAAGGTTATTCCCACCCAAAGAAACATAAGTAAGTTGGGACAGTGTTGGCAACCATGCTGGGATGACATCATCAAAGACGTTATAGGACAATGAAAGTATCCGGAGGAATCGGCATGCCGCGAGACCAGACGGGATTCTTCCCCCGAAGTCATTTCGGGAAAGGGTCAATACTTGCAACATGGGTAGATTGAAGCTTTCATTGCCAGGGATTGGCCCCGTGAGATTGTTGTTCTTTACTAGGGCCATCACCCGAAGCACGGAGTTGTTGAAGATGGCCGGCGGCACAGGACCAGACAGCTGGTTGTCTTGCAGGGCCAGGATTTTGAGCCCAGACAAAGAGCCGACACTCGCCGGTATGGGACCCGAGAGGCTGTTGTTCCCCAGGTTGAGCGAGCTCAGCAATGGCGTGTTGTTGAACATGCTAGCAGGTATCGGCCCGCTCAATTGGTTTGTGTCAAGGCGGATGTACATGAGGTTGCGCAAGTTTTGCAGCTCCGGAGGGATCTCACCGGTTAACTTGTTGTGATACAGATCAAGGATCTGAAGGCTCGTGAGGTTGCCGATGGCGCCCGGAATGGAACCTGACAGGCTGTTCTGGTTGAGAACGAGGTACCGGAGGCGGCGCAGGCGGCCGAGGGCCGGCGGGATCGGCCCCGTGAGGCTGGCGTTGGTGAGGTTGAGGACGGAGAGGAAGGAGAGGTTACCGATGCTGGGCGCAACCTGCCCCTGGAGCGCCATGTCGGGCAGCGCCACGGACGTGACGCGGCCCGGGTGGCGCCGGCTGCCGCATGACACGCCGACCCAGTCGCACACGGCCGCGCTGCCGCTCCAGTTGTGGCGGAGCACGCCGAGCGGGTCGGAGAGCGCGGCCTTGAAGGCGAGCAGCGCCGCAAGGTCGGTGCCGTTGCCCGGCTGTCTCGCCTTCGAGGTATCGTGCCCGGGCGCCGCCGCAGTGAGCGCGAGCAGCGCAGCTGCCACTAGGGTGCTGGCGAGCAGGTGTCTGGGAGGCATGGCCGTGCAGTGTTCTGAATAATTCAGACGTACGCGTGCCCTGGTTAGGTGCGCGCCTGCACCCTCGGTCCATCTCGATTTATATAATACTCCCTCCATTTTAAATTATATAAATTGTTCTAATCTTTTTTAGTCAAACCATTTGACCAGAAATATAGGAATAATAAAAAAGATTTATGATATCAAATAGAAATGCTATGAAAATATAATTAACGTAAAATGAAATGATACTTATTTAGTATTGTAAATTTATTATTTTATTTATATAAATTTGATCAATCTTGATATGCTTAAAGTTAAAATATCTTATAATTCGAGACGGAGTGGTACGCACGAGCTGTGAAACGGTGAAGACACGGTGCTTGCTGCATCAGTTCGTCAACGGTGATATGGACCGGCCGATAAAGCTTCAGCACAGCATATGCTGCTGATTCAATTCGTACGTGTAGCTGGCCGGTCACGGACTGACTAATGCACACTGCCATGACTCGGGAAGAGCTGTGACAATGTTTCTTCTGTCCTTCGTCTAGCACGTCCTACACAGGAGACTTTAACTAGAGCAATGACTAAAAACTGGCTGTCCATTTCATCAGTGTCGTCGAGTGGAACCAATTTGGCTTCACGACCTAGCAGACGCGGTCGTCCCCCAGCTACCGTGGAATTCCGCGTCCTTCCAGGACTTTCAACATCAAGTTTAAGCCATCAATGGGCTCATTGCCGGCCGAGCACCAGCGGGCAGAGCACGCACGGCCTCTTTTCCCCCAGGTTTTTAGTACTCGCCAAAGTTGAGACGGTTCTTCCAGAGAGCATAGAAAAAGAGAACGATGCTGTGCAGATGGAAAAGGAGAAGAAAGAACGGAACCCGGCTTCTTCGTATGAAAAATGACAAAATAGCCTAAAACTCGGCAGTGTCTTACAACATAATCAAAGCGTTCAAGCAAGACCAAGTGCATGCAAAGTGCGCCTAAGAAACTAATGTCCTAAACCAAATATGTAGTTGTGCAATAAGGTTTCCCCTATAATACATCTTTTTTTTTAAAAAAATATTTTTACTTCTGGCAACGTGGCAACATATCAGGTGCAAACCAACATTTTTATGGAGCCGCGCAAACTTCTAATCTGGGCAACAGGATCAACATCCAAGGGGATGCACAGGGGCCGTGTGAGGTGGATTTGGAAAAGCGTGATTAGAGGAGAGCGGTTAAGTGTAAAATTGCCCATTCCTCCATGCCTCTTAGATGTTGATCCTGTGATCCAGATTAGAAGTTTGTACGATTGCACAAAAAGGTTAGTTTGCACCTGATATATTGCCTTTACTTCTTATTGACGCAAACATGAGGCTTGCTTGGTTTGCCGGACAAATACTAGAATAATCTAGCACTGTCAAGAGCAACAAATTTTTGTTGTGTTCGCTTGGCTGTGGCTGATGGCTGGTGCTGATTTGTTATGAGAGAACAGTACTGCTGACTGGCTGGTAGCTGGTGGCTGGTGGCTAGCGCTGATGTAGTATGAGAGAATAGTACTGCTGGTTGGTTGGCTGACAAGCCAAGCAAACACAGCAAATGTAGCTAAGGCTCTTTCCCATGGCTTAGAGCTAGCAACAACTCTTATCATGTAAATAGAGAGGAGAATAAATTGTCTTAAATACTGTATAGTGAGAGAGAAGTGTATCGAGAAGCATTCGAGACTATTTCTGCACTACTCTTTCTGTCCCTTTTTATGTGTAGTTTGGGAAGCATGCTCCCATCACAAGTACGGTTCCCAAGCAATACATAAAAAGGACGGAAGGAGCACTCAGCAGTTCCTTCATTTTGCAGTCTCTTCATTTTGGTCATGTCCATCCACCAAAAAATGATTTCCGCGAGCTGTAAACTAGGCAATTGGATAAGGGGCAGTTGGATATGTGTCGAATATGTGTACAGTTTGGTTACGATTGGAGTTGAGTTGTAAGTTTGGTAGGTTAGGGATAGAGTTTGGGTCGTACTTTGTATCTCTAGGGCCCATAAATATGAGGGCACTACCGTGTAACTGTGAGACGACTTGGCGGCTGGTATGGGCGGCGGCGTTGCCGCGGTGGTTCCCGGATGCCGGTGTAGCTGCTATTTATGGAGAGGAGCGCCTGTAGTCATCCCCCGAGGATGTAGGCGCATCGCCGAACCTCGTTAAAAAACATCATGCCTCGGTGTCGTTCTCGTTTGTGTGATCTTGTGGTTTGGTTTTGTGTTCTTAGGGTTATCGCTTCCGCGCAATTCTTCTAACAGGGGCGAAGTTACTTGAGCCTCGCTAGGCAGCAAAAACAATTTTCGCTTCAGGCTATCCGCACTCGTCATCATCTATTTCCATCCCCTAAAAAATATTCTTGTCTGATCATCGAGATTCTCTCCTTTATACTCAGTTTTCGTGCACCCATCATCCTCAATATCTCCTACTCTATACCAATTACTAGTAGTGGAACCTACTTGCCTGATTTTTATCCTTCCCCCACCCCCCACACGGACGCCCCTCCCCCCCCCTCTCTCTCTCTCTCCAGCTTGATGCGCCCCCTTTCCTCCCTCGCTGGCGCCTCCCTTCCTCCCTCGCCAGCGGCGGTCACATGGCACGATGATGGCGGGCGCACGGGGCGGCGGCGGGCACGCAGCCCTCGATCATCGAGCTCCGGCCATGGCGGTGGGCGCACGGCCTTTGTGCGCTTCGCCAGCATTTGCTCCGCCCAGCCCACGCTCCGCCTCGAGTGCGCCGGCCGGCTCCCACCTCGAGCTCCGCTAAGCCGAGCAGATGGTGGGACCGGCCAGATCCGGCGGCCTCGAGCTCGGGACATGGCGGCGGTAGCCGGATATGGCAGTCTCGAGCTCGGGCCAGGGCAGTGGCGAAGGCCCGTGAAGGTCCAACGTCGGCGGACGGGGCGGCCATGGCAGTGGTTCTCTCCAGTAGGTCGGAGGCCGGCTCCCGGCGGCGGCGTCCGCGGAGGTCCAGCTGCGGCGGACGGGGCACCTCATCTCCTCCGCCTCCAAGGCCGGAGCGCGGCCCTCTCCCTCCTCTCCACGTGGCGACGACACCCGTGGCGGCTGCAGCCTCGAGGGCCCGCGGCTTCTCTCTGCCGGCTCCTGCAACGGGGATGGGGTTGACCGGCGATGGTGGCTCCTCCTCCTCCTGTTCCGAGCCACATCGCGAAGGCGGGGTGGTTAGGACCAGGCGGCGATATTGTGTCGTCCGTATAACGTGGGGATTAGCGGATGGGAGGAGGAACGCTAACATAGTGTACCATTTACAAGCCCCCAGTACGGAAGTTTGGTACAATGGTTTTTTATGCTAAAATCGAACTGCAGGATGTCGTACCGTGTGGGATAGAGGTCCCAGTGCGGACAGCCTCAAGACTACCTTAAACATATTCCCAAAAGCTTGATTTTAGGCATGAAGTCAAAGACCTCCCCTGCAATTGATCCCAAAAGTTGTTTTCAATCTTTTCACAGTCCAAAAAATGGATCCTAACAAGCCAGATTTGGGGCAGTCTACAATGCTCCCAATAAGGCTATCCTCAGTCGTCATCCTCTAAATCCATCCTCTAAAAAGAATATTTCATCCTAGTCATCAAGATTCTCTCATCTATTTCCAGTTTCCCTGCACTCATTCATCCTCTACATCTGTACTCTATATCAACTACCAAAAGATGAGGCCCACCTGTCATTTACTCTTTTCTTTTTCCCCTTCCGTCATTCACTCCGCCCCGCCCCCCTCTCTCCCTGCACCGCGCGCCGCCCCAAGCCTCCTTCGTCCATCGGCCTCGTCGCTGTCGAGCCTGCTCAAGCTCCAATGCGGTCGGATCAGCCGCCCCCATCTCCTTCCTCCTCCATCCCTCTGCCATGGCGGCCTCGAGCATGTCTCCCATGGCAGCCTCGAGCTCCGCGGCCTTGAGCTCCCTCCGCGGCCGTGGCGGCCTCGACGGTGCCTCCTCCTCCGGCAGCGGCTCCTCGCCGGCGGCCTCGAGCGCGCCTCCCCGGCGACCTCGAGCACACCTCCCATGGCGGCCTCGAGGGCACCTCCCAGGCGGGCGGGCAGCCTGATCTCGGAGCTGCCCGGCCAGCGCTGCACATGCGCGTGGCGGTTAGCAGCGCGTCTCGGATCTCGACGCGGCACCTCCCGCCCGGCCGGAGCGGCGAGAGTAGCGGGGGCGCAGGCTCGGGGCCGGTGCGGCGAGACCAGTGTTGGACGTCGTTCAAGCGCCGGAGCGTGGCCGCAAGCCCCTCCCCTTCCGCCTCTCTGTAGCTCCGTGGCCTCAACGCCGACGAGCACGGGCGCGGCTGGGGGAGGTCTAGCGCCTCGCTGAGCTCGAGCCGAGGACAACCTCATGGGCTGGGCGCGCCCGCTGCTGGCCGCGACGCTCGCCACGGTGGCAGGGTTCGAGGAGCTTGTCAACCTGCGCCTCGGCGGCGAGTACTCGCCCACAGAGGTGGAGCGCCTCGGCCTGTCCCGCCACCAGCACCCGGCACTCGGCCAAGCTGTAAGTGCATCTAGGCCCTAATGGGTTTTGGTGAGTTGATTGACAACATGATTAAAGGTCTAACGATTTTTTTGAAGTTGTCATGAGCAGAAATCTACTTACAAATCAATTGTTATTATTAGCTCATGTAATAAAGAATTAAACAAAAGGCAAATATTGTTGAATATCAAGCATATTGTGAAGAGAAAAAAGAAACAAGTGTTCATGCAATGACAACAAGTGGTTTCTATATATGGTTTGGCATAAATTGAGAAGTGTTTGACTGAAAGAATGATTGCAAAGCAAGACATGTGTATGAGCTTATTTCTTATTCAAGTCATTGATGCTTGGTGAAAGCTTGAGATATGAAATATTACTTATGAGATCAAGTTCAAGCAATCAAAGAGAAAGTTCAATGGAATTCATCGTTGATGTGCAAAGGTTAACTCAATGTGGCCAGAGTAAGTGGTGAAGAAACCAACCGAGATGACTAGTGCGAGGGACTAAGCAACCTTTGGTGAAGCGATGGCTTACCATGTGCGAATTGCTAGGGTGAAGTTGCTAGTATCCGTGGGGTTGTCGAAGTATCATATCGAAGCCTTGTTGGGTGAAGCAATGCAATGCATCAAATATATTATGGAGTGACTTGGATTCAAGGACATATTTTTCTAAGAGATGGAATTCCTAAGCCACTAGCTCAAGTATGGATTTGCTCAAGAAAAGAAGATACAATGTTGAAATCCCAAGGTTGACAAAGTCAATGTATGGCAAGACTGAAGTAATTCAAGGCTCTAGTGATTGAATTGTGTTTTATATTTAATCTTGAGTATAGATATACTGTACTATCAAGAGGGATGCAACATTGATTATTTGATCGGTCAAAAGTGTTCATAGGTCACCCAAGTGAGGATCCTGAGAGAGAGCCTCTGAGAAATAACTTAGTACTTCTTGGATGATCAAGTCTTGACTTGGTGGACCAAGTGGTATCTTCTAACAGTGGTTCAGGGTTCACTGGCTCTGATCGGTCTGCCGGTCAGGGCGACCGGTCTGACCGGTCAGGGGAGTAACGGTTAGTTTCAGACCAGACCGGTCTGCACTGACAGTCTCAATGGCTAGTTTTTGAGTAGTGGGTATTTATACCCCTTGGCCCTCTCTTGCGAGGGCTGCTGATTCCTTGGCTATTTCTGATCTTCTTAAGACATTTTCTTGACCAGCTAGCTCTCCCTAACACTCTTTGTGAGTAGTGCTAAATAGATTGCATATCCATTGATTGGGTTGAGTGAAACGACCCGGGTTTTCAAACGAAGAACCCGAATCCCTATATCGTTGTGATAGTCCCTGGATCTGTAGCTATCACATACAGACCTCATTTCAGGCAGTAAATCAGTTCATACTCACTTAAAATAGGTTCAAACACAGATTTAATTATTACAATATCCAGAGGATTTGTAGTACGAAAAGTTATTACAAGCCCATTGGGCTAAACTGGAACAAACAGAAAACGGTAGCGGTAGCTAGTCTTCAGGCCATCCTTCAACTCGAACTTCATCTCCACAGGCAGCACTTGAGCGTAGCACAGCCTTCTAAGCTTCAATCGTACCATCCGATGTTGTTGGCGTCGAACTCTTGATCGGACCCTGCATCTTGCCAAACTATCTCCAAGGACGGGATAGGTTCACATTACCATCCGTATGCAAGCTTTAAGTGGATGCAAAGGTATAAAAAGTAGCCAAAGGATAGGCTAGGGTTTCCTATGCAATCATATACATATATATCCATAATCATGTCTCTCACCCATCCCAGGTCGGTGCAGGAAACTCCCTCTCCCTGCACCTCATCTGACTCCACAGGGGGAAGTGGACTAGAGGGAGGTAGAATACTGGGGTTCACTACTCTATGAAAGTGCGGCCGGATCAAGAGTTGTACATGACCGAGTACGCGGCTATACGTATAGTTTTCACCCTGCAGGGGTTGTACACCTGTACCCACTCGGGCTGCAAGCCGGGAGCTAACCGGTTGAGACACAGCCCACAACCATGACTCCCTAACCATGACAGTACCATCCTGCATTCCCGGGGTGGGATACATTCGCCGCAACGAATGTTCCGGGGCTGTGGATCTCTAGCCTGGCCATGGCTTCGAGAATCTCGGAGACTGGAGTCGGAGAACCTGACCGGGCCTATGCACCCCGACTTGGGCGTGCGCGGTCTACCATCTCCTGGAGACTAGGGTCGGAACACCCGATCAGGCCCGATGCACCCCGAATTCCCATGGGCGTGCTCGGCCTACCCTCTCGTTAAACACAGCCACAGTCTGGTACAGCACAGCTAGAAATGGCTGGAACCCCTGCCCATATGGGAGTAAGTGGTGTGCACGTTTGACATAGTTCCGTCACCAGGGGCACTATCTCGAACTATATTGCCGGGGCAAGCATCATCTCGCGCAGTCCTCCGCAAAGGTCCGCCAAAGACACCCATAATAGGTATCGCCTCTCCTTGGGCAACCACACAAGTACACCCCTCCTCATCCCGCACCTGCCACAGGTGCTCCTTAGGATGTGCCCACCACACATCCCCGGCCAGTCACTTGCCCCCGCTAAAAGCCCTATCTCTGGCTCCTCACAAAGTGGATCTCATGCATGCCAAGACTATCATATCATGGAATCCCATACCCCAACACTCTCATAGTAGCCAAAGCATCCAAGAATCAATCAAGGTATAGGGATGCAAGGAATACGGTATAAGTAGGCCATGCAGGCTTATCTCACAAACACAAGTATAGCAATAGCAATTCTAGCAAGCAATGCCTAATAGGAATTCAAGTCATAGATGGGCGTGAACCTGGTAGCTCTTCGTAGTCTTCCGAGGTCCTCGGGGTCTTCTCGTAGTCCAGGACGTCCTCCTGGGTCTTCTGGGCGTCCGGGGCGTCGATCTTCTTTCAACAGTAGGACCTATTCGTAATTACGAATTATTATAGGGGCCAAAGTGCAAGAATGTGAAAAACTACTCAAATAAGATCCAACTCATAACAAAACCTACTCTAACGTGTAGATCATGATTTTAGAAGAATTATGAAACTGGTTTCATAATTTTCGGAGCTCCGGTTGATTTATTATCAATTTTTTATGCTTAAAACAATTTCTAGAATTAAATAAAGGTTTTCGGAGTATCTTGCGTGAGTTTGTAGTCAGGAGTGAAGCTAGATCAGAGAAGACCCTAGTGCCCGACTTCATCATTTCTACATTGGACTCAAAATTTCCAAGCAAAGCTTTAAGAAACAACACTGCAATTTGATTTGGACCCTAGTGCCTATGCACCAAGTTAAATGAACGTGGCTTCGCCCCTGTTTGTGTTGACGCCTTTTTGGGCCAACACACGATCGCGCTAGATCTTGCAGTACGCAGCGACGCTCCTTGTAGTGCCGCAGTACCAACCGGTCAGACCGGTATGGTTGACCGGTCAGACCAGTCTCGCCGGGGTAGCCCGACGAGGATCCAACGAACGCCCGCCCGGGAGGGACCCCGTCGGGGCAGCCGCACCTTGGGATGCCCTAGGCTCGGCAGGCCAGCTAGGGCGCCCCCTCACACCATGGAGACGAGAGAAGAATAGCACATAGGGTTGGAAAAGATTAGGGCAAAGAGAAAGGTAAAAAAGATAAAAGTGTTTGATAGATCGATTGGATAAACCTCAATCGGCCGTGGCCCTTTATATTCATAGGGAGGGGAGGTCTTACCCCATCAGGAGTCTAATTGTATATAAATCCCGCATCAAAATACAACTCTAAACTCGGACTGTGCAGTTTGTACCGGTCTGACGGGTCCAACCCGGTGTCAAGTCTTCCAGAGGCCATAACTCTCTCATCCGAACTCCAGATTAGGCGTTCTACATATGCAATTCGATCGTCTCGACGAGAGCTACGCAATGGTGAAGTCTAATTTGCATTTTGGCAAAGTCACCTTGACCGGTCAGACCGGTTTGTGCATACCGGTCTGACCGGTCTGCACAGTCTGCCAATTTTAGTCGTCAACAGTTTGTAGTAGGGGTTACAACGGTTGAGAGAGGGAGCCGGGTCCTAAGTCTCTTGTGTGAAGTGAAATCGTTCGCTAAGGGTCCGTGGATGGTGTGTTCTTGCTCTCGATTCCTCTCCCCGCGTCAGGGGCCTTAATGCATATAAATCAACATATTGCTGCTAGTTTGACAAAGCAAAAGCCCTCGTGGGTGATTGATGTAGGAATACATGCATCTATATACAGTAACTTAATGCTAGTTTGACAAAGCAAAAGCCTTGTAGTTTATATGCTTGCAATGACAGTTGGTGGTAAAACAGCTCTTGTAATGTCACCGAATTGGTAGTAAAAAACAGAGCAAAGTCGATAGGGTATTCTTTCATCCACCTTGATGTCCTTCGATCTCCAATGCGCTTACTCCTCGATCGGGCTGGGAGATGTAACCCTTCCTAATCTTCTTCAGCCTGTTCACCACTTCGTTCATTGGGATCCTTCTGTCAGGTGACTCGTCGGAGCACAACAAGCCCACCTCCACTGCTGACGCCAGGCAGCTGCCCAATGTGTTAGGGGCGCCAGCAGTGGAACATGTGCCAACATCACCGAAGCCGTCCTCTTTCCCCTCTTGCAGCATGACAGGGTCGATAACGTCAACAAGCCGAGACGGGAACGCATCGTTAACCCACTGCCTTAGGCTCAGCTCTCCGCTGAATGCCGGGTCCGTAGGCCTCTTCCCTGTGAAGGCCTCGAGTAGCATGATTCCGTAACTGAAGACATCACTCTTTCGAGATGCTTTTCCTATAGACCCATACTCTGAGTACAAGAGAAAAAGAAAAGTGATGATTTGTATTAGTCAGATGTTGTACACCAATCGTACATATGAAAGTATGCATTGCTACAATAATGTACCTGGAGCCATGTAGCCGATTGTCCCAGGCATGCTAGCTGATATGACAAAGGAGGTACCATCCCCTAGCAACAGCTTTGCAATGCCAAAATCCGCGAGATGCGCGGTGTACTCCTCGTCAAGTAGGACATTACTTGGTTTCAAGTCGCAGTGTAGAATAACATCAGAGTGATGGTAATGTAGGTATTCCAATGCCATTGCCACATCCAACATTATGTCTAACCTCTTGATAAACCCCAAATGCAGCCTGCCTTCTGAATGTAGAAGAGACTCCAGGCTCCCCTTATGCATGTACTCAAGCACCAGGGCTTTGAAGTCCAGATTGGAGCAGGTGCTCAATATCCGTACCAAGTTGCGGTGTCGAGCCATGCGCAATGCTTGGCACTCGATGTCGAAGCTCTTGGACGCTTGCTCAGATTCCATGTTAAGGACTTTAATTGCAACAATTAAGCCATCACTCAATTGGGCCTTGAAAACCTTCCCAAAGCTCCCAACACCAATGAGATTGTCATCGCTGAAATTTCTAGTAGCTCGAATGATCTCATGGTACGATACAAACATGTGGTCAATAATATCAGCTCTTGGGGGCTGAATGGATCCTGTCTTTGCTGCCTTAAATTTTTCTCTGAAGATTAGTGACAAGATAATGATGGCAATAACCAACGCCGCGATACTAGGAAGAATATATTTCAAACTATGGAGTTTTGCTGAGTGAGAGCTTCTCGCGCATGGTGGGAACCCTAGGCGCGGTAGACCACAAAGAGGTTCATTTCCCACTAAAGAGTAAGGAGGAATGTTTGAGAAAATTCCGCCCGTCGGTATCTGACCTTCGAGATTATTGAAAGAAAGGTTCAAGTTCGTAAGGTACATGAGACTGGCCAAGGAATTTGGAATAGTTCCAGAAAGCGAATTGTTAGACAAATCTAATGTAACTATGCTAGTTAACTTGCCAAGTGAGTCTGGTATGGAATCCTGAAACATGTTATGAGAAAGGTTAATGAAGGTTACTGCTTGGAGTTGACCTAGAGACAAAGGAATGGGCCCTGACAGATGATTTGTTGATAGATCCATCTGGACTAATGCTCGCACGCTCCCGATGTTGGGCGGTAGCATGCCACTCAGGGAGTTATGTGACAAGTTAAGCTCGATAAGGTTTTCAAGGTGCCACAAGCTATTGGGTATGAAAGAAGATAGGTTGTTTTGGTATAAGGTCAAGCTTTGTAGATTGCTGAGATTGCCAACTGCGTCAGGTACCTGTCCGATGAATTTGTTAGCTCCCAAATGCAATTCAACCAGACTTGTCATCATGCCAACTTCAATCGGGATCGGCCCTACCATTAGATTATTATAGAGGTTGAGGATCTGGAGATTCGCCATCAGCATGATTTGTGGGGGAATAGTTTGGCTTAGTTGGTTGCTGTAGAGAGAAATTGCAATGAGGCCACTTAAATTTGCCATCACAGGTGGCAAGCTACCGGAGATTTGATTCTCATGCGCGTAGAAAGCTTGCAAATTGTTTGAAAAATTCCCAACGTTGTCGGGGATACTACCTGTGAAAGAGTTCATTGATATGTACAGATTTCGAAGAGCCCTACAGCTAGAAAGAGCGTCTAAGAAATCAAGCTCTCCTCCAAGGTTGTTTCCTTCAACATTGAGAAACCCAAGAACTCCGAGTTGACCGAATGTTGAAGGCACGGTGCCATCCAATTGGTTGTGAGCCAAATCCAACTGAGCGACCATGGTCAAGTTGCCAAGTGAAGCGGGAATGGAACCGGTTAGTCGGTTCGCTGCAAGATTTAGCCATGAGAGCTGCTTTAGCTGTCCTAGATCTGTTGGGATCTCTCCAACTAAATTCGATTCGACGAGATCGAGTTGACTAAGTTGAGTAAGATTGTGCAGCCCAGTGGGGATTGACCCAGCAAGGTTATTCCCACCCAAAGAAACATAAGTAAGTTGGGACAGTGTTGGCAACCATGCTGGGATGACATCATCAAAGACGTTATAGGACAATGAAAGTATCCGGAGGAATCGGCATGCCGCGAGACCAGACGGGATTCTTCCCCCGAAGTCATTTCGGGAAAGGGTCAATACTTGCAACATGGGTAGATTGAAGCTTTCATTGCCAGGGATTGGCCCCGTGAGATTGTTGTTCTTTACTAGGGCCATCACCCGAAGCACGGAGTTGTTGAAGATGGCCGGCGGCACAGGACCAGACAGCTGGTTGTCTTGCAGGGCCAGGATTTTGAGCCCAGACAAAGAGCCGACACTCGCCGGTATGGGACCCGAGAGGCTGTTGTTCCCCAGGTTGAGCGAGCTCAGCAATGGCGTGTTGTTGAACATGCTAGCAGGTATCGGCCCGCTCAATTGGTTTGTGTCAAGGCGGATGTACATGAGGTTGCGCAAGTTTTGCAGCTCCAGAGGGATTTCACCGGTTAGCTTGTTGTGATACAGATCAAGGATCTGAAGGCTCGTGAGGTTGCCGATGGCGCCCGGAATGGAACCTGACAGGCTGTTCTGGTTGAGAACGAGGTACTGGAGGCGGCGCAGGCGGCCGAGGGCCGGCGGGATCGGCCCCGTGAGGCTGGCGTTGGTGAGGTTGAGGACGGAGAGGAAGGAGAGGTTACCGATGCTGGGCGCAACCTGCCCCTGGAGCGCCATGTCGGGCAGCGCCACGGACATGACGCGGCCCGGGTGGCGCCGGCTGCCGCATGACACGCCGACCCAGTCGCACACGGCCGCGCTGCCGCTCCAGTTGTGGCGGAGCACGCCGAGTGGATCGGAGAGCGCGGCCTTGAAGGCGAGCAGCGCCGCAAGGTCGGTGCCGTTGCCCGGCTGTCTCGCCTCCGAGGTATCGTGCCCGGGCGCCGCCGCAGCGAGCGCGAGCAGCGCAGCTGCCACTAGGGTGCTGGCGAGCAGGTAGGGCTGGGCACTTTTAAACCGTAAACTGAAAACCGAACCGAACCGAGCCGAACCGAACCGAAGTTTCGGTTTTTCGGTTGTTCGGTTCGGTTTTCGGTTTTTATTTCTGCACAGATCGGTGTTCGGTGGCGGTGTCGGTTTTCAGCATGCATAGAACCGAAATCCCGAACCACCGAAGTCGTACCAGGCGCAGAGGCTGCTAGTTCCTTCCGTGACTTCTGTGACTCCGTCCCACTTCCAGACCTCAAGCACTAAGCCCACAGCCCACCCTCGGCCCATCAAACTCTAACCAAACCCTAATGTTATTGCCTTGTATCTAGCCACACATCGCAGCCGGCGGCTGCAATCGCTCTAATTCCCCAATCGCTCTTGCTCAGATTGACGCATCGCAGCACAAGCTAGTGGCCGGCGGCCGACGACAGCCTAAACCCAGCAGCACATCTGCAGTCCACGACGATGGACGACAAGGTGGCGAGCAGCTCCATGCCTCAGTCCACCCCAGCGGCTAGCGCCTCCTCCAAACCACGCCGGCGGCCAGCCCTTGGCCTGGCCTGGCCAGCATCTGAGCTTTGTGCCGGCGTAGGCACGAGCAAGACGCCGGCTTCTAGGGCTGCAATCCTGCGACTCCTGCAAGGACGAGAGGATTCCGTGGATCTTCGCCTTGGAGGCCGACGTTGATGCGCGAAGGAAGGTGTTGCTCGTGCGGCACCGCAACAAGCTAGCAGCGGCAAGGTGCCTTGTTTGATTAATTAATTTGTTGTGCCTGTGTTGATTGTATCACGACATTCAAAACAACAAAAACTACTTGTTTTCAAGGATCTTGGTGTGCTAAACTACCGTGTGCCTCCATTTTAATTTGACGCAAAGAAGTTCGGTGTTGTTCGGTAAAAACCGAACTCCGAACCGAAAAACCGATAACCAAAGTTGTCGGTTTTCAGTTTTGCTAAACACCGATCGGCTCTCAGTTTCTAAACACCGAAGTTTTCTAACACCGAACAAACCGAACCGAATACACCGAACAAACCGATTGCCCACCCCTACGAGCAGGTGTCTGGGAGGCATGGCCGTGCAGTGTTCTGAATAATTCAGACGTACGCGTGCCCTGGTTAGGTGCGCGCCTGCACCCTCGGTCCATCTCGATTTATATAATACTCCTTCCATTTTAAATTATATAAATTGTTCTAATCTTTTTTAGTCAAACCATTTGACCAGAAATATAGGAATAATAAAAAAGATTTATGATATCAAATAGAAATGCTATGAAAATATAATTAACGTAAAATGAAATGATACTTATTTAGTATCGTAAATTTATTATTTTATTTATATAAATTTGATCAATCTTGATATGCTTAAAGTTAAAATATCTTATAATTCGAGACGGAGTGGTACGCACGAGCTGTGAAACGGTGAAGACACGGTGCTTGCTGCATCAGTTCGTCAACGGTGATATGGACCGGCCGATAAAGCTTCAGCACAGCATATGCTGCTGATTCAATTCGTACGTGTAGCTGGCCGGTCACGGACTGACTAATGCACACTGCCATGACTCGGGAAGAGCTGTGACAATGTTTCTTCTGTCCGTCTAGCACGTCCTACACAGGAGACTTTAACTAGAGCAATGACTAAAAACTGGCTGTCCATTTCATCAGTGTCGTCGAGTGGAACCAATTTGGCTTCACGACCTAGCAGACGCGGTCGTCCCCCAGCTACCGTGGAATTCCGCGTCCTTCCAGGACTTTCAACATCAAGTTTAAGCCATCAATGGGCTCATTGCCGGCCGAGCACCAGCGGGCAGAGCACGCACGGCCTATTTTCCCCCAGGTTTTTAGTACTCGCCAAAGTCGAGACGGTTCTTCCAGAGAGCATAGAAAAAGAGAACGATGCTGTGCAGATGGAAAAGGAGAAGAAAGAACGGAACCCGGCTTCTTCGTATGAAAAATGACAAAATAGCCTAAAACTCGGCAGTGTCTTACAACATAATCAAAGCGTTCAAGCAAGACCAAGTGCATGCAAAGTGCGCCTAAAAAACTAATGTCCTAAACCAAATATGTAGTTGTGCAATAAGGTTTCTCCTATAATACATCTTTTTTAAAAAATATTTTTACTTCTGGCAACGTGGCAACATATCAGGTGCAAACCAACATTTTTATGGAGCCGCACAAACTTCTAATCTAGGCAACAGGATCAACATCCAAGGGGATGCACAGGGGCCGTGTGAGGTGGATTTGCAAAAGCGTGATTAGAGGAGAGCGGTTAAGTGTAAAATTGCACATTCCTCCATGCCTCTTAGATGTTGATCCTGTGATCCAGATTAGAAGTTTGTACGGTTGCACAAAAAGGTTAGTTTGCACCTGATACATTGCCTTTACTTCTTATTGACGCAAACATGAGGCTTGCTTGGTTTGCCGGACAAATACTAGAATAATCTAGCACTGTCAAGAGCAACAAATTTTTGCTGTGTTCGCTTGGCTGTGGCTGATGGCTGGTGCTGATTTGTTATGAGAGAACAGTACTGCTGACTGGCTGGTGGCTGGCGCTGATGTAGTATGAGAGAATAGTACTGCTGGCTGGTTGGCTGATAAGCCAAGCAAACACAGCAAATGTAGCTAAGGCTCTTTCCCATGGCTTAGAGCTAGCAACAACTCTTATCATGTAAATAGAGAGGAGAATAAATTGTCTTAAATACTGTATAGTGAGAGAGAAGTGTATCGAGAAGCATTCGAGACTATTTCTGCACTACTCTTTCTGTCCCTTTTTATGTGTAGTTTGGGTAGCATGCTCCCATCACAAGTACGGTTCCCAAGCAATACATAAAAAGGACGGAAGGAGCACTCAGCAGTTCCTTCATTTTGGAGTCTCTTCATTTTGGTCATGTCCATCCACCAAAAAATGATTTCCGCTAGCTGTAAACTAGGCAATTGGATAAGGGGTTGTTGGATATGTGTCGAATATGTGTACAGTTTGGTTACGATTGGAGTTGAGTTGTAAGTTTGGTAGGTTAGGGATAGAATTTGGGTCGTACTTTGTATCTCTAGGGCCCATAAATATGAGGGCACTACCGTGTAACTGTGAGACGACTTGGCGGCTGGTATGGGCGGCGGCGTTGCCGCGGTGGTGACCGGATGCCGGTGTAGCTGCTATTTATGGGGAGTAGCGCCCGTAGTCATCCCCCGAGGATGTAGGCGCATCGCCGAACCTCGTTAAAAAACATCATGCCTCGGTGTCGTTCTCGTTTGTGTGTTCTTGTGGTTTGGTTTTGTGTTCTTAGGGTTATCGCTTCCGCGCAATTCTTCTAACAGGGGCGAAGTTACTTGAGCCTCGCTAGGCAGCAAAAACAATTTTCGCTTTAGGCTATCCGCATTCGTCGTCATCTATTTCCATCCCCTAAAAAATTTTTTTGTCTGAACATCAAAATTCTCTCCTCTATACTCAGTTTTCGTGCACCCGTCATCCTCTATATCTCCTACTCTATACCAATTACTAGTAGCGGAACCTACTTGTCAGATTTTTATCCTTCCCACACCCCCACACGGACGCCCCTCCCCCCTCTCTCTCTCCAGCTTGATGCGCCCCCTTTCCTCCCTCGCTGGCGCTTCCCTTCCTCCCTCGCCAGCGGCGGTCACATGGCACGATGATGGCGGGCGCACGGGGCGGCGGCGGGCGCGCGGCCCTCGATCATCGAGCTCCGGCCATGGCGGCGGCCGCACGGCCCTTGAACGCTTCACCAGCATTTGCTCCGCCCAGCCCACGCTCCGCCTCGAGTGCGCCGGCCGCCTCCCACCTCGAGCTCCGCTGAGCGGAGCAGATGGTGGGACCGGCCAGATCCGGCGGCCTCGAGCTCGGGCCATGGCGGCGGTAGCCGGATCTGGCAGTCTCGAGCTCGGGCCAGGGCAGTAGCGAAGGCCCGTGAAGGTCCAACGTCGGCGGACGGGGCGGCCATGGCAGTGGTTCTCTCCAGTAGGTCGGTGGCCGGCTCCCGGCGGCGGCGTCCGCGGAGGTCCAGCGGCGGCGGACTGGGCACCTCATCTCCTCCACCTCCAAGGCCGGAGCGCGGCCCTCTCCCTCCCCTCCACGTGGCGACGACACCCGTGGCGGCTACAGCCTCGAGGGCCCGCGGCTTCTCTCTGCCGGCTCCTCCGACGGGGCTGGGGTTGACCGGCGATAGTGGCTCCTCCTCCTCCTGTTCCGAGCCACGTCGCGAAGTCGGGGTGCTTAAGACCAGGCGGCGATATTATGTCGTCTGTATAACATGGGGATTAGCAGATGGGAGGAGGAACGCACCTCCTATGGCGGCCTCGAGTGCACCTCCCAGGCGGGCGGGCAGCCTGATCTCGGAGCTGCCCGGCTGGCGCCGCACGCGCGCGTGGCGGTTAGCAGCGCGTCTCGGATCTCGACGCGGCACCTACCGCCCGGCCGGAGCAGCGAGAGTAGCGGAGGCGCAGGCTCGGGGCTGGTGCGGCGAGACCAGTGGTGGACGTCGTTCAAGCGCCAGAGCGTGGCCGCAAGCCCCTCCCCTTCCGCCTCTCTATAGCTCCGTGGCCTCAGCGCCGATGAGCACGGGCAGCACGGCACCGACGAGCACGGGCGCGGCTGGGGCAGGTCTAGCGCCTCGCCGAGCTCGAGCCGAGGACAACCCATGGGTTGGGCGCGCCCGCTGCTGGCCGCGATGCTCGCCATGGTGGCAGGGTTCGAGGAGCTTGTCAACCTGCGCCTCGGCGGCGAGTACTCGCCCACAGAGGTGGAGCGCCTCGGCCTGTCCCGCCACCAGCACCCGGCACTCGGCTAAGCTGTAAGTGCATCTTGGCCCTAATGGGTTTTGGTGAGTTGATTGACAACATGATTAAAGGTCTAACGATTTTTTTGAAGTTGTCATGAGCAGAAATCTACTTACAAATCAATTGTTGTTATTAGCTCATGTAATAAAGAATTAAACAAAAGGCAAATATTGTTGAATATCAAGCATTTTGTGAAGAGAAAAAAGAAACAAGTGTTCATGCAATGACAACAAGTGGTTTCTATATATGGCTTGGCATAAATTGAGAAGTGTTTGATTGAAAGAATGATTGCAAAACAAGACATGTGTATGAGCTTATTTCTTATTCAAGTCATTGATGCTTGGTGAAAGCTTGAGATATGAAATATTACTTATGAGATCAAGTTCAAGCAATCAAAGAGAAAGTTCAATGGAATTCATCGTTGATGTGCAAAGCTTAACTCAATGTGGCAAGAGTAAGTGGTGAAGAAACCAACCGAGATGACTAGTGCGAGGGACTAAGCAACCTTTGGTGAAGCGACGGCTTACCTTGTGCGAATTGCTAGGGTGAAGTTGCTAGTGTCCGTGGGGTTGTCGAAGTATCATATCTAAGCCTTGTTGGGTGAAGCAATGCAATGCATCAAATATATTATGGAGTGACTTGGATTCAAGGACATATTTTTCTAAGAGATGGAATTCCTAAGCCACTAGCTCAAGTATGGATTTGCTCAAGAAAAGAAGATACAATGTTGAAATCCCAAGGTTGACAAAGTCAATGTATGGCAAGACTGAAGTAATTCAAGGCTCTAGTGATTGAATTGTGTTTTATATTTAATCTTGAGTATAGATATACTGTACTATCAAGAGGGATGCAACATTGATTATTTGATTCGGTCAAAAGTGCTCATAGGTCACCCAAGTGAGGATCCTGAGAGAGAGCCTCTGAGAAATAACTTAGTCCTTCTTGGATGATCAAGTCTTGACTTGGTGGACCAAGTGGTATCTTCTAAGAGTGGTTCAGGGTTCACTGGCTCTGATCGGTCTGCCGGTCAGGGGGACCGGTCTGACCGGTCAGGGGAGTAACGGTTAGTTTCAGACCAGACCGGTCTGCACTGACAGTCTCAATGGCTAGTTTTTGAGTAGTGGGTATTTATACCCCTTGGCCCTCTCTTGCGAGGGCTGCTGATTCCTTGGCTATTTCTGAGCTTCTTAAGACATTTTCTTGACCAGCTAGCTCTCCCCAATAATCTTTGTGAGTAGTGCTAAATAGATTGCATATCCATTGATTGAGTTGAGTGAAACGACCCGGGTTTTCGAAAAAAAACCCGAATCCCTGTATCGTTGTGATAGTCCCTGGATCAGTAGCTATCACATACAGAACTCATTTCAGGCAGTAAATCAGTTCATACTCACTTAAAATAGGTTCAAACATGGATTTAATTATTACAATATCCAGAGGATTTGTAGTACGCAACTTTTATTACAAGCCCATTGGGCTAAACTGGAACAAACAGAAAACGGTTGCGGTAGCTGGTCTTCAGGCCATCCTTCAACTCGAACTTCATCTCCACAGGTAGCACTTGAGCATAGCATGGGCTTCTAAGCTTCAATCGTACCATTCGTTGTTGTTGGCATCGAACTCCTGATCGGACCCTGCATCTTGCCAAACTATCCCCAAGGACGGGATAGGTTTACGTCACCATCCGTATGCAAGCTTTAAGTGGATGCAAAAGTATAAAAAGTAACCAAAGGATAGGCTAGGGTTTCCTATGCATGCATATACATATATATATCCATAATCATGTCTCTCACCCATCCCAGGTCGGTGCAGGAATCTCCCTCTCCCTGCACCTTATCTGACTCCACAGGGGGAAGTGGACTAGAGGGAGGTAGAATACTGGGGTTCACTACTCTATGAAAGTGCAGCCTGATCAAGAGTTGTACATGACCGAGTACGCGGCTATACATATAGTTTTCACCCTGCAAGGGTTGTACACCTGTACCCACTCGGGCTGCAAGCCGGGAGCTAACCGGCTGAGACACAGCCCACAACCATGACTCCCTAACCATGACAGTACCATCCTGCATTCTCGGGGTGGGATACATTCGCCACAACGAATGTTCTGGGGCTGTGGATCTCTAGCCTGGCCATGGCTTCGAGAATCTCGGAGACTGGGGTCAGAGAACCCGATCGGGCCTACGCACCCCGACTTGGGCGTGCGCGGTCTACCCTCTCCTGGAGACTAGGGTCGGAACACCCGACCGGGCCCGACGCACCCTGAATTCCCATGGGCGTGCTCGGCCTACCCTCTCGTTAAACACAGCCACAGTCTGGTACAGCACAGCTAGAAATGGCTGGAACCCCTGCCCATACAGGGGTAAGTGGTGTGCACGTTTGACATAGTTCCGTCACCAGGGGCACTATCTCGAACTATATTGCCGGGGCAAGCATTATCTCGCGCAGTCCTCCGCAAAGGTCCGCCAAAGGCACCCATAATAGGTATCGCCTCTCCTTGGGCAACCACACAGGTACACCCCTCCTCATCCAGCACCCGCCACAGGTGCTCCTTAGGATGTGCCCACCACACATCCCCGGCCAGTCGCTTGCCCCCGCTAAAAGCCCTATCTCTGGCTCCTCACAAAGTGGATCTCATGCATGCCAAGACTATCATATCATGGAATCCCATACCCCAACACTCTCATAGTAGCCAAAGCATCCAAGAATCAATCAAGATATAGGGATGCAAGGAATACTGTATAAGTAGGCCATGCAGGCTTATCTCACACACACAAGTATAGCAATAGAAATTCTAGCAAGCAATGCCTAATAGGAATTCAAGTCATAGATGGGCGTGAACCTGGCAGCTCTTCGTAGTCTTCCGAGGTCCTCGGGGTCTTCTCGTAGTCCAGGACGTCCTCCTGGGTCTTCTGGGCGTCCGGGGCGTCGATCTTCTTTCAACAGCAGGACCTATTCGTAATTACGAATTACTATAGGGGCCAAAGTGCAAGAATGCACAAGACTACTCAAATAAGATCCAACTCATAACAAAACCTACTCTAATGTGTAGATCATGATTTTAGAATAATTATGAAACCGGTTTCATAATTTTCGGAGCTCCGGTTGATTTATTATCAATTTTTGATGCTTAAAACAATTTCTAGAATTAAATAAAGGTTTTCGGAAAAAGAAAAACACATAGAAAAACACGTGGCAGCACCGAGGAGTGCCACGTGTCCTGCTGACGTCAGCACGGGGTCCGCCAAATGCTGACGTCATCATGGCCTTTGATGACGTCAGCGTTGACGCGGTCAACGTTGACCAAGTCAAATGGTCAACTGGGTCCACGTCCAGGTGGGGCCCACATGTCAGCGGCACTAAGTCAGTGACCAGTGGGTCCCGCATGTCAGGTCTGGTTAAAAGAAAAAGAAAAAGGGCAAGCGGGTGTAAACGGGCTCAAAGAGATTGGGCCGGCTTGGTGGCCCATCAGGTTTGGCTTGGTGGCTCAGGAGAACGGCCGGCTCGGGACTCGGCTTGGCGGGCTGGCTCGGGCTGCGGCTCAGAAGGGCGGCTCGCGGACTGGGCCGACGGGGCACGGGCGGCCCATCACCTCTTCTCCTCCTCTTCTTTTCTTCGCGGGCGGTTTTTTGGGCCGATGGGGCACAGGCGGCCCATTTCTCCTCCCCTCTCATCTTCTTTTCACTGACGAGCTGGGCCCGCATGGCAGTGCGTCCTTCTCCTCTTCTTGCTTCTCTCGCCTCCTCTGACGGACTTGGCAGGGGCGCGCGGTCAAGGATGGGGACTGTGCGGTGGCGAGGTGAAGGCGAGGCGCGGCCATGGCGGAGCTAGGGTCGCGGCGGCGGCCACGACGGCGCGTGCAGGGGGTAGCTTCTAAGCATGGGAACGACGGCGAGCCCGGGCAGGTCAAGGCGGCGGCCGACAGAGGCATGGTGCAGGGCCTAGCTTGGTTCTGGTGCTTGTGGCACCGGGGCTTGGGTCCGTGTGGCGGAAAGGCGGCGGGACAATGGCGTTACTAGCGGCGGCAGCTCGATCTCCAGGCTGCGGCGGCGGCGGTACAAGCTCCCTTCTCCATTGGTTCAGTCAGGGTGAGTCCGTGGCGAGGTCATGCGGCCACGGCGGGATCAAGGGCAACGGCGCTACAAAGTAGGACCAAGGCAGAACAAAGCAGAGCAAGGCCGCGAGGCGCGGCGGCGGGTCCGACGACAAAGCCAAGGGTCTCGCGGGGCGAGGCAGAAGCTTGGCGCCGAGGCGAGGTGAAGGCCCAGCCTCGGGCCTGTGCATGCGAGCGCGATGTGGGGTGCACCCAAAGCGAAGTCCATGGCGGTCCGTGCGCTCGCGTCGTGGTCGGGGTGTGTGCCCCTAGGGTGTTCGACGGAAAGCCCGTACGGGGTGGTCACATCGCGAACGCGACATCGCGACCGTGGACGCGTCTACCTAGGTCAAAGCAAGGCGGAGGTTGGCGTGCACGTGTGGGCTCTCGGCTCTGGCAGAGACCGCGGCACAACGGCAGAGCAACGTATGCGTGTGGATACTTGGAAAGCCAAGGCCACGGCGGCGGGCTAGAGGTACAACAGTGGCGGAACTCGCCGTGGCGTGCCAAAGGCAATGCCCCAGGCTTGCTCGGGATTGGGCCGCGCGCGTATGTGCGGGCACCTGGTTCCCAGGGCCGCGACATGGCCCTGCCGAGCGAGCTCGGCACGGCGGCGCGGGGGTAACGCGACGGCGTTCTGCGGGTAGACGGCGGCGCAGGCGACGGGCTCTGGCAACAAACAAGGGACGGGGCCTACGGCTCATCTACGGGAGGCTCATCGGCGGTACAAGGCTCATGCCGGGCAGCACGAGGGTGGCGAGGATAGGCGGCGACACCTACCGAAGGTCTCGAGGGCGACAGACTTGAAGCGGTGTCAAGGTGCGGCCGTGGCGAGTCAAAGCCGTGCAGGCAGAGGAGCAGCGGCGTTGGAGTCGAACGGGGCGCTGGCTTGCCGGCGACATCGCAGGTCCTTCCCTCCGGGTGCGGTGGCGGCATCTTGCTCCGGCGGTGACGCTCCTCCTCGCGGCGGCGAGCCCCTTTTGGCGCCCCTCCTCTCCTTCTTCTTCTCCTTCCCTCTCTCCTCTGTTCTTGGCTCCTCTCCCCTTTCTTGCTGTGCCGGCGGTGGAAAGGAAAAGCACCCGAGAGCTCTAGGATTCATGGGAGGCCGATTGGGGTTTTATAGGTGGGCGCTCGTGCTTGGCTTGGTCCTCACGGCGGCACGGACGCCGAGGATCGCCCCGCGGGTGGCGGTTGGCGGACGGGGCTACGTGGCGCGCATCAAGGGCATCTCCGATCTGGGCTCGGGGTCTCGGTCAACTGGGAGGGCAGGCACGGGCGTCAGCGCGGGCAGTTGAGGCCAACATGGAATGCGGGTGGTTAGCCTCCACTGTCGCGACGCAGAAAAAGGCGAGGTCGAGTGGTAGGCGGCGGCGTCCGCGCGGAGGAGAAGAACAGGGGAGCGTCCGCGTGCAGCCGGCAAGCGGGGCCAGGGTGTCGGCATCAGAAGGTAAGGGGTGAGGCGGCCAGTGCTGGACTATGCGCGGAGCTGGGCCGTGGCAAAGCAGGCCGATGGGGCGGAGCGGGCTGCTCGGCGCGTCCGCGCGCGTGGGCGCGCGCGTGCGCGGCTCTGGGCCGCAGATCGGCCGGCGGGTTCGCGGTTTGGGCCGAAGCTAGAAGGCAGGCCGGGTGTGGTGTAACGGGCCAGGCAAGGTTAGCAAGCCGGGTGATCGGGCTGCTCAGGCTGGCGGGTTGGGCTGCGATGGTGCTATCGGGCGGACGCGTGGTGCTGGGCTGGGGCGCTCGGTTTGGGCTGGTGCGGGTTAACGAGTTGGGCAGGAAGTTAGCAGGCTGGGTTAAGGAAGTTAGATGGGCTTGTTAGGATTAGATAGCTGGGCTGGTTAGCTATGTGTTAGCTGGGTTAGAGGCTTTAGGCCTGTTAGCATTTGAGTTAATATTAATTGGCTCAAATTAATTTGTACTCCACTCAATTCAATCAGACAAGCTCAAAATAATTTCGATAAAATCCAACAAACAATTTTAAACAAGGTAGATTTGAGAAGAGCCAAATAACTCCAATTATTTCACACTAGCGATATAGTCCTTATCTTAATTTGGTTTTAAATTCTAGGAATTTGAGATAGAAGAGAAGACATTCTTAAATTATTCTAGCTATTAACACATTCACACAAAAAGTTTTTGAAAACTCGCATTTTTAGAGTATATAACATTCCGTAATTTTTACGGGATGTTACATTGAGAGATTGAGTTTGTGTGAGCAAAGTGACCATTGTGAGAGCTGCATTTTGAGCAGCTGAGAGCATCCATAGCTTGAGCGCTCTTGGTTCCGTCAAAGTTTCAATTTGTATTTGTTACTCTTGGAGGTGAGCCTCCTAGACGGCTAGGCATCGCCGGCTAGCTCCCTTGGTGGAAAGGATCGCGACATTGTGGTGAGCAGCGGTAAGTCTATGCGGGCGTAATCTTGCCCCCTTGGTGAAAAGGATCAAGATAGTGGAAAGGAGGAGTGGTTAGAAAAGACCCAATTCAAAGGGATTGAGTTGAAAGAGACTCACGCCCAACAAGTTCCTCAACGGAGACGTAGGATTCACTTTGGTGAATCTGAACTTCGAGAAATAAATCCTTGTGTCTCCTTTGTGGTTTGTCTCTCTACTCATTTCTCTAGTTTTACTTTTAGCTTCTGCTTCTATCTACTTGGTTGTGTTGTTTGTATGTGCAGGGACTTGAAATATATTTGATATCACATGCAGAGGCACTACACCAAGTTACAATTGTGCTAGAGTTAAAAGACGGGAGAAACTCTAATTGTGTGCAGGTTCTGCACAGGACCGGTCTGACCGGTTACTCCAACCGGTATGACCGGTTGCTTGTTAATTTCTGCGTCTAAGTCTTAGATCGGTCTGACCGGTCTGTCTGACCGGTCAGTGTGCTGACATTTGCTTTTAAGTGCTGATTTGTGCAGAAATTTAAGAACACCTATTCACCCCCTTTAGGCGACATCCAAAAGATCCTTTCACAAGTGGCGGCCCAAGATGAGCCAGATCATGCGCGCTCTCGAGAGCGACGCGTCTCTGGATGACCTGCACCAGGACGGCGTCAAGCCGGGGTAGACCATGCTCTTCTCCACCAATGGCGGCGGCGGTCCCAGAACATGTCCCGCTTCTAGCAGCTGGCCTTCGATAGCGGTGACTACGACGACTACTCCTCAGACTACAGCACCGACTCCTGCACCGCCCGCCCGCCATGCAGGCTCGCCTCGCGTCGGCTGGGAGAGGAGCAGCGCACGTCGCAGCGGCGGTCCCTGGCGTGGCGGGCAAGCACGGTGAGAAGGTGAAGCGTCCCCTCATAAGAGAAGACTTAAATGTGATACCAACATCAGTCCCAGGAGGCTGATGACACATTTATTATATCAGATGGTTCATCACCGTACAACTCTACGCGGTAATGGGCAGTGAAGCACCACTATCGCGAGGATTACAACTAAAACCCACACAACTACATTAACTACGAAGAGGGGGTCATTAGTGTCTTGCGCCATAAGGAACTTCCTACGAGTGACCCTATCCACAGGCAAGGCTGGGTGCAGGACGGTACCCTACTCGACGTCTTCGGGAACGTAGTCTGGATCTCCCTCTGAAAAAAATTAAGAATGGGGTTAGTACAAACGTACTCAGCAAGTCCAAGCACACCCACGGAGGGGGTATATAATGCACAGGGTAAATCAAGGATAAGGCTAGGGTTTAATTTGCGGAAAGCAATATTTTATGCAGGGGTTCATTTGAAAGAAAGGTTTTTCAAAGCAAGTTTTTCTTGCACCGAGTAACACGTAGTGTTGACCCACACAGGATCCAAGTTTTAAGCTGCTACCGGACTCCTCATCCGCCGTAGCACACGGCACAACTGCCGGACACTTTTCCCAAAATAACTCACGCCAACCCATCCCTTCACAGAATAAACACTAGTTGTGTGACCACACCGTAACTCGCCCAGTACCGTGGGCACGGCTATTCGAATAGATTTCAATTCTGCAGAAGTGTGCAACTTTACCCACAAGCGGGGTACCGCAACTCAATCACCTTAGTGTCGGTGGAGATCCCAACAAAGCCATTACCCACCTTAGCTAGACCTGACTAGCCATCACGGGATCCACCAAGGGGTCATTGACCTATCACAGAGGTTTTAACCGGGGCATAAGTCACACAGAGCTAATCCCTTCTCCTTGATCACCTGTTGCTCTCAGCTCTCCTGATGGCTATCAGACTAACTAGTGGGGTTTATGCTAAGCCGTTGCCCATTCAACAGTCGAGTGGTTTGCATGATAGTGGAGTTAGGTGAGATGACACACCAACTCGATCCTTAATTGTGACAAGATGGATATCTCCCTTCCTTGCTCTGCCACACAGGCACGAGCACACCCATCGGCAAGTCACACAGAAATGCCATCCATCCCGTCTAAATTCATCTTTCGAAATTCCACTTTTCTCCCTTCCCCCCCCACACACATTTTCTTTATAAAACAAATTGTATTGTGTATGAGGTCCTAAGCGTTCTAGCGGTGATTAACGTCCAAACAACACATTCAGACATTAATCTAGGTGGTCAAGGAATGGTTATAACAAATCAAGGGGTGGCTATCCAACCGTGTTTTCAGCAGGCAAAATATATGCAATTTTCTAAAACAGGACAATAGGTTGTGTTTATAAAAACTAGGACAAAAGCATGCATCAAAGGATGGGATTGAACTTGCTGTCTTCAAATCCTTCCAGGGTTTCCTGATCGAAGTGCTGTCCTTCGGGCTCGGGGTCGCAGAACTGGTCCTTGTTTGCTTGCTCACAGTACTGCTCGTCAACGGGCTCTCCTTCGTTCACACCGTGATCTACGACGTATACAAAAAAGCACACAATAAAGAAAAGAAATAAAAGCTTTATCGTTGAGCTCGAATCGGAAACAATTAAGATATGGAGATAGAAGTAATATTTTTGGGCGGTTTCCTAATGACATGGCCAACACTATGTTATGAGAGGCGTGGCAAAGTTTCAGGTTGATCTGAGATTGTTTGGCGCATGAAATGATATGTTATATAAAGGTTCAGGGGTGAAATAAGGAGTCAGGGACCTGTTTGTAATTATTTCTGAGAAGGTAGGGGCTCGATTGGTATTTTAAAAATTACCCGGGTTATTTTGAAAGAGGTCAGGGGTTTGATTAGAAGTATATTTACATAAGGGAAGGATTTATTTTGAAATATAAAAAAGGCAAGGTTTATTTTGCAAATAAGCCATAGAGTGGAAGGGTTCTTATTTGAATGGGAACAAAGGCAGGGGGTATGGGCATATTTGTCGTGTCTTCTTCCTTCCCCCCGCTGAGAAACAGGGGAGGGGATGGCGCACGCCGGTGGCGGCCTGGGCCGGCGGCTTGGGGCGCGAGGGTGTGGCGGAACCACCCAAAACTACTGGGCCCGGGTGCACTGATCTTTGTTGCTAAGCATCTCTGACCCAAATTGGCACTCACCGGTAGTTCCTCGAGTGAAGCCTCGATTAAAGCCACGCTATTCCAGGATCAGCAGACAACACTCACACGAAGGTGAGCCCAGAGATTACAACACAGAATATTTCTTACATCTCAGAGTGATTGCAGTGGAAAGAAAAATTTATTACAAACCAGGTTCAGAATAGTAAAGTACTACAGAGTTCCATCTACTCAAATTATTCAAGTCTCATTGTTCAGCGGAAGCATTAAAAGATAACTAGCGAAATAACATGACGCATCGATAAAGCCCGTACGAAAGCGTCACTCAGCGGGAGGGTGGTCAGCACCAGCTGAAGGGCCATCCCACTCAACAGACCAACCCGGAGGCAAGGTACACGGCCAAGTAAGACTCGCGAACAGATCCTCGAAGTTAGTACCTGAAAAACAGTGCCATAAGCAAGGCTAAGTATACTAATACTCAGCAAGACTGACCCGTCACCGGATATAACATAATCCGATAACTAGACATGCAAGGCTTTTTGGTTGGTGGGGTTGTTTTGCCAAAAACGCCACTAAGAGTTGATCCTTATTTTCAGATTTTATTTAGCCATCTTCCAGTTGGATTAACCATTCTAAGTTTGCATCTATCTCTATACAAACATGGTAGAGCAACCATTTAATCAACCAGCAGTATTATCATCATCATGTTCCACTTGTTACTCTGTGTGACCGAAAACATTAGGCAATCTCATGCCGTGAGAGGCGGACGATTCTTAATCGAATTTCAACCTAGACAGGGGAACCTAGACCACACGCATGGGGATCGACTTCTCTCCCGCCCACGCTACTTTTCCCCTTTCTTTCCAGTCCGTGGATCCGGAACACCCTCCCCGACTACAGAGCCCGACGTCTCTGCACCTGTACGTCGCGACAAAAATATAAATCCTACTTCTACCAGGAGGGTGCGAGATCGTTCCACTCGCTGGTCCAATCAGGTACTTAAGCTTACCGATTACCATATTTCTTGGTATGTGGCTAGTACTTTCAAACGCTTAACGAAATGAGCCACACACCGCGACCTTAGCCAATTTGTCTACACCAGCGGGGTATCACAACTACACAACCCCGCCCGTTGTCCTTATATTTCAGCAGGAATTAAAGTCAGTCAAATTCCTATTTGCTCGCGAGAGGCAGGAAACCCCTCGACTTTTACCGTACCTAATTAGCATGGCAACTAGTCGATAAAAAGATCCGGTATCAAACATAGGTACCTAGGGATCATGCATCTAAGGTTTTCGATCAACGCCTAGAAAACTTAAATGCAGAAAGAAACTATTACAACACATTATAATAGCTAAATGAATAATAACTCGGAAAATAAGGCATAATGCACCGGGGCTTGCCTTCTTGGGCACTGTCAGGCAGAAAAGCCTCTGGGGCTTGGCCCAGGTCTTGAGACAAGTTAGCACAGTTCAAATTGACCTCCTAATCCACACGAGAGTCCGCGGGCACCAATTCGTAGTCACCGTCCGCGAGATTAACCGTTTCTATATGCAATGCAAGATTATGAGTTATTCATGGATAACGATTTCTTTCCTTCACGATAAAGTTGTAGTTCAACAAAAGTTAATTTAGTGATAATTTCAACATTTCATTTCATGGGCAGTCATTTATAGAGTAGTAAACACAACTATTTTTCTTCATGAATGAGTGGGGGTTTGGTTTTCATTTTCAATATTAAAGCATAGCATGCTTTCATTATTTCATAACATCAACTCTACTCCTGAGCTAGTGATGAAAAACTAAAGTAACACAGATCCAAACTTAAGCATTTATGGTATAAATTTCAGCATCTAACCATAAAGCAATTAACCATAACTATTCATGTAAGTAGTTTACTCTAGTTGCTTCACCTTTTTGCACAGAACGTTTGACATGGGTTCTGGTGCTACAATTTTTACGGAAGAGGTGACAAAAAGAACAAAATTAGCAATCTATTAACTAAGATTAAATCTACAGAGAGTTACACTAGGGATATGGTTCTCAAATTTTTACCAGAGCTTAGTCATGAGATAAACATACTCCAGAAAAATTATCAAGCTTTATATCCACCAGATAAATTAGTTATGCAATTAACTTAACATGAGTTAGCATAAATTTCTCACAGTGCATTTAACCAGTACTGCATGTGAACTTTTTATTACAGACAGAACATACTCTAAACAAGAACATGTCCAAAAATCATGATCAGATATGTTGTAGTTTACTCAGAACAAAAATGATAAATCTAACCATGAGATACGAAGCATGATTATTAACTAAAGCTAAACTCATTTACTGCAGCTCAAAAATTTTAAACAGTACCACAGAAATAAAGTGAGACTTCATAAATAAATATAGATTTTTCTGAGCATAAGAAATATATATGATGAATTAAGTTGATTAAAGAAGCATAAAACATGGTATATAGCAAATGAACTCTAATAAATCTGAAATTTAAGGATTAACGAGGTTTCAGTTACACATGCATGTAGTAAAAATTACATAGCAAGTTCATGCATATATTTTGGTTGGGTGCCATATTTTTACTGTGAACTTAATATTCCATCAGTGATAACATATTCAAAAATCAAGGTTATTTGTTGAGTGGAACTTCCTGAACATGCATAGGGCGATTTTCTTATTCTTTTTCCCAGATTAAAATTGGTAGAGTTTCTGGAGATGTGACTGTTACAAAACTTGTAGATATTATTACAAGGATTCCATATCCATTGAGTTTGCATTTTTAAGATTTTTCTACGATTTGTTCTGCATTTTAGAAGTTCACTGATATACATTGGAATTCTTGCAAACACACCCTTGAACGAAAAAACAAATTACAACCGGGCCCTTCGCCGGCCTTCTCCGCCGCTGCAGCTCACGGGTGGTGTTCTGCTAGGCAGGGCTTACCGGGGCTGCAACGGGGAGGCACGTGGGAGAGAGAAGATCGAGGAACACCTACCCTTGTAGCCGTTCGGGTGGAGGAAGGTCGGAAACGAGCTCACCGGCGCTAATGGCGGAGAAGATGTTCGGGTCACCGGCGTTGTAGGCGAAGGAGGGCTCGGGGTAGGGGAACGTGGCGTGCACAAGCACCGCGAGAGCGTGAGGATGCTCTTGGGGTAGCTGTCGTGCTCGGTCTTCCTCTGGGCTGGCCGGTCCGCGGTGAGCCCGAGCTCGCCGGCGGCGGCGCAGAAGGGGAACGGCGTCGGGAAAGGGTTTGGGTTCGATTCCGCACGTGTGGAGCTCAACTGGAAGGTGGAGAAGCTTCTGGGGTAGTTGGATGGAGCAATGCAGGGCTGTGGTGGCCGGTCTGCGCGAGCTAGATCTCGCCGGCCATGGCGGACGGCGGGAGGAGGAAGAAGGAGGAGAAGCCGCGCGACGGCGGGGCTCTGGGGGTACTTATAGGCCAAAGAGCACCTGGGCGAGGGGAGTGGCGTCTGGGGAAGGCGGGTTTGGTCCGGGGCACACGACGGTGAGCGGGTGGAGCGAGCAGGCGGCGAGCTGCATGGCGGGGCGGCGTGGCGGCTCGGGAGAGCGTCTGGGACGCGTGTGAGCGTGGGGAGGTGCCAAGGGGCGGGCCAGGTGGCGTTGGAGGGGTTCCCCGGGTCCATTTGGCCGCGGACGCGCCGTGGACGAGGTCCACTGGCGGCGTACGGCGGGCGGCGGGCGAAACAGAGCAAGCCGAGAGGAGAGACATGGAGGTGAGGGCATATCTGCGATTTCTAAAAGTTCAGGGACCTCTCGATAAACTAAAAATATCTCCTACTTAGAGGGCTCAAATGAAAAAGTGTTGAATATCAATTTTGCATAACTTTTCAAGATCTACAACTTTTGTGTTATGCAAATTTTCATTTGAAACTCACTTTTTGAACTATTTATAAAATTTCAAACTTGCACAAAAGAGCTTTGGTTTTATTCAGTTTTTGATTTGTTTTTGGCTGAAGTTCAATTGAGCACATGTCAATTGAAGTACCTCTCATGAGCCAACTAAAATTTTGTGCACATTTTTGAATTGAAATTTGAGTAGCTTTTCTCTCCTTTTTCTTTCTCCTTTAATTTCTTTTGTATACTTTGACTTTTATTTGACCCCTTCTCCTTGAATTAATTTCCCAAATTTTTCTTTTAAGTTTAAATAGGGTACAGTGATCTGTATTTAAGTGTACTGACACCTGAGGTGTCACAGAGGGCGGCTCCGGAGTGAGGGAAAAGAGAGAGGGAGGAGAGAGGACCCGATCCCCGGCCGTGGCTTGGGCCGGGGTGGTCCGAGGCGGCCCGGCCACGAGAGCGGGCGGCGGTGAGCAGCGGCTGCCGTGGTGGCGCCGCTGCGAAGCTTGATATCAGCCAAAGAGAAGGGGGAAACAGGGAGGAGAGCGAGGGGAATATATTGCGCCCCTCACCTTGGGCGGAGGTGGAGCGAGGAGGCGGCTCCGCGGTGGCTTGCGGCGGCGGCTCTGGAGCTCTGTGTGGCAGCGCTGCGGAGTTAGGGAGGAGGGGGGTGTGCGGAGGCTGGGGTGGAGAAGCGGCGCGGGGGCCCTTTTATAGGACGAGCAAGGCGGTGGGGCGGTGGAACGCGGCGGTGGCAGCCATCGAGCGGCGTGGGGTGCCTTTAATGGCGCTCCGGCTGATTGCGGCCGTCGTGGAGTGGCGCACGGGTGGCGAGGCGGGCGCAGAGGTGACGGGACGCTTCGGGCAGGTGTGAGCGGCAGCAGGAGGCGCTGTGCAAGCACAGGGGCGGCCAGCGGCGAAGGCGGGGGGCCGCACGTGGGAGCAGTGGCCTGGCGCGTGCTGGCAGGGCAGGGCGCCAGCGGCGGGCGGTGCGGCGTGCAGCGTGGCCATGCGGTTTGCGTGCGCGCGTTCCTGGACGGGGGAGTGGTGGCCGGCGGCTTGGCGGCGGGCGTCGCGGCGGGCGGCGCGGCGGGTGACCTGGCCGCGTGGAGCACGCGCAGCAGCGCTCGCGCGGCGGCGGTGCTTGGCGCGGCGGGTGCGCGAGCCAGATGGGAGGCCGGGAGCGGTGGCGCGCGCGCGTGCGCGGGCGGCGCCGAGGCAGGTGCACGTGCGGGCGTGGTGACGAGCTGAGCAGCGCGCGGGGGAGAGCGGCAGAGGGGAGGGAGGAAGAACAGAGGGAGAGGAAAAAGAAAATGAAAAAGAAAAAGGGGAAGAGAGAGAGAAGAGAGAGAGGGAGAGACTCGCACCGGCGCTGATCGCGGCGACGACCGCGGCGCCGATCGGCCACGCTCCGCGGTCGCGTGCGCGCGCAGACGAGGCCACTGGGAAAGGGGTCGGGGGTTGGAAATCGGATGTTTGGAACAGAGAAAGATTAGGGTTCAGGGTTTTAATACGATTTTGAGCTCAACGATGAAAAGTTTTTGGAAAAAATATTTTAGCGCGTGATTTAATTTTGATAGATTTTCGGGATGTCACAGAAGGCCGGCGTCGCCCTCCTCGAGATCGTTGGTGGCGGCAGCGTCTCCCCGGCCCCCTAGCTGCTCCGCCATGCCGGCCGGGTGGTTGGGGAGGGCACGAAGATGCTTCTGCGCACATGGGCTCCATAGCACCGAGCTGATAGCGGACGTCCTCTACGTTCGCTTGGAATAGCGGACGCGAGGACTTCTGCTTGGATAGCGGAGCCGGTAGCGTACACCGCTACGACATTTTTTTTTGCGCTACCCAGTCCTGGAGGAAGCGATACTGGACTGGATACCGGATCCAGTGTGAGCAGCCTAATCCGGCCAGCGAGGGAGGGTCTGGTGGCGTGCGCGGGGTCGAAGCACAGTGCTGGCGGCGCCATGGATCCGGCCAGTGCGGCGGCGGCGGCAACATCGTCGATCGCCTGGCTGAGTGGAGAGGGCCTTGAGCACCGGAAAGAAATCAATCGGAATCTGGGAACACTTGTGATCGACCGACGTGCTGTTCGATTGCGTGCGCATCTGATTGCTGATAAGGACGCGATGGCTGGAGTCCGAGTCGGCTGTTCTGCTCGAATCGGCGTAGGAGTAGCAGGCGGACGCCGTGGGTAATCCGGCTCGGAGTTGAAACTCGGCGCGACGGCCGACGGGGCTTGTCTTATTATTATTATTCTTTTTGTCCACAAGGTGGTCCCGGTCCGCAATTATCTCTCGCGGATGGGCCTTGGACCCCTATCCAACCAAAGCTGATGACCAGACAGACAGCCTAATTGTGTTTTAGTAAGGCCCAGTTTTTCTGTCACTACCCAAAAGGATAGGAGAGCGAATGTAAAAAAAACAATAAAATCTAATAAAAAGAAACAGACTAGGACATCATAACTTGGGGCCCTTTTAGAGACAAAAGAAAAGAGGGAATGATCAAGAAATTTATGGATTTTTCGGTGTTTAGAACCACCGGCTAGTAAATCTCGTGCTTTGCGTGTATTGCTAGGATGGTACACAAGAAGATACAGGGTTTATTCTTTTTTCTCGAATACGCAGGAGAGCTGCGCATCATTGTATTAAGACGAAAAGTTTAGAATACAACAACGCGACTATAAAGTACACGCCAAGAACAGAGGCACCCGGGGGCGCAACTCAACTGAAAGAACAACTAGAATCCCCAAGAGGGGGCCAACTCAGAAATGTACTACTCTTGGGGTGGCTGGAGTCCGAGTCGGCTATTCTGTCCGAATCGGCGTCTGGCCGACTGACTAGAGACAAGAGTAGCACTGTAGCAGGTGGACGCCGCTGTGGACAATTCGGCTCCGAGTTGGAGCTCGGCGCGATGGGGGCTTGTCTTGATTTTGTCAACTACAACATGGTCACGGCCCACCATTATCTCTTGCGGATGGGCCTAATAATGGACCCCTATCCTATCAAAGCTGACGGTGACGGCCAGATAGACAGCCTAATTGTGTTTTAGTACGGCCCAGTATTTCTTGCACTACACAAACAGGCTAGGAGAGCGAATGTAATAAAAAACAAAACAATAAATATAAGAAAAAAAAGAAACAGGTTAGGTTAGCATAACTTGGGGCCCGTTTAGGGAGAAAAGAAAAGAGGGAATGATTAAAAAAAATTCCGGATTTATTTCATATGTTTTATTTTACTATCCTAAAGATCCAAAGTCAGCATAGGGATGGAAATTGAATATTAATGATCCATATTTATTTGATTTCACAATTGGTAAAACTGAATTTGTATATGGAACATCCATATAAGATATCGATTGACACGTGGATACAAACTTATAGTTTCAATGTGGAAGTGGAAAGAATATGCACTATGGATATGGATATGAAAGCGGTAATGCTAGGGATCTGGCATCCAATCTGCCGGATGCCCTATCCACTCATCCACGCAGTTCGCTCGTCTCTCGTCCCCTCCCACATCCTTCACCCCCACACCTCGGAGCTCCCTAGCCTGCGGCGTCGTCCGCACCCGTCCGGCAACCTCCTTCTCGAGGCTCGGCTAGGCGCGGGTGTGGGCGGAGCTCGCGCAACGGCTAAGGGCAGAGCTCCCATTGTCTAGGGGCAAAGCTCGTCGGCAGCGCAGCCGGCCGCGGGCGTCCTCCTCCCCCACACTCCAGCGACCTCCTCCTTTGGCCTAGTGGCGGAGCTCACCAGCAGTGTGGCCGGCTGCGGGCCGCCGCTCCTCGCAGCTTCCCCCACGCTGGCCGATGGAGGAGCTCCGGCCGGCATCCATGGCGGGATAACAGGCAGGTTTTGCTGGATTGCTGCAAGCATATGTTACATGTGTTTAAGATGTTCATAAGAATGTTGCAAGTGTTTCATGTGGATGTTGCAAAAGTAAATCTAGATGATGCAAGGTTGCATATGCTTTCACAGATATGTAGCAAGTGTTTAATCGGGTTGTTATTACATTTTAATTGAGATGTTTCATGTGGATTTTATATGTTTCATGAAACATGAAACAAATATTGCGGCGGGTTTTTGCTCATCATCAACGGATGGCTAACAATTTTTCAACAAGTTTTGATGTCGCAAATGCTGATTTTCAATATGTTTCAGTTGACCCGGCCGGTCATCTTGCATGCAACATTAGACAATGTTGCGGTGGGAATTTTCTCTCCGGTGGTACCGTGATACCGTCCGATGGCAACGTCTGGATCGGGCGTCCAAGCCATAGCAGCTCCGAATAAAAAAAATTAAAATACCTCTAATAGGCATACATGGATCAGATGCGTTATGACTCGTAAATATATTTTTAGAAAATAAGTAAAATTGAGAAATAGAATAAGTCACTAAGTCATATACATATAAATATTCATCTAAATTATCTTGATATTTGGATAGGACATGGACTTTTTCGTATTAGTTACGATAATACATATGACGTACAATAAATAAATATGACTGCACATATAGAAAAATAAACAGTAATTGTTGGGTGACGGTGTAGAAGCCTGGATTTCTTTTATTTGCAAGGTGATGTAATCAATTGTTAAAGCAATAATGTTTAAAAAATGAAGTTTTAAACTCCAAGCAACTACAATATGAATTTTAGTTGCTGAAATTTCTAATGCCGATACTAATTTTAGGATTTTCCCGCCGCCTCCTATTTTAACTTTTGAATTGTCAGCCTCTTTTTCTTTAAAAAAAAGGAGAGAAGAAACTGTCTGTGATATCTTTTGTCACGTACGGCTTCAGCTTCTTGAAATGCCTTTGCCTTTCTTTTACTACCACAAAAATATAGTTCAACCATAGTCCATAGATATGTGCACGGCTGGAGAAGACAAATATTGGACTCCAGAAGTAGACTAGAGTAGTTTACAAGTGAACAGATTTGACTTCAATAAAAAAGCACTGAAGTAGTGCCTCTTTTTAATTATTGGCACTGGTAGTATAGGGTAGTATGAAAAGGCCAATGATATTATTATATAGGTCTACTATGCCTGACGTAGGGCGGCTGGATACGACGAAACACCTGGACGTCATCATCCTTGATCTGTCCATCTGCACACTCGACAGTTTACTAATCAGCAAAACTTTAATTATTAGCCTTCTGTGTAGATATATAATCTACGTCTGATCTGGACTATACAATTACAAAATACAATCTGTTGCTCTATCTATCTGATGTCTTAACAACAAATTTGAGAAGAGAGAGAAAGGCAAAGTTTGTAGTTTGGGTTAGTATTTTTGCAATATATTTATCGAAAATCTGTCATAATATACAGATAGTATAATATTGTTGGCGCAATCAATCATCACATCATGTGTGAGAGTCAAACTTAATTTCTGCAGAAAAGAAGCTGTAACTGATCCAAAAAAATATCACAATTAAACTAATAGAGTGTATATAATTAATGTGTAGGGTCAGTGAGCCAAAATTAAATAGTAAATATTCTGCCTGAACTAGAAAAATGTTGCCCCGGTCATCACTTGTCGCACCTACTATATACAACCTAATCAGGGGGGCGGTGCAAGTTGTCGCATATTGCAAAATATCTGAACTAGGGAAGAATAACAAATGACTGTACTCATGCTTTATTTTCTGGTTATCAAAACTAGCTAGCCTAATTGCGTGTATGTCAACTTGAAAACATAATGTGATGGGTTTACTTAGTGTATCCTGCATCCAATAAAAAGGAGGTTACAATTCCCAAGGAAACTTAAAAGGTGTCCGGGAAACACTTTTTTGGTAACTCTCGTTTTTGCCCCTTTGACCTCCCTTGATGTAGAAGTGATCTCTTTTTTTTTTTGAGAGCATATGTAGAAGTGATCTCTTTCAGACCTTGCGGGCTTAATGTGATCTGTACCTGATGGCATCTGCATATGCATGTGCATCTTTGGAGAAGCACAGATCGATGAAGCTGTAAGTGATTAATTAATATAAGAGCAGCATATAACTCACTGATGATAGGATCTGAACATGATGATTACTTGTTAATGCGTCGATAGGCAGTAGAGAGGTCATACAAATATTTGTGTAGCCTGTACTTCTTTTCTTGCGATAGTATAATAAGGGCAAAGTAGTGCTAGATTCGCGGAAAGAGTTCTTAACTCCAGATGAACAGTTAATGTAATGCATGCTACTAATGGAGTCTATACACTGAACCTGCTGGCTCCATCCTCCATGATAGCATACCATTCTTTAGGACAACATGAGTATTGTAAATTATCTGTTTGTTCTATCTGCTATGCACTTACTAGGTAGCTGCCATACCACAAGTCGGGTTTTTTTTTAAGATGAAAGTAGATAAAAGCAAACCAATAACTAAGTTGTGCAAAGTTAACATTTTTTTCTCATGAAAATTACCCAAAACAACGAGCTGCTGGTCTAGGAAGTTTTGAGTTGCTCTTTACTAATTTGATGGTTAAATTGAAAATGAGATAGTAGAAAAAGGAAATCAACTATTAACTTGTGATCTCTCAACTTTATGGAATTTCTAGTATTATGTTTTCACATCTAATATGAAATGTAATTTTAATTATATAAGTGTTTTTTGAGCTAACTCTTATTAATTAACTCAAGGTCCTTGAGTTCCTCAAATTAAAACTAGATGCTTTCCACTTAATTAAACTGCAGCTACAATCTATTGAGTATGCATTTAGGAATGGATTCTATGTACACAATCCATTTTTTTCACAGGATAAGTTTTTAACAACTGAGATTTGCTGTAGTAGATGAAAAATTGAGTTTCTGAGCTCATATTTTCAAGGAAAAATTAAAATGTTTTTATCACATAAGCATAAGGAAGGACCCAAGCATCTTTGGTATGGAAGGTGTTCTCGGAATGGAAAACATGGTTTCAGGGTAGATGCAAGATTAGAACCCGCAAAACTGGGATAATTTTTCCATTCACAGAACTGTAACAATTTGGGGATAGTTTTTGATCGATGTCTATACTATTCAATCACTTTCCTCCACCCATGTGCATAGATCTGTACATATTCAAAAAACATTAAATTTGAAGAAAAAATTCCATATTTGCGTATATATGTAATTTAGGTGATTGAAAGGTCGATAAGAATTTGTTGGAGATCTAGCAATGTGTATACAGTTTAGAACCTTTAGAGGTATATATATCAAACACAGAACAGAAAAAACAAAAATGTACCAACCTATAACCTTGTTACTAGTTACAGGTTTCAACAACAATGGCTGCAACACTAATAATGACATCATCCCAGCTAAATTGGATAAGTAGCAGGATGGCCTTTATGTGCTTGAGCCACCCAAACAACCTCAAGCGTGGCAAGAACGTATGACAACGAATCCAGAACCAAACTGACAAAATTGCAGGTGCATTTCATTCAACTCCACAATGGAAGCACAAGCCACTTCTACAAGATTCACCACTACACTGTCTTAGTTTGATGTGAGAAAATTGAAAAATAAATTCTATGGCATGTATATGGTAGCTGCGAAGCCTCTTATTCTGACTCAGGATGGAAATAAAAATAAATTTAAATGAATTGACTACGACAGAATGGATGAATTGAACCAAGTAAAAACTAGCAAAAGCGCATGCGACGAGCGCACGACCGGCCTGTTGTCAATGTGTATAGGGTGTGTGCGTGCGCCGTGCGTTCTTCTATCGGAAATTCAGGCGTCAGTGAATGATGGATGACACAGATGATCGCCGCTGAATGGGTTCCCTAGCTCATTGATCGGATAGAGCGAGAGCAGCTCCTCCAAGTAATCCGCCCCAAGGTCCTCCAGCTCCAGCACGGAAGCAGCCGGAGCAGCAGCCTGCTTTCGCTTGCCATGCCCGTGGCTGCTCGGCGGCGCCGTCGTCTGTTCCTTGCCGGCGTCCGCCTTCTTGCTCCGGGGCTGGCGCTTGCGGATGCAGTGCCGCCGCTTGAGCGCCATCACCGGCGAGTCCCCCGCGGCGGCGCCGGTGGCGGTGAGGCCCAGCGCGCGCAGCGACTCCTGCACGTGCTCGACGCGGAAGTTGAGCACCGCGGCGGGGCCGCGCATGGAGTAGGCGGCCTGGTCGTAGGCGAGCGCGGCGGCCTCGGGGGTGTCGAAGGTGCCGATCCAGACGCGCTCGCCGTTGCGCGTGGAGTCCCGTATCTCTGCCGCGTACTTGCCCCACGGCCGCTTCCGCACCCCGATCAGCGGCGCGTCGTCGTCGGCCGCCTGATGGCCGGCCTGCGGCAGGAAATAGCCGCAGCCGCCGCCGCCGACGAAGCACTGGAGGAGCTGCTGGAGGTGGTTGTGGAGATGGGGGCCCCTCCCATGAGGGCGCTGAACCGACCCATGTCCGCCACGCCCACGCTGTCTACTTGGTAGCTGTAGCGTTCGTCGTCCATGCCGCCGCCGAAATGCAGCAGCTGCATTTGGTGGTGGTTGGAGGGTGCGGCGGCGCCGGACGACGACCAGCTGGCGGCTGCAGATGAGGATGAATGGTAGTAGTAGTCGCCACTATACGTGTGAGGATCGTATGTGGAGAACGGCTGGAAGCCGGCGGAGGCGTCCATGGCGCCGCCGCCGCCGTCGTAGTGTTGTTGGAAGCTGTAGTGGCTGTCACAATGCGCGTAGGCGGTGGCGGCGGCGGCGGTGACGGCGTGGCCATAGTAGTAGCTGGTGTCGAAATGAGACTCCATGATCACACGCTCTCACCTCCGGAGTTTGTCCAAATTTGGGGCAATTGATGTGTGTAGAGCTGGCTAGCTAGAGTATGATGTGGTCCAACGCAACGAACGAGTATGTAGTAGTCTAGCTATGGCTACCTTAACAATGTAGCCCGCGGTCTAGGTGCTTATATACACACACAATTCTTGTACCGCATTTCGATTAGCCTAATTTGATGATTGTTTAGTTTTGACTTGGGGTTCGAATTTCAGATTTTTTATTTTTTTATTTTTTTGCGGTGCATTTCAGAAATATGAAATTTCGTTAACACATGTGTGGAGGGGGGCATTGGATGGGTGTGTACGGAGGGAAGCACTGAGGGTGTTGTTGATCCATGGTTCCAAATGAACAAGCTCTTGGACCCTGGCATGTAGGGGGAGGGTACGTAGCTGCATACATATGCCAATGTATCTGATGATCAAGACATCACGAGGGTCAGCATTTTCTCCTCAACCGGTATAGAGCGGGAGAAACATTTGATATTAACTTATTAAGATAACTAACCATGCCCATCCATTCCTCGATTACTTGAACATTTATTTCGTAATTTTACCAGTCTAATTTATTAGTTTCCAATCTTTTCCATCATAAAAAATCGTTTGCAATCCAACCATCCACGTATGGATCCTGTTAGAACCAACCTATACCTGCCATCCTATCAAAATATTAAGGGTAATGTCCGATTTTTAACCATGAACTATCATCGTCCGATTTTCTACCCATAACTACAAAACCGGACACTCTACACCAACCAACTATAAAAACCGTGTAGAGTACTTCCTCAAGGCGAAACTACCCGATTTTGGTCCACGTCACCTGTCCGACGTGGCGTTAGTGGCCACGTCAGCTTTTCTTCTTTTACCATCTCCTCTCTCTTTATCTCACAGACAGGTGGACCACCTCCCCCTCTCTCTGTTAGACCATGGCCACGGCACAACGACGGGCACGACAGCCAGCTCGCCACCGACATTGGGGACCCGGCCACACAGCTTCTCCTAGGCTCGTCGGCGGCGAGGCACCTTCCCTTCCTCCTCTGCCATCACCCACTACCGTCACCGACTTTACCTAGCTACTGCTGCCGCGTCCTCCCCGGTGCTCCCACTTGCCCTCGTGCTCCGCCAAAGCCTACCCAACCCCCGGCGTGCTCGCTCCTCCCGGCCCCACCCTCCCCCGCCGCCGCGCGCAGGCTCCTCCATTCGCTCCACCACCTCCGCTTGCGCGCAGGTAAATGGAGAAAAACTGGCGTGGCCACAGGCGCCATGTCGGACAAGTGACATGGACCAAAACTGAGCGGTTTCAGTTCAAGGGGGTAATCTGAACGGTTTTGATAGTTGGTTGGTGCAGGATGTCCAATTTTGTAGTTCTGTGTTGAAAATCAGACGATTGTAATAGTTCAGGTTGAAAAATAGACTTTACCCAAATATTAATAGTATCATAACTAGGCATATAAATCCTCCCTTATCAATTACCATCATACCGGCAGTGGTGAATACCAAATAACTACACTACATGTATTGTGTCCCAACCTCGTTTGCGTGGAAGAAAACACCAGTGACTACAATAGAGTAAAAGATTCATTGTTTTCAAACAGCAAAGTAATTTGCTATTAATAGATTTGGAACTAATCGTACCATATTATTAAGTAGCAACAAGTCCTGTACAAAGATAAATTGTGCTCAACACTGATTAATATCGTCTAGAAAATGTTGCTTTGTATCTCCAAAATTATCTGAACTTCAACTTAAAGTCATGCGATCAAGCTCTCCATCACCATGCCCGTGCCATGCTATATATGTAAATATGGATTTTTCTAGTGTAGGCAAGGCTAGGACCTCAATTTCATGGGCGCCTATTTCAAACCAAAGCAAAGCAATAAGCAACCCTTGAACCCCTCCACATCACAACTGATGAGTCAAGCGGGGTGATGAACTTTGAAAGTCATATATATAAAGAGTATAATTTGCTCCCTAAATCACCAAAATATCATTCCACTTGAATCATACAACCCAAACTCCGCACCGCCAACTTTTTTAAGACACAATTTTAGAATTTGTCATCATCTTCAACAAGGGGAGAACATTGACCCCAAACCATTGTTGCCCCAAAATTGAACAATTGTACTAGCTAATAACTAGAAATAATATCTCTCGAAGCAACAAAGAAGCTGCGGTGGAAGAATAATAAACTGGTCTGTTTGTTTTGTTCTTGTCTCACTTTATAGAGGCATATATATGGAGTTGCCTCAGGGCAGACCATTTTAGAAATTTGATGGAAGGCTCCATTCATTGCGGCTGGCTGCTGCACCTGCACGCATATCTGGAACAGATAGACCTATCAGAGGCATATCTGGTTCTTGGAAGCAACCAGTAGCACGTGAAGGATCTATGTATGGCTCTAGCCGGCTGCTACGGAAAGCTAGAAGCAATTTACATATATAGTACATTTCCTATTTTTATACTAGCTAGTATGTAGGGATCGAAGATGCTCAAAGGAACAAGGTAGCGTCTGCCAGTGAATTTATATAATTGTTGACATATATAGTTGTGTCGTAAGCTAAGAGTACTACGTTCCCTAGATAATAAATTCAGAGACAAAAAAGAACAACGACTGAGAAAATTCATATTTTAATATAATCACGCATTAATGCGCGCATTCTTAGAAGGGGGCAAGCAAATGGCACATAAAACACTGTTAAAATCCATGTCCATACAGAAGGGCCTCTCGGCCTCATATGTCATTCCCAGGATGGATGTCATAAAACTTTGTTTGCTTGGCTTGTCAGCCAATCAGCCAGCTGTGTTTTTCTCTCATACCAAATCAGCACCAGCCACCAGCCACTAGTCAGCCAGCAGGAGGGATTGCATTGGATGGATTACTCCTCGTTTCGTGAGTATATGATGTTTTAGATACATGTGATAGGTTAATTTTCATATTTGAGGAATGTGGAGTACTATATCCTGCTTGTGATGAGTGAATTGTCAACCGTGCGGTGTGATCGTGTGTTTGGTCTTTGGTTGCAGGTACACGGGCGTCTAGTGTCGACGGAGAGCTGCCGTGGAGGTGTTGTGGACGATGGACTGTGCGGTGGACGGCGGTGAAGGGCAGCCGAGACCGGAGCTCGGGCCGGGTGGCTGCTGTGGCGTCTCCTCCTGGATCAAGGGCGCAAGCGACGACTGAAGGCGGGTTTCTTGGTTTGCGCCACAAAACCAAGGAGGCGGACGGCGGTTGAAGACGCCAAGTTGTGGAGGCACGAGCGTCGGTCTCGGGACTGATGGAGGCGACGGGCGTCGGGCGGCGTCTAGGGCCGTCAGGAGGCCGAGGCGGGAACAACATCCAGGGCCACGGCGTGGAGGCGGGAATCTTCCCGCGCGTGGAGTTTTGGCGGTTTTATCAAAACCGGCCACCTCACCGGGTTTCGCGGACCCTCCAAAACCGTGGATCGGATCTTCATCTACATGGCGGCATCGCGGAGAAGTCTTCGATTCGAAGAAAGAACCTCGGCCGTCGGATGAGTCCATATATCTTTTCCGGTTTTGCCCCTACGGGCCTTCTAGTTTATTTTCAGCTCTAGGGGTAGTTTAGTCTTTTGGGTAGAGAGTTGTTGGGGTTAAATACCCCCTTACCCCCTCTCTCTCTCTTTTCCCTTTGCCCCTTGCGCAAGAACAGAGGTGCTGCCTCGCCTCCCTGGCACCCTCCTCCTTCTCCTCTCTTTTCTTCCTTCCTCTCCTCTCTAAGGATTAGAGGTATGGATTCTTGAGGTTTTTGTACTGAGATTGATCGGGAAAGGAGGCCCTTCCCTCCTTGTGATGGATTAATTAGGCTCATTAGATTCGTCTCATAGTTTACAGACGAGATCTGTAATTAATTTTGTGATTAGTCTACATTTAATACCTTAAAAGGTTGAAGATTTCCTTGCAAAAATATAAAAATGCAAAATATAAAATGAACTAAACAAGGCCTTAATATACTTAAAGTTAGGATATCTTATAATTTGAGACGGAGTGATACGCACGAGCTGTGAAACGGTGAAGACACGGTGCTTGCTGCATCAGTTTCGGCCTTTTGGTTTGCCTAGCGCGACTTGCGCTACAAAGAGAATTTTGTATGTTGAAGTACTAAATGGGCCCATTGATGAGTGTAACTTTGCGCGATGAATTTAATGACGGTAATTAATTTATGATTGACTACAATAATACTACAGTAACCATCCTCTAATCATACGGTCAAATGTTTCATTAAATTCGTCTCGTGAAGTAGCGCATAGATTTAGAGTTAGTTTTGTATTTCTATGGTATTTGATTTTTTCTTGAAACAAGGCAGGTACTGTAAAGGAACAGACATAAAGCTGCACACGGTGATTGGGTAAAACTGATTGATATGTACCTCTTGGACAGTAACATGAGCCACTCATTCAAATTTCAAAAACAAACGTTCACCACAATCACCGACTTGTTAGAATTTTTTAACGCGGACGCCTCACACTCTCTCTCTCTCTCCGGCTTGATGCGCCCCTTCCCCCCTCGCCAGCACCCCCTTCCTCCTCACCGGCAGCGGGCGCGTGAAACGATGGTGGTGGGCCCATGGGATGGTGGCGGGTGCGCGGCCCTTGAGGTCTCCGCCAGCATTTGCTCTGCTCGGCCCGCGCTCCGCCTCGAGTGCGCTGGCCGCCTCCCTCCTCAAGCTCCGCCAAGCCGGGGAGATGGCAGGGCCGGCCAGATGCGGCGGCCTCAAGCTCGGGCCATGGCGGCGATAGCCGGATCTGGTGGCCTTGAGCTCGGACCAGGGCACTAGCGGTGGCCCGCGGAGATCTAGCGTCGGCGGACGGGACGGCCATGGCGATGGTTCTCTCCAGCAGGTCGGAGGCCGGCTCTTTGCAGTGGCGGCGGCCGCGGAGGTCCAGCGGTGGCGGACGGGGTGCCTCATCTCCTTCTCCTCTAAGGCCGGCGCGCGGCCCTCTCCCTCTCCTCCACATGGCGACTGCAGCCTCGAGGGCCTGCGGTCCGACGGCGCTGGGGTTGACCGGCGGCAGGGACGGTGAAAAGGAGATGAGGCACCCCGTCCGCCACCTTCTCCTTCCGTTCCGAGCCGTCCGTACAACGAGGGGAGTAGTGGATGGGAGGAGGAACACTAACATAGCATACCATTTACAGGCCCCCCGATGTGGCAATTTTTACGCTAAAATCGATCTGCAGGATGGCGTACCGTGTGGGAAAGAGGTCCTGGTGCAAGACAGCCTCAAGAGTACCTTAAACACATTCCCAAAAAGTTGATATTAGGCATGAAGTCAAAGACCTCCCCTCCAATAGATCCCAAAAGATGTTTTCAATCTTTTCACGATCCAAAAAATGGACCCAAACTGCGAATGGGCCTGCGACCGGTTGGTCGGCAGCGCCTCAGTAGCGCCCTCTCCTCCGGAGGAGGAGGTCCCCGGTTCGATCCCCTGTGGGGACGAATTTCGGTGGATTTTCCAGGATTTCCTGATGGCCTTCAACACATGTGTAAGTTCAGATACTACATCTTGTACTTGGAGTAAGGCCGGTCACAAAAAATGGACCCAAACTGAGCCAGATTTGGGGCAGTCTACAATGCTCCCAATAATCCTCCTTTTTCTGTGGTTAATGTTCCTATGATACTATTCACATGAAAAAATAAAGATTTGGGCCCACAAATTGATGATATGTCTGTACTTATATAATTTTGGGAACCAATTTTTAGGATCTGTTGGTTGAGAGGTTAGCTTACTTCCAATAATTTTTGGCAAGGTTCCAAAACTTATTTTTGGGCTATATTTTTCATGCACTCGTGGAGATGCTTAGGCCTCCTCCAGAGGGGTGCCTTAGAACTATCAAAAATAGTTTATTATTTTACTTTATGAACATTAGCAAAAGTAAAGAGCCATCGTGGAGTGAAATGATAGGCGGTGGTTGGGAGCACTCCGCTCCACCAAATTTTGCTCCACTCTGTGAAAAAATACCCAAACAACACTAGCGCCTCCCGGTCAACAGATGCAAAACTCCCGTCGATGCCTCTGCACGCCACCGCCCGACTCTGGGCTCCTCCCGCCGCCGCCGGCCGGGGCCCCGCCCGCCGCCGTCGCTGACCGCTCCTCCCACCGCCGCCGTGGCGCCGCCCGCCAGGGCCCCTCCCGCCGCCGCCCGCCAGCAGACCACGGTGGCGCGCGCAAGCCGGCGAGAGGTCAGCAGGGCGGCGCGCGCAGGCCCGCGAGAGTTCAGCAGGGCGGAGCACGAGGCCAGTAGGGTGGCGCGCGAGGCCAGCAGGGCTGCGGGCGGAGGGAGGAGCTTCGGCGGGGCAGCCTGCGCGGGGAGCGGCGGCGAGGCCTCGCTGCGCGCGAGGAGCGGCGGAGCAGCCCGTCGGAGCCGCACTGTGGCCGAGGGCACAGCTGAAGGGGGCGTGGCGGTCAGGGCTGGGTGCGCGGCGTGCGCCGATGGGCAACCATAGGAGGATCTGGAATCTTCTTGAGGTAGAAGAACCACCAGGCAGATGGGGTCCATGTGGAAGTGAGGCAAATGAGTGGACTAGGCCGCAGGGCCACTAACTTTCTTACTGGGCCGGTGGGGCAGGAGAAGCTGGGCCATTGGTTTGCACGTTGGGCCGGAGGTGGAGTGGAGCCATACAATTGCCAAACAAAATGTACTACAAGTGGTGGAGTCGAGTGGAGTTGGTGGAGTTGAGTGACTGTTTTGGAAGTGGAGTGCTCCCAAACATGCCCATAGTCTCTAACCTTCTTATGAATTTCTCTCTCACCGCAGTGTTCGAAACTGGTTTAGAGCTATCTTCTGGCAGGCCATCCCCAACCCAGAAACTATCCTTCAGTTCCATATCTGCCAAGTCAGCTAGACACGGCCTCTAGAACTGTACCGCCCAACGCTGGTAGTTTTTTGGTGGATAAAAAAATCAACGGATTCTTTTCTTTTCGGGGCCTCTCTCGTTCTCTCTTTCCAATCCTAATCTTTCTCTCGTCTCCAATCTGAGCGTCGACGGTGGCATGGGTGGCCGGGGGCAAGTTCGCCTAGACCGTGGCGGGGGTGGTGGGTGAGTGGGGTCGAGATCATACAGGCGGCGGCCGGCGGCGAGGACTCATACTTGGGGAGTTCTTGGGTGGATCTGGTACTCACTTTGCTTGATTACTTGTGGATTTGAGGAGAAGTTTAGTTTGCTAGGTTGTTCGTTCTGTTGTTCGTGCTGATTCCATTTCATTACTTGGTCATGAGAGGGGCAATGGTATAGATCGAACACTTGCATTGCTAACTCGCTACTCACAAGATCTGGTTGTTTGCAAGGTTAATGGCCGCTGGTTCCTGCTCGAGGGAGCTTTGCGCGGGTCGGCCATGGCGAGCTCCGTGTGGGTATCGACGATAAACTCCGACAAGCTTGCTCTGGCGTGCCGGCCGCGGGGCGCCAGGGCCGAGCATGGGAGGCGATAGCGACACGGCAGGGCGCGAGCTGGGCGGCGGCGGCGGCGAGCGCGCACGGTTGGCGGCGCCGGGGACCTACACACGAGGATGCCGCGACGGCGAGTCTGGTGGCGCTAGCTTCTCTTCCTATCCTCCTCCCGCGGCGGATCCACCGTCTGCCGGACCCAGGCAAGGAGAAAATGCGAGGCGAAGAAAGATCGGTCTAACCCAACGCAGATTCGTCTGGTTTCTAGTGTCTTGTAGACGCCACCGAAACGGTGTCGCATGCACGAACGGTTTCTATGTTTTCTCTCCCTTGTTTTTTTTTAACTTTCATGCCAAATCAGAATTTTGCTTAGTTGGCAATCTAGTTAATTCTATGGGCACTAGCTGACTTCTGCAGTGAGAGTCGGCTGTTGTGCCCGAATAGGCGTACAAGAGTAGCAGGCGGACGCAGTGGGCAATCCGGCTCGGAGTCGGAGCTCGGCGCGATGGGGCTTGCTTGTCTTGATTTTGTCAACAACAACTTGGTCGCGGCCCACCATTATCTCTTGCGGATGGGCCTTAATGGACCCCTATCCTATCAAAGCTGACGGTCCAGACAGACAGTCTAATTGTGTTTTAGTACGACCCAATTTTTCTTTCACTACCCAACACGCTAGGAGAGCGAAAGTAAAAAAACAAAAAAAATTTAAAAAAAGAAACAGGCTAGGACAGCATAACTTGGGCCTTTTTAGAGACAAAAGAAAAGATGGAATGATCAAGAAATTTTCGGATTTATTTCATATGTTTTACTATCCTAAAGATTCAAAGTCAGCATAGGGATGGGAAATTGAATATTAATGATCCATATTTATTTGATTTCACAATTGGTAAAACTGAATTTGTATATAGAACATCCATATAAGATATCGATTGGCACGTGGATACAAAACGTATCTAAGTTTTCAATATGGAAGTGGAAACAATATGCACTTCGGATATGGATATGGATATGAAAGCGGTAATGCTAGGGATCTGGTGTCCAATCCGCCAGATGCCCTATCCACTCATCCACGCAGCTCGCTCGTCTCTTGTCCCCTCCGGCATCTTCCACCCCACACCTCGCAGCTCCCTAGCCGGCGGCGGCATCCGCACCCACCCGACAACCTCCTTCTCGAGGCTCGGCTAGGCGCGGGCGTAGGCGGAGCTCGCGCGATGGCTAGGGGCAGAGCCCCTAGCGCCTAGAGGCGAAACTCGTCCACAATGCGGCCGGCCGCATGCGTCCTCCACCCCCACACTCCGACGACCTCCTCCTCGGGGCTCAGCCAGGCGCGGGCGTCAGTGGAGCTTGCGCGACGGCTACGGTCAGAATTCCCAACGCTTAGGGGCGGAGCTCACTAGCAACGCGGCCGGTCGTGGGCCGCCGCTCCTCGCGGCTTCCCCCACGCCGGCCAATGGAGGAGCTCCGAGCGGCATCCATGGCGGGACAACAGGCATGTTTTGGTGCATTGCTGCAAGCGTATGTTACATGTGTTTAAGATGAATGTTGCAAATATTTTATGTGAATGTTGCAAAAGTAAATCTAGATGATGCAAGGTTGCATATGCTTTCACAGACATGTAGCAAGTGTTTAATTCAGATGTATACATTTTCATTGAGACGTTTCATGTGAATTTTAAATGTTCCATGAAACATGAAACAAATATTGTGGCGTTTTTTTTCATCATCAATGGATGGCTAACAATAATTTTTCAACATGTTTTGAAGTCGCAAATGCTGATTTTCAACATGTTTCATTTGATCAGTCATGTTGGATGCAACATCAGTTGCGGCGGGAATTTTTTCTTTGGTGGTACCATCCGATAGCAACGTCTGGATTGGACATACGAGTGCTAGAAGCTCCTAATAAAAAAACTAAAATACATCTAATGGGCATACGGGGACCAGATGCGTATTGACTCGTAAATATATTTTTAAAAATAAGTAAAATTGAGAAATAGAATAAATCACTAAGTCATAAACATATAAATATTCATCTAAATTAGCTTGATATTTGGATAGGACATTGATTTTTTGGTAATGACTCCACTGCAACCAGTCTTAAATTCGTCCAATTGCACGGCCACAGCTTGCCTGTTCCCTTCTCGTATCCCCAACCGTATCCCCCGACACGTGGAAGTTGCCTATTGGTTTCCTGCCAGAGTCCCCCACCGAGAAAACGGAACCGTCTCGTTCCCCGTTATCGCCTCTTTCTATTCTTTTTCTCTTCTCTGCTCCAATCACCTTCTCACGTACATCAATATGGAACCTCATGAGCTTGATATAACGGGGGAAGCTTAATTTTATGCGTGTGCGGCAGGAAGATTGATTTAGGTTGAGGCAATCGATTTGGGAAGAGACAAATTTCATATTTTGACAGCGGCAGCAGCAACCTCGAGTTAAGTGGCGGCGAGCTGATTATGATGGGGAGGGATCCTCGTTTCCAGCTGTTTGATCTCCATTTTTGTTGGTCAGGACTTTTATTCTTGCTTTTTAATTTCGATTTGGGTGACCAGAAACTCAATTCTTGATAGGGGATCTCGATCTGATCTGAGTGAGGGGGGCGTGATGATGCTTTGTACTCACTCCGTTCTAAATTATAAGTCATTCCAAAAATTTAGGAGAGTCAAAGTTTTTCAAATTTGATCAAAATTATATAACAAAATAATAACATTTATGATACAATTAAGTATCATTAGATTATTTGTTAACTATATTTTCATAGTATACTTATTTGATGTCATAAATTTTTGTGTTTCTCTCTATAATTTTGGTCAAATTTTAAGATGGTTTGACTCTCCAAGATTCTTGAAATGACTTATAATTTGGAACGAAGAGAATACTTGTGGTTGTGGAAGTAATGACATGGCCACACCCTCAACGTCTATACTTGTCGTTGAGGTCTTGAGGAAGATGCTAAACTGATGATCGACGTCTGTTGCAATTAGCAACAATTTTCAGAATATGCAATTTTTTAACCATTAATTATCGTTAACTGCTGTGTGACGGTACCACTAACGGAGTGACTGCTCCGTTTTCTCGGCGATGGGCTGTTGACGGAAAAGAAAAGTAGAGGGTCCGGCCTATAGCTGGGAGCTCTTTGATGGCTTCCACGTGCGTGGAGGCACACATGGAGACACGTAAATGAGACAGACAAGCTGCAGCCATAATGAGGAGAATTATAACGCAGGAAATACAATGAGTCGTCGACTCTTTCCGTGCGGTTTATAAAATGTATATATAGAACGAACTGAACTGACTGCAGTCAAACACGGAAACAAATCCGCTAATCACATAACCCGAACCGTGGGTCCTCCAGGCGTCCCCACAAGACGCACGAATAAATTCGGATCATATCCAACAAACTCCACCTTGAGACGAATTCCATCTTGTAGTAAATGAAGTATCATCAATGAACTCACTTCAATAATAAATAATCGACGACTCCAAAAGTCACTAGGACTTAAACTTTAACACCAACTAAATTTAAGCATAGCTCAAACTTAGCTATAGGAACAGGTTTAATCATCATATCAGCAGGATTGTTATGAGTACTTATCTTGCATACTTTAACATCACGATCAGCAACAACGCCTCGAATAAAATGATATCTCACATCAATGTGCTTCGTTCTTTCATGAAACATTTGATCTTTAGTAAGACAACAAATAGCACTTTGACTATCACAATGTATAGTAATGCAAGAAGAAATCCCGCAAAATTCAGAGTATAAACCTCTCAACCAAATTGCTTCTTTACAAGCTTCAAAAATAGCCATATATTCAGCTTCAGTAGTGGACAAATCAACAGTAGCCTACAAACTTGTTTTCCAACTAACAGAACAACCACCAATGGTGAAAACATAACCTGTGAGAGACCTCCTCTTATCCAAATCACCAGCATAATCAGAATCAACATAACCAACAAGTCCATCTCTAGATTTCCCAAACTGCAAACAAGCACTAGAAGTACCTCGCAAATATCTGAAAATCCATTGAACAACTTTCCAATGCTCTTTGCCAGGATTAGCCATGAATCTACTAACAACACTCAATGCATGAGATAAATCAGGATGAGAATAGACCATGGCATACATAAGAGAACCAACTGCACTCGAATATGGAATTCTAGACATGTACTCAATATCATCATCTGACACTGGACATAAAGCTGAAGATAATCTGAAATGTGCAGCTAATGGAGTACTCACTGGTTTTACATCATGCATATTAAAACGACGAAGAACCTTTTCAATATAACCTCGCTGACTGAGGTATAACGTACCAGATTTTCTGTCTCTGATAATTTCCACACCAAGAATTTTCTTAGCTGCACCCAAGTCCTTCATCTCAAATTTTTTATTCAATTGTGCCTTTAATTTAGCTATTTCTGATTTATCTTTTGCAGCAATCAACATATCATCAACATAAAGAAGCAAATAAATAGTTGAACCATTAATTGTCTTTAAATAAACACAGCTATCATAATCAGACCGCTTAAAACCATGAGAGAGCATAAATGAGTCAAACCTCTTGTACCAATGGCTAGGAGATTGTTTCAAGCCATAAAAATATTTCTTTAATCTACAAACAAGTTTTTCTTTTCCAGAAACAACAAAACCTTCTGGTTGGTCCATATAAAGTCCTCTTCTAACTTCCCATGTAAGAAAGCAGTTTTAACATCTAATTGCTCAAGTTCATAATCATGCATAGCAACAATACTGAGTAATATGCGAATAGGACTGTGCTTCACAACTGGGGAAAAGACATCATTGAAATCAATACCTGGAATCTGACTATAGCCTTTAGCAACCAACCTAGCTTTATACATTGCTGGCTCACTTGGAGACATAGCTTCCTTTCTTTTGAAAATCCATTTGCAACGGACAGGTTTTTTATCCTTGGGCAATTTGACTAAATCCCAAGTACTATTCTTTTCAAGTGACTCCATCTTATCTTGCATAGCGGTCAACCAATTGTTGCAATTAGCAGAAGTAATAACCTTAGAATAATTGGAAGGTTCTGCAACACCTTCGATCTCTTCTGCAACACTTAAAGCATAAGCAACATTGCATTCTTGATCAACCTTTTAACTTGTTTAGGAGCCCTTCTGGGGCTATTAGCTGCAATAGAATGTTGTGGAGGCTGCACAACTGGAGAAGAATGCTCAGCAATAGATGAATCAACAACAATTGGAGGATCATCAATAATAGGTGCATCTTGAACATCAGCATCATCATTATCTGGTGTATTATTAATATCAAGAAAATGCTCCACCTGCACACTTCATTTTTCAACAGGAACATCAGTAGATAGGTTGTTAGGTAACATAACAGACTCATTAAAGATAACATTCATGCTAATCACAACCTTCTGAGTTTGTGGATTCCACAACTTATAGCCTTTAACACCAGATTTATAACCAAGAAAGATGCACTTAATAGCTCTAGGCTCCAATTTATCATTATCAACATGAGCATAAGCAGTACAACCAAAAACTCTTAATTGCGAATAATCAGCTGGAGAACCAGACCATACCTCAATTGGAGTTTTCTTATCAATAACAATACTGGGTGAACGATTAATAAGATAGCAAGCAGTGGAAGCAGCTTCAGCCCAAAAACGTCTATGCAAACCAGCATTAGACAACATGCAACGGGCCTTAGAGATGATAGTCCTGTTCATACACTCAGCTAGACCATTCTGTTGGGGTGTACAATGCCTTCAGATTTACAATATGCATTAAATTCTTTAGAACAGAATTCCATCCCATTATCAATACGAAGCTTCTTAACCTTCTTTTCAGTTTGATTCTCAATCATAACCTTTCACTCTTTAAATGCTGAAAATGCTTCTGATTTATCTTTCAAAAAATAAGGCCATACCTTTATAGAATAATCATCAATTATGGTCAACATATAACGAGCACCACCAAGAGAAGGCTTGCGAGATGGTCCCCATAAATCAGAATGCACGTAATCAAGAATACCTTTACTTGTATGAGTAGAGGTATTAAACTTCACCCTCTTGTGTTTGCCAAACACACAATGCTCACAGAAATCCAACTTGCCGATGCTATGCCCATCGAGAAGTCCTCTCTTGCTCAAAACTGCCAAACCAAGTTCACTCATATGCCCAAGATGCATATGCCAAAGATTAGCAGCATCAGAATTGGATAATGAATTGGAAATTACAGCAGCATCACCTGTAATTGTAGTACCATGAAAACGGTACAGGTTGACAGATTTCGAATCACCTTTCATAACAATAAGGGAGCCTTTTGACACCTTCAAAACCCCATCTCCACCGGAGTAATTGTACCCTTTGCCATCAAGAGTACTCAAGGAAATAAGATTCTTTCTCATATCTGGAATATGCCTCAGATCTGTCAAAGTTTTGATAATACCGTCATGCATCTTGATCTGAAAGAAACCAATACCAATAATCTGACATGGACTGTCATCACCCATTTTAACAGAACCACCATTGACAGAATCATATGTGATGAACCAATCTCTATTAATGCATATATGAAAGAATGCAGTAGAATCAAGAATCCATTCATCACCACTATTTGCACATCCAGCAAAAGCAACAAGAACCTCATTACCATCAGAACTACCATCGGTAGCAACAGAAGCATTACCTTCTTCATTGGGTTTACCTTTCGGTCTGTATGTGCCAGCTCTCTTTTCTTTGTTCTTCAATTTAATACACTCAGATATGAAATGAGTGTTTTTCTTGCAATACCTGTAAAATTTCTCATCCTTGTCTCTTGACTTTGAACGGCCATGGTAGCCATTCGAACTCTTGCCTCTATAACCATTATTTGATTTCTTATGTGTCCTGCCACGAACAGACAAAGCTTCTCCATTGGAAGTTGAACCTTCAGAAGACACCATTTGTTTTATCTTTTCTTTAGTTTGCAAAGCCTCATAAACATCATTCATGGTTAGAGTATCATGACTATATAATATAGTATCTCTGAAGTTTGCATAAGAATCAGGCAGTGCGCACAAAAGAATAAGACCCAAGTCCTCATCATCATAAGTTACCTCCATAGACTGTAGGTCAGCAACGATCTCCTTAAAGACCGAACGATGGTTAGAGACAGAACCACCTTCTTGCAACTTGTGCGTGTATAACTTCATCTTCAAATGCATCTTGCTTGTCAAATCTTTAGGCATGCAAATTGACTCCAACTTAAGCCATAGAGCAGCTGCAATTTTCTCTAGCAGAACCTCTTGCAAAATATTATTTGAAAGATGAAGATGAATGTGAGACAAGGCCTTATGATCTTTTCTTTTCTCCTCTTCGGTCCACGATTTTGAATCCTTATTACCGAATTTTTCAAGAGCATCGTCCACTTCAGCCTGAGTCAGAAGTGCCCTTATCTTGACTTGCCATAGAGCGAACCTTGTGTCACGATCCAGAGACGTAAGATCATACTTCATCGCAGCTATTAGAAGAAATAACTAGGAAAAATAATCTACAGTAAGTAATCTAGGTATGATACTGTGAAACCCTATAACCTGCAGCCTGTACGTTCAGTAACGATCCTAGTAGCCTTCCTGTGTGCACCAAGCAAAGATCCTCAATTTGAGGCAAAGAAGAGGCACACGGCTAAGGATGGATTCGGATCGGATACGGATGAAATCGGATCCGGATGTCACCTTTTACCACATTTTAATCCAGATACGAATGCGAATACGGATCTCATCGGATACGAATACAAAACGAATAGTTTGAATCCGGATTCGGATCCGGATACCTTCTCGATTTGAAACATAGAGCTATCATGAGTATCAGTTTATTTTGTCAACAATTTTATAGTAAATCAAAATCATTATACGAGTAGTGAGTAAAAGATTAGAAGATAACTAATAGAAAAAGAATATAATTATCTATGCATAGCTTTTATATTAAATATATAATACTAATTATAAATGTAAAATAAATAAATATTTAAATACTTAATAATTAAGATATATAAAAAAGATTTTATCATTAAATAAATAATTAATTTGACTCGTATTAAATAATTTTAATCATGAAATAAATATATTAAATATTTAAAGTTAATTTTTATATTATTACTAATTTTAATAAATATATTATTAGTTATCTAGCTTTCTAAGTAATTTAAATAGTGTACATCATCAAGTAATTAGGTATAAAGATAAGTTTAACATTGTCTTACTAGTCACTTTTTCTTTGTGGATACGGACGGATACGGATGTGATCGGATATTTCTCGAATACGAATATGGAATCGGATAGAGAAAAGTTCTTAAAATCAGATTCAGATGCATCCATATGACATCCATATTAAAATCGAATACGAATACGGATATCCATATTTATGTTTTAAGCGGGTACGAATACGGATAATTCGGATGTTCAGACATCCGGATCCATCCTTACACACGGCGGTCTGCTCCCTGGGACTGCGTGCGCAGCAGCAGCAATGATTCTCTGACTTGCGTTGGAGCATGCTCGATTTGCACCGGAGCCTGCGATCGACCGACCGTGGGTGGCCTCCTCCTGTATCCGCGCGTTGGAGCACGCGAGCGCTGCCTGGGCGCAGCTGACGATCGGTGGCATGGACGTAGGATGGATTCGGATTGGATACGGATAAAATCGGATTCGAATGTTATTTTTATCATATTTTAATCCGGATACGAATACAAATGCGGATTTCATCGGATACGAATACAAAACGGATAGTTCGAATCCGGATACCTTCTCGATTTGAAACATAGAGCTATCACGAGTATCAATTATTTTGTCAACAATTTTATAGTAGATCAAAATCATTATACATGTAGGGAGTAAAGGATCAGAAAATAGCTAATAAAAAAAGAATATAATTATCTATGTATAGATTTTATATTAAATATATAATACTAATTTTAAAGGTATAACAAATAAATATTTAAATACTTAATAATTAAGATATATAAAAAGATTTTATCATTAAATAAATAATTAATTTGACTCGTATAAAATAATTTTAATCCTGAAATAAATATATTAAATAGTTAAAGTTAATTTTTATATCATTACTAATTTTAATAAATATATTATTAGTTATCTAGCTTTCTAAATAATTTAATTAGTGTACATCATTAAGTAATTAGGTATAAAGATAAGTTTAAGATTGTCTCACTAGTCACTTTTTCTTTGCGAATACGGACGGATACGGATGTGATCGGATATTCCTCGAATACGAATATGAATATGAAATCGGATAGAGAAAAGTTCTCAAAGTCGGATTCGGATGCATCCATATTAAAATCGAATACGAAAACGGATATCCATATTTACATTTTAAGCGGATACGAATACGGATAATTTGGATGTTCAGCCATCCAGATCCATCTGCACGAGTGACTGGCGGCGTTGATGACAGATCGAATCCCGAAGGCGGCGGCGCACGGTGAACAGGGATGAAACCCTAATTTTTTTCAATCGATCACGTGTACGGCTCTGGTACCACTTGTTAGCAAATAATGCGAAAAAGATCGAACAGGAGACACGATTTTTATGTGAAAAACCCTCGCGGGAAAAACCACGGGCGCCAACCGGCGATCTTCACTATAATGAGGAGAGTTACAACGCAGGGAATACAATGAGTCGTCAACTCTTCCCGTGCGGCTTACAAGATGTATATATAGGGCGGACTGAACTGACTGCAGTCAAACACGGAAACAAATCCGCTAATCACATAACCCGGACCGTGGGCCCTCCAGGCGTCCCCACAGGACACATGAATAAATTCGGATCATATCCAACATGCGGGCAGCGTGGAAGCGCATATTCGAGAAGCAAGTGATTCCCCGTATGCTGCGCATCAAACATTTCCCCTTGTTCATCGTTTTGATATGTTTTTTTTTGCATTTTTTTGTGTTTGTTTTGGCGGAGATTGCCGATGCGCGCATCTGGACCCGGCGAGATATCTGGAGGAAGAGACGAGGTGGAGGGGGTGTTGACAGCCAAAATTGGCTCCAACCGGTCTGACTGGTCTGACCGAGCGGTCTGACCGATCTAGGAAAAGTCCGAGTCAAATAAGAAATTTTATAGATCTAGATCTATAATAGGGATTTCTTGCGGGATAAGTCCACCCTACCCTATAAATATAATGGGTCACGGCCAATTGAGGATATCCAATCGATCAAAATACAAAACAATTACTATTTTTTATCCTCTTCTCAAACCCTAGCTTTTCCAACCCTCATCTGGTGTTCTTCCTCCGTCTCCGCGACATTTGAAGGCATTCTAGGTGGCCTGTCGACCCTAGAACAACCCTACGTGCGCCTGCTCTGACGAGGTCCCTCCCGAGCTAGCGTTCCTAGGCCGTCGCTGATTTCACCCGGCGACCGGTCTGACCGCTCCACGCAGGAGGAGCTACATCGTGCTCTTCCTCGCGCCACACGATCTAGTGCGTTTATGTGTTGATCTGTAAAAGGCGTCAACATACTTTTTGGCGACTCCGCTGGGGAAGAAAGATCTTGGTTAGCAAAATCGATCTAATCTACCCTAAAGAAGATGGGCTCCAACGCAGAAATCGACAAGGAGAATATCATCCCTTCGACATACGAGCATCTTCCGGAGGACGTCCGTCTGCTGCTGGAGGAGCGCAAGAAGAAGCGCGATGAAGAAGATCTACTAGCGGCGCTTGCGAGCATCAAGGTCGATCGACGCGGCAAAGTCACCAAGATCAAGGAGATCGACTTCGCTTCTGCCTCCACAGATGCATCTACTGAGGTAACACCAGCTGCAACTGCTCCACCTTCTGGTGTTACTATGGAACAAATTCAGAAATTGCTAGCTGAGCGTGATGTTTATTGGGTTAATTGGCTTAGCTCTAAGGAAAGAGAATAGGCTGGTAAGAAACCAGAAACAGCTGATGAACATCCATCTGTTTCTACTTCTGAATTTTATGTTCCTCAACCATCGGCAGCATCTCCTATGAGTCAACCTCAATATGGGATGCCGATGAATAATTTCAGTGGTCAAACTGTAACACCCACGTACACTGATTCCATTATGAATATTTCTGGTTCGGCCAACATTAGCAGAACAAACGAGATTGTTTAGTACACACCACCAGAACTCCCCAGAAACTATGTGCCACACATCGGTCCTATCTCCGATGAGATGTTCGACTGATATGTGCAGCGTTGGCAAAACCGGCAGAGACCGGTTAGACCGGTATACCAGTCCGGTCAGACCGGTTCCCCCCCACCGGTCCAACCGGTCCATCCGGTAAGTTTGTTCCAAACCAGCGAGAGGTATCTACATCCACACAGCCAAATTCTTCGAGTAATTTTGACAAAGCGCTTGCTGATTATAAAAATGATTTGGCTAATTTGCTTAGAGAAAGTTTTGGAGTGGATGTTAGAAGCAAAACCCGCACATATCAAAAGCCGTATCCTACTTCATTTGATTCGGTTGCATACCCTGCTGGGTTTAGGTTGCCTGAGTTTGTTAAATTCAGTGGGGAAGATACTAGGAGTACTTTTGAGCATATTAGTCAGTATCTTGCCCAATTAGGAGAAGCTGGTTCAATAAACGAGTTGAAAGTGCGTTTATTTTCTTTATCTTTAACTGGAACCGCTTTCTCTTAGTTTTCTTCTTTGGCGCCTAATTCTATTGGCTCATGGGAACATTTAGAGCAAAAGTTCCATGAGCACTTTTTCTGTGGGCATGATGAGCTTAAATTGTCTCACTTGATATTGGTTAGACAATTGCGTGATGAGTCTGTCAATGATTACATAAGACGATTTCGCGATACAAAAAACCGATGCTTTAGTGTGAGTATTGTAGAAAAAGATCTAGCTGATTTGGCTTTTAGTGGCTTGCGCTCTTACCTTAAAGAAAGATTAGAGGGCTATGATTTCATTACTATCACTCAGGTGCATCAAAGGGCTTTGGCTATAGAATGCCGAAGCAAAGAGTATCAAGAGTCTCATAGACATCATCGTTCTAGTGTGCATGCTTTAGATTGCAATTCAGATTATTCGGACGATGAGTCTAAAGATGTATATGCTGCTGAGTTTGTTTGGCCATCTCAAGCCAAACCATTTACTTATTCTGCTCTTAAGCCGATTCATAAAAATCGGCAAGATGAAAAATTTACTTTTGATGTATCCAAGTGCGAGAGGATATTTGATGAGTTATATAGGATTGGATACGTCAAGATGTCACATACTCTACCGCCGCTTGAAGAGTTGAAATGGTGAGCATATTGCATATTTCATAACACTTTCTCGCATGCCACCAATAGTTGTAATGTATTGCGTAGCCAAATTCAATTGGCCATTAATGAAGGACGATTGGTTATTCCTACTATGCAGATTGATCAAAATCCTTTCCCGGTGCATATGTTGGAATTGAACAATCCTAAAGTGCTAGTTCGGCCGAGCCAAGCCGAATCGACAAAAGGGAAGAATGTAGTCATTGGTGATGAAAGACAAAAGAAGCCGACACAGAATGTCCCTCAAGGCGCAAAAATACTCGGGGGGCAAGACAAGAAGAAGAAGGCCGACAGCAAGTCAACCGGTCTGACCGACCATAGCAGCGGTCTGACCGGTTCGACCGGTCTGACCGGTGCGCCCAGCAAATCTGGGAACTCCTACAAAATCAAGACAAGGCCGATTTTTAAGGAACTCTTGGCCAGATATGAGAAGAAAGGGAGTGCTCAGAAACAGAAGATGCGACCAAGCAAAATAAAGGGTACAGAATCATTGTCGAAACATCAAGAGCAATCGAGTCAAGGTAATTATACTTCATCTATTGGACCGATTGCACTATGTTATTGCTGGTACCCTTACTTTTATACACCCATAGATTATAGTAGGATGCATATGCAGTCATATTATATTCAATATCCTCCTATGTATCCAAATTATGCATTGCCACGAAGATCGGTTGTTGCTAGCAATAATCTGGTCCAGCAAGATGTTAATTGCAGCAAGGAGAAAGAGAAGGGTAAGGAGCAAGTTTCGAAATATTTACAGCCGAGGTGGTGCCCCTCAGGCTTATCTCATACTCAGAAGCGAAGACTGCAACGTTTGAGTAAGAAGGAGACAATGGAGGAACAATTGGAGATCGTGCCGAAGACGTTAACAATCATGAAGAAGGTATGGCGGCCGAGACAAGTTGCTTCTACATCGACTTGAGCAAGACATGGCCGATAATTGTTTATCACCCTTAGCACAAAAAATAGCCAATGTAATGATAATCATCGCCCTTAGACAATTTTGGCTCAGAAGGATGTTTTTTGGCAAGCAAGCTTTACCAAAAAATAGGGAGCCATATGTTGACAGCCAAAATTGGCACCAACCGGTCTGACCGGTCGAGGCACTGTGGCCTGTCCGGCAGGGAGCGACCGGTCTGACCGGTAGGTCCGACCGGTCTGACCGGTCTAGGAAAAGTCCGAGTCAAATAAGAATTTTTATAAATCTAGATCGGTAATATGGATTCCTTGCGGGATAAGTCCACCCCACCCTATAAATATAAAGGGTCACGGTCGATTGAGGATATCCAATCGATCAAAATACAAAACAATTACTACTTTTTATCATCTTCTCAAATCCTAGCTTTTCCAACCCTCATCTGCTGTTCTTCCTCTGACTCCGCGACGTTTGAAGGCGTTCTAGGTGGCCTGCCGACCCTAGAATAACCCTACGTGCGCCTGCCCTGACAGGGTCCCTCCCGGGCTAGCGTTCCTAGGCCGTCGCCGATTTCTCCCGGCGACCGGTCTGACCGGTCCCTTAGACCGGTCTGGCCGCTCCACGCAGGAGGAGCTGCATCGAGCTCTTCCTCGCGATGCACGATCTAGTGCGTTCGTGTGTTGATCCGTAAAAGGCGTCAACATACTTTAAAAGGCGTCAACAGGGGGGAGGGGGTCATGGCTGCGGGAGACTAGGTGATTGCATGCCTCTGCGCAGCCCCAAATCTGTCGTCTCGATTAGCTTCTCAGTTTGATTTCATTTCGTGCGTTTGAGTGCAGAAGTTCATTTCACCATCCCCTAGTTGATTTCGCATCCCTTTACTCACAGCTCGCCGCTTGTAACTACTCGGTATCGTTGGGGGCGCAGACATTAGGGGAGCGCCCCCACTGACCTAGGGTGATTCTTTTCTGCATTTCTCAACCGATTTTTTCACTGTCCCATGATGTGAGATTTTTTAAGGGCTGGGATTCAAGTTAAGGGTGCATGGATTTTTTTTATGCTGTCAGAGTGAAGCCTCGTGCTTTTTTTTTGGAAAATAGATAGAGCAGAAAGGTTAGTCAATGTCCATCTGCATCCTTTTAATCTTAGCTGATATGCTCTGCATTATATGTTAACAAGGTAGCGATGAAGGATATTTTTCTAGCTGATTGTAGTCCTACCAATTTCTGTATTTATTGATAGCAGGATTCCTTGCTGCACGAAACAGTAGTAATGAAGGATTTTTTCTAGCTTTATGGTAGTTTTACTGATTTCTGTATTTAGTGATATCATGATCCCTGCTGCACGAAATGGTAGTGATGAATTACCTCAAAAAGAAATGGTAGTGATGAAGAATATTTTCTAGCTGATGGTAAAAATAGGTGAGGTGCGCAACGCGATAAAGAAGGAGGTGGACTACCATTAGGGGTGGTAAAGGGCCTTATTTTTTTGCCTAGATAATCTAAAGGCCGGGCCCTAAACAGGGTGGGCTCTAATCTTATACAATTAAAAATATTAAGGGCCAATTTGGATTGTGAAGAGAGCATCAGGACCATGATCCATTACCACCCCTAGCCTACTCATTGTTAAATTCAGTATAAAGAACAGGGTTAGGTTTTAAATATAGTAGAGAATAGATAACTAACATCAGGAGCTAGTGCACGTGTTGATTTTTAGACATGCCTTTTTCATCAGAAGAAATGGATGGCTCACGTAAATCATAGCTAGAACATAACTGATGCTATTTTGTTCTTTTCTTTTGTTTTTTTACTAGTAAAATGGTTTATCTTAATAGTTATTTTTCTAGGTCTGGGTTCTAGCAGAGATTTGACAGCTACCTTTTTTTAATCGCTCGAACATATTTGCCTATGCAGAACCACATAGTTGCCTTTTTAATTGTGTGTATATGCAGGTTGCAGACATCAAATTATTGATCCACTTGGGTTAATGGCTTAATGCTATTCAAATAACCATACCTTAGTTACAATGACAAGAGGGCAAAAGCAGCAGCAGCAAGGTGCCTCATCTAATGTGGCATAGCAAACTCTCTTTTTTTAGTTGTGTAAGTAGGCAATAATACATTTTAGTATAAGACATTTTAATGAGGATCAAAGCTTTATCTTGTTTTTTTTCCTCAAACAACTCATTAGCAAAAGCATGACATGATTTGTTTATTTGGAATTTTTCAGGATCAACAACAAGGCAGTGTAGTTTATTAAGCATATATAACCATTCAGGGATCTGCCGATTTTGGTGAGTCGACTTTTCTTGTTTGAAATTGTGAAAGAAGTATCACATGTTAGACATTACTAGGACAGGGATCACATATTAGACCACATCGCTCCTTGTTGATTATTCATGTTCATTTTTTTGTTTATGATGGATTTTCTTTGAATCTGTAAGCAAGGTTTTAATAGCCATGCATGGCACCATGCAACTTAGTTATATTGTGGTACTACTACAGAACTGCCTTTTTCTCTACAAACTCCTTGGTCTTGGTAGAATTTTTCTCATGTTACATTAATAATTCACTTGGAGTGCTTTCATTGGAAATTCTTTTGTTGTATCTGATGTTCCCTACACCCCTTTTGTCATGTGCAACGAGGAGAACTTATAGCTTAGATTCTGCAGACCTGGCGTCAATAAAGGTGGTGCTTGCAGGTGAGTCATTTCTTTTTGGCCCAATGTACTTTTTTTATTTCTTTGATTTTGGTTAAAGGGAGATTAATTTTGAAACAGACCGGTTCCCGAAAGGCGAACCCGAACCTCTGTATCGTCGTGATAGTCCCTAGATCAGTAGCTATCACATACAGAACCCATTTCATTTGAATATTACAGACATAACTCACGTTTACAACATCACATGGGTTTATTTATTACATAATCCAAAGGATTATACTACAAATCTCAGAGTACAAACCCCTTGGGCTTAAAAGAAAACAAACAGAAAGCGGAAACGATAACTAGTCTTCTGGGCAAACTTCATCTTCACAATTCCTCGCCACAGGCAGCTCGGAGTGTAGCTCGGGCCATCCTTCTCATCATCTTCCTTTGTCGTCCTGTCGACTCCATCTCTCGGATCCTGCATCTATCAGGCTATCCCCAAGGACGGGATAGGTTCATGTCACCATCCGTATGCAAGCTTTTGGTGGATGCAAACGGTATAAAGATAATGCCAAGGATAGGTTATGTTTTCCTATGCAAGCAGTATATGTATAAGTCATCCAAAACACCTTTCAACACGGGCAGCTCCGGCAACCCGGACTCTCGGTCTCCTATCTTCCACTACAACTGTCTCAACCCTATTTCGGTGCAGGAACTCCCTCTCCCCGCACCTCAGCTGCTATCCAAGCAGGAAAAGTGGTACTAGAGGGAGGTAGAAAAGTGGTTCTACCTACAGTGTGGTGCCAGATCCAGAGTTGTACATGACCGAGTACGCGGCTATACGTATAGTTTTCACCCTGCAGGGGTTGTACACCTGTACCCACTCGCCCCGTCACCAGCCGACCCGTCGACCGACTGACTCCGAGGCACCAGTCAACGAAACTAACAGCTACGGCACCATCCTACTCCCGGTCTGGGGTGCGTCCTCCCGCAGTAGGTCGCCCGGGGCTGTGAAGCTATCTAGAATGGAATTCCATGGATCCTGCGATCGGGGGCTAAAGGGTCCTGCCCACTCCCCTTGACACTGAAACACTATCCTCCTGCAGTAATGGTGCTGCGCGTAGCTAGCTCGGGCTGGGTCCCCCCTCATAAAGGATAAGTGGTGTGCACGTTTGACATAGTTCTGTCACTAGGGCCACAAAGTCAAGTCCTTAATCCCACTGATGCGAGCGTCTTCGTCCAAGTTGGCATTCCGTCAACACGGTCTGCAATCGATACCCATTACAAGTATCTCCTCCAAAACTACACCTCTACTATGTTCCCACAGGAACGGTCTAGCACCCGCCACAGGTGCCCGTCACTCATTACAGGTGCTCACAGGATTGTGCTCAACACACAATCCCCGGCTCCCGATCCGAAGATCAGGGAAAAGGGTCCGCTCGCCCCCGCTGTAACCTAATCACCAACTCCCATATATGTGGAGGCATCTTCCAGCAAGCAAGGACTATCACATCATATATTCCCATACCCCAATTCTCACTCATAGTAGCAATAGCATGCATCAATCAAAGCTAAGTACGGGAAACAAGGAATACGGAAAGTAAATGGCCATGCAACCTCATCTCATCACTCAATTTAGGAGCGTAGCGTATCTAGCAAGCAATGCATAATAGGTATTCAATCGCGAATGGGCGTGAACCTGATAGGTCTTCGTAGTCTTCCAGGTCCTTTGGGGCTTCTGGTCTCCGGGTACGTCCTTTTGGGTTCTCTGGGTGTCGGGGTAGTCCTTCTGGATCTTCTGGTCGTCCGGGACGTCGGTCAACTCCTCCAAGTCAGGACCTAATCGTAATTACATATAAATACAGGGGCCAAAGTGCAAGAATGCACAAAACAGGCTCAAATAAGATCCAACTCACAACAAAACCTATTCTAACGCGTAGTTCATGATTTTAAAAGAATTATGAAATTGGTTTCATATTTTTCGGAGCTCCGGTTGAATTACCATGATTTTTCTAATATTAAAGCATTTTCTGGAAATAATAAATAATTATCGGAAAAGAGAAAACACAAAGGTGACACGTGGCAGCACCAGAGCGTGCCACGTGGCACGATGACGTCAACATGACATCATCATGACGTCACCTTGGGGATCAGCTCTGCTAACGTCAGCAGTGGGCCCTGCTGACGTCAACGTTGACCAAGTCAACATTGACTGGTCAACCGGTTCAGTGGGGTTCGCATGTCAGTGGGCCCCGCAGGTCAGTCTCACACTAGAGACTTACAAGTGGGATCCGCGCGTCAGGGTAAAACCAGAAAAAGAAAAAGGAAAAAGGTTGCAAGGGCTAACGGGCCGGAAGTGTTCCAACGGCCCAACAAGGCTTGGCTTGGGCTCGTGGGTCGGCTCGGGCGTCGGCTCACAGGCCGGCTCGGTTCAGGCAGCAGCTTGGCGGCTTGGGCCGCTGAGTTCGCGGCCCCACAGGCCGGCTCAGCGCAAAAAGGGGTCGGCTCGGTTTTGGCAGGTGGACTGGGCCTGCGGCTTAGGTAACAAGGCCGGCTCAAGGCAACGGCGGCCCATTAATCTTCTCTTCCATCATTTCTTCATGGACCGGCTGGTTGGGCCGGCAGAGCATCGGCGGCCCACTTCTCCCTCTCTTCTCTTTCTTCTCTTCCTTCACGTCCTTCTCTCGCTGACAGGCCGGGTCCGCGTGGCAGCGCCTTCTCCTCCTCCTGACGAAAGGGGCCTGGTTGTCATAGGCTGCGGGATTTGGTGTGGCCAGGTCGATCCGGTGCGGCTGTGTTCGTGTGTGTGCGTGTGCGCGCGCGGAACGCGGTGTGTGCGCGCACCAAGGGCGACGCGGCCGCGGCGACGCACGGCGCAGGTGAGGCTACAGCTGGGTTAGTGGAGCGTGGAATGCAGCGTGCGCGTGCGCGGGCACATCGCGAGGCTGAGGCCGCATTACGACCTCGACACGCGCGGTGCTGCGGGAAGCCGGACAACGACGGCGTCGGGCTGCAGGCAAAAAACGAGGCGGCAGCGGGTCGGCATGGTCAAGGGCGAGGTTTGGCGCGGTGGTGGTAGAACAAGGCGTGCGCGAGCGCATGGCCACGGCGAAGGCCGTGGATGGGCTGAACTCGGCGGGGCTGGACAGAACGGCCTGGACGATGGCGAGGCAAGGCAGAGCTTGGCCAAAGCTCGTGTGTGCGTTGGAAGTGTGGGGCCAAGGCGAGGGCAAGGCACGGCGCAGATCCAAGTGGTCCGGTGCCGAGAGCACGCGCGTGCATAGACCCTCGGCAAGGCCGAGGTGGCGGCGCGGTGGTCGGGCCAGCAGCGGCATGGCCACGGTGTGCTCAATGCAAGATGGCGCGGAGCGGCGGCAGAGCAGGGCACGGCAAGGTTGTGCAAGGTGCGGCAGCGCGTGCGTGGGACTAGGCAGGCACGGTGGCAGTGGCTCGGCGAGCACGAGCAGGGGCTCGTGATGAGGCGTGCGCGCGTGGCATGGCCACGGCGAGGCTGCAGCGGCAAGGTGGGCGCGTGCGTGAAAAGGGCACGGCCGGTGGTGGCCTCGCTGCGCGGGCAAATGTGCGCACAAGTGTGCACGCCGGGCTTGTACATGGCAAGGCCATGACAAGGCCGCAGCGGCTCAGTTCATTGTGACGTGCCAAGGGGCGATGCCTAGGCTAGCTGAGGTTCGGGGTAGCGCGCACACGCGCGGGTTTCTGGTTCCCAGAACCGCGGCGTGGCCATGGCGAGCGTACTCGGTACGGCAGCGCAGGGTAGAGCGCGGACATGGCGGAGCCAAGAGAGGGCAAGGCAGGTGTGGTCTACGGCGTCACAAGGGTCCCTGCACAAAGAAGGTAGGACTGGGCGATCCTATGGATGGTACGGCGGTCTCATCGGCGGCCAGTGGCAACGCCGGCAGCGCGAGATTCGGGAACGGTAGGGGTACGGCGTTGCTCACCCGTCGGGCTTGGAGAAGACGGGCTCGGTGCCGTGGCGAGGTGACGCAGAGCAGGCAGAACAGCAGCGTCGCGGGAGTCGATCGGGGCGCCGGGTCGACGAAGCTCTGGCGGCGGCGGTCCTCCTCCTCCTCGTGGCTCCGGGTACGGCGGCGTCGGCTCGATGTCGAGGCACCAGCAGCGCTCCTGCTCTACCTCGCGGCCGACGGCGTCGAGCTTCTCCTCCTCTCTTCCTTCTCCTCTTCTCCTCCTCTTCCCTCTACTCCTTCCCCTTTCCTTCTCTCTTCTCGATTTGTGGCGGCGGCAAGGGAAAAGCTCCCTGGGAGCTCTAGGGTTCCAAGGGCGGCGACCTTGGGTTATATAGAGGGGGCACGGCTAGGGGCTCGAGACGCGAACGCCGAGCGACGGTCGAGGCTGCTCGGCTCGGGCGCTCGGGGCACGTGGCGTGATCCGGCGGCTCGGCGCTCTCTCCGCAGGCGCGCGCGGGCGGTCAAGGTGGGGCGCCGGGTATCGTGGCTGATGGGGGCAGCGCAGGCGCGGCCATTGCCCGCGATTCGTCGCGGAGCGAAGGCGGAGAGGAAAAGCGCGGAGGCGGTGTCGACGCAGAGGCGGTGTCGCTGGGAAGGGGAAAGGGGAATAGGACCCCCTGGCGGGTGGGTCCAGGCTGGCGGTGACACAGGTGAGGGAGGCGTGAGGTGTTGTTGGGCTGGCAGAGTGGAGCGGCCCAAGAGGGGCTTGGCGGGGCGGTTGACGGGCCAAGGCAGCAGGCTGGGCCGCGGTGGCGTGGGCAGCTGGGCCAGGCTGGTGTGGGCTGGTTTGGTGAAACCGGGCCAGGCTGGGTTGGATTGGTTAGTAGGCTTGGCCCAAGTTAGTATAGGGGTTAGTTAGTATTTTGTAAATAATTTGAATGGTCCAATTCAAATTATTTGCCACTCAAGTTCAAACAAAAATTATTCGAATCCAAAAAGAAACAAGGTAGATACAAACAAACTCCAACTCCAAATGTTTCCACGCTAGCAAAACATTATCCTTAATTATAAACAAATTTTTTTAATTACTAGGATTTTGAGGAGGCAGAAATCCTACTTAGGTTGATATTTACAGCATTGCCACGAATTTTTTTGAAATTCACATTTTTCGACTATTTAACATTCCGGAAAAATCCGGGATGTTACAAATTTCTCAAGTTTTTCAGTTACGGTTTCATTTTTTATATATGGCGCTATATGTATGAAGTTTTTACCAATGAAATATGTCATAGCTGCTCCGGATACTGTTGTATTTTTTCTTATGTATCTGTTGCTATCATTAGGGCTAGTGTTTAGAAATGTGGATTAGTAAGCTTGTTGCTGTGTTTCTATATATGCTACTATTAATAGGGTTGTTTAGAAATGTCAGGTGAATAAGCTCATTGCTACTTAGGATACTATTGTTTTGGTTCTATATCTGTTGTCGCTCGATGCATGTGACCTAAATTTTAGTCACTCCACATCCACCCAATTTGTTATTTTTATTGTCTATAATTTTCTAGTGTATGGTTAAATGATATGTTTGTATCCCTTCTGAAATTATAGCTTTGCCCTCTAGCAATTTTCTTTTTATTGTTAAGCAATTTACATATCATGCATAAGCCATCTGTGTCCATTTTAGTTTTGTGCTCACTATGTTTTTTGTTTTATGTTTCTGGGGGGTTGGCGCAAGTTCAATAACGATACAACATCTGCACATGATATGATTTGGGTGATTCAGAACTGCCGGCCACCAATTTTATTTAGCTTTGTGCTAGTTGAATTGACATCTTCCTGATTTTCCCCCTTTAATTGATAGGTCTGTATTCAGTAAACATGTTGGTCTACTGATCAATTTCAAGCAAAAATCCATTCCTACTTTTAGCATTTCATATTCTGATTATTTGCCCTCTTTTATCAATATTCCATTTGAAAGAAAAAAATAGTATTAATACTGATTCAATTTTATTTTGGTGCCATAGCAGGCTCACACAAATTCGATGATGGTGCCAGCCTATATTTTTTTGGTGCTAGAGAGTGAGGCTTGAAGACTTGCTTTGTCTCAATGTTTATAGTGAAAAGGACACGGCTAACGTGCGGCCGGCCCGTAAGGCCGCCCCAATTAGGAAAGACAAATAGAATAAGCAAATTCTACTTTTCATATATAGTAAATCACACCGGTCAATACAACAGTATGGCATATCGAGCATTTTTCACGCTACAATCAAACCCACCACAGCCTCTTCTAATCTGCTCCCTTCTGTACACTTTTTTACTTCACTAATACTACCAATTCAACCCAAAGTTATACAATGAAGCAACTTTTTGGTACCTTATAAGCAACGTTAAAGAACTCTAAGAAAATTAAAACATGTACAAAGGTATTTTTCACTAGGTAACGACTCTACTGCAGCCAGCCGTAAATTGTTGGGAGTCACGTGTAAAAGCCTGGATTTCTTTTATTTGCAAGGTGATGTAATCAATTATTAAAGCAATAATATTTTTTTAAAAATGAAGTTTTAAACATCAAGCAACTACAATATAAATTTCTAATACCGATACTAATTTTAGGATTTTCCCGCCTCCTATTTTAACTTTTGAATTGTCGCCCTCTTTTTCTTAAAAAAAAGGAGAGAACAAACTGTCTGTGATATCTTTTGTCACGTACGGCTTCAGCTTCTTGAAATGCCTTTTCATTTACTACCACAAAAATATAGTTCAACCATAGTCCATAGATATCTAAGATATGTGCACAGCTGGAGAAGACAAATATTGGACTCCAGAAGTAGACTAGAGTAGTTTACAAGTGAACAGATTTGACTTCAATAAAAAAGCACTGAAGTAGTGCCTCTTTTTAATTACTGGCACTGGTAGTATAGGGTTGTATGAAAAGGCCAATGATATTATTATATAGGTCTACTATGCCTGACGTAGGGCGGCTGGATACGACAAAACACCTGGACGTCATCATCCTTGATCTGTCCATCTGCACACTCGACAGTTTACAAATCAGCAAAACTTTAATTATTAGCCTTCTGTGTAGATATATAATCTACGTCTGATCTGGACTATACAAATACAAAATATAATCTGTTGCTCTCTATCTATCTGATGTCTTATCAACAAATTTGAGAAGAGAGAGAAAGGCAAAGTTTGCAGTTTGGGTTAGTATTGTTGCAATATATTTATCGAAAATCTTTCACTATATATACAGACAGTATAATATTATTGGCGCAATCAATCATCACATCTTGTGAGAGTCAACTTAATTTCTGCAGAAAAGAAGCTATAACTGATCCAAAAAAGTATCACAATTAAACTAATAGATTGTATATAATTAATGTGTAGGGTCAGTGAGCCAAAATTAAATATTAAACATTCTGTCCGAACTAGAAAAATGTTGCCCGGTCATCAGTTGTCGCACCTATATACAACCTAATCAGGTGGGCGGTGCAAGCTGTCGCATATTGCAAAATATCTGAACTAGGGAAGAGTAACAAAAGACTGTATTCATGCTTTATTTTCTGGTTATCAATACTAGCTAGCCTAATTGCGTGTATGTGTCAACTTGAAAACATAATGTGATGGGTTTACTTAGTGTATCCTGCATGCAATAAAAAGGAGGTTACTTCCCAAGGAAACTTAAAAGGTGTCCGGGAAACACTTCTTTGGTAACTCTCATTTTTTTGCCCCTTTGACCGCCCTTGATGTAGAAGGGATCTTTTTTTTTTGAGAGCAGATGTAGAAGTGATCTCTTTCAGACCTTGCGGGCTTAATGTGATCTGTACCTGATGGCATCTGCATATGCATGTGCATCTTTGGAGAAGCACAGATCGATGAAGCTGTAAGTGATTAATTAATAAAAGAGCAGCATATAACTCACTGATGATAGGATCTGAACATGATGATTACTTGTTAATGCGTCGATAGGCAGTAGAGAGGTCATACAAATATTTGTGTAGCCTGTACTTCTTTTCTTGCGATAGTATAATAAGGGCAAAGTAGTGCTAGATTTGCGGAAAGAGTTCCTAACTCCAGATGAACAGTTAATGTAATGCATGCTACTAATGGAGTCTATACACTGAACCTGCTGGCTCCATCCTCCATGATAGCATACCATTCTTTAGGACAACATGAGTATTGTAAATTATCTGTTTGTTCTATCTGCTATGCACTTACTAGGTAGCTGCCATACCACAAGTCGGGTTTTTTTTTTTAAGATGAAAGTAGATAAAAGCAAACCAATAACTAAGTTGTGCAAAGTTAACATTTTTTCTCATGAAAATTACCCAAAACAACGAGCTGCTGGTCTAGGAAGTTTTGAGTTGCTCTTTACTAATTTGATGGATAAACTGAAAGCGATATAGTAGAAAAAGGAAATCAACTATTAACTTGTGATCTCTCAACTTTATGGAATTTCTAGTATTATGTTTTCACATCTAATATGAAATGTAATTTTAATTATATCAATGTTTTTGAGCTAACTCTTATTAATTAACTCAAGGTCCTTGAGTTCCTCAAATTAAAACTAGATGCTTTCCACTTAATTAAACTGCAGCTACAATCTATTGAGTATACATTTAGGAATGGATTCTATGTACACAATCCATTTTTTCACAGGATAAGTTTTTAACAACTGAGATTTGCTGTAGTAGATGAAAAATTGAGTTTCTGAGCTCATATTTTCAGGGGAAAAATAAAATGTTTTTATCACATAAGAATAAGGAAGGACCCAAGCATCTTTGGTATGGAAGATGTTCTCGGAATGGAAAACATGGTTTCAGGGTAGATGCAAGATTAGAACCCGCAAAACTGGGATAATTTTTCCATTCACAGAACTGTAAAAATTTGGGGATAGTTTTTGATCGATGTCTATAGTATTCAATCACTTTCCTCCACCCATGTGCATAGATCTGTACATATTCAAAAAACATTAAATTTGAAGAAAAAATTCCATATTTGCGTATATATGTAATTTAGGTGATTGAAAGGTCGATAAGAATTTGTTGGAGATCTAGCAATGTGTATACAGTTTAGAACCTTTAGAGGTATATATATATCAAACACAGAACAGAAAAAACAAAAATGTACCAACCTATAACCTTGTTACTAGTTACAGGTTTCAACAACAATGGCTGCAAGCCTGCAACACTAATAATGACAGCATCGTCCCAGCTAAATTGGATAAGTAGCAGGATGACCTTCATGTGCTTGAGCCACCCAAACGACCTCAAGCGTGGCAAGAACCTATGACAACGAATCCAGACAAAATTGCAGATGCATTTCATTCAACTCCTCAATGGAAGCACAAGCCACTTCTACAAGATTCACCACTACATTGTCTTAGTTTGATGTGAGAAAATTGAAAAATAAATTCTATGGCATGTATATGGTAGCTGCGAAGCCTCTTATTCTGACTCAGGATGGAAATAAAAATAAATTTAAATGAATTGACTACGAGAGAATGGATGAATTGAACCAAGTAAAAACTAGCAAAAGCGCATGCGACGAGCGCACGACCGGCCTGTTGTCAATGTGTATAGGGTGTGTGCGTGCGCCGTGCGTTCTTCTATCGGAAATTCAGGTGTCAGTGAATGATGGATGACACAGATGATCGCCGCTGAATGGGTTCCCTAGCTCATTGGTCGGATAGAGCGAGAGCAGCTCCTCCAAGTAATCCGCCCCAAGGTCCTCCAGCTCCAGCACGGAAGCAGCCGGAGCAGCAGCCTGGTTTCGCTTGCCATGCCCGTGGCTGCTCGGCGGCGCCGTCATCTGTTCCTTGCCGGCGTCCGCCTTCTTGCTCCGGGGCTGGCGCTTGCGGAGGCAGTGCCGCCGCTTGAGCGCCATCACCGGCGAGTCCCCCGCGGCGGCGCCGGTGGCGGTGAGCCCCAGCGCGCGCAGCGACTCCTGCACGTGCTCGACGCGGAAGTTGAGCACCGCGGCAGGGCCGCGCATGGAGTAGGCGGCCTGGTCGTAGGCGAGCGCGGCGGCCTCGGGGGTGTCGAAGGTGCCGATCCAGACGCGCTCGCCGTTGCGCGTGGAGTCCCGTATCTCCGCCGCGTACTTGCCCCACGGCCGCTTCCGCACCCCGATCAGCGGCGCGTCGTCGTCGGCCGCCTGATGGCCGGCCTGCGGCAGGAAATAGCCGCAGCCGCCGCCGCTCGATCCGTCGGCGGCGCCGGGTCGCGCCGTCGCCGACGAAGCACTGGAGGAGGCGGAGCTGCTGGAGGTGGTTGTGGAGATGGGGGCCCCTCCCATGAGGGCGCTGAACCGATCCATGTCCGCCACGCCCACGCTGTCTACTCGGTAGGTGTAGCGTTCGTCGTCCATGCCGCTGCCGAAATGCAGCAGCTGCATTTGGTGGTGGTTGGAGGGTGCGGCGGCGCCGGACGACGACCAGCTGGCGGCTGCAGATGAGGATGAATGGTAGTAGTAGTCGCCACTATACGTGTGAGGATCGTATGTGGAGAACGGCTGGAAGCCGGCGGAGGCGTCCATGGCGCCGCCGCCGCCGTCGTAGTGTTGTTGGAAGCTGTAGTGGCTGTCACAATGCGCGTAGGCGGCGGCGGCGGCGGCGACGGCGTGGCCATAGTAGTAGCTGGTGTCGAAATGAGACTCCATGATCACACGCTCTCACCTCCGGAGTTTGTCCAAATTTGGGGCAATTGATGTGTCGAGCTAGCTAGCTAGAGTATGATGTGGTCCAACGCAAGACGCAACGAACGAGTATGTAGTAGTCTAGCTATGGCTACCTTAACAATTTAGCCCGCGGTCTAGGTGCTTATTTATACACACAATTCTTGTACCGCATTTCGATTAGCCTAATTTGATGATTGTTTAGTTTTGACTTGGGGTTCGATCGAGTCCAACGACAGGGGACAACCACAGCTCCACCTCCACTTGATTTCAAATTTTTATTTTTTTGCGGTACATTTCAGAAATATGAAAATACGAGGGTCAGCATTTTCTCCTCAACCGGTATAGAGCGGGAGAAACATTTGATATTAACTTATTAAGATAACTAACCGTGCCCATCCATTCCTCGATTACTTGAACATTTATTTCGTAATTTTACCAGTCTAATTTATTAGTTTCCAATCTTTTCCATCATAAAAAATCGTTTGCAATCCAACCATCCACATATGGATCCTGTTAGAACCAACCTATACCTGCCATCCTATCAAAATATTAAGGGTAATGTCCGTTTTTAACCATGAACTATCATCGTCCGATTTTCTACCCATAACTACAAAACCGGACACTCTACACCAACCAACTATAAAAACCGTGTAGAGTACCTCCTCAAGGCGAAACCACCCGATTTTGGTCCACGTCACCAGTCCGACGTGGCGTTAGTGGCCACGTCAGCTTTTCTTCTTTTACCATCTCCTCTCTCTTTATCTCACAGACAGGTGGACCACCTCCCCCTCTCTCTGTTAGACCATGGCCACGGCACAACGACGGGCACGACGGCCAGCTCGCCACCGACATTGGGGACCCGGCCACACAACTTCTCCTAGGCTCGTCCGCGGCGAGGCACCTTCCCTTCCTCCTCTGCCATCACCCACTACCGTCACCGACTTTACCTAGCTACTGCTGCCGCGTCCTCCCCGGTGCTCCCACTTGCCCTCGTGCTCCGCCAAAGCCTACCCAACCCCCGGCGTGCTCGCTCCTCCCGGCCCCACCCTCCCCCGCCGCCGCGCGTAGGCTCCTCCGCTCGATCCACCACCTCCGCTTGCGCGCAGGTAAATGGAGAAAAACTGATGTGGCCACATGCGCCATGTCGGACAAGTGACATGGACCAAAACTGAGCGGTTTCAGTTCAAGGGGGTAATCTGAACGGTTTTGATAGTTGGCTGGTGCAGGATGTCCAATTTTGTAGTTCTGTGTTGAAAATCGGATGATTGTAGTAGTTCAGGTTGAAAATTTGACTTTACCCAAATATTAATAGTATCATAACTAGGCATATAAATCCTCCCTTATCAGTTACCATCATACCGGCAGTGGTGAATACCAAATAACTACACTACATGTATTGTGTCCCAACCTCGTTTGCGTGGAAGAAAACACCAGTGACTACAATAGAACAAAAGATTCATTGTTTTCAAACAGCTAAGTAATTTGTTATTAATAGATTTGGAACTAATCGTACCAGATTATTAAGTAGCAACAAGTCCTGTACAAAGATAAATTGTGCTCAACACTGATTAATATCGTCTAGAAAATGTTGCTTTGTATCTCCAAAATTATCTGAACTTCAACTTAAAGTCATGCGATCAAGCTCCCCATCACCATGCCCGTGCCATGCTATATATGTAAATATGGATTTTTCTAGTGTAGGCAAGGCTAGGACCTCAATTTCTTGGGCGCCTATTTCAAACCAAAGCAAAGCAATAAGCAACCCTTGAACCCCTCCACATCACAACTGATGAGTCAAGCGGGGTGATGAACTTTGAAAGTCATATATATAAAGAGTATAATTTGCTCACTAAATCACCAAAATATCATTCCACTTGAATCATACAACCCAAACTCCGCACCGCCAACTTTTTTAAGACACAATTTTAGAATTTGTCATCATCTTCAACAAGGGGAGAACATTGACCCCAAACGATTGTTGCCCCAAAATTGAACAATTGTACTAGCTAATAACTAGAAATAATATCTCTCGAAGCAACAAAGAAGCTGCGGTGGAAGAATAATAAACTGGTCTGTTTGTTTTGTTCTTGTCTCACTTTATAGAGGCATATATATGGAGTTGCCTCAGGGCAGACCATGCACGCATATCTGGAACAGATAGACCTATCAAAGGCATATCTGGTTCTTGGAAGCAACCAGTAGCACGTGAAGGATCTATGTATGGCTCTAGCCGGCTGCTACGGAGAGCTAGAAGCAATTTACATATATAGGACATTTCCTATTTTTATACTAGCTAGTATGTAGGGATAGAAGATGCTGAAAGGACAAGGTAGCGTCTGCCAGTGAATTTATATAATTGTTGACATATATAGTTGTGTCGTAAGCTAAGAGTACTACGTTCCCTAGATAATAAATTCAGAGACAAAAAAGAACAACGACTGAGAAAATTCATATTTTAATATAATCACGCATTAATGCGCGCATTCTTAGAAGAGGGCAAGCAAATGGCACATAAAACCTCCATGTCCATACAGAAGGGCCCCTCGGCCTCATATGTCATTCCCAGGATGGATGTCATAAAACTCTGTTTGCTTGGCTTGTCAGCCAATTAGCCAGCAGTGTTTTTCTCTTATACCAAATCAGCACCAGCCACCAGCCACTAGTCAGCCAGCAGTACTTTGTTTTCATAACAAATTAACACCAGCCACTAGCCACAGCCAAACGAACAGTGTTGATACTTAATTAGTTCATGTAGTGTTATCACTCAGCAACTTCCCTCAGGAAAAATTAATCTGTTAACGACACAAACCACCAACATAGTTATATTTGTATGCTAGATTTGAGGAGATTCCACCAGGGTTTCCTCCGTATAATAACCATCGAATCCTGCCGCCAGCTTAGCGCGCACACATAGGGGGTGTTTGCAAGTTCATTGAACTGAACTACGCTGGTGATACTAAACATGAAGTAGTGCAGGGTATCTATTCGTCACCCTTATCATTTAATAAGGGATCAAAATGATCCCTATATACACATATACTATCAATTATGCCAGTGCATTGTTACGAACAAAGTTGGTATAAATATCGGATACATATAGGTACCCGTGTGTTAATTTGTATGAATTTACGTGATCGAGTCGTGTACGGAGGGGATGTTCCGACACACATACGAGATGGACTAAGGTCCACCTATCAATGACACGAGACGGACCAAACCAAAAATTTAGGTGGAAACCATACTTGGTTTAGAAGTAGGTATAAATATAGATTATAGCGATGTGATTCTCCACAGCTAATCTCAACTGATGCGGTTAGATTATTATATGTATACCTAGATTACGGTGCTGGGTTCCTCTTTGGTTCATATCAAGCTGGTTTTCAATGTTCAACTCTACATAATCGGCATCTCGATCGACTGCATGTCACTACTACAAAAACGTTGATTTGTCCCGGTTGGGAAACCGCTGTTGTCCCGGTTTCCCAACCGGGAACGCCAGTCCGGGACAAAAGGGGTGCCCTTTTGTCCCGGGTCTGGCAACCGGGACAGAAGAGGACCTTTTGTCCCGGTTGGTAACACCAACCGGGACAAAAGGTGCAGCCAGCGCCCACGTGGCTGGCGCACCCTTTTGTCCCGGTTGGTGTTACCAACCGGGACAAAATGTCTCTTTTTTTTCATGTTTTTCTTTTCTCAATTCTTTTTCTATTTCAATTATACTTTTGCATTTCAATTAAACTTATGTATTGGAATTCAGTGTGTATGATCTCCACTAATATATACATATATATATATAGTTACTTATATAATATTTTTCCTAGATAGTTTTCATATATAAATTAATTCACTTATATATATATGTATACACATATCTATACATGTGAATTCCTTTACATATGAAAATGTCTAGGACCAATATTATATAAATATATATATACACATATATATTATTGGAGTGCTTATATATATAATACATACATACTCCATCATATTTGCATAGGTATATTCGTTCTTAATTACATAGTAGAATTCGCCTTTTGGAAATTTAATACATACATACATACTCATAAATAGAAATTTAATACATAGACACACATATATATTTACATAGTTATATTCGTTCTTAATTACATATATACGCGTATATTGTCATATTTGCTGTGATTGTCAATATTAGATATTCCATCGTAGTAGAATTCGCCTTTTGGATCGAGGACTTGCTCAACAATAAATCCGGAGAATTGTTCTTGAATCGCCATAATCTTTTCCTCCGGTATGAGTTTATCGCGCATCTCCCCGACCTATGGAAAAAGGGGATAATTAATTTCGACTAATTAAAATACGAGTTCAAATATTAACAAATTTTTTACTTACTTCCTCCTCCCAATCTGTCCAGCCCTTTGGAGGACCTACCAGACCATGGATGTTCTCGCATACATAGTATGCGCACAATACAGTGCCTGGTTTCTGCCTCATACACTTTAAGAGAGAAGAAATTATCAGGTATTTACATGAATACATAATAAAACTAATGAATCGTGCAATGAATCATCCAAGTGCGTACCGGAAAATCTGTCTTGATCTTCAATTCCTTGTCAAATTTGCCTGGATGATTTTTAGCGAATTCTTTCCAAACCCTGTGCACGATTAGAACAATTATAGTCAAGTAACAAAGTGATTCAAATTATCGGTCACCGACGGAGTAGTGGTAGAATTACTTTTTCATCATGTTAAGAAGATTTTCGTATTGTTCTGGAGGTCTCCTCAATGAGTCCATAACCACGAGTAGGCTCTTCTCGGGAATTATGACAATTAGGACCCAGTGTTCACTGCAAGATTATACGGAGGCAGTTCTTGGTAGTTAAGGTTTAAACAATTCGATTACAGAATAGAAAGAGTTAGATGGAAGGAATCACTCACGCAAAGTTGTAAGGAAACAATATCATTTGCTTGTTGTGATAAACGCTTATGTACTTGAACAACATTTGGAATATCTCATCGGTATTGTCGCGTAGAAGCCTCCAATTACAAGTAATTGGGTCGATGAAGCCGAGGTGAGAGTATCCCTTTCTTCCGCAAGTATGTATCTCCATTCTACATGATACCGAATAAATCAAGAGATCAGTATGTTGAGATCATGCAAAACAATACGTAAGGAGAGTAAAATACTTACAGAACCCACAAGGCGACCATAGAGATGTCGAGGGCCTCCTGATGGAATAGTTGGTAAATTTCTTCCCAGTTTATCCATAGAATGGCCTCCCCCCGTAAGAAATCGTCATCTTTAATCTTTGCGCCCTGCATGAAGATGCAATCGGCCATCGCACGCATGTAGTGCTGGTGCAGCTTATACATTTGCGTTGGAAGCACAGACACTACTTCGGGGGGTACAAGAGTTTTGCCGATCTCAAACATCCATTTGACGACCACATCGGCCTTTGGAATATCTTCTCCCCCTGCAATCTGAGCGGCCGTCAGGTTTGATTCTTTCAAAAATGTAACAAAGTCTTGTTCTTGCGTCGTCTGTCCCACTACGAGAGGCTCTATTGATTGTTTCTTTTGGGCTCCGAGCTGTGGAACGTCGGACGACGACGACTTTGATTGTCTCTTCTTTTTCTCAGTAGTTTTGATAATTGTACGTTCGTAGTCTGAAGGGGGGTCTCTCGGAATGAATTTTCTCTTATTTGCTTCGCACATTCCCTTAAAAAATTTCAAATCTATCGGATTTATCACTTTCTCGGGCTCCGGCTTCGGCTTCGGCTTGAAGTGCTCTTTAACTCTTTCTTGAGTTATCCGATCGCATTCTTCAAGGCTCATGTCCCAGGGTTTAATAGGAGCCTCCTTGGTTTTCTTCTTCTTTTCCTTCTTCTTTGGAGGCTCCTTAGCCGGTGCAGCTACCTTCTTTGCCGGCGGCCGTTTCTGCTTCTTTGCCGGCGGCGGAGGGGGTGACCATGGAGGCGACGGTGACGCTTGAGTGTTCATCGGCGCATGAGATGATGGTGATGGAGAATGTGCCGGTGAACCTTGCCGAGACAGTGCTGCCCTTGGGGAGTTTTGCGGAGATGCCGGTCTTGGAGAGGCATGCTGAGATGCCGGTCTTGGTGTTTGATCATCCGACTTTAGGACAATGTAGCGCTTATCCCATAGGATGTAGCCATGAATGGCTTCTGCTAGTGTCCTCTCCCCATCGCCTCCGGGAATATCAAGCTCGAGCGTCTCCCAACCCTGGCACACCTGCTCCATGCCAACTCTTGTGTATCTAGGCGGAATTTGCTGCCCGTGGTACACGTCGCCTGGTTCGGTTGGCATGGCGGTACCGTACGCAACAGTGAACATTAAGTTCTTAACGGCAGTCTGCAGGTCACAAGGTGTCCGGTGGGTGATCTCATCCACTGGAAATCGCTGCGGGGCCGACGCTTCAACTGCGGCCTGGATCCCCGTGGGCTCGGCGGCGGCGACGTCTGTGGAAGCGCAGCTGCTTTTCCGCTGAGACAGGTGATCGGCTGCGACACTAGGCTCTGGAGGCAACGTTTGCGCTTGCTGTTGCTGGCTCATTGCTACGGCCACTTGGCGTTGAACCTCTTCCTCCAGTCTTTGATCGTGTGACATGAGTCGTTCCTCTAGCCTTCGCAAGTACTCCCGCTCATCATTCTTTCTTCTTTGCCGGCTTCTATATGACTCAATGTAATCCCTGAACCCATACTTCCACGGAACCACGCCTTTGCCTCTTGTGCGGCCCGGATGCTCTGGATTCCCAAGGGCGTAAGTCAGCTCGTCCCTCTCTCTATCCGGCTTGAATGTTCCCTCGGCCGCTGCTTGTATGGCCTCCTGTAGTCTCTGGGCTGCTCGCTGGAGGTTTGGCCCATAGACGCAGTCACCAGTCAATGGGTCCAAGCTTCCCCCGTGACCATAAAACCAGGTCCTTGACCTTTCAGGCCAGTTCATGGTCGCAGGTTGGATGCCTCTGTCAAGCAGATCCTGCTCCATCTTCTCCCATTTGGGTACTGCAAGCTTGTAGCCTCCTTGGCCTAGAGTGTGATGGTACACTTTCTTCGAGGCGTTGTCTTTGGCCTTCTGCACCTTCTGAAGCCCAAGCTCTGAAGACTTGTATTCCACAAATGCATCCCAGTGACCCCTGAGCTTTTCGAGCTCGCCGGTAAATACGGGTGTGGTCCCGGTCTTGATATATTTCTTCGTCAAAATTTTCTTGAATGATCGCAGCTGTTCGGCCATCTTACTCAGGGTCCAGTGCTTGCATATCTCTTCGGATTCAGTTGGAACCGTGAAGTTTTTCTTAAGCTCCCGCCAGCACCATTCTTTTTCTCTTTCGGGTACCGCATCCCGTTCCTCGCTTGGATTGGAAGCTTTCCAGAGCTTGAAGCTGATCGGGATGTGGTCCCTGACAATACTTCCGGATTGTCTTATGAATTTTTTGGCGGCAGCTTCTGGAGCGATCGGTTCGCCATCTGGACCAACTTCCGTTATAATGAACCGCCCTTCCAGTTTTTTTGTTGGGCCTCGCTTCGTCTTTTTCTGCTGCGACGATGATCCAGACGGCTATAAAAAAACATTCATAGTATTCATATAGATTCAGATGAAAATATGATTGTCACTACAAATAATTATAGTTGTGATATGTACATTAGCACTTTGTTCAGCAGCAGCGTCATCCTGAATAGATGGTGCCTCAATTCCATCACCGGACATATTCAAATATATGTCGGTATTGCTGCCATCATCAGCTTGTTCAGCGACATCTCCTTGACCTTCGCCAATCATATTCAACAAGAACTGTTCGTCTTCCGCGTCTGTGTGTCGCGGGTCCATCGTAACTAAAATATGAATACAAATAAAACCCTTAAAAAATTATCTAAATAATCCACATATTTGCGAGCATTTGACTAAGTACCGATCGATGGACGAGGTCGAGTAATATTCTCTAAGTAATTCAAGAAATGAACTTGAAATATTCTATCGATAATTTCACTAAGTACCGATCGATGGATGAGGTCGAGAAATATTTCACTAAGTAATTCAAGAAATATACATGAAATATTTAAAAGAAATTTAAACTCACTTTACACATACATACATACATACATTCATACATTTAAAAATTTGTAAATATACCTTTATTTACACAACAAATTATGATTTCACTCTTAACAACAAATTATGATTTCACTCTAAATAACATGAACTCTAAATTATGATTTCAAATTATGAGCATGTCCCAAAGTTACATGAGTGTAGCTTCCTAGCTACTGAAAATGAGCCATAATTGGTCGACGATGTCGATCTCAGTGCTGCAAACACTCGACACACTCTGAAAACTAAAAATTAAAGAACATTGGGGAACTATATATATAGAGGCAGGAGCTTCCCAACGTAGCGAGAGGTTCTGGGGTTCAATGGAATGGAGAAGGTGTTGAGGGGACTCTCGTAGTAGGACGATCTTTTAGGAGATGAAACCTCGGTGTCAAATGCAGTGGGATTCGGCCTTTCTCCAGTATGATTCCATCTATTTTTAGGTACAGGCAGCTTTAGTAGTTTATGTACCAGGCTGCTGCATTACTTTTACCTTTTAGGTATAACAAATGTATTGTTGAATGATTGATCGCTCTTATACTAGTTTACCATGCTTCTTAGTACACAATTCTCGTAATTTTCTAGACCTTCATTGATCCTGCACAATGCTAAATTAACCATATAATTTGCTACTTTCTTTGAATTGTGCCGATTTCATCAGGTTCTTTTGTTGTGGTTGATTTTATGGACTTAGGTCTAAGTAGCACGAAACTAAAAGTTTTTTTATTAGTAAATGTTATAGAAAATTTATGGATCCATGTTACTTACTTGCCAAGAGTTTTCTTTCTAGTAAATCGAAGTCAGCAATTTACGTCAATTAAGTTGGACCCTGAATGTTATTATAGTAAATTCATAGATTCATGTCAATTACTTATCAATAATTTTTCTCTCATGCAGATCATAATTAGAAAGTTATGTTAGTCATTGTTGTGGTACTGTAAGTTTGACAGATGATTTACACGGTGCGTTTGTGTCGATCCGTGAGCTTATTTCCTTCCATTTCCTATTTGTGACAGATGATTTAAGTCAGATTCAGGGTGAACACTATAATAGTTTTGTGAAGCCTCATTTCCAATTTGATGACCAAGCATCAATGCACCTACATTTGAGAGCAGCAGACAAGCATGGTGATTCTGTTAGTGCTCTGTGTTGGAGGGGACGAGATCGAGCTCTACCTTTGGGTACGCGGCGTGGGCTGGGATGGCCTGTAGCGGCGGGTCGACGGCGAGCAGGGGATGGTGGCGAGGGTGTTACGGCGGCGGCGGTGGCTCTGGGCGGCGGCGTGAGGTCGGGGCTCTGGGCGGCGGCGACATCGATGGCGGCGGTGCTCGGCTCGCGCGGTGGGGGGAGCAGGACGGCGGCGGCGGTGGCTCTGGGCGGCGGCGTGAGGTTGGGGCTCTGGGCGGCGGCGACGTCGATGGCGCGGTGGGGGGGAGCAGGACGGGCGCAGATGAGAAACCAAGTGTTAGGAGAAGGGCGAAGGAGGAAGGAAATATATGGGGGGGGGGGCTTTTGTCCCGGGTGAAGCCACCACCCGGGACAAAAGGACCTTTTGTCCCGGGTCGTGGCTTCACCCGGGACAAAAGGGGTTTTTGGGCGGGCCGGGAAAATTCCCAGCCCGTGGCCCACCTTTAGTCCCGGGTGGATCTACCACCCGGGACAAAAGGGGCCCGTTTTCCCTCGTTCCCGCCTAATGTTATGTTTGATTTTGTTTCTTTTTACTTCTCTTTTAAAATTGGCTTTCATTTGTTAATTCAGTTAATAAAATTATGATTCCAAAAATTATGGAACAAAATTTCTTATCTCTATATAAACTTGATACACGCAACAAAAATAATTAATTTTCATTCAAGTGATTGGGTCAATGAAATATCTAACTTTTTTGAAATCATATTTGTTATTTTGACCATGCAAAATATATTAGGTGAATTTTTTTTTCAAACTGTTGCTTTTCGATAGAAAGTGGATTCTATCACGATATTAACGTTTAAAAAGTGAATTTTAGATAAAATTAGTTGAGTAATCCATTATTGAATGAAAATTATAATTGAGTCTAGTAATTAAGTGAAAAATATATAAAATAATATAAATAACACATAAAGTATAATTGTACAGTACATATATAATAAAAGTATTCGAATTGCGATTATGTTTTTATACAATAATATAAAATGATTCAAGTACATGAAGGATTAGCGGTAACAGACTTTCTCTTCACAAATGTCCCTTGATTATGATCACGGCGCAAGTATGGAGCATCATCATTGGCTAGCAGGATGCATGGATCAGCATTTACTTCGAAAGGTGGAATGGCAACAAAATTATTATATTCTTCTGAAAAGTCTGTCTTGTCCTCCACTCCAACGATGTTTCTCTTTCCTGATAGAACTATGTGTCGCTTAGGCTCATCCTTTTGCTTGTTGATCCCCTTCTTTGGCTTGCTGGACATGTCCTTAATGTAGAAAACCTGAGCGACATCCTGGGCTAGGACAAATGGCTCGTCTCTATACCCAAGATTGTTGAGATCAACTATTGTCATCCCATACTCATCTTTTGTTACCCCTCCTCCAGATAGCTTAACCCATTGGCAATGAAATAGAGGCACCTTGAAATTGGGACCGTAATCCAGCTCCCATATCTCTTCAATGTAGCCGTGATATGTGTCTTTTTTTCCATTATTGTCCGTGGCATCCATACGAACACCGCTGTTTTGGTTGGTACTCTTTTTATCTTGGGCTATCGTATAAAATGTGTTTCCATTTATCTCGTACCCTTGGTATGTTAAGATATTCCAAGATGGTCCCCTAGCCAATAAGAACAGTTGTTCACTTATATCCATGTTATGCATTAGATGCTTCCGCAACCAGCTGCAGAAAGTGTTCATGTGCTCACGTGTAATCCATGCCTCAGACTTTTCCGGGAAATTGGAGAGCAGAATTTTCTTGTGTTCCTCGATATATGGGTCAACCAAGGATGATTGTTGAAGAACCGTATAATGCGCTTTCTTGAATGAGAAATCATCTGTGCAGACATAAGATTTCTTTCCTAATGTACCCTTTCCAGTTAGTCTCCCCTCATATCGCGATTCAGGGACTCCAATCGGTTTAAGGTCATCAATAAAGTCAACACAAAAGTCAATGACCTCCTCAGTTCCGTAGGCACTGGCGATGCTTCCTTCTGGACGAGCTCTATTACGAACACATTTCTTGAGTACCCCCATGAACCTTTCGAATGGGAACATGTTGTGTAGAAATACTGGTCCAAGAATATCAATCTCTTTGACAAGGTGCACTAGAAGATGTGTCATGATGTTGAAGAAAGATGGTGGAAATATCAGCTCAAAGCCAACAAGACATTGCACCACATCGTTTTGCAGCTTTATCAAATTCTCCGGGTCAATTATCTTCTGAGAAACTGCGTTGAGGAAGGCACATATCTTCACGATGGTTAACCGGACGTTATCAGGCAGAATCCCCCGCAGCACAACCGGAAGAAGTTCGGTCATAAGCACATGGCAGTCATGGGACTTGAGATTTGTAAATTTCTTCTCTGCCAAATTTAAGATTCCTTTTATATTGGATGAGTATCCAGATGGAACCTTTATACTGCTCAAGCAGTCAAACATGGTTTCTTTCTCTTCCTTGCTAAGAGTATAGCTGGCAGGACTTAAGTATTGTCGTCCATTATCTCGCTGTTGTGGATGTAAGGCATCTCGTTCTTCCATACGTTGCAATTCTTGACGTGCTTCTACTGTATCTTTTGTCTTTCCGTACACTCCCAAGAATGCTATCAGGTTGACGCAAAAATTCTTCGTGAGGTGCATCACATCAATTGCATGACGAACATCTAAGACTTCCCAATATGGTAGCTCCCAAAATATAGATTTCTTCTTCCACATGGGCGCCATTCCGTTTTCGTTCGGAACAGGTTGGCTACCAGATCCCTTTCCAAAAACAACTTCTAGATCTTTTACCATGTTGAAGACGTCTTTACCACTACGGTGCATCGGTTTTGTTCGGTGGTCCGCTTGGCCTTTGAAATGCTTGCCCTTCTTTCGTACCGCATGCCTGATGGGAAGAAACCGACGATGACCCATGTATACAACCTTCTTACAGTGAGTCAACCATATATTATCGGTATCATCTAAACAGTGTGTGCATGCTTTGTATCCCTTGTTCGAATGTCCTGACAAGTTACTAAGAGCAGGCCAGTCATTGATCGTTACGAACAGCAATGCTCGTAGGTTGAAGTTTTCCTGTTTGTATTCATCCCACATCCGTACACCTTCATCGCCCCAGAGCAATAAGAGTTCTTCGACCAATGGTCTTAGGTACACATCAATGTCATTTCCGGGCTGCTTTGGACCCGGGATAAGCACTGGCATCATGATGAACTTTCGTTTCATGCAGAGCCATGGTGGAAGATTGTACAGACAAAGAGTCACAGGCCAAGTGCTATGACCACTGCTCATCTCACCAAAAGGATTCATGCCATCCGTACTCAAACCGAACCTTATGTTTCTCGCATCCAAATCAAATTTAGGGTACGTTCTATCTATTTTTCTCCACTGCGACCCATCAGCGGGGTGTCTCAACATCGAGTCTTTCTTGCGTTCCTCTTTGTGCCATCGCATCAACTTAGCATTATCTTTATTTCTAAACAGACGCTTCAAACGTGGTATTATAGGCAAATACCATATGACCTTCGCAGGAACTCTCTTCCGGGGAGGCTCCCCCTCGACATCTCCAGGATCATCTTTTCTAATCTTGTAACGCAATGCACTGCATACGGGACATGCATCCAAATTCTCGTACTCGCCTCGGTAGAGGATGCAGTCGTTGGGGCATGCATGTATCTTTTGCACTTCCAGTCCCAAAGGGCAAACAAGTTGTTTGGCTTCATACGTTGTGGCAGGCAATTCATTGTCCTTAGGAAGCATTTTTTTAACAAGTTTGAGTAATTCACCAAATCCCTTGTCGGATACACCATTTGTCGCCTTCCATTGCAGCAACTCCAAGGTGGTTCCAAGTTTCTTAAATCCATTTTGACAATCTGGGTACAACAACTTATGGTGGTCCTCTAACAACTTCTGGAACTTCAACCTCTCCGTTTCACTCTCACAGTCTGCCTGCACACTGTGCAATGCTTGCCCCAGATCGTCGCTGGGATCATTTTCTGCTACATCTACTTCGGGCTCTTCCATGGGAATATCGTCATCGAATGCACCGATTCCAGCATTCCCGGGAAAGTGGTCGTCAAAATCTTCTTCTTCATTGTCTTCCATGGTAACCCCCTGTTCTCCGTGCTTCGTCCAACAAACATACTTTTTCATGAAACCATTTGCGAAAATGTGGCTGTGTATGGTTCTTGAAGATGAGTAATCCTTGTTATTGTTGCAATGAACACACGGGCAGCACATAAAACCATTCTGCTTGTTTGCCTCAGCCACAGACAAAAAATAATGCAGGCCATCAATGAATTCTTTCGAACGTCGGTCAGCATTGTACATCCATTGCCGGTCCATCTGCATTTTAAATAAATCGATTTGAATTCTTTACACGTATCGAATAAATAAAATATATCAAACCTAAATTAAACTAAATGTAACATAACATGAATAATTAAAAGATATGCAATTTCCTTCATACATCTTGATTAATTAAAAGGAGTACTTAATCCATTACAGAACTTAACAAAGGAGTACTATACATGAAATTTAAAAATTCGGTCAACAACACATAGGTTTTCAACCGTCCTTGCGTTGGAACGCAGAATGTTCTAACGGATTTCTTGCTGGCGCAGAAGAAGATGGCGGAGCTGAAACCTCCGAGTTTGGTGGTGATGAACCGTAACGCCGCAATAAATCCTCAAGATCAAACGGAGGTTCCTCGCCCCTTGCCATGCATTCTCTATATTCTTTTTCCAAATAACGGAGCGCTGCCCTATGAAAAGCACTAGGTTTTTTGGACCGACGACCTACTCGAGTTGTGCCCTTCTCTCCAGAAGGGCAACGATCACCCCCACCGGCGCCACTCTCTCCAGCTGCTGAAGCCATATTTTACTGAAAAATACCTTTATTTTCCACATAATTATAAATTCTTACCATTACAATGCAAAAATTATTTACTATTACAATTACAATGATCAGATTAATAACTCTTGCAAATAACAATGAAATTATATAAAAAAGACGAAATGTATCATTAATCCTCAAGAAATCTCTAATTAATTGAAAGAAATCTCTATAACTTCTAATTACTTTGACACCCTTCAGTTCCAGGAGTACACTCTTTTCAATATCCAGAAACCCTCTAGAAGAAAAATAAACCTTTATTTCTGAAAATGTATATGTCAGTAACCTCAACCCTGCGGTGATGACACTGCCTTTCGGGGGGACACGGTGCGGTACAAGGATGTCACCAATCGGCTAGTCGCAGCACCAACATTTACGATTAATAGGCACAGCACTTGGCACAGGCAGCATGCTCGTTGATATGCTCTCAGTACAACAACAGGCATGCTGACTGCGTCAAATGCTGTCTTCTTATCAATCGGAAGTGCTGGTGATGCGACCAACCGATTTGCGACGTCCTTATAGCGCATCGTGTATCCCTGAAAGGTAGTGCCATCACCGTTGGATGGAGATTAACGACGTATACTTGTTTCGAAAAAAAGATTTTTTTAGCTTCTAGATGGTTTCAATGTGAGCCTTATTAAATACATCACTAGAGTGTCAAAATAATCCATTCATAATACAAAAAATTCTATAATATACTCATTTCATTAATTCATTCATGAATAAAAAAATCAACTATCCACAATATGGTCATATATACAAGTACATCACATGAAGTATCTACACTCATTTTAAAAATTTCTACTATCCATATACTCATCTAAATCTAAAAGAAAATTACACCTACATATGCAATCTAGCTAGCTAAATGTCCAAGAAATGAGCTAGCTACACATTTTCTCTATTTCTAAAGTATGAAATGAGCTATACAAGCCAAGGAAGAAGAGAAAAACAAGCCCCAAACCTTTAGAGCAGATGGATGGACGGGGAATCAAAGATCTTCACAAATGTGGTGAAGAAATGAGCAAGAACTCCTCTATCCCGAGCCAATTACAGCAAGAAAACAAGTGAGCTGAATGGCTCGGGCGGGGGGAGAGGGAAGGGGATAAGGGGCGCAAGGCCTTTTGTCCCGGTTGGAGGCACCAACCGGGACAAAAGGGGGGACTTTTGTCCCGGTTGGTGGTTCCAACCGGGACAAAAGGCTACGCGGGCCTTTTGTCCCGGTTGGAACCACCAACCGGGACAAAAGGCTCCCATTTTGTCCCGGTTGGTGTCTCAAACCGGGACAAAAGGCCCCCGTCCCCCCCGCTGGCCCGGCTAGCCGTTGGACCCGGGACAAAAGCCACCTATTGTCCCGGGCCCAAAGGCTGCCGGGACAAATGGCCAGGAACAAAGGCCTGTTTTGTAGTAGTGTGTACAACCTACACCAATGCTCACTGGAGGGATTGCATTGGATGGATTACTCCTCGTTTCGTGAGTATATCACTACTACAGAATAGGCCTTTGTTCCAGGCCATTTTTCCCGGCAGCATTTGGGCCCAGGACAATAGGTGGCTTTTGTCCCGGGTCCAACGGCAAGCCGGGCCAGCGGGGGACAGGGGCCTTTTGTCCCGGTTGGAGGCACCAACCGGGACAAAAGGGTGGCCTTTTATCCCGGTTGGTGGCCCCAACCGGGACAAAAGGCCCGCGCAGCCTTTTGTCCCGGTTGGAGCCACCAACCGGGATAAAAGGCCCCCTTTTGTCCCGGTTGGTGTCTCCAACCGGGACAAAACTCCTTGGCCCACTTATCCCCTTCCCTCTCCCCCCGCCCGAGCCATTCAGCTCACTTGTTCTTGCTGTTCTTGGCTCGGGAGAGAGAGGAGTTCTTGCTCGTTTCTTCACCACATTTGTGAAGATCTTTGATTCCCCGTCCATCCATCGTCGCTAAAGGTTTGGGGCTTGTTTTTCTCTTCTTCCTTGGCTTGTATAGTTCATTTCATGCTTTAGAAATAGAGAAAATGTGTAGCTAGCTCATTTCTTGGACATTTAGATTGCATATGTAGGTGTGATTTTCTTTTAGATTTAGATGAGTATGTGGATAGTAGAAATTTTTAGAATGAGTGTAGACACTTCATGTGAAGTACTTGTATATATGACCATATTGTGGATAGTTGATTTTTGTATTCATGAATGAATTAATGAAATGAGTATATTAGAATTTTTTGTATTATGAATGGATTATTTTGACACTCTAGTGATGTATTTATTCAGGCTCACATTGAAACCATCTAGAAGCTCAAAAAATCTTTATTTCGAAACAAGTATACGTCGTTAATCTCCATCCAACGGTGATGGCACTACCTTTCGGGGATACACGATGCGCTATAAGGACGTCACGAATCGGTTGGTCGCATCACCAGCACTTCCGATTGATAAGAAGACAGCATTTGACGCAGTCAGCATGGCCGTTGTTGTACTGAGAGCATATCAACGAGCACGGTGCCTGTGCCAAGTGCTGTGCCTATTAATTGTAAATGTTGGTGTTGCGACTGGCCGATTGGTGACATCCTTGTACCGCACCGTGTCCCCCCGAAAGGCAGTGTCATCACCACAGGGTTGAGGTTATTGACATATACATTTTCATAAATAAAGTTTTTTTTTCTTCTAGAGGGTTTCTGGATATTGAAAAGAGTGTACTCCTGGAACTGAAGGGTGTCAAAGTAATTAGAAGTTATAGATATTTCTTTCAATTAATTAGAGATTTCTTTCAATTAATGATACATTTCGTCTTTTTTATATGATTTCATTGTTATTTGCAAGAGTTATTAATCTAATCATTGTAATTGTAATAGTAAATAATATTTGCATTGTAATGGTAAGAATTTATAATTTTGTGGAAAATAAAGGTATTTTTCAGTAAAATATGGCTTCAGCAGCTGGAGGGAGTGGCGCCGGTGGGGGTGATCATTGTCCTTCTGGAGAGAAGGGTACAACTCGAGTAGGTCGTCGGTCCAAAAAACCTAGTGCTTTTCATAGTGCAGCGCTCCGTTATTTGGAAAAAGAATATAGAGAATGCATGGTAAGGGGCGAGGAATCTCCGTTTGATCTTGAGGATTTATTGCGGCGTTACGGTTCATCACCACCAAACTCGGAGGATCACCTACATCGCGGGGAACCTGGAGGAGAAATAGGAAGACGCGCTCATCGCTTTCCTCCGGGCAAATGTCGACGTGTTCGCCTGGGAACCGTCACAGATGCCCGGGATCCCCAGGAAAGTGATCGAGCACAATCTGAGGATCTACCCTGACGCCACGCCGGTGCGCCAGAAGCCTCGGAAGCAGTCCGTGGAGTGGCAAAACTTCATCCGTGAAGAGGTCTGCAAGCTCCTACACGCTGGCTTCATCGAGGAGGTCCACCACCCTGAGTGGTTGGCCAACCCGGTCGTCGTCCCAAAGGCCAACGGGAAGCTTCGGATGTGCATCGACTACACCAGCCTCAACAAGGCATGTCCTAGAGATCCCTATCCTCTTCCACGTATCGATCAGATCGTGGACTCCACCTCCGGGTGTGACCTTTTGTCTTTCCTAGATGCATACTCTGGTTTCCACCAGATTCAGATGTCTAGAGAGGATAGGAAGCACACTGCTTTTGTAACAGTAGATGGGCTTTATTGCTATATAGTTATGTCATACGGTCTAAGGAATGCCTTACCCACGTTTGTACGAGCTATGAACAAAACTTTTTATAATCTAGTTAGAGATATTGTTGAGGTGTATGTTGATGACATTGTGGTCAAGACCAAGGTAGGGTCAACACTAGTTGAAGACCTGTCCCTCGTCTTCCACCGGCTGCGCACCACGCGCACGAAGCTGAACCCCGAGAAGTGCATCTTCGGCGTCTCGGCAGGAAAGCTGCTGGGTTTCCTGGTCTCATATCGAGGCATCAAGGCAAACCCAGCCAAGATCAAGGCGATCGAAGCAATGAGGCCTCCCGGCCACATCAAGGACGTCCAGAAGCTTACTTGATCTCTCGCCGCTCTTGGCCGCTTCATATCGAGGCTGGCAGAGAGGGCCCTTCCCTTCTTCAAGCTATTGAGGAGGTCCGGTCCATTTTCTTGGACCGAAGAGGCTGAACAAGCCTTCCAGGAACTGAAGCAGCATCTCACCTTACTGCCAGTACTGGTGGCCCCAGAGCCAGGTGAACCGTTGTTTCTGTATCTTGCTGTGTCTGCGGAGGCGGTCAGCATAGTGCTGGTTGCTGAGAGGACGGAGCAAGCTCGCCAGGGGGACACCAGGGTCTCCCCGGCCAAGGATGGTGAGCCGGACCCCGGACACGGGGGCCCGTCAGCCTCACCTCTGCCTGAAGCTCCGGAACTCGGACGAGGGGGTCCGGAGGAGCCTCGTAGCAGTGGGAACCCAGAACTGCTGGGGGCCCAAGGACCTGACGTGGAGGATAAAGGCGAACCAGACCCGGTCACCAGTGTCCGGACCATCCAAAAGCCAGTCTACTACATCAGCGAAGTCCTCCATGAGGCGAAGGCCAGGTATCTTGAGACGCATAAGCTTATCTATGCGATACTTATTGCGTCTAGGAAACTGCGCCACTACTTCCAGGCACACCGAGTTGTTGTAGTGACCTCTTACCCGCTAAGAGCGATCCTGCACAACTCCAACGCCACAGGTAATATCGCCAAGTGGGCGGCAGAGTTGGCTGAGTTCCAACTGGATTTCCAGCCTCGCCATGCAGTCAAGAGCCAGATCTTGGCTGATTTCATAGTGGAATGGACTCTTCCCCAAGCAATTCTGGGGGCCCGGACTTCAACGCCGGACCCCCGGAGCCGGAAGTCAGGACACCAGTCTTCACCGAGCCCCACTGGACACTTTTCTTCGATGGGTCCATCCGCAAGAAGTGGGCTGGAGCTGGTGTGGTCCTCATCGACCCAAACGGAGATCAGCTGAAGTACGTGGTGCACCTTGTGTTCAAGGCCACCAACAACATGGTGGAGTACGAGGCTTTGATCTTTGGCCTGACGCAAGCCCTTTCTCTGGGGGTCCGGCAGCTTCTGGTGAAGGGTGATTCTCAGCTAATCATCAAGCAGGTCCGAGGGGATTGCAGCTGCAACAATCCCCAGCTCGCGGCATACCTCATCCACGTGAGGAAGCTCAAGAAGGACTTCGACGCCTTGGAACTGCAACATGTTCCTCGCGAACTCAACTCAGCAGCAGATGATCTCTCTACGAGAGCATCTACCTGGGCATCCGTGCCTGAGGGCGTCTTCGAAGGACGGCTGCTGAGACCTACCGCCCAGCCTGCCGAGTTGGGTGAAGGGGATCAAGCTAGCACCTCGAAGCTAGCGGTCCCGACGGCATACTACCTCTGGTGCCCGCTCTGGGTTGTGAGCTTTGTCGAGGATCCTGGAGACCTCGTAGAGCCACCCCCACCTGCTCAGGGAGCTCCCGATGCATGGATCTCCGAGATCTGGGACTACTTGAAAGACAACATCCTTCCTGATGATGATGTGTCCGCTGAGCGCATAGTACGATTGGCTAAACGCTACGCAGTGGTAGAAGGGGATCTCTACCGCCGTGGCGCCAATGGTGTCCTCATGCGGTGCATTTCCCAGGAAGAGGGCCGCGAGTTGCTCGCGGAGATCCATGGAGGCGAATGTGGGAGTCATTCCTCATCTCGCACGCTTGTTGGCAAGGCCTTTCGGCATGGCTTCTACTGGCCGACAGCACTCCAGGATGCGACTGAGCTGGTAAAGTCCTGCAAAGCATGCCAGTTCCATGCAAAGCAAATACACACACCAGCTCAAGCTCTGCAAATGATTCCGCCCTCATGGCCATTTGCCGTGTGGGGCGTAGATATCCTGGGGCCATTCCCTCGGGCCGTCGGTGGGTTCTGGTTCCTCTACGTCGCCATCGACAAGTTCACAAAGTGGCCAGAAGTTACCCCTGTGGGGTGGCTCGGCTCCATTCTTCCTGGTCTACGGGGCTGAAGCATGCCTTCCCCCAGAAATTCACCTGGGCTCACCACGGGTCCAGGCTTTTGATGAGTCCATGCAGGAGCAGCAGCGGCGTGACGATGTCGACTTCGTCGACGAGCGAAGGTGGCGAGCAGCAATCCGAAATGCACGCTACAACCAGGCGCTCAGGCGCTATCATCAACGGTTCGTGCAAAGTAGGGAGCTCCGGGCTGGCGACCTTGTTCTCAGGCGGATCCTGAACCGAGCAGGGCTCCACAAGCTCTCCCCCAGCTGGGAGGGGCCCTTCAAGGTCACAGAGGTGTGCCGGCCCGGGTGCGTTCGCCTTGCCACAGAAGATGGAGTGCCGCTGCCCAACCCATGTAATATAGAGCATCTGCGTAAGTTTTATACTTAGGCAGAGCAGGGAAATGAACTTTTCCTTTGTAATAGGATAGAATCAGTGTGCGGCCCAGAGCGGTTGGGGGTCCGCCCCCGTAAACCCGACCTCTGGCAACCATCGCACCGTCGGCTAGCATCAACGCGCGGCCCAGAGCGGTAGAGGTCCGCCCTCGTAAACCCGGCCTCTGGCATCCATCGCGCAAGCCATGTATATCAAGTTGCAAAGGAAAAATTTACCCCAGTTCTGTCTTTGTGTCAAAATTTAATTTTGCAGTTCAATTCTCGAGATTTTAGTTTTCTAACCCCCACGTGGACTTCCACTCTTGTCGCTACAACTTTGATCTGTATTGAGTTGCTGGACTCCCGTACAGGTCCGAACCCTCTTGCTGCTGCAAGAAGGGGTCCGGACCCCTAAGGACCTGCTCTGGAGAGGGGGTGCTTGTTTCCTGGGGTGGCCCGGAGTCCTGTGTAGCTGCTTAGCCGGTTCCGCACCCAAAGCCTACACACTCCACCACCCTGTAACGAGTGCCCTAGTACCCGGAGCTAGGTAATTAGGGGCCCGGACCTCGTTCTAGCCCAAGAGTTGGCTTCCTAAGTCCTACACGGCATGTCCAGCTCCATATCTCAAAGGATCGAGTATGACATGACCTCACCCACTGCTGGGAAGGGTCTGGGGCGTCGAAGCCAGGTCCGAAAAGATCGTGTTGTTTCCTGGAGTGGTCCGGAGCCCTGTGTAGCGCCTTAGCCTGGTTCCGCACCCTAAGCCTACATACTCCACCACTCTGTAACAAGCACTGAGCTACCTGGACCTGTGCCTCTTGAGCTCCGGACCTGGTACCAGCCTGGGGCCGGCCCAGAGTATGTCCCGCGGGCCTGCTGCTAAGCTGTAACTTTGAAGTGGTACACAGGTTAAACCCTGACTGGTGGTAGCCAGCCTCAACCATTGAGCCTACCTACCAGGGGGTCTCGGCATCCGCTCTAAAGGTTTCATGCAAATCGAGGTCCAGTCTTGATGGTAGACAGACTCAAAAACAACTGAGTCTATCTCCCAGGGGGGCGGGGCGTTTGCTTTGAGCCAGACACCAACAATCGATCCTGCATACGTCAAACAGCTAAGTCACAGTATCATTACTACCATGCAAAGCAAGATTGATTCTCCTCTCTATAGTTCTTTCTGCTACACAAGGAAGGGGATAAGATGCTCGCTCGACTTGCAAACTATGCGGTACCTATGCCCAAGGAGGTCCGGAGTATCTTCTACAGCTCAGGTGGCAGACAGGTCCAAACAACTGAACCTATCCGCTAGGGGGCCATGGCACCGGGGTGCTGCATACCGCAAACCAACAACTGACAAACAATTAAGTTGAAGTTTTCTTCTATTTCAAAATTTTCAACTAGTACAATGTTTGTTACATAACGCAAAAGGAAAAAGATACAATGCCCAGCTCAAGGGTCTGCAGGCTCCCGCTTGAAGTAGGTGGCGACGAAGTCGACGACCTCCCGCACGCTGTCCCAAGCAGCGGCCTCCGTCTCCGCTACAGGGCCATCGACCACGGGCGTCAGCGAGATGGCCGGGTCGTGACTCCGGAGGCAGGTCAGGATGTGCTCCGCCACCATCCGGATCAGCTCGCGGCCCTCCGCTTCGAGCTGGCCAGCAAGGACCGGCTCCAGACGCCAGAGCCTATCCGAAGCAGAGTTCAGCACTGGGAGGGCATCAGCTATCGAAGCTGGCGGCTCCGCCACCTGGATTGGGCTCATTCCAAGTGGCACCAGTGCTAGGCTCACTTCGGTCGCCCAGTCAGCGATCTGCTGGGCCCCCACGCGCTGGTCCTCCTGGACCGCCTCCTGGACTCGGCTGTCCAGAGCTGCCTTGGCTGCTTCCACCTCGCGAGACCTCTCCTCGAGCTCTGCCTTCCTCTTCTCCGCCGATTCCTTCATCTTCTTAAGGGATTCGCGTTGTATCCCAAGCTGCTTCTCTATGCCGGTGGCCTGGGACTCCCGCTTATAGAGGAACTTCCGGTCCTCCTCCAGCTCCGCCTCGGCAACAGCCAGCTTGCTGGCCCTCTCCTACAGTTGCTCGCGCCATCCCTGCAGTGTCGCAGAGAGATTGTCGAGCTCCCGCCTCCGGACCTCGAGACCCTGACTGCGAGTCTCCAGGTCGGACTGCTGGGCCGCGAGGCGAGTCTCGAGTTCGGACCGCTGAGCTGCAGAGCTGACCACCTCTAGGGCAAAAGTCTCCTCCCGCTGCGCCAGGGTTTTTTCCCGGTTTGATACTGTGAACTCCCGGTCAAACACCTTCCGAAGGTTGGCTCGGTAGGCCTCTTGGTCGGCCTTGAGTTTGGACCGGACTTCCACAACATGGGAGGCTTCAGCCTTCGTGTGTTCTTCCAAGCGGATGTGCCAGTCGGAGAGGCGCTGGCGCTCGCTCTCCAGAGCAGCCCACTCCCGCCGGAAGGCCACCTCGGCGGACGAGGTTGCCTCCTCTATCGTCCGCCGGACCTGGATCAGCACCTGGGGAAGGGGAGTCGCCTCCTCCTCCGAAAGTTGGAGCTGCAGGAGCTGCCTGCCAAAGACCACCTCCAACTCCTCCTCTGCAACAGGACCGAAGCTGGAGATGGGAGCTTCTAATATAGGCATTGGAGCCCCCATAGCCATTGTGCTCGCCGCCGCAGCGCTTGTCTCCGGTGCCTCCGCCGCCGCTGCGTCGGGTGCGGCTGCGCCCATCACCGACGTCTCCGCCGCCACTGCCTCGGGTGTGGCTGCGCCCAGCACCGGCGCCCCCGCTGCCGCTGCGTCGGGTGTGGCTGCGCCCAGCACCGGCGCCTCCACCGCCGCTGCACCCAGCACCGGCGCCTCCACCGCCGCTGCGCCCTGCACCGGCGCCTCCGCCACCGCTGTGTCCGGTGCGGCTGCGCCCAGCACCGGCGCCTCCACTGCCGCTGCGTCTGCCGCGACCGCCAGAGGCGCACCCGCCGCTGCAGCATTGGGCGCTGCTGAGCCTGGTGATGGCGCGCCCGTCACCACCGCATCAGGCACCACCGGGCTGGCAGAGGTTGCTGCGCCCGAGGATCCCGCACGCGCCGTCGCCGTTGCTGACGCCGCCAAGGCCGCGGTCGCCTGGGCACCAGCCGTCGAGCCGGCGATGGTGGAAGAGATGCTTGGGCGAGGAGCCCTGGCAACAAAGAGAAGGAGCTTTCAGCGTAAAGCATAGCACCGAGGATAAGGGGTATGACCGGAATAATACTAACCCTGAAGCGCCGGGAACCCAGCGTCCTCGGAGGCCCGACGACTGCTTCTGCTGCAGCTGTTGCTCCTGTGCCTGCTAGGGCGCACCTCGCGCCTGCTGCTGCCGCTCCTGTGGCTGCCGCTGCTGCTACTGCTACCGCTGCTGCTGCTCCCGTGGCTGTCGCTGCTGCTGTTGCTGCCGGTGGGAGGTATCTCTCGGTGGTGATGGCGGCGGCGCGACGACCCCGGAGGTCCCGTGATGGCCGGGGGCCCGGGAGCTACCCTGGCCCGCGTCCTCGGCGGACCTCTGGCGCTTCGCGGCGGACTCCCCAACTAGGGTCCCATCTCCCCGCTGCAGCCTGCGCCGGCCCGTCTCCCCCGATGACGCGCCGGAGCTGCTCCGGGCCTGGCTGGGACTGCTCATGGCGGCGCTACCAGCCACAGCCTGCTTGCCCTTCGCAATGGGGGCGGACCCCCCGATGCTCGACACGGCTTGATCCCCGGATGCACCAGGGATCCGGAGCCCACGGTTCGGGTCGCCTCCGGTCTGGCGTGCGACCAGCCCATCGTCGTCGAGAGTCGGCAGGGTAGCCAGCACCGCCGTCCTCAGGCGCGAGTCCTCGCAGAGGGGGACGACAACCTGGGGAAGGATTAGGTGCTCCGGGATGAAGACTTCTCCCATCACCGCCCGCACCAGGACCTCCAAGGCTTCCTGGGTCAGGTCGTTCCCCTCCCTGCGGTAGGTCCTGCTGCAGTCGTTGAGGCCGGTGAAGTTCCAAGCAGGGCACGGCCGCTGCTTCAGGGGAGCAATCCGGCGCTTCAAGAAATCTCCGAGCACGTGAAGCGAGGTGAGGCCGCTCTCCGCTAGCGACCTGATCTTGCCCAGCACGGAGTCGAAATCCGGCTGCAGGGTCGGCTTGGCCCTCCAGGATGCTCGGTCGGTGGCGGGTCCCCCGGTCGGCAGGGCCAGGCGCTCGTTGGCTTCGGTGGTGGCGATCACCCAATCCCTGTGCCACTCGTCCCACTTCCCGCCAGAGAGGCCGGGAATGTAAGGCGTCGGCAGGTCGCTCCTTGTCTGGAAGTAATACGCCCCCACCTCATCCTTCGCCCTCTCGGACTTCACCAGAATGAAGAAATGGCGGAAGAGGATGACGCAGGGCCGCACTCCCATGAACATCTCGCACAAATGGACGAAGATGGACGTCAGGAGGAGGGAATGGGGCGTGAGGTGCAGAAGTTGGAGGCCGAAGTCTTCCAGCAACAGCAGCAGGAATGAAGAGATCGGCAGCCCCACGCCGGTGGAAATGTGCGAGGTGAATAGCACAAATTCCCCGGCGTGGAGGTTGCCGAGGGGAACCGAGCCTGCTCGGACCCCCCAGCCGGTCTCCTGTGCACTCCACCCAAGCAGGCGGCGCACCGTGTTCAACTCTTCCTCGGTCTGGAAGCGGCGGGGATGAACAAGGGATGCCATCTCTCTGTGGAGGTGAGGAGCAATCTGCGTGGGGGAACAAGGGGCAAGGAAAGCTCGAAGGCAAAGGGGCGCAAAGGTTGGAAGGAAGAAGGCGAATGTGGGAAAGTAACCGCGGTATGCGGTTCGCCCCATTATAAAGCCTGACTCAATCGGCACGCCCCAGAACCATCGCTGGAACCCAAGCGACGCCCGCACCTAGTGTTAACCGCCCAGTCCATGACAAGGGGGCCCAGGCCCACCTGTCAGGGAGAGCGGGTAACTAACAAAGGTGTGAAAAGGCGGGATCTGAACCGTCGCCCGCGCACGAAGCGAGGCGAAAGCTGAGCTGACGTGCGCGTATGAAGCGCTGGCGTGGCCGAGCTTTTTGGGAACTGCGCCGGTGGTAAATATTCTATTTACTCCGGCCGCAACAACGCCGAGCGTCGCGCGCGTGACTAGGTGAACCACTGTGCGTGGGGACCATGAGTCAGTAAGCCGTTGAGATGTGATGAGGCAGTAAACGACCTGATGGATGGTCAAAGCCGGTCAAGTCCCCTGCAGTAGGAAGCTTCAAGCTATGCAGAGCCAAATCGCAGTAGTGGCCCCACCTGCGGATTCGTACCTCCCCCGAGGTGGGCCCGGGGGCCACTGTCGGTACCCTGTAGCAGGGATACCCACTCCTACTGCCGCAAGGCAGGACCCGCGTAGTTATCCGTAACTACGTGCAAAGGACGGAGCAGCCAGGCCCCACGGGTCAGGCCCTTTCCTCACCAGGCCAACGGACCCGGCCCCGTTCCCCGCCTGGGGATGGGTCCGGAGACGCCACGTGTCCCTAAGGAAGGGAAGCTCCGAGCTGACAGTCGGGGCCTCGAGGACCTCCTGCGTCCATCCAGACCTCCCATTCTGCGTGGGGGTCCGGAGCCGCCACGTGTCCCGGAGGCACGGGTTCGTGTGCGAGCCTTCTGCTGGAAGACTCGCTCACCTACCGCATTCAATGCGGGTGGTTGAGGCGTCCTCTGCCGCCGCGGCACGCGGGGGCAGTCTTTGTCAGGCCCCACTGTGCACCGCGTGTTACCAAGTTACACAGTGCAGCCGCCTGTGCCGCACCCGCGCAGAGCCCGTCTGCCGCATTAATTGGATACGACGGCACGGCACTTTTCCATCATACCGCCTACACCGCAAGCTACACGGCCCTGGACATGCTGAACGGGGGACTCCAGGAGCAGGCAAGGGAATCTAGAAGAGAGATCTCCTTCGCCTGTGACGCCATAATTATGAACAGTACGTTATCTTGTACTACATCGTTGGGCCCACATGTCGGGGTCCCAATGGCCATGTACGTGTCCCCTTGAGATATAAAAGGGAGGCGCTCGCTGTACACGGCAAGCTCTCAGGAACACACACACTATAGCCCTCGCAGACTCTCTCGAGGCAAGGCAATACAACACACAGTGGACGTAGGGTATTACACTCCGGCTGCCCGAACCACTCTAATCCTGCTGTGTTCATCGTGTTCTTGAGCGAGATTGAACTAGTCACTAGCTAACCCCCGAGTACTCACCCTCTTGGCTTAGGCGGGTGCCTTCCGCCACCCGGCTGTGGTTTGCCATACCACGACAATGTCCGGTGATGGAATTGAGCCACCATCTATTCAGGATGACGCTGCTGCTGAATAAAGTGCTAATGTACATATCACAACTATACTTATTTGTAGGGACAGACGACGTAACAACAAGACTTTGTTACATTTTTGAAAGAATCAAACCTGACGGCGGCTCAGATTGCAGGGGGAGAAGATATTCCAAAGGCCGATGTGGTCGTCAAATGGACGTATGAGCTAGGCAAATCTCTTGTACCCCCCGAAGTAGTGTCCGTGCTTCCAACGCAAATGTATAAGCTGCACCAGCACTACATGCGTGCGATGTCCGATTGCATCTTCATGTACGGCGCAAAGATTAAAGATGACGATTTCTTTATGGGGGGAGGCCATTATATGGATAAACTGGGAAGAAATTTACCAACTATTCCATCAGGAGGACCTCGACATCTCTATGGTCGGCTTGTGGGTTCTGTAATTATTTTACTCTCCTTACATATTGTTTTGCATGATCTCAACATACTGATCCCTTGATTTATTCGGTATCATGTAGAATGGAGATACAAACTTGCAGGAGAAAGGGATACTCTCACCTCGGCTTCATCGACCCAATTACTTGTAATTGGAGGATTCTACGCGACACTTCCGATGAGCTATTCCAAAACTTGTTCAAGTACATAAGCGTTCATCACAACAAGCAAATGATATTATTTCCTTACAACTTTGCGTGAGTGATTCCTTCCGTCTAACACTTTCTATTCTGTAATTGAATTGTTTAAACCTTAACTACCAAGAACTGCCTCCGTATAATCTTGCAGTGAACACTGGGTCCCAATTGTCATAATTCCCGAGAAGAGCCTACTCGTGGTTATGGACTCATTGAGGAGAAATCCAGAACAATATGAAAATCTTCTTAACATGATGAAAAAGTAATTCTACCACTACTCCGTCGATGACCGATAATTTGAATCACTTTGTTACTTGACTATAATTGTTCTAATCATGCACAGGATTTGGAAACAATTCGCTAAAAATCATTCAGGCAAATTTGACAAGGAATTGAAGATCAAGACAGATTTTGCGGTACACACTTGGATGATACGTTGCACGATTCATTAGTTTTATTATATATTCATGTAAATACCTGATAATTTCTTCTCTCTTAAAGTGTATGAGGCAGAAACAAGGCACTAATTTATGCGCATACTATATATGCGAGAACATCCATGGTCTAGTAGGTCCTCCAAGGGCCTGGACAGATTGGGAGGAGGAAGTAAGTAAAATACTTGTTAATATTTGAACTCATATTTTAATTAGTCGAAATTAATTATCCCCTTTTTCCATAGGTCGAGGAGATGCGTGATAAACTCATACCGGAGGAAAAGATTATGGCGATTCAAGAACAATTGTCCGGATTTATTATTGAGCAAGTCCTCGATCCAAAAGGCGAATTCTACTATGATGGACTATCTAATATTGACAATCGCAGCAAATATGATAATATACGCGTATATATGTAATTAAGAACAAATATACCTATGTAAATATATATGTGTGTGTATGTATTAAATTTCTATTTTTGAGTATGTATCTATTATATATATAAGCACTCCAATAATATATATGTGTATATATATATATATATTTATATAATATTGGTCCTAGACATTTTCATATGTAAAGGAATTCACATGTATAGATATGTGTATACATATATATATATATATAAGTGAATTAATTTATATAGGAAAACTATCTAGGACAAATATTATATAAGTAACTATATATATATGTATATATTACTGGAGATCATACACACTGAATTCCAATACATAAGTTTAATTAAAATGCAAAAGTATAATTGAAATAGAAAAAGAATTGAGAAAAGAAAAACAGAAAAAAAGGGACCTTTTGTCCCGATTGGTAACACCAACCGGGACAAAAGGGTGCGACAGCCACGTGGCGCTGGCAGCACCTTTTGTCCCCATTGGTGTTACCAACCGGGACAAAAGGTAGCATTTGTCCCGGTTGCCAGACCCGGGACAAAAGGACCCCCCCTTTTGTCACGGCCTGGCGTTCCCGGTTGGGAAACTGGGACAATAAGGATTTCCCAACCGGGACAAATTAGCGTTTCTGTAGTAGTGTATGATGTTTTAGATACATGTGATAGGTTAATTTTCATATTGAAATAATGGTGCTATTTGCCAACAAATAGAACTTGCTACTTTTGTCTTGCTTGGGATTGGCTAGTAAAAGCTGCAGCTAAATGAATGCTGGAATAGTATTTTTACTACAAACTAAAAGCTCGAAGTACCAAAAACAAAACATGGATGTTGAGTTGCAATTCGTATGATTTAAAAGAAGAGTAAAGTCTATTCTACCCCTCTAAACTTGTGAGAGTTTGAAACCCCCCTGAACTAAAAAAACTAGACATCTACGCCCTCTAACTTTACAAACCAGATAAATTACCCCATAGGATAACTCAAAAGTGGTTTTTCTAATTTAGTTTCCGTCTCTCTCATTTACATGTGGTTTCCACCTATCATCACCCACCTCTCGAGTCTCGTCTTCCTTCTTTCTCTCCCTTCTCGACCTCACCGCACGTGAGCAAGAACGTGAGTGGTGAGGGAGGCCGCAATGATGGTGGTCGAGATCCTCCTCTTCCCTCACCCGGTTAGTCGCGCGATGGTGTCAGCGCCTCGGAGTCCTCGCACCGGAGACTGTTGGACACGACACCCTTGTGGGTCCACCTCACCACAGCCAAGATTGAGCCGTAGGAGCAGATGAAGAAGACGCTGGTGGCGCCCGAGCCAGCCACGGAGCCTCCACCGCCACTGCCATCGAACAGGGACAACCAGCTCTTGCTCTAGAAGCTGCGGCCACGGGAGGTGGCTTAGTCAGCGGTGGTGGACACGCAGTAGCGCCAAGGAGGGTAGGCCCTTGATGCGGCTTCCATGGCGAGGCTGCGCTCAAAGCCAGAGGAGTAGGTGCGCTTGAACAGGAAGTCCCTAGCGCCGCCAAGCTGATTAGGGCTGGCCGGCGCCGTCAGACGGGGTCGGCGAGGTCGGGTTGAAGAAGAGGAGGTCGGCGAGGTCGAGAAGGGAGAGAAAGAGGGAAGACGAGAGATGGGTAATGATAAGTGGGGACCACATGTAAGTGAGACAGGAAAGTTAAATCAGCAAATACCACTTCATAAACCAATTTGAGTTATCCTAGGTAGTTTGTTGGTTTTGTAAAGTTAGAGGGAGTAGATGTCCAGCTTTTGAATTTATGGGGGGGGGGGGGGGGTGTTAATTCGGTCACAAGTTTAGAGGAGTAAAGCGGAATATAAAAAATTGCTGTCACTGCTGTCGCAGTTGCTGCGGCTGCTAAGATCTTGAGTCCTTTTCAGTCGGTTTCAGTGCATCTAACGACTGCTAACACTGATCGAGTACTACTGATCAATTCAGAAGATCCATGTTTGTATGCCGAATGATTTTTTTTTCAGTACGTGCAACTATCTGAACTGTCTTAAACGTCAGAACACCGCTTCTAGCGCAGCTAATCTTGTCTGTACGTGCTTAGCGGAGCTTCAGATTGCTGGACAAACGTACAGAGCTGGCAGGGTCATTTGTTGGGGTGTTGGCGTTTGGCTGACGAAGTTGGTTTGCACGATGGCTAAGTTATAAGGACTAGTATCCTAGTAAGAAACAAGAAGATTATGCTCACCGGATAAGTATAGGTATTTTGCAGTTGCTCGATCCAAGACAGAATATACTTATACTACAACTAGCTAACTGTAGACGCACTACATTTATGCCCTTTTGTAAAAAGGAAGCTACCTAGCAATAACTGACTGATTCAATATTTCAAGCTCTTCTGCAAACGAGGAGACAATGAGCAAAACAATTTTTTTCCCTTGTCGCCTAGGATGGGGGCAACATAAATTAATCCGATTTGACTTTGACTAGCAACTGACTTCTTATTCTCAATTTTCACTCAAAATAAGTGGATTTGATCGAAATATATGACCTTAAATTGATACATATTTTGGATCTGCACCTTGCAGATCGTCATTTCTCACATATTTGAAACTAAAGTAAACATGTTTTTTTCCCTAAATTTTGAGGAAGTCGGAGGACCAAGAGTCCCACCTCAGGGCCACTGTAGGGCGCTCTTTCGGCTTTCGCTGCTAGTTGTAGCAGCGAACGAAGTCCCTTTCTATTGTTCTTCTTCCTCCTCTATCTTCTTCCTTCATTCTTTTTCCCTCCATATTCCGATGGCCCGCCTCCACACTAGCTTGTTAGCCTCCCCCACCATCCGCAGCCACCGACGACCTCACCGCCGACCGAGCCGCCCGCCAACCGCCCGCATTGCCGCGTCCTCTGCGCCTTCTGGACTCTGACGTCCTCCGTCCCAGCCGCGGCACAGACCACCGATTGTTCTGTCCCATCCCGGCCGGTGGCGCCCTTGCCTGGCGGCCGATTCCGTCGATCTCTGCCTGTCCTAGAGCTTTTCCATTGACTAGTTACAATTTATTAGCAGGTTGGCAGGAGAACATTATTTTATTTAATTGTGCTAACCCCTCAAATCTCAGATGTGGAATAGGAGCGAGCATCAATTATTTTATTTAATTGTGCTAACCAGGATTCGAACTCGAAACCTCTGGTTTTGATACCATATTGAGTTGCATGTACCGACTAGTTCAACCCAAAAGATTAAGATGATGGGAAGAGGTGGGCAATTCACTTATATTACAACAGTCTCCTCTCTAAAATTAATAATTAATTAATTATAGACCATTGATTAATTAATTGGAAAAATAAAGATTGCTAAATGTGTATCAGATTCTTAGGGAGCATATGCATAGTTAAGGGTCTATGTGAGGAAAACTACACTGATCGCAACATGCAGCTTGCTGGGGTGATCAATTATTATTTAATTTTTCACCCCTTAGTTTTTTCTATTAAGCTCATATCTTCCCGTCTTTATCTGCTAACCCCAGCATATCCATTTATATATCGTCCTAGCTAATGTATTTTTTTAGTGGTATATATATCCTTGCTAATGTAGAGAACTTAAGCTGTAGTTGGTGATGCGGCTAGATGCAGGCTATCACACCCTGATATGATCCACTATAGATGATCTCCACGATCTGATTAGAGCTAGATTATATTATTATTACAACGCTCGGCTGAGGCTGACAAGTCAGCGAATAAATAGTTTAAGATACTCTACCCATTAAATCAGTTGTTTGACCACCGCCACCTCAGTTATCATCTTTAATATATATGTTACCATTGCATATATGGTCCTTTTGTGTATGACCATTCTCTCTTTTTTTCTTGCGAGGAGAAGAGAACTCTTTCTTATACTCAGAAAGGCTATACAATCCTAAGCAATATGTTGCTCGACACAATGAGCCGCAAACCGCCATATGGCCCAATGCCGCGTTCGCTTGGCCAGCTGAGCAAGCTCGTGTGCTACACATTCACCCTCGCTTCTCGTATGGACCACTGTCCACTCCGGGAGACCTTGGCCGGCTAGTTTTGCTTCATCCATGATGAATTTCAAGCGCGAGCGTGTCCTCTCCTTGCTTCTACAGTAGAGAGGTACCAGGGAGACACAGTCAGTCTCGAGTACTGCTCGCATATATGTAGGGCACCATTCCCGCCAGCTTCAGGCCTTCAGCGCACGCCAGGCTTCCCTGGCAATGTACTTCCATGCTATCAGTTGGAGGACAGGGCCGGCTCTATGATTTCGAGGGCCCTGGAGCGAACCATATTTTTTATTTGTAATATGATACAAAAGGATAATAGTACTGATGCATATATTTAATTTTTGAAGAACATTATCGATAGTACAAACTAAAAATGGATAGTACAAACTAAAAGAACGGCAAAAAGAGCTAGTATAATTATCTTATATACCTTATAAACAATAATACATCAGTCATTCACAAAAAAAAACTCCTCCGGGTCATTTCTTAAGCAAAATCATTAATAATAGTATCCAAATTGACCATGTCCAGATGTCATTCTCAATGCTGCATCTGCATATAGCTAAACCATTTGATCTTCCTTGCAATGTAGTTGACCTCGACCATTCTTTTTTCCCTTTTTCTGAGATCGACAAATGCTTCTTAGATAAGATTCTAACATCTAAATTATAAAGGAAAATAAACAATGTAATTAGAAGTTTAAACCTTGAAATTTAAGTATCCAACGCAGTCACGAACACGAAGTAGCGGATTAGTTTACTTACTCAATGATTTGTTATTGCTGATTGCAAAGTAGTGCTGCTGCGGTGGTTGGTGAAGGGCTTCTCAACCCTATGTAATCTGTCCTAGGGTTTTAATTGATTTGCATCCGGCTAGCATGTGAACAACCTAATAAGCGAGCTTGCTAAAAGGTATCTTGATCATGGCGGTTGCTTGTTCAATATTGATCTTGTTTATTTGGGAGGGTACTACCTTCTGGATCTGGATCCCTTACCCTGCTCTATTTACACAACCTACAGCTTAACTTTTTTTTATTTTTATGAATACAACTTAGCTTATTGGTTTACTGGATCTGCTCCATTCAATTTTGCAACCTTTTGTTTTATATGTATAAATGATATGATAATAAATTATATGCGATGTAAATATTTTTCCATGGTAAATTTGATGTAAAATTCTAGTTGACTAAATATGATATGAAATGTGAGCTCAAACATAACTAAAAGTCCTATCGTGGTTCCTCATTGCATATTTCAAACTGTTTATAATATTATTACTGTTATTTTATTGTAAAATATACGGTTTATTCCAGGAGCAGGGTAGCATCTATTTCAACTTTCAAGCAGTTCTTGCACTGCCTTGTCTTCTGGTGTCATCACGAGAGAATACATGCTCTGCACTAGCAGTGGAAAATGAGATAGTAGAACCGAATTTGAAACATCTCTCACCTGTATGTTTTTTTTTCTTTAAGAGGTCTCTCATTAGAGCAACTTTAGTAGGGTCCCTACTTAGATCCCTACTTTTAAAAGTAGTGACTGAGAGCCAAAAAAACTAGGGAGACACCTAAATAGGGAGACAACTAAATCCCCCCACTCGTCCCCTTCTCCCACGGGTGGGTAGGGAGGCTCCTACTTTTTTTCCCTACTGTTTCTCTCCAGAGCTGCCGCACCCACCCCGTGCTCGAGCGCCCCACTTCCACCTGAGTTGCCGCACCGGCGCCACCACCATCCCTCGAGCTCAAGCACCCCACCGCCCTCCCCCCCCCCCCCCCCGATTTGCGACACCTGGACTGCCGCCGTCCCGAAGATCAGTCACCCCAACTGCCCCCAGAACTGCAGCACCCTTGTCGCCGCTGTCGTGAGTGGGAGGGCAGTGGTGCTAGCAAGGGTGGGGAGGAGGCGGAGACTGAGGAGGCCTCATTGTCGCCGTTTGCGTGCGCGGCCCTCCCTGCGATAGAGTTCGTGTCGTTGCCCAAGCTGCCGGCAACCCCGAGCTACAGCTACCACAAGCTATCGGCGCCCGCAAGCGGCCTTGTGCGCTCGACCCCAACTCCCGGCTCGCTCTCACCGTGCGTTGGCCCCATCGTGCTCTGCCGTGGGGCCTCGCCACCAGAGGGGTTGGAGGGGGACGATGATGCCTGCCAAACCTAAGAGGCACAAGGAGTGCAGGGGAAGATGCGCAATGGAGGAGAAGGATGCGAGGAAATAGGCGGAGAGAAAGAAGAAGTAAAAGAAAAAAGAAAAATAGAAAAAGAAAAGAACGGTCACTTACAGGTGGGTCCTACTTATCATAATAAAGAAGGGGCTAAGAAGTAGGGGGTGTTGTTGGAGTCAGGAGTTGTGAACAAAATTTAGAACTCTAAAAAGTTAGGGCAGCCCCTACTCAAAAATTAGGGGTCTTGGAATATGGGCTATTGCTAGAGTTGCCGTTGATGGAATTTGCTCGCGAGATGACGAATCCATCTCTACTACTAAAAAGACCTTAAGGTCACTTTTTTCGTCATTCGAATATTCCTTCCAGATTCGTTCATCCGTCCACCTCTACGCGCGCCGCGCGCGGTTCCGCCTCTCTGCCCCCAACCCCGCTCGCCCCTGACAGTTCCACCTCCCCCCGTCTCCCTGGGGGTTTTACATTTTTACCATTATAATGAATGTCACTCATCAGATTATCACTTTTAGAATGACACCTACAACTATACCAGCGGAGAGAAGTTTGAGTTTCATTTTTACCACATTTGCTGATGTGGCACGCCACGCCAGCCGCACGCGCTGGCACCCGGTCAGCAGGCTCAAGTGAAATGTCCTTCCTGCCCTTGATCTGCCCCTCTCTCCGACAGCTGGGTCCCGCAGCTCATCTCACTTCCATGTGGGCCCCGCACGACAGCTCTGTCCCCTACCTCCAGCACCAAAGACGCGCCAACAATGGCCATGGCGGCAGGCGCGGAGGCCGAGAGCGCCCCCGGCACCGGATCCAAGGGCGAGGGCGCAGGGCAGCACACGGGATGGCCTCTCCCTCCTCACGTCCTCCCTCCCTCCCTCCCCCGAGCTCGCAGCGCCCCTCCTCCCTCCCTCCCTCCCTCCGCTCGCGCCGGCCATGGCGAGCTGGGACGGGCGGCCGCGGCGGCGTGGCGAGCTGGGGCGGCCGCGAGCTCCTTGTCCTACCCGTTCTGCAGGGCCCCTCTTCGCCGGCCTCGCCCACCTCTGCTTGTGGCGGTAGCGTGGGACAAGCCCGGCGGCGGCGGCAGGGGACGAGCCCGACGGCGCGCGCGTCCTCCATCCTCCTCCCTCACCGGCGCCTCCCCACCCACGAGATGACACGCCGCCGCCCGCGCTCTCTCCTTCCCCTACAGCGGCGAATCGGCCTCCCCTGCGCACCTCCACCTCGTCGTGGCTCCTCCTCGCGTGCGTGGTGGCGTCCATGGCGCGCGCGCAGGCCGGTGCCTGCCCCTGCCTCCCGGAGCTGCCGTGGCGGAGACTCGGCGGGGAGGACGTGGAGAGGAGCGGAGCGGGACGCGGCGTGGCGGGGTGGGGCGGGGTGGAGCCGCCGCGGCGGAGACTCGGCGGGGAGGACGTGGAGAGGAGCGGAGCGGGACGCGGCGTGGCGGGGTGGGGCGGGGTGGAGCCGCCGCGGCGGAGGCTCGGCGGGGAGGACGTGCGGCGGCAGGGCTCGGCTCGGCTCCGGCCATGGCCACGGTGGTCCTCCTCTCCCTCCCGGCCACGGCCGTCCTCCACTCCCTCCCTGCCACGGCGGCGCGCGGCCGTCCTCCCTCCCTCACCAGCGTGTTGCCGGCCTGCGTGAGCTCCCTCCCTCCCCACGGCCAGGCAGAGGCGCTCACGGTGGTGGAGGCGGCGTGGGTGGGTCGCGGTGGCGGCGACGCCGCGGAGCAGGGCGAGGGGAGGACAGAGCAGTGGCTTTGGTGCTGGAGGTAGGGGACAGAGCTGTCGTGCGGGGCCCACATGGAAGTGAGATGAGCTGCGGGACCCAGCTGTCGGAGAGAGGGGCAGATCAAGGGCAGGAAGGACATTTCACTTGAGCCTGCTGACCGGGTGCCAGCACGTGCGGCTGGCGTGGCGTGCCACATCAGCAAATGTGGTAAAAATAAAACTCAAACTTCTCTCCGCTGGTATAGTTGTAGGTGTCATTTTAAGAGTGATAATTTGATGAGTACCCTTCGTTATAATGGTAAAAATGTAAAAACCCCCGTCTCCCTCACCCTCGCAATCGCTCGCACGTTGCCCAACCTCCTCCCCCACCACCCCTGCGTGCTGCCGTCGCCCCCAACCCCGCCCTCGCCGCCGGCCCTCGCCACCGGCCTGTTAGTACCTCCCCTCCCTCGGCACCCTCGCCCGACTCGCGGCGCCGCCCTCTCCTCCTCTCGGTCTCGCGCGCCTTCCTCGCTGCATCAAGAAAGCCGGCGACGAGTCACCTCCTCTTCCTCGCGCACCAGTGTCCATCGGAGATTGACACCGCCGCCTGCTGAAGTCCTGCGCTCTATCGCCCCCTCCCTCCGTCGTCGCCGCCGAGGAACGGACTCCGCCCTCCAGGCCGTCGATCTGCGTGGAGGCACGGCCGCGGACCGACCCCCTCCGCTGCCACCGTCGGTTAGTCAAATATCCCACCTGTGAAGACATGGAACTGAATTCATTGTCTGTTGTTTGTCTCCCACCATTTTTCATGCTAATTTTGTCTATGAACTTGCGGATTCAGATCTGCTAGAACTCAAATCTCGCAAAACTACTGTAGTGTTATCATCTTGTTGGTTTATTCTGGTGATAATGCTGAGGTCCTATCCTGGTGAATAAATAGGGTTTTAACCAGGCATTTGAACTCTACAAATCTAGATCAACTATCTATGCTAATCTGAGTTCAGTGTGCACAAAATGTGAATGCAAGCATCTATGCTAAGTAACTCATTTACATTTTTCATGAACATATACATGGATGGAAAGAAATTCTTTGAGCAAATGAAACAGCAGCTAATATAATAACATGAAATTAATTAGTGTAAACAACTTGGCCAATGAACAAAAACGTGCCACTTGTTTTACTTAGTGTGAAGATTTTGATAGTTGATATCAACAAGGACAGGATGTAGTCAGTCACCATATTTCTCCAGCATGCCCATGTTCCTGAAAATTTGCCATGCCAAGTGAAGTACCACTACGCTTCTGCATGCCGTTGATCAGAGTCACATTGGCAGGACTACTTTTGCTTATTTCAAACTCCAAGGGCTGATGTTTCATCACAGAGCCATTGGATTCTTTATTCATTTTCTTTGATGCTCTCAGGTTATCACGATCAACTCCTACACTACTCATTGGATTTGACTGATCTTAGGAACTACAGATTTTGAACCTAGGCACTCTATTTTTGAAAATCTAAATGACTCAAAGGACCGCTTCAAGCAGTAGAAAGTAGGCGAGGTGAATCAGTTTTGCTAGGTATAGCATATAGGTTGCAATTATGTTGTACACAGGCCTAATAGTTATTTATATGACAGATCATCTACTGTTTTTCCCTCAAAGTAGCCAAGCTGAATCAGTTTTGTTAGGTCAGAGAGTAGACATCATAATTGATTAATCAATTTATCTTGCTTGAAACCATTAAAGTTTCAGAAACTTGGATCTATTTTCCTCATTCTGCTGTTCAACATGTATGAGAACCAGAAGGTATGTCATCCCATTTAGTGGGCAGAATAGTAGATTAGAGTAGGCATACATGAGATTAATCAGCTAGGAAGTAATGCCTAACTCACTGTTGCCAGATTGTTGCGAGCATGATCTAACTCACTGTTTAAATAATTTAGTTCAATCTCTTTGTCACTTGTATCAGTGTCTGATGTAGAGGCATTGTTAGATGGCTTGATATCCTCTAATTGAACATCTCTGTCTTTTAGATTATAGATTAGTAATGTAGATTATAGATTACATCATGTTATATTTCTTGAGGCACGCCACTTCTGTCGTTAATTTTCCCACGTTAAGCTTCGTAAAGAGTATTTATTATCAGCACATTATGTGCGGGATGGAAGGTGGCATTTCCTGTAGGTCGAATGATAGCACAATGCGATATCAAATAGTCTTTTGCCCGTGCATCCTTTGTGTACAACAAAATGTTTAAATGTGTTTTAATTTTTTTTCAGGATTTAGATTGGATGCTAACTAGGGCTTAATTGGCTGATATTTTCTTAACAGTAAAACACATCCTTGCTACTCGACCGAAGTACTCATTACTCATCAAATTTATGTAGTCATTTGCCAGAGCAAATGACTTCTGGCCAGCTCATGCTACAATGTATTCTGCTGCAGGTGGATGAGGAGATGAATGTGAACCAGATGGAGGAGTAGGTGCCAATAGCACATCTGACTTGTGCCTGAAGGATAGCAGGTTTGGGGTTCTCCTGTCTCCTCTTTTAATCTGATAAACCATTTTGCTTATCAACCATTTAATTTGGTACTCATAGTGCAAGTAAAGAAAAGTCTGATAAACCAGGATCATCAGCCACGTGCAAGTAAATATAAGTCTGTTGCATTTGGTACTCATAGTTCTCTAACATGTAGTGCTAAGGATTTTCCTTTAAATTCCATAACTTTTGATAGCTATTTCTGTTCTCCAGCTGCAGAGTCATGCTTTCATAATAGATAATTAACTGAGAATGTATCAAGATGTACACATAGGTCATTTGGCCCTATGTGAGGTTATATGCACATCGGGGATGCAGTGCGCAATTATTTCAATAGAAGCATTATTTTATGGTCGCATATTGCTACCATCTGAAAAGTTGTACAATGCATCTTCAGAGCATTAGCTTAGATCGATTTTGGTTGTTTTATTCTTTACTCAGTAACATTTTTGCAAAATTGGTAAATTGCAGTAATAATTTAACAAAGGAGTTGTTCTGAATGGTCTCTTTGCCGTTTTTAAAATATTTCTGTAATATCATTTGTTTCAATATTGGCACCTGGAAGGCAAGGGAAACACATACCCCTTCTCACAATTTATCAGAGGTGTTCAAGCTTCCTGCAGGACCCTATTTAACATTAAGAAGGTCATAATTTGGTAATACCTAGCAAACAGGTGTGATTTTAGGGTCCATGTCAATAGTATAAATTATCATTGAACAGATAATCAAAAGGAGGAGAAGAACAGGAAGAGGCATGAGGAGAATCGTGAAAGAATTGTGACAGATGAGCAAAGGGAGGAGAGGAACAGGAAGCGGCGTGAGGAGTATCGTGAAAGAATTATGACAGACCAGCAAAGGGCAGAGCAGAACAGGAAGCGGCGTGAGGCATATAAGAAGGAGAAGAGTCATGCAGTAAACAAGGAAAATGATCCAGGTTAGCACATGTTTGATTTAGCAGCTCGATTGTTACTGCCCCTATGATATTGTGCATGCTTCTATATTAAATTACTGTTTCATCTTAAGATGGTCTCTTAATGTGCAGTGGGTGGAGTCATGGCTCAGCATTCAATGGGTAAGGGATCCTATGTTATTTCCTCGAGTTTTTATGCAATTATAGCATGGCAAAAAACCCAAATGTCCGTGACTGCAGGTTCGGATTTCCTTAAAGGAAAAAGTGAAAAAAAATTGAGACCCTTGAACTCTGTTGATACAAATATTGAAGTAAATAAAATGAAGCATAACAATGAAAATGATCCAGGTTAGCACATGTTCGATCTAGCAGTTGTTACTGCCCCTATGATATTGTGCACGGTTCTATTTTAAATTACTGTTTCATCTTAAGATGGTCTCTTAATGTGCAGTGGGTGGAGTCGTGGCTGAACATTCAAATATACAGTGGGTGAAGTCGGTAGATTCAAAAGTTGAAGTAAACAAAAAGGGATGTGAAGGTTATCGGAAAAAGGATGATGAAACAGATAGGATTGCAATTTCTGCAGAACAGTGTGAAAGTGCATCCATAATTATACAACTGTATTCATTTTGTTAGTGGTCTAATTAAACTGCATAATATTTATTATATTCTCTTTATTTCATGCGGTGCTAAGAACCCATCGCACCCATCACTTGCACTCCTATGGTCATTGAGCCTTCCATGTCTCTACCTTTCACTAATGAAATAAAGGGTATTAATGCCTTCCCATTAATACAATATTTTGTTTTATATTATTAGAATGAGATTTATACTGAGGATTATTCTTAGTCAGGTTCAAACCCGGTCAGTGTTGCAACTTCTAAGACCAAGGTTTTAACCAGTGAACAGCGGGCCCGTATAAATAAGCGTTGTCGTGAATTATATTATGAGAAAAAACAATTGACGACGGTGAATCTGGCAAAGTCTAAGAAGACTCATGCACAACGTAGTCGAGAGTACAAGAAGAGACAAAGAGAGTCTCATGAGAACAATCTACACCCGGATTCCATCGCCATGGAGAACCCGCAATTTACACCTCAAAACATCTGTCCCCATGAAGGTCAACCCATCGTAAGAGATGATGATTTGGTTTCTCCGGAGTAAAATTTAACACCGTTGTACATCCGGACTACATCAAATGAAGCTTCAGAAAACCATCAAATGAAGCTTCAGAAAACCAAACGCTTGAAGAAAGCATTGAGTTGCCTATCACACAAAACTTCCGGAGACGTGGAATTACTGCGGGGGAGAGACAAACCCTATTAGCACGGCGAAATCTTCAATTTGAGTCAAAGATAGGAAGAAAGCACATGGTTTCTTCTGATGAAACTCCAGTGTGGATGGCGATCTGACTCAAACTACCGTCATCAATCCAGGTGAATACGTCTTATTTCTTAACATGGTCTGGTCAACCCCAATATCATTGTTCACTAAAACCTTTGTCTTATGCTTCTATAGGAGCATCGTGCCCAACACCAGCACACCACACAACTCCTCCGTCTCAACCATCCGTTGCTAATGCAGGTGATTTTACAACCATCCTTACAACTTTGCGTAACACGGAACATTCTTGGTGAGACGTTGTTTCAATTTTTATTATTTAATACCAGATTCTCATTCCCAAGGGACACAATATTCGAGAAAGGGGCAAGCACCTGACACCAACCCTAATACGCATGCATCATTCGTTGAGGATGGTCAGTTATTCTAAGTTATATTAGATTAAACAACAACAAACTATTCACTTTGAAATGTACTAATTACGAAAATATTTTCTAAATCACTCCAATACATAGATGGTGACGAGGATGCTGTATTTGAGGAGGATGAGGAAGAAGAGGAGGGTTATCTTTTCACCGGACACGGTATTTTCTTATCCACCTAATAAGATCAGTGAATTCCATAAAAAAATAAGATCAGTGAAATACTTCGATCATTTAATAATATATATTATTAATTATTATATTCAATATAGAAGAAGAAGACGAAGCCGATGTGGAAATCAACCTTGTTGATGAAGATAACGATGCGCCAGATGTGTTGGATCCTTATGACATTGTGTATGCCAATGTCCCATCCGAAACACATAAGTTAGAGGCAGTGGAGAATTGTGAGCACTGCAATGCTAAGAAGTTTGAGTATGAAACTCCAGGATTTTGTTGTCGCAGTGGGCAAATACATTTATCCACACCCGACACACCGCCTGAACTTGTGAGGCTGTGGTCAGCTTCAGATGATGATGCAAGGCACTTCCGTTCTAACATCAGATTCTTCAACAGACATTTCTCATTTACCTCGCTATATTGTCACCTTGACCACATGACCACATACATGCGAAATGGAGGTGTGTTTACGTTCCGTGCCCATGGTAAAATTTACGACAATGTACGTTCATTTGGTAAAGAGGAGGGTACTGAACCAAGGCATCTTGAGTTGTATTTCCATGATGACGATCCTTCACTAGAGCTTCATTATCGAAGATGTCGAGAGGAATGCCTAAGGAAAGACAAGGAAGTCATCGACAGGTTGGTTGCGATCATGCGGGGCAACCCCATACTCAGAGCATCTTAGGACTATGGGTACAATTGATGATCTGGATGATTATCGTGTGGAATTGAATCTTGACCAAAGGTTGGACTAGCGAACCTACAATGTACCTCTCACGTCAGAGGTTGCTGCAGTTTGGATAGAGGGTAGCGAGCGACATGGGCAGTTCGAGAATAGTGTTGTACTCCAAGGGAAGGATAGGTCTATTCACGGCATTCGATCATACCATGGTTGTTATGATGCTCTGTCGTACCTAGTATTCTTCCCTAGGGGTGAGCTTGGGTGGCACAATTACATCCCAAAGGTGGGAGTCTCAATGGAGCAAGTAAATGCTACTCGTGAAGACCGTAAGGCACGTGCAGGCGGCGAGGTTCTAGGTACATTATCGAACGCATTTATTTATTATTTATTTTGAAGACTTTTTTGGATGGTTTACTAATTACAGTTACATTCTCCATTCGTGTAGGGAGTTCTGGGAATTTATGCATATTAGTGCAGAACAACTACTGCTACAAATTTCAAATGTGTCCTGGCATTTTTAACCCAATACTTTTCGGCAAGCGACTTTTTTAACAATTTGTTGTTGATACATATGTTAAGATTGAAAGCTCTTGATTAGATTACATCAGAAACAATCCGGACAATATTAGAGCCGATCTGTACCAAGGTCTTGTCGATAGTTTGAACGCAGGTGAGGGCCGAGGCGATGCTGTTGGAAGACGTACTGTTCTTTCTATGTCGTTCATCGGAGCTCCTCGTGACATGAGGCGTCGGTACATGGATGCAACGGCTGTACGCAGGTACGGTAAGCCAGATATCTTCCTGACAATGACCTGCAATCCTAATTGGAATGAGATCAGAAATGAGCTGTACCCAGGCCAATCAGCCCAAGATCGGCCAGATCTTGTAACTCCTGTGTTCAGGGCGAAGTTGGAGGCTATGAAAAAGAAGTTGCCGAAGAATGATATACTTGGAAAGGTTCGGGCATACATGTATGTTATGGAGTTTCAAAAGAGGGGTCTACCACATGCTCACTTCTTGCTAATAATGAAAAGGAAATGGAAACTCATATGTCCGGAGCAGTATGATCGACTTATATCTGCTGAGCTGCCAAACAAGAAAAAATATCCAAAGCTGTACAAGATGGTGGCTAAGCGTATGATGCATGGGCCGTGCGGTGTGCTAAACCAAAATTGCCCATGTACTAAGGGACGTTCTTCATGCAAGAATCACTATCCGCGTCCCTTCATGGAGTCCACCTCACAGGGGAAAGATTCTTACCCTATATATCGTCGCTGTGATAATGGGTGTAAAGAGAAGGTTCGAGGTTATGAGCTTGACAATTGGTGGGTTGTGCCTTATAACCCGCACCTACTGCGTGCATTCGATTATCACATAAATGTTGAGGCATTTAGCAGCATTAAATCAGTAAAGTATTTATTCAAGTATGTATACAAAGGTCACGATCAGGCTTCCATAGCAGTTAGGGAGTCAGGTCAGGCTGACAAAAAAGGGAACATAGATGAGATCAATGCATATAGAGATGCTCGATGGGTGACCCCACCAGAGGCGTTGTGGAGGATATATGGTTTTGATATTAGTAAGAATTATCCGCCCATACAACAACTTCAGTTGCATCTTCCAGACATGCACATGGAGTCATTTCACAATCGACAAAAGATTGAACATATTTTTAATAAACCAGGCGCCGATGAATCAATGCTGACAGCTTATTTTAAAGCAAATAGAGTGCACGAGTTTGATTGCAACATTTTGTACATTGATTTCCTAGAATTTTTCATATGGCAGTCTGATGGAAAATTTTGGCGCCCAGGGAATGAGCTAATACTAGGCAAGTTGGGAGGATCGTATCAGCTCATCCAGCTGAAGGTGAACGCTACTATCTTCGGATTCTCCTAAACCATGTGGCTGGAGCAACTTCATATGAAGATTTGAGGACTGTTCATGGTGTAATTCAGCCTTCTTTCCATGAAGCTGTCGAGAAAAGAGCATTGATGGAGGAAGACAACTCACTTGATGAGTGTCTTTCTGAAGCTGCCACGTATCAGATGCCATCATCACTACGAAGGCTTTTTGCAACAATATTGGTATTTTGTGAACCGAGCGCGCACTCTGGCAAAAACACCTGGATGCAATGTTTGAGGATTATCATCGCAACAATCCATCAGATGCTATCGTTGAGCAGATGGTCCTAATTGATATTAGAAACATGCTACAATAAATGGGGAAGGAAATAAAATCATTCCCTCTCCCTGAGATTGATAACACTTATGATGACACTTGTGGTGTTCCGTGTGAGATATTCGAGGAATCAAATATAGAGAGCATCGAGGATGATGTGGCCTTATCAGACTCCCTTAATAAAGAGCAGAGGGCTGCTTATGATGAGATCTTGTCATATATTGATTCCAAAGATGGTGGGTTGTTTTTTTTGGATGGCCCGGGTGGCACTGGGAAAACATTCTTGTATAGGGCTTTGCTTGCCAAAGTCCGCAGTCAGAACAAGATTGCTGTTGCGACTGCTACATCTGGGGTTGCTGCGTCCATAATGCCCGGTGGGAGAACAACACATTCATGTTTCAAGATCCCACTTACCATTGAAAGTGGAGGATATTGTAGTTTCACTAAACAAAGTGGTACAGCAACTCTGCTACACACTGCATCTTTGATTATTTGGGATGAGGTTTCTATGATCAAGAAACAGGCAGTGGAGGCGTTGGACAATAGCATGCGCGATATAATGGATAGGCCGGATTTGCCTTTTGGTGGGAAGACTATTGTATTTGGGGGAGATTTTAGGCAGGTCCTACTGGTTGTCGGGAAGGGGTCGAGGGCTCAGATAGTGGATGCTTCATTACGCAGATCATACCTGTGGGGTTACATGCGTCACCTAAAGCTTGTGCGCAACATGAGAGCTCATAGTGACCCGTGGTTTGCTGAATATCTTTTGCGCATTGGCAACGGAACAGAGGAGAGCAATGCTGATGGTGAAGTTTGTCTCCCAGACGAAATTTGCGTACCGTATACTGGAGATGACAATGATCTTGATAGATTAATTCAATGTATCTTCCCTAACCTTAATGAGAACATGGTAGACAAGGACTACATCACTTCGAGAGCTATTTTGTCCACACGCAATGATTGGGTTGATAGTATTAATATGAAGATGATTGGATATTTCCAAGGTGGGGAAGTGGAGTATTATAGTTTTGATTCTGCTGTGGATGATCCACACAACTACTATCCATCGGAGTTTCTTAACACGCTTACACCTAATGGATTGCCTCCACATGTGTTAAAGCTAAAGGTAGGTTGTCCAATAATATTGCTTCGGAACATTGATCCTGCTAATGGTTTATGTAATGGTACGAGATTGGTTGTCCGTGGTTTCCAAAGAAATACTATCGATGCTGAAATCGTGTTGGGCCAGCATGCTGGAAAATGAGTTTTCCTCCCTCGGATACCATTATGCCCCTTTGATGATGAGATGTTCCCATTTCAATTCAAAAGAAAACAGTTTCCTATCCGACTCAGTTTTGCCATGACGGTTAACAAGTCACAGGGTTAGACTATCCCTAACATCGGTGTTTACCTTCCTGACCCCGTTTTCTCGCATGGGCAATTGTATGTCGCAATGTCAAGGGCAACTGCTAGAACAAACATCAAGATTCTGGCACTTCCACCTAATGCCACTGAGCGGGAGGAAAGATCTAAAAAGGAGAAGAAAAAAGCCGAAAGGAAAGGTAAGGAGATAGTTAATAACAAGAAAGAAAAGAAAACAACCCCAGTGTACAATGGGCCATATACGAAGAATATTGTATACAAGGAGGTCCTAACAGCATAGTACAGAGGTATTATGTCTAATTACGGCATATAACTAATATTGTTGTTTTCCAAGTTGAATATTTGTGCATCTAATACTTTTCTTTGTTTCATCACTGCAGATTTGTGTAGTCACTTTGCTCTATGTGTCCTCTTCTTCGATGAGCTTGACTCTCTTCCTATTCAGGTATTGTCTCTCGGTTATACTCTTATGCATACATGATCGCTCCCTGTAACTTAGTTATGACTTATGACTGTTTTTTATGTGTGTATTTTAGAGGGGAGGCAGCGATGGTGATGCTGGATGGTGATGCTAGAGGTGCTACAAACAGGGCGTTGAACCAGCTGCTGATTCAAATTATGTCTGTTTTTTGTGTGTTTATAATTATATCCATCAAGGAAAATTGGGCATTAATATGGTCTTGTTGGATGTGCAATCATTTCTTGTAAGATGAAAATTATCACGGTGGCAGCTGATCAAATTTATATATTCCTTTCCTCGGATTGTTGGGTATGAGAATGAAACTAATATCTTGTGATTTTATGATTATCTTACCCGTGCCCGTGCGTCCAACTATTGGGTGTTGCAACAGGAAAAAAACACACACACACACAAACTAATCGTATGGATTACAAAATGATGGTGTCCCTGAGCTTTGAGTTGCAACGATATGGACTGCAAACCACTGCTAGAAAATCTCTCATTAGTACCGGTCGGGAACCCCCGGTTTGTACCGGTTTCCCGACCGGTACCGCTCCTCCGGTACTAAGTGCACGCGCACTTAGTACCAGTCAACTGGCCCGGTACTAAACGGCCTGTTTAGTACCGGTTGGTAACACCAACTGGTACTAAACTGCTGGCCACGCTAGCAGCTAGGCCGAGCGGTTTAGTACCGGTTGGTAATACCAACCGGTACTAAACGATTTTTTTTTCTTTTTGATGCCTTATATTTGTTCTCTTTTCCTTTCAATTTCAATTAAATAGTATTAGTAGTCGTGCTCGTAGCGGTTTGTATATTCGTACTCGTATCTAGAATTCGTATTTGTATATAGAGCAAAGCAAATAAAAAAATTATATACATACATGGATAAAAGATAATAATATTTACAAGTATGAATTCTCATAAGTTTTTTCCGACAAATTCTTCAATAATTCTAATCAACTGCATCGTCATCGGCACCGGCATCCTTCTTGCGGCGTTTGTTGAGTTTATTAGCTCGAGCCACACTTATCATTGGATCGGAATGAAATTCACCTTTTGGATTTATCACCTCATCCAACAGGAATCCACAGAGTGCTTCTTGAATTGCCCTGATTCTTTTTGGTTTGATGAGGTTCTCTTTCATTCTCCAATCTGTCAACAACAAATAAACACCAATAGTTTAATTTAGTACCTGCATGGAATTAGATACAAGAAATTGTTACTAATGTTATATGTACTTCGAAGTTTTCTTGTGTCACCCTCTTGGTATCTCTGCAAAAAAAGTGCATGTGCTCACATACGTAGTATCCGCAAAGGTTGGTTCCTTGTTTCTGTCTCAAACACTATATACATATATACATGTTATGAAATATTCATGCTGTTTGAATAATTGAAAGTAGATGTGCGATATTCGTACCGGCTTGTTATGGTTGAATTCAAGCTCAGTCGATGTTGACGCGACTCCTAATTGTGTTTTGAGGAACCGAGACTATGCCCTTTGCATGATGTCTACGAGATTTTGATATAATTCTGGTGGCTTATTCAAGGAGTCCCACACAGTAACTTGGGACCGATCGATTTCGATCACAAGTAGGATCCAGTGGAAAATGTTGATACATACATATGGATACAAGAAATGTTAGATATATACACTTATTGGCTAGTTGAAGTGACTCAAAAAGTGAAAGGACTCACTTGAAGTTGTACGGCAACAGAATGAATGTGCGATCGTGCTGCCCTTCCAAGTACATGACTAAATTATTCTCGGTCCGATTAGGATATTGGCGTACACACTCCTCATGTATAACATTCGGATCTATGAAGCCAACGTTGTAAATCCCGCTCTTCCGGCATTCTTGCATTTTCATCCTGCACGATTACAAATAAAAGGATGGAATGAGAAATCTAAACGACTTAGTAGAGCTAGAGTATACAATTGACAGAAAATACTTACATAGACCATACACTGACGAGGGACTTGTCTAGGGCGTCTTGATGGAATAGAAACAAAAAATGGTCAAAATCAATCCAAATGTCATCCATTCCCCGATAGAAATGGGTATATTTAATTCGAGCAGCGAGCATTATATACCCCTCTGCACATGCTTTCAAGAACCACTGATGTAACTCACGCATTCTTGTTGGTACGATGTCAATCAACTCTGGCCACATCAGAGGTTCCCCTAGTACAAATGGCTTTCTTCCCGCCCCTTGGTGAACCGGGATTTTTTCCTGACCTAGGAGCTGAGCTTTTGTGCGGTTCGTTTCCTTGACAAACTCAGCAGTAGCTTCATCCTCTTTTGAAAGCACTACTAGAGGGGGTACGCTTTGTTTGGGTTGTTCGCCGAGCTGGGTGACTTGGTTGTACCTCCGATTACTCTTCTTCCATGATTTTGTAATCGAGCGGTCGTAGTCCGACATCAGTGGAGGCTTTGATTGGCACATCATGGATAGATAGAATTTCTTCCCTGCTGAGTCCACTGGTTCCTTTGGCGGAGGCTTCTTTGGCTTCAACTGCTTGTGCACGTCTTCTTGCACCCAAGCATCCAATTCCTCTGGAGTCATTTCGTAACCTGACTTCTCTGACGCAGGCTTCTCTTTCTTCTTTCGTTCTTGGGTCTTCTTATATCTTGGAGGTGGCGGTGGCGGCACCCAAGCAGATTTCTTCTCCTTTGCGGGGAGAGGAGATGGCAGAGGCGGAGTAACACTAGGCTCCTTGGAAGCGGCCGGTGACGGCGATGGACTAACGCTGGGGTCCTGGGCTGCGGGTGGTGACGGTGGATCCACACTGGGCCTCGGAGACCCTTGAGCAGCTGGCGGTGACCTCGGAGACGGGCTAGGATCCCATCCTGCAATTTTTATGTACTGTTTTTTCCAACAGATCCAAGTGTGGAGGGCTTGTCCTAGTTCCTCTTCTCCATCGCCTCCAGGGATCTCGAGGTCGAGGTCTTCCCATCCTTTCTCGACACGGTCAACCATGACTCTAGCATATCCTTCCGGAATCGTCATGCCATGGATTGTCCCGCCTTGAACAGGGACTTCAGCAAACCCGTGAGCGACTACTTTCAATTTTTTCCTTAGTGGAAATAGAAGCTCACAGGGGGTCCTCACGGTGATGTCGTCCACGGGGTAATGTTCCGCAACCGTTATATGTATTTAGTACGCATTGTACTTACATACAGAATTAATGCGTATGTTTATATATATAAGCACGAATTGTATATACCTCTGTGCTATCATCTTGCACAGTCATTTGTTCTATTTGGTTATCATCGTCATCGCCAGTATCGTTAAGGTATTGGCTGCCATCGTCCTCGGCAGCATCCTCTTCGTAGTGGTGCGTCCCCGTACCAATTATGTCCGCAAGAAAGACCTCGTCGTCATCACGGTGAAAGGGTTCCATTTCGTTTCCTATGTGAATCAACATATGTTTGATATTCAATTTTGTACTAATTGACAATGTATAAAAAATTTACAACTGCACCTTCAATAAAGCCGTACAACGCATACAAGATCAAAATTTCTAAAATTTACATCATATACATCTTATATAAAATGTGCCCTGGAATTTTATAAAATGTGCCATGAATTTTCTAAGATTTTCTACTAATACACAATTCAGCCTAAGCAATATAACTTCAATAAAGCTGTAAAGACATGAAGATTTTTGTACAATATACCTAAGCAATAATTTTCCATACATTTTCCATAATTTCTCGTAATTTCTCTACATTTTCCATACATTTTTCATAATTTTCCATAATTTCTCCACATTTTCCATAAATTTCCATTATTCCTCTACATTTTCTATAATTTTCCATATATTTTCTACAAATTTCAACAAATTTAGTACAATTTGCACAAATATCTATAATTTTCTATGAATTTTCTAAAATTTCTACAATTTTCACTATTGCGTATCAATTCCTAACATTTTCCTACTATTTTTATTATTTCTACGTATATATCTACCAAATTTTTACAAATATCTACAAATTTACTATAATTTTTTACATGAAAAATATTGTAACTGTTCGTACTATTTTCTATAAATTTTTACTAATGTTCACAAATTTTCACAAATGTTCGATGCAATTCATCATTTTCTATAAATGTTCACAAATTTGTACAAAAGTTCACAAATTTCATCGATTTTAACAAATGTTCACAAAGTTCATAAATATCTATAGACATTCCATCGATTTGAACAAATTTCTAACAATTTCATCAAATTTCTGCAAATTTCTAACAATTAAATAGCTTTGACGTCAGCCCCATTTCTCACAAATGGCGACGGCGGCAGTAGCGGCGGCGGCATTCGAGGCGGCGGCGCTGGAGACGGCGGCGCCGGAGATTCCGGATACCCCAGACGACGGCGCGGATCGAGCGGCGGACGGCGCGGAGGATCGTCGGAGGGCACGCGGCGGACGGCGCGGAGGAGGGCGGCGCGTTCGAGGCGGCGTACGTCGGCGCGCGCGGATCGTGCTGAGGCCGGCGCGGAGGTGGCGCTGCGGACGGCACGGGGCAGCGCAGGAGCCGGAGACGGAGGGGGCTGGGAGCCGCGTGGCGGCGAACGGCGGCTCCCGGAGGCTTGCGCGCGCGAGGAGGCGTCGGCGGCCGGCGTGGAGATCGGGGGCGCCCGCTTCCGAGGAGAAGAGGACCCGGTGTCGCGGTGGAGGAGGCAGAGGCGCGACGGGGCGTCGGCGCGGAGACAGAGGCGAGGCGCGGCTGCGGGGCGGAGGCGGAGTGGCGACCGGCTGCACAGTGGCGGCGAAATCGATCTGGGCGGAGGCGAGAATTGAAGGTAAGGGGGAACGGCCGGGGCTGTGTTATATATATAGGGGTTCTACTTTAGTACCGGGCCAAGGCATCACCCAGTACTAAACTGGCGCCTGCGCAGATTAGTACCGGGTGTAGCCACGGCCCGGTACTAAATGGCCACATTTAGTACCGGTCAAGGGCATCGCCCGGTACTAACCTGCCCCATCTGGCTGGAAAATTTTCACATAGCATTGAGTCTAAATTTTTTTATATCTATTTCAATTGTGTTTTCTGTGCAAACTATTATATAAATGCATAAAAATTAAAATATAAGTTATTTCATACACCATATATTACATCAATCACTTGGTTACATGAACATGAAAGTATAACATAAAGACTACACATCATTGTTTAATGGAATGTTGACAACCTTTCTTTTTACGAATGTCCCTTGATCATGATCGAGGCATAAGTAAGGAGCGTCCTCTTTGGACAATAGGATGCTAGGGTCAACATCGACAGAGAAAGGAGGACGGTCGTAAAAATGATCAAAGTCTTCTGACTTGTCCGAAATGTCTTCAACTCCAACGATTTTTCTTTTTCCTGGAAGAACTATGTGGCGTTTTGGGTCGTCGTCGGACTTGCCTTGATTTTTCTTAGGTTTGCTTGCCATGTCCTTCACATAGAAAACCTGCGTCACATCCTTGGCGAGGATGAATGGTTCGTCTTTATATCCAATCTTTTTGAAGTCCACTATTGTCATTCCATACCGGTCTATCATTACACCGCCACCTGCTCGGTTCACCCATTGGCATCGAAACAAAGGAATGTTCAAGGGGCCTTAGTCAAGCTCCCATATTTCCTCTATGACACCAAATTAGCTGTCCTTATTTCCATCATGGCCTATTGCATCAATACGCACACTACTATTTTGGTTCGTGCTCTTTTCATCTTGGGCTCTTGTGTAAAACGTATATCCATTGATCTCGTATCCTTGGTATTGCATGATTGTGGCCGATGGTCCCCTAGCAAGCCATTGTAGTTGTACATCAATCGTGCTGTCACCTATGAGTTTTCTTCTCAGCCAAACCGCAAAGCTATCTATGTGATGACGTGCAATCCATGCCTCAGACTTCCCTATGTTTTCATAACGGACAATATTGATGTGCTCATCCATATATGGGGTCACGAGGGATGAATTCTGTAGAACGGTGAAATTTGCTTTGCGGATTTCACTTTCAGGTATGTGCATATTAGATTTCTTACCTAGTGTGCCCTTTCCTTCCAATCGCCCATCATAGCATGACATGGGGACCCCAATTGGACTAAGTTCATCAATGAAATCAACACAAAACTCAATGACCTCCTCTGTTCCATAGCCCTTGGCGATACATCCTTCTGGCCGAGAACGATTCCGAACGTACTTCTTTAAGACTGCCATGTATCTCTCGAAAGGGAACATATTGTGTAAGAATACAGGGCCTAAAATATTTATCTCTTTCACAATATGAACCAGGAGGTGGGTCATAATATTAAAGAACGAAGGTGGAAAGACCATATCAAAACTGACAAGACATTGGACCACATCATTCTGTAGCCTTGTGAGCTTATTTGGATCGATTGCCTTCTGCGAAATTTCATTAAGAAAGGCACATAGCTTCACCACTGCTAATCTTACATTTTCTGGTAGAATACCCCTCAACGCGATTGGAAGCAATTGTGTCATCAAAACGTGGCAATCATGAGACTTTAGGTTTGTGAACTTTTTCTCTTTCATATTAATTCTTCCCTGCATATTCGAGGAGTAATCGGACGGTACCTTCATACTGTTCAAGCAATCAAACATGCTTTCCTTCTCCTCCTTGCTGAGAGTGTAGCTAGCAGGACGTAAGTAGTGCTGTCCATTTTCTCTCTTCTTAGGACGTATGTCTTCTTGTTGTTTTGTTTCTTTCAAATCACGTCTTGCTTCTAGTGTATCTTTTGACTACCCATACGTACCAAGGAATCCTAGCAGGTTCACGCAAAGATTCTTCGTTAAGTGCATCACATCGATTGCGCTGCGGATCTCCAGGACATCCCAATATGGGAGCTCCTATAGTATGGACTTCTTCTTCCACATTGGGGCATGGCCGTTTTCATCATTCGGAACTTGTTTGCTTCCACGGCCCTTTCCAAACACGACATGGACATCCTTCACCATCGAGAAAACACGCTTCCCGTTTCGGAATATAGGGTTAGCACGAGTTTCTGGTTCCCCTTTGAAATGTTTTCCTTTTCTTCTTAAGGGGTGGTTGAGGGGAAGGAATCGACGTTGACCCATGTACACGACCTTCCTACAATTTTTTAGATACAAGCTGTTGGTTTCTTTTAGACAATGAGTGCATGCTTGGTATCCCTTATTCGACTATCCGGACAAATTGCTAAGTGCAGGCCAATCGTTGATGGTAACAAAAAGCAATGCTCGCAGGTCAAAGTTCTCCTGTTTGTACTCGTCCCAAACACGTACACCTTCCTCCTTCCACAACAGCAAAAGTTCATCAACCAACGGTCTTAGGTACTCGTCAATATCATTGCCCGGTTGTTTTGGGCCTTGGATAAGCACCGGCATCATCATGTACTTCCGCTTCATGCATAGCCAAGAAGGAAGATTGAACATACAGAGGGTCACAGGTCATGTACTGTGACTGCTGCCCCACTCGCCGAATGGATTCATTCCGTCCGTACTTAAACCGAACCTTATGTTCCTTAGGTCGTTATCAAAATCTGGGAAATCTCTATCAACGTTTCTCCACTGGGACCCATCCACAGGGTGTCTCAGCATCTGATCTTGCTTACGCTCTTCTTTGTGCCACCACATCAATTTAGCATTGGATTTATTTCTGAAAAAGTGCTTCAAACGTGGTATTACTGGGAAATACCACATCACCTTAGCGGGAACTTTTTTCCTGATAGGCTCCCCGTCGACCTCACCAGGATCATTTTGCCTGATCTTGTACCGTTTTGCATCACAGACTGGACAAGCATCCAGTGTCTCATATTCTTCGCCTCGATAGAGAATACAATCGTTAGGACATGCGTGAATTTTCTGTACCTCCAATCCAAGAGGGCAAACAACCTTCTTTGCTTCGTATGTTGTAGAGGGCAGTTCATTTCCCTCTGGAAGCATGTTCTTTACGATTCCAAGTAGCTCCTCAAATCCCTTATCGGTGACACCATTAGCTGCCTTCCACTGTAGCATTTCAAGTGTGGTACCCAACTTTTTAAGCCCCTCCTTGCAATCTGGATACAATAATTTTTTTGTGATCCTCCAACATCTTCTCAAACTTCTTTGACTCCTTTAAAGTTTCACAGTCTCTTTGTGAATCCACTAGAACCTGACCTAATTCATCAGGTGGTTGGTCTTCTGCTGCATTTTCTCCAGCCTCATCCATTTCTTTAGCATCGTCCAAGGGTTCATCTTCAAAGGCTCCCGCTTCATATAGATGAGCCCAGTCTGCAATATTATTATCATCATCTTCTTCACCATCTTGCATCACAACTCCAGGTTCACCGTGCTTGGTCCAAAGAGTATAGTTATCCATGAAACCCTTTTCATAAATGTGGGCGTGTAGAGTACTCCTCTTAGAGTATTCCTTTTTATTTTGGCAAACGTGGCACAGACAACACATAAAACGTTTCGATGACTTGTGGGCCTCCGCTGCATCGAGAAAAGACTTTAGACTATTAATCCACGCCATGGTGCACTGGTCGCCGTACAACCATTATCAGTCCATCGATCTACAATTTTGAATTAAGTAACAATATTATTTTACTTGTATTCATATCATTTAAATTGGCACATAGCATAATAAAATACAAAAGCCATTTTTTGTAAATTTAACATTGAAATACAAAATTAATAGAAGTCCAAATTAATAAATACATGCTGCAAAGGCTTTGTTTCAGGGTCACTTCCTATAAAACCATCGAGGATTTCATTATTGGGACCAAGACCGTACTCCTTCATCGCGTCCTCATATATACCGCACCGCATCGTGGATATCGATTCTAGCCCCAAATATCAGAGTTTTCACCGAAGGATCAAGGTTAACGACATATTCATGATCCGAAACATACATTTTTTAAACTTCTCGATGGTTTCTATATGAGCCCCAATAAATACATCATTAGAGTGCCAAAATAATGCAACTAAATGCATAACAAATACCAAACGATGCATTCCACAACACATACATAGATTCCACAACACATACACATTTTATTCCACGACACATACATTCCACAACGATCACCCCCACCGGTGCCACTCCCTCCAGCTGCTGAAGCCATATTTTACTGGAAAACACTATTATTTTTTACAATATTATAAATTCTTACAATTACAATAAAATCTGAATAAATTAATTAAAATAAATCACATTAATTTGCAAATTGATTGAAAAAATTCTTACAATTACAATGTAAATATGTACATCATTATATCCTCATATTCGAATTGCACAGGCACTTACAATGAAGTCTAAAATGTAATGAAATTAGAGTTGCTATTGAGGTATTAATTATCATTGTGTGCCGTGCTATGTCACAGCTCTCTCTAAGCCCTTATTCTTTGTCGGTCTTGACCTCACCCTATGTACATAATGAAGGGTCTAGAAAGACCTGTGACAGAGCAGGCACAATGTGACGAATGCCCCAATAGCAACACTACTTCGTTTACATTTCACACTTGCTGGTAAGTGTCTTTGAACTACAATGCAAAATCACATTAATTCTCAATTAAAAAAACCAGAATAAATTAATTGAGAGAAATCTCTAATTAATTGAAATAAATCTCTATAACTCCTAATTATTTTGACACCCTTCAGTTCCAGGAGAACACTCTTTTCAATATCCAGAAACCATCTAGAAGAAAAAAAAACTTTATTTCGGAAAATGTATATGTCGGTAACCTCGACCCTGCGGTGATGACAATGCCTTTCGGGGGGACACGGTGCGGTACAAGGACGTCACCAATCGGCCAGTCGCAGCACCAACATTTCCGGTTAATAGGAACACAACACTTGGCACAGGCAGCGTGCTCGTTGATATGCTCTCAGTGCAACAACGGCCACGCTGACTGCACAAATGCTGTCTTCGTATCAATCAGAAGTGCTGGTGATGCGACCAAGCCGATTCGCGACGTCCATATAGCGCATAGTGTTTCCCCGAAAGGTAGTATCATCACTATTGGATGGAGATTAACGATGTATATTTGTTTCGAAACAAAGATTTTTTTTAGCTTATAGATAGTTTCAATGTGAGTCTGAATAAATACATCACTAGAGTGTCAAAATAATCAATTCATAATAAAAAAATATATTATAATTCTTTCATTAGTTCATTATAAAAAAATTAACTATCCACATTATATTTATATCTACTATAATCTCATGTTTTGTCTACACTCATTCTAAAAATTTCTACTATCCACATGCTCATCTGAATCTAAAAATAAAAAATGTGCTACCGTCATTTGTAATATATAGAAAATGATTGAAAAATATGTCTATAAATTTTTTATATTCAACCTAGCCAATAAACCTACTCCCACATTCAAGTCATCGGTTCTATATATCTCAAATCATTGCATAAATCAAAGAAATCATACTCATCCTCACTATTTCTAAAATTCACAAATTTCTCTAACTATAGAGCATAAAACGAAGAATAAAGACTATCAATGAAGAGAGGATTAAGTTGCAAACCTTTGGCGTACTTGGATAACTAGAACACTCACTAAAACTAGAACAAATGGCGGCAACTCTCTAAGGGAAGAACAACCCCGAGCTCGAGCTTCTCTGGTGAAATGGCACTGGCTCGGGCTCGGGGAGGAAGAAGGGTGCCAATTTATAGTGGGCGCATTAGTACCGGCTGGTGGCTCCAGCCGGTACTAACGCGCCACATTTAGTACCGGCTGGAGCCACCAGCCGGTACTAAATTTCCTCACGGCAGTTTAGTACCGGCTGGTGGTTCCAGCCGGTACTAAACTGTCACTAGCTGTCGGTGGCGGACTTTAGCACTAGCTGGAGCCACCAGCCGGTACTAATAGGCTACCAGGGCTACTGTTCCTTTGGCCCGGTACTAAATTTGCACGTTAGTACCGGCCAAAGCCATGACCGGTACTAACGGCCGCGGACGAATGTGCATTTTTCTAGTAGTGTTAACACCCAGAGAGTTAAATAGAGAATATCATTGCCGAAATATGGGTGGCGCTATTTAGCACGCTGGGTGCTAAATAAGTATCCAGCCCACCAGGCCCCGCCCCCTCGCCATTCCGAGCTAAAACAAGCTGAAACCGAAAAATCTCTTTTCGAAACCGGAAAATTCTTCCCGAAACCGAAAAAAACACGCGATAGGGAGCCAAAACCGGAAAAAGGTATTCCCCAAACCGGAAAAAGTATTCCCGAAACCGGAAAATTTCTATTTCAACAAAAAATCAACATTTTTCAAACCGGAAAATGGTGCTTGTAATTGGAAAATTACCTAGTGTTGAAACCGGAAAAGATATTTCTCAAACCGGAAAATTATTATCTCAACCGAAAAAAACACGCCACACCTTTGGACAGAGAATCCAAACCGGAAAAGGTTTCCTAAAATCGGAAAGTTGTTATTTAAAACCGAAAAATTACCCGAAATAGGCTGAAACAGCAAAACAAAGATCCCATAATCAGGAACGTGCAAGTTATTTTAACCGAAAATCAAAATTTTCCGGTTTGGACCTAATTTTCCGGTCAGGTCCTTTTACCTTTCCGGTTGCCTAAATTTTCTTGTCTCATAACCTAATTTTCGGTTAGGATTTTTTAATTTACCGGTTGCAGGATGGATGGCCATGACTCAGCTAAATTTTCCGGTCACATAGACGTAACTCCGGTTTGAATCCCTTAATTTTTCACTCGAAGGATGAATAGCCATGATGGAGCTAAATTTTCCGGTCACGTAGATCTATTTCTAGTTTGAACCTCTTAATTTTCCAGTTGCAGAATAGATGCTTATCTTTTTTTCCGGTTTGAAGATGAATTTTTTAATTTTGAAATCACATTTTTTCGGTCTATTGGTACCCTGATTACTTAATATTCAGTACCCGAGCCAGCCCGGCTCCCCACCCGACACCCGCACCGAGCTCGCCTACCCCCACCCCGTCCGATTTTTATGCTCTTTGCCGGTTCCCCACCCTCCGTCGGTTTTTTCCCCTCGCCAGCGCCTGATGGATTGTGGGAGGACGTATCAGTTTCCAATTTCTCCCACTGCTCCTCCCCGTGCCGCACCGGCCAGCTGCAATCCCGGCGAGACCCAGCGCCGCCTGCTCCCGTGCCGCACCGGTGCGATCCTGCGCCCCCGGCTCCCGCGTCGCCCCGGCGACGCCCTGCGCTGCTGGATCCTGTGCCGACCCGGCGACGTCCTGCGCCGCCAGCTCCTGTGCTGCCCCGGCGAGAACCTGCACCGCCAGCCCCCGCACTGCCCCGGCGGGACCCTGCGCCGCCCCGGCGAGGCTGCACCGCCGGCTCCCGGCGAGCACGCGCGGTGGCCTCTGCAGCTTCGACGACCTCTTGGCACCTCCCCAACAGAAGCTCTCTCCAATGCACGAAGGAGCAGCCGCCATGGGGGATTCGGTCACCAGCTGCCGCTGATTCCACCGGCGTTTGTCGTTGGTGAGCCCACGAGCGCATCCCTGCCATCTCCTATTTCCAATGCCTGCTCCATTTCGTACATAGGAAAGGATGCTGAAGTGCCGTCAAGAGCCAGCTGGGCTGTGGACGTCATTAATCAGGCTCGTTGTATGGCCTTGTGCTTTAGATCCTCATTGATTGAATTCGAGTTATTCGTTTTGTGAAAAATGTGCCACATAATTCGTCCTGATCCCTGAGCCTGTAGATCGATGGATGAGAGAGGATCCGTGGAGAAATGGGTGGACCGGCTGCAAGAGCCATGCAGAGCCGGGGAAAGAATGGGATCGGCTGCAAATTCCATGGAGGGAAGATAGAGCAAGGCTGCTAAGCTGGTTCCAGGGATGCCGGTGCTCGATCCATGAAAAAACATCATTGAAGGTACTGCTACCGATTCCGAATCCACCAGATTTCCGTGCATTGATTTTCGTCTAGGGATCCAAGGATTGGGCAAAGGATTTGTTATTTTACTCTTCAATCTCTTGATGCAATTCTATATGCTAATGTACAATATCTCACATAAGCACTTGAACTTGACAGATTGTCAAATCAATTGCTCCGTCCATTTATGGCCATGAAGACATTAAGACTACCATTGCACTAGCTATGTTCGGTGGACAAGAGAAGAACATGAAGGGAAAACATCGTCTAACTGGGTGATCCAGGCACTGCAAAATCCCAATTTCTAAAGTAAGGACAGAATCAATCACTTTTCATCATTTCAGATTGCACCAGTAATTTTCCATCTTTTAGGTATGTGGAGAAAACAATACACTGAGCGGTATATACAACTGGAAAAGGAGCCTCTGCTGTTGGTCTCACTGCAGCAGTTCACAAGGATCCAATAACACGAGAATGGACACTTGAGGGAGGTGCACTGGTTCTTGCTGATAGGGGCATATGCCTTATTGATGAATTTGACAAGATGAATGATCAAGATAGGTATGTTATAATATTTACATTGCAATCTTCTGTACTATTAGCATCTAAATTTCTATCTTATGAATATATAATTCTCTTCTGATTCTTCCAGGGTGTGTATTCATGAAGCCATGGAGGAACAGAGTATCAGTATATCAAAGGCAGGAATCATCACATCTCTTCAAGCTCGATGCAGTATTATTGCTGCAGCAAATCCAATAGGCGGAAGGTAGCTTTTATTACCTGCATAGTTGCAAGCCATGTAACCAGTGCCTATTATTAAGAAAGTTGTTGAATGTATTCATCCTTGATTTCACATACCTTCACGAAGAAATCCGGCCACCAATTGTCCACCGTGACATCAAAGCAAGCAACATTCTCCTTGACAGAAACCTCAGCCCCAAGATAGCAGACTTTGGGTGACAAAGTTCTTCCCAGGCAACATGACACATATCAGCACAAGGGTTGCAGGGACATTGTAAGTAGTGGCTCACTTCCTGTTGATGTCCATGCCTCTTTGATCTTGCAGATATACCATATGATCAGGTAAACAGAGTTGACGTATATTTCGTTTGTCAGAGGATATCTTGCTTCGGAGTATGCAATCCGTGGGCAGCTAACCAAAAAGGCCGATGTCTACAGCTTTGGTGTACTGCTGCTGGAGATTGTCAGTGGCATATGCCACACTGATCCCAGCTTACCTTTTGACTAGCAGTTCCTCCTAGAAAAGGTTAAGATTCATCTCGATAAAGGTTTAGCCATTTAGGGTTGATATGGTTTGCAAATTTATTTGAATATGGTTATCAATCACTACTGTCTGATTCTCTAGCAAGTTTAGACAACAAACTACACAGAACCGTCGTTTATGTCAAAGAACCATAGTACAGACATGCTACTATTTGGATTATCCAATTAGACTATGAGGAATCAGACCAGACATATCCTGTACTGTTTGCATGAATGATTCAGTGTCCTATAGCCAATTTTGCATTTACATAATCACATATTAGACAGGGACACGCACAATCTACTTGTTAGAGTTGGAAGAACTCCAAGGAAAGTTCAAGGAAGGTGCCCTTTCTGTGTCGCTAACAATTATTTAAAGCAGCCATTGAGTCATCGGCTGTGTTCCAAGTTTTTAGATATTGTTCTAATTCTTAAAGTTGGTGATCTGTGAGAAATTTACTTAGTTTATAGAAGTACAAATGGACATACTTTAAGAAACTTGCTAGTGTGGTCTCAAAAAATGAAACTTGCTAGCTTCACAATACCTGAGGTGCTAGTGCTATTATATCTTAGATTTTTATTTAAAGCATCTGAAATCAGAAATTTCTGCTATCCTGTCAGGTATGGATGCTCTATGAGTCCGGTGATCTTGAGAGCTTCATTGACAGGACCCTGAAGTGTGATTTTGGCACCGAGGAAGCGCGTCAGTTGCTGAAAATAGGGCTTCTGTGGACCCAGGATAGGCCTAAGATCAGGCCCATGGATGTCAATGGTTGCCTAGATGTTAAAGGGTGAGTTTGCCGTTGGTGATAAGATCATGAGGCCTGGCCTGATCATAGACGTCATGGAGCTGAAAGTCTGGACAGTAGAGCCGGTTCAGTTTAGTTTGTCTCCTGTATTGAGCAACTCACTGTTGTCCACACTTGCTGTAGCTGGTAGCACTGTTGTAGAGTAGAGCCCCTGATGAAAAATCAGCAAGTTGAAGGACCAGATGCCTAAGAAAAAATGGGCTGTAAATTGGAAGGAGCATTTCTTATTTTTCCTGGTGATTTAGCACATTGTAGGCGTGTCAGTTTGTATATATATCATCCTAGTTTGATTACATACAAGTGCCACTTAAAAATCACATATTGATTCAAATGGCTCAGCTCAAGAAGTTTCAAACGGCATCACTTAAACAAAGAACTAATGCGAAGAAGACATGCTTGCAGCAGGCAGGTTATATTACATGTCCTTTCATCAAGGAGGCGGAGTTTTACAAGGATTACCGCCAGAGAGGGTAACAAATCGATTTTACTGTACCTCTCGTCGTCAGGTCGATCACTCAGAGAATCGGCAGCACGGGGTGCGGCCGGCTCTTGACTCTTGAGAGCCAGGGACGGGGCTCGAGCGAGAGTACGCGAGGGACCCCAGGGGGGAGAGCTAGGGATGGGAGTTGACGGAGGTAGGGACGGGGCCGCATAGTCCGGCGAGGGGCCGCCCGGTCGCAGAGACGCAGACTCCATCGGCGGTGGTCAGACACGACGTGAGCACGGTCCACAACTACTCGCGAGACGTGGGCGACTAGGAGAGCCAGGGACCGAGGAAAACCAGCCGCAGGAGAAAAACGGACGCCGGGCGCACGCGCGTCGGGACTCGGGAGGTAGGCTCGGGGAACGGTGTGGCTGGGTTGGCTTGGGCATGGAATAGCCTATTCCGATTTATATATTTAGTTCATATAATGTCGCATTCCGTTTGGCCATCCTCGTTTGGCCATCATCGCAAGATACAATTTGTTTAATGACGCACAAACTCGTTTGTCCATCCTCGTTTGGCCATCCTTGCAAGACACAACTAGTTTAATGACGCACAAATTCGTTTCTATGGCAATATATGATTTTATTTAAAATATCTTCTTATCCTTTGTAATGTAGAAGTTGTAAATGTCTGATCTGTCGCCATCTTCCCCACTAAGGGAAACGCCGATGTCGCAAGAGGAGGAAATTGGACAACTCGCCTCTCAGATGGACTGGGGCGACGCGGGAGTTGAAAGTGGGGATGACGAAGGTCCCCAGGAAGGACAAGGGGCGTTCGTAGCAGGAGTGTGGTTGGATGCTATAGATCCACATCCGATCCCTCCAAAACAAAGGTTTTCATTGGCGGATTTTGATCCAGATTACGTTCCGAGTCTAGCTCGGGTAAGGACTTACAATCGAGCATTTATTGTACATTTCAAGAAATATGGGTAATAAGTTGATGAATTCGGGTACGATCCATGTAGGATGCTGCGACAGGAAGAAGTAGACATCGAGGCCAACATGCAAACGAAACAGAGGAAGAACTTGAAGGCAATGAAAGCTTTGGTCCGGAACCTCCAACTATTTCCTCTGGCAGCCAGAATAAAAGGAAACGGGGTCAACGTGGAAGAAACAAATACCCCGAAGGCCAATGAGTGGTCAACGTAGTTAGTGCAGCAAGCAAGCCCATAGAGCCTCCAGAGGTCTGCGCAAAGTTTAGGAACACAATCGGTTCCATAATAAGGACAGATGGTTTTGGATCCAACGATCCCCGATTGGCCAACAGTTCCTAAGGGAAGGAAGGAGGCGATGTGGCAGATGTTGAGGCAAACCTTTATTTCGCCAAGAGGAACTCAAGATAGGGTCAGGCATTATGCTAGGAAGATGTTGGGTTTGAGTTTCCGCCGGTGGAAGAGTGAACTCAACACTAAGTATGTGAAAAAGGGCCGAACACCATTTGCGGATTACAGGGAAATCACTCAAGCACAATGGGAAGAGTTTGTTTGGCAAAAGAGCACTGAAGAATCTCTAGCGCTAAGCAAGAAAAATACTGATATGGCAATGAGCAATGTACATAAAGTCCATCTTGGTCCGGGTAGATACCAAAGGAAGGCCCCTCAATGGCGGCGTGAAAGAGAGGCCGCAATAGCCGCAGAGCAACCAGACCCTTTTGAAGGCCTTACTGAGTGTGCCTGGTTCTGGCATAGTGGAAGGCAAGCCACATTTTGACACACCCGAGACTGAAGCCGTCTCACAAAAAATGTACGAACTTACCGAGCTTCAGAAAGAAGGAAAGTTCAGCGTCAAGAGGGACAAGGATGTGCTTAGTACAACCATTGGGACCAAAGAGCACGGAGGCCGCATCAGAGGCGTGTCCTCAAAGTTGACCTTTAGGGATGGATTCGAGGAGGACCGCTCTACCTACAAGAGGCATGACCGCTACAAGAAAGAGATGATACAAGCGGCTGAGAAAGCAGCGGAATCAAAGTTTAAGGAAATGTTTGCACAATTAGCAGAGTAGCAATTAGGGCAAATATGGTTGAATCCGTTGCAATTGGGGTAGCAGCAATCCGGCCAGATGGTGACGATGTCCCCTCCGGTATTAGCACCAGTGAATACAACCTGTGCTCAGAGCAGTGTTGCCTCAACCACAGCACAACCATATCCGGTAGATTGCATAACAAATACTACTCCATGCATGCTGCTCTATCCAATAGGCAGAGCTGGAAAGACGAGGGAAGTTGCTAAGGTGCACGTGGATCCTGTTGCGGGTATATTTGATGGAAAACCAATCCCGCCCCTATATGCATGCGTATGAGTGCAGGAGCTACTGAAAACAAGCTACGAGGACAACGAGATAGACATCCCTACTTCGGATGGGAGGACCACGCTTGGAGAGTGCATTGGCATCACCATTATGTGACACAAACGAGATATCGTACTGCTTGTTTCACCAGAAGGGCCGGCACATCAGACTCGATCGGCTCCAGATTATCTACCGGCGGCCCCGTCGCCACGAGCTCTAGCATCGCCGCGACTGGCTCCAGCATCGCCGCGACCGGCTCCAGCATCGCCGGCACCAGCTCTAGCTTCACCACAACCAGCAGCTCCATCTTCACCGACCCCAGCAGCTCAAACTTCACCGCCACCACCAACTCCAGCTTCACCGGCCCCAGCAGCTCAAGCATCACCACCAAGAGCGCACACGGCACCGGCTCAGCCACAACCACAACAACAACAACTAGTTGGGTATGTGCCACGAGTGATACGGTCATACCAGAAGGAGGACTCAGATATTGTAAATAAATAGCACGCCGCAAACACCAAGCAGAGGTCAAAGGAAAAGTCAACGGATAAGGCAAAGGAAACGTCAAATGTTGTTTCAGATTCTAGTGCCACCAGACGACCGGGCATTTCCGTGCCCCGCACTGACCACGACTTCATTAGAAAAATTGGGGTCGATGACATAGCAGATTTACCAGATTGCTCGATAAAATTTGAGTATGGTAAAGATTTTCTACCCCACTCTATGTTGGAAGGATGTCCAGGTTTTACGAAAAGGATGCACACTTGGTACAGAAGGGCATGTAGACTTCAGCTCAGAAGCATTTGGGCTCGGTACCCTCCGGAAATTTTTGGCTTACTAACTGTGGGTATCACTGATATCATGTTTGATTTTGAAGACATCCAAGAAATGTTCCGCCTCAAAGAACTTAACATAGAAATGGTCAGACTCTGGTGCATGTAAGTGTCACATCCAAATTCATATCTTATATGCAATGGTCTATACTTATATATGCGTACATATCTAATTAGTTGTGATATTTCATTCTCGAGGATGATACAACGACAAGCGGAAAAGACAGGTAGGAAGGTCACGTTCCTTGACCCGTTAGCTATTGCTGAGAAGCGCCATTATGGCCCAATGTTGTGGAACGACGACTACGATGATTTCAAAAAACTGTAAATCGCGTAAGGAAATTAATGAAGTGCGGAAGGAGGAACATAGAAAAATCATTAATATAGTTGGTATGTACATATTGCATCAGTTTCAATAGTGGCAAGACAAAGATGTCATATGGGCACCATATAACTTTCGGTAAGTGTAGTCTTAATGATTTGGTATAATATGCACTTTCCTTCCAATATCTGACTAAGAAATCATATATGATATTTTTGCAGAAATCATTGGATTGCATTTATGATCAGCCCAAAGCATGGATATATGCTTGTATTAGACTCCGCTGATTTCGATCTGAAGACATATAAGGAATTCGTGGGCATCCTCAACATGTTAGCAAAATCGTTATCCTATACTACGACTTCATGCTGAATCTTACATACATAAATAACCACTTATTTCTTTTCTATTTCTTAAAAAAATAGGGCTTACAGGCACTACGTGCACAAAGGAGGAGAACACCCCCCCTGATAGGGAAAAAATATGGTGATGCTGTTGACGACCAAAATTGGCACAGGTCGAATAGTCTGACCGGTGCCTGTGAGCGGTCTGACCGGTCTGGACCGTGTAGCTGCTCCGGCAACACCGACCGGTCTGACCGGTGGGTCTGACCGGTCAGACCGGTCAGACCGGTCTACCTAGAATCCGAGTAGAATTAGAACTCTTTGTAGATTTAGATCTGTAATTAGGATTTCTTGCGGGATAAGTCCAACCCACCCTATAAATATAAAGAGTCACGGCCGATTGAGGGTAATCCAATCTAATCTATCAAACATTTTATCTTTTTACCTTTTCTTTGCCCTAATCTCTTCCAACCTCAATATGCTATTCTTCCTTCGTCTCTATGGCGTTGGAAGACGCCCTAACTGGCCTGCCGAGTCTAAGGCAACCCAAGGTGCGTCTGCCCCGACGGGGTCCCTCCCGGGCGGGCGTTCGTTGGATCCGCGTCGGGCTGCCCCGGCGAGACCGGTCTGACCGGTCCACCATACCAGTCTGACCGGTTGGTGCCGCGGCGCTGCAAGGAGCGTCGCTACTCGCTGCGCAATCGAGTGTGATCGTGTGTTGGCCCGAATCGGCATCAACACATTTTTGGCGACTCCGCTGGGGAACGAGAATTAGGCTATCATGGCCGATTTGTCAAACTCTAGCAATCCAACATCATATGAGGAACTACTTGAAGAGTATCGGTGAGAATACGACAGAGCAGTCGAAGGCCTACTTTTGTCCTGTTTTCGTATAATAGAGCAAGGAGTCGTTAAGATAAAGGAGTTGCAGCCACCATCCACCATCGATGTATTAATGGAGATGCAATCTTCAGGTATTTTATCTAATGTGCTATCTGATTTTGTCAAGTATTTAATTGATAAAGAAGATAGTTCAGTTGCAACTTCTGTTATTCAAAAATTGGCTATTGAAAATCCGACTAATAATCCTTGCAAAAATTTGCCTAATGTTGCCGGTCAAGATACAATTCGGCCGTCTCAAGCCGAAATTGTCGAACCAAAATCCTTCAGCAAGAGCACAGAAATTATATCTAGTATCTCAATGCCCGGGGGACAACAGAATAAAGGCAAAGGTTCTGGTTGCACCTTGACCGGTCTAACCAGTCTTAAGACCGGTCTAACCGGCTCATCTGAAGTTTTGCAGAACAAAGCAAAATCTAAGATGGTTAAACCAAAAAAACCAGAGATTGGCGTTTGGAAAACTGTTGAAGCCAAAGGTCGTAGAAAGCATCAGAAGGAAAAACCAAAGCCCGTTCTTGGAGAGCTTCCGGCTAAATCCAAAAAACAAAATAACGATGCTAGTCGGTCTAAAAATTCCAAGCAAGCCAAATCTATTCCAAAACAGAAATTCTTTGATCGGAATCGGCAATTGAGTAATCCTCACATGTCAATGCCGTTTCCATCATATGGATCATCTTTACATGTGCCATGGGAATTTTGTTTTAATATGCATTATTCTTATCCTCCATGGCCTTATAATTCATATATGTTGTTTTCTCCTAGATATTTTTGTTCAGAATATATTACGTATAAAGAATCGGCAATCAAAAAGTCACCACCTACCAGCAATGACTGTTTTAATCATAAAAATCGGTCTGTGCAGAAAAAGACACATAAGGTGACTAAACAAGTCTATCGTGTCAAAAACGATGGAAGGTTAAGTAAAAATTTAGATTTGACATAAAGGATAGAAAAGCCGACCGTTGAAGAAACATCGGCTAGTTCTATTGAACAAATTGCCCTAGATGTTGAATATGTTTCAAATAATATAGCTGAACAAAAACCAAGTTCGGCTGGGGGTAAGATGATCTCAAAGCGACTGGTTCTGATGGACCGGTCTAACCGGTGTCCCGACCGGTCTGACCGACGCCAAGACCGGTCTCACCGGTTCGTCCAGTGAATTTGGAAATTCTTCCAAGGCCAAGAATTGGATAAGGCCAAGTTTTAAGGAGCTCCTTGCTAAATATGAGATGATGGGAGCCACCTAGAAGCAAAGGAGATGGCCAAACGAAGCTAAAGATGAGAAGGCATCATCAAGATTTTGCGAGCAACTGGATCCTCGTCCATCTCAAGGTAATTGTGTTGCTATGCCATATTCAGGACCGGTTACTCATTGATTTTGGCAGAATCCTTGTTATTATACGCCTTTGGATTATAACATGATGCACATGCAACCATATAGTATACAATATCCTATTTTATATTCAAAGTATGGTTCATCACAACGACTGATTACTGCTAATGGTAATTTGGCCAAGATCGGTGCATGTGCTAAACAGTGTGAGAATAATATCAAACAAGGTTCTAAGTATACACAACCGAGGTGGTGTCCTTCAGACTTGTCTCACACCCAAAAGAGAAGGCTACAGCGGATGCGCATGAAGAAGTCCATGGAGCAGCAAGCGGAGGTTGTACCAGTCTGACCGGTCGGTCTGACCGGTCAGACCGGTCTACCTAGAATCCGAGTAGAATTAGAACTCTTTGTAGATTTAGATCTGTAATTAGGATTCCTTGCGGGATAAGTCCACCCCACCCTATAAATATAAAGGGTCACGGCCGATTGAGGGTAATCCAATCGAATCTATCAAACATTTTATCTTTTTTACCTTTTCTTTGCCCTAATCTCTTCCAACCTCAATATGTTGATTTTCCTTCGTCTCTATGGAGTTTGAAGACGCCCAGCTGGCATGCCGAGTCTAGGCAACCCAAGGTGCGCTTGTCCCGACGGGGTCCCTCCTGGGCGAGCGTTCGTTGGATCCTCGTCGGGCTGCCCCGACGAGACCGGTCTGACCAGTCCGCCATACCGGTCTGACCGTTTTGTGCCGCGGCGCTGCAAGAAGCGTCGCTGCTCACTGCGCGATCAAGCGCGATCGTGTGTTTTCCTGTATCGGCGTCAACAGATGCGCACACACTATTCATGCCACAAGCAACCTTCAGGTTCCGTGTACTGTGGATACTACATGTGCGAGCACATGAGGGAGTTCAGGAGGTACACAAAAGATGCCGAACGGGGAAGCATCTACTCTTTGCTAGGATAGATGCATAACTACATAATATAAGTGTTTGCATCTAACACTTGGCTTAATTTTGGAATGTATTTCTTATTTTCAGGATCAACGGCCACTCCACAATGGTCCGCTCCATGAGCAACAACTTCTTTTTATAGTCGACGATTTATGTCACTTCATTTTGCATGAAGTGGTCCATATAGGTGGAGAATTTGTTCACCCTGAGCATGAATTATCAACCGACCCAAAATATGCAAGCCTCCGTCAGTGGGAAAATCAGGATCTTCGGGCCGGCTCTACTAGTGTTTCTCAACATAAATGATGTCTGTACTCTACGCACTTTTATGATGGATGTACTCTAATGATGCATGTAATGATATTTTTATATGATTTTATGTTGAATTTGTAATTAGTAATGTTCAAGAAATATATTCATCATCGATCAAAAAATCCTCAATAGAGTACTAGCTGGACATGTGAAAATTGGAGGGAAACACAAATTTAAATAAAGCAGAAATAGAATTTTGAAAAGCTGAATCGAATCATGCAATTGCTTTACATGTGAAAATTGGCGGAAAATGAAAATTAGAATAATTAAATACAGAGGGAAACGGATTAGAATAAATTAGTGGGAAACAGAAATTTGAATGGAATAATAAAGCGGGAAACAAAAATCTAGAATTTCAAATCTAGCTTGGCGGGAAAAGAATTTCAGGGGTGGCTCATGCTTTGAGCCGCCCCTGTAAAAGAATTTCTAGGGGCGGGTGATGGCATCAGCCGCCCCTGGAAATATCATTTTCAGGGACGGCTCACGTTGTGGGTCGCCCCTGAAAAAGGGTTCCCATGGGCAGTTGGTGCCATGGCCCGCCCTGGAAAACTTGATTTCTAGCTGCGCGAGATAGGGACAGGTGGCAAGCCCTGTAACAGCCCGTGGGTCAGTCCGAATTCCGAGTTACTGTAGCGAGGCTACTGTAGCGTCGCGAAAAAACTGTTGCGCCGGGATTTAGTCCCATACTGAGAATGGAAGTGAATCCAGCCCAACTTAAATACCGGGCCCAGGGAAGCTAGTTAATTCCGGATCGATCCTTTTTGCACGAAGCGAGGACGACAGCGCAAGATGATTAATTAGCAGGTGTGGTTTACTCAACGTGTAGAGTAGATCTTAACCATTATCCCGGGTCGGGTCGTTACACGCCTGCCCCTGAAAATGCCAATCTACCCGCCCGTACAAATGTTTTCAGCAGTAGTGTGTGATGCATGCTAAGCTCCGGCCCCTCCGTCTCCGCACACCCCTCGATCATTAACGAGTGCAGTGACGCACCACGCTGCGCTTGGAATTCCGTTTGGCTGACCTCCTTGCATTGATTCTGTCGATCGATTCTGGGGGGAGTCTTACCTCCGACCAGACACTCGATTGAGCAACCCTGTCTTAGCTTAGCTTGTTCAGTGATGAGATCAGCGAGCGATCTGGGGCAAGCAATCACTACCGGAAACTCTTCGTTTGCCGTGTGCCCAATTCTTTGCCATGTGCAGGATTTAGAGCACACGGCAAACAGTCCATTTGCCGTGAGCCAAAGAAAAAACACATGGCACACAAAAGGCACACGTCATTGTGGAGGTCAAACTAGAGTATGCATTGAAGTAGGACAGTACCACCTGTTATGTTGATTGAGGAACTGGATTGTATCCTCTTATTCTTGTTGCTGCGTGGAAGGAATAGTAGAAGCTAACAGCAGACCAAGTTAGGTTTGCCGGTTGCCGGCCGGTTCAACACTTAGCTTCAACCGCGGCCAGGAATGCGAGCAAGATACTACTAGAAAACAGGTCAAAGATCCAAGCCAAAGGAACCACTTGTTGCTTGAACCGGTACTAATGGGACACATCAGCACCGGCTGCATCAATAGTGGGTACTATTGGCCTGCGCCGAGCGCTGGCATGGCGCGCCACGGCACAAACCGGTGCCAATGCACTGACAAAGGCACCATTTAAATCCATCAACCGGTACCAAATCGGCCATGCATCAATGGCATCGGGTGGTGGCATGACCCGGTGCTTATGGAGCAGACATTAACACCGGGTCATGCAATGACCCGGTGCCTCTGCTGGCCCTGGTCATAGGCACCGGTTGGTGCTTTCAACCGGTGCTGATCAAGTACTTTTGGCACCGGTTGATAAGCACCAACCGGTGCCTTTGTGCTCATACTATAAATATCCCGCCCCCTCCCCCCTCCAAGTTGCCGTGAACTCACTGTTCATGGCAGCTGAGTGAGGGAAGGGGGGCGAATTTTTTCATTTTTTTTAAAAAAGGTTAGTAATACTGTTTTCAGTACTTTTACAAATTAATTTTGTAGATTAATTTTATAGATGTAGTTAGCACTTGATTTAGTTTATACACATAATAAATATTTGTAGATATATTTTTGGACCCGATTTAGTTTATGGTTTCATATTATTGTTATATAAAATATTAGGCATGAGATAACTATTTATTTATATATAGTTAGGATTTGGATTATTTTATTTTTATATTAGGCATGCATAATATATATATTTATAGTATATAATTTTGATGACACTCCAATTTAATTTGTTTCGTAATCAATCATTGTTTAATTCAATATATTATTATTTTAGCTTTCAATGTTTATTTAAGAATGGTTATGTTGACACAAGTTTGATGTTAATATATGAAATGTGAACACAGATGAGTCGGCAATGGATGTACATGGCCGACCGGCGTTCAAAGGAGTTCGTTGATGGCGTACATGAATTCATAGAGGCGGCCGAGAAACACAAGTATGGCGGTTTCGTTCGTTGTCCATGCAAATTCTATATGAATGAGAAGGATTACTCATCATCAAGAACCATCCACAGTCACTTGTTCAATAGTGGTTTCATGCCGAACTACTATGTTTAGATGAAGCATGGAGAAAGAGGAATTATGCTGGATAATAATGAAAAAGAAGAGGACAGGATTCCTGACTTTGTAGCCAATTACGATGCTTTTTTTTATGACACTGCAATGGGTGAGGTTGAGGAAGATGTTGAAGGACATGTTGTAGAAGATGATCTGGGTCAGATGCTGCGCGAAGCTGAGGAAGTTTGTGAAACAGAAAAGGAATTGAGAGATCTGAAGCGTATGTTGGAGGACTACAAAACATTGTTGTACCCAGATTGCAAACAAGGCCAAAAAAAAGTTGGGTACCACATTGGAATTGTTGCAATGGAAGGCATCAAATGGTTTGTCTAACAAGGGATTCGAGGAGTTGCTGAAACTTATAAAAACTTACTCCCTGAGGGTAACACCTTGCCGGAGACAACATACGAGGAAAAAAGGGTCGTTTGTCCTTTAGGATTAGAGGCACAGAAGATATATGCTTATCCTAATGACTACATCCTATATCGAGGTGAGTATGAAAAATTGGATTCATGCCCTGTATGCAACGCATGCCGATATAAGATCCCTCGAGATGATCCAGGTGACGTTGTGGGGATGCGTGTCAAGAAGAGGGTGCTTGCCAAGGTGATGTGGTATTTCCCTCTAATACCACGTCTGAAATATTTGTTCATGAACAAAATGAATGCTAAATTGATGCGATGGCACAAAGAAGAATATAAGCAAGACAATATGTTGAGACACACCGCTGATGGGTCGTAGTGGAGAAAGGTGGACAGAACATTCCCAACATTTGCAAATGATGCGAGGAATATAAGATTCGGCTTAAGTACAGATGGTATGAATCCTTTCGATGAGCAGAGCAGTGGCCATAGTACCTGGCCTGTGACACTCTGTATATACAACCTTCCTCCCTGGTTGTGTATGCAGCGAAAATTCATTATGATGCCGGTGCTTATCCCCGGCCCGAAGCAACCAGGTAACGATATAGATGTGTATCTGAAACCACTGATTGAGGATCTGCTATTGTTGTGGAAACAAGAGGGTGTTCGTATGTGGGATGAGCACGTAGAGGAACATTTTAACCTTCGCGCATTGCTTTTTGTAACCTTCAACGATTGGCTAGCACTAAGCAACCTCTCCGGACATTCCAATAAGAGTTATAGGGCATGCACCCATTGTTTCGAAGAAACCGACAGCACGTACCTCAAGCACTGTAGGAATATCGTGTATATGGGTCATCATCGATTTCTTCCAATCAAGCACACATTAAGGAGGAAGCATGCTCACTACGGTGGAAAGGCATATCATCGTACCAAGCCAAGGCACCGTTGTGTGAAAATGGTATTCGAAATGGTCAAAGATATAAAAGTAGTATTCGGAAAAGGACCCGGTAGCATATCAGTGCAGAGTGATGACGGTGGTCCACCTATGTGGAAGAAGAAGAGTATATTTTGGGAGTTACCTTATTGGGAAATCTTAGAGGTCCGCCACGCAATTGATGTGATGCACCTAACAAAGAATTTTTGTGTGAACCTTCTAGACTTCCTTGGTGTCTATGGTAAGCCAAAGGATACACTGGAAGCGCAGCAAGATCTTCAACGTATGAAACAACGGGCCGCCCTACATCCAGAAAAAAGGGATAAATGACGTCATTACCTAGGTCCTGCGTGCTACACTCTTAGTAAGAAAGAGAAGCAAAGTATGTTCGACTGTTTGAACAGTATCAAGGTCCCATCAGGCTACTCTTCGAACATAAAGATGCTACTGAACCTGAAAGAGAAGAAATTCGTACACATAAAGTCCCATGACTGTCATGTGTTCATGACGCAATTGATTCTAGTCGCACTTAGAGGTATTCTACCAGCTAATGTTCGAGCAACAATCATAAAGCTATGCGCCTTTCTCAACACAATTTCTCAGAAGACAATTGATCCATCGAGTTTAAGTAGGCTACAAGAGGATGTTGTCCAAAGTTTAGTCAATCTTGAGATGATATTTCCTCCATCATTCTTCAATATTATGACGCATCTTCTAGTTCACCTGGTCAAAGAGATTGGTATTCTCGGTCATGTTTTCCTTCATAATATGTTCCCTTTTGAACTATAATTTGCAGTCCTAAAGAAATATGTTCGTAATCGGGCTCGTCCAGAAGGAAGCATTGCGAAGGGTTATGTCACAGAGGAGGTCATTGAGTTTTGGGTTGATTATGTGGAAGAACTCTGCCCAATTGGGATTCTAGTATCACGTCATGAGGGGCGGCTGATTGGAAAAGGCACACTTGGCAGAAAATCAGTAAATGCCACAGATCATGCCACATTGAGCAAAGCACATCTCACAGTTCTGCAACAATCAGTCTTGGTGGCTCCATACATGGAGGAGCACATGCAAATTATGCGAAGCATGTACCCTTTGAAGTCCGAGACATGGATTACAAAACATCATAACGATACTTTCGTCACCTGATTGCAGAACGAAGTCATGGCCAACGATGAAATTCATAAGCAGCTAGCTTGACTTGCCAGGGGTCCGGCAAATTCAATCTTGATGTACCAAGGATATAAAATTAATAGTTTCACATTTTATACAGGAGCCCAAGATTACAAGAGCACCAATCAAAATAGTGGTGTCCGTATTGATGCCACTGACTCTAGTGGCCAAACGAACTCATATTTTGGTTACATTGAAGAGATCTGGGAACTCGACTATGGGCCATTGAAGATCCCTCTATTTCGTTGCCAATAGGTTAAACTGACAGGAAAAGGTGTCGATATCGACGAGTACGGAATGACAACGGTAGACCTCAAAGAGCTTGGCTACCGAGACGAACCATTCGTCCCAGCTAAAGATGTCACTCAAGTTTTCTATGTGCATGACATGTCTAGCAAACCAAGAAAGGATAAGTCCAGGAATAAATCAAGTTTTCTAGGTGCCGGAGATGAGCCAAAGCGCCATATTGTTCTGGCAGGCAAAAGAAAAATTGTGGGAGTCGACGATGTCACAGATGAAGAAGAACACAACAAGATTGAAAATATGACTCCATTCGCAGTGGAGGTTGACACAAGTATACTTTTAGCCGAAGAGGAGGCTCCCTACGCACGCCATGATCACAATGAAAGGACGATTGTAAAGCGAACTATCATTAACATTCCATTAGTTGAATGATTATATCTTGTAATATTTCCCGTGAACATGATATTAATGATTATCTATGATTGTTATGGCAATTATCCGATTTATTATGCAATTATCCACTTTATTATGCATTTAAATGATTTATTATACAATTATCAGATTTATTATGCATTTAAATTATTTATTATGTAAATAATAGAATTATTATGCATTTATACTATTTATTATGCATTTACATGATTTATTATGCCATTGTCTGATTTATTATGCATTTAAATGATTTATTATGCAATTATTTCATTTATTATGCATTTAAATGATTTATTATGCACTAAAATGATTTATTATGCAATTAACTGATTTATTATGCATTGAAATAATTTATTATGTAAATAAAAGAATTATTATGCAATTATCTAATTTATTATGCATTTAAATGATTTATTATGCAATTCTCTGATTTATTATGCATTTAAATAATTTATTATGCAATTATCTGATTTATTATGCATTTGAATAATTTATTATGCACTGAAATGATTTATTATGTAATTAAAAGAATTATTATGGAATTATCAGATTTAATATGCATTTAAATCATTTATTTTGCAATTATCTGATTTATTATGAATTTAAATAATTTATTATGTAATCAAAAGAATTATTTTGCAATTATCTAATTTATTATGTATTTAAATAATTTATTGTGCATTTAAATGATGTATTATGCAATTTTCAGTAAAACCTATTAGCACCGGTTGATGCGGGCGTGGACAGAGGGATTCCCGCCTCTGTGTACATATTGATTTAAATGCGGGCGTGGACGGAGGGATTCCCGCCTTCCCGCCTCTGTGTACATATTCATGCAGGCGTGGACGGAGGGATTGGAGTACACCGAGGGCGGATCGTCCGGGTTGTCGGTGACCTCGGACGCTTTACCCTTGTGAGCCAAAGCCCATCCCATGAACTGGGAGCACTCAGCGCCTGAATGTGATGAGGACTGCAAAACAATATGTTGTTTACAAATTATGCATAATTGAGGGTTAGATTAATGAAATGAATATGCATACCCATCTAGCTCTGTATTCCTCGTTGCTAAGGCTTCCTTGATGATGTGCTGGCCCTGGCATAAGCAAACGCCGCTCTCGACCAGCGTTGTGTGCGGCCTCCCACTCGGGTGTGAACCACTTGTCCACGATGAGTTCCCAGCACATCGAATTATTACGGCACCACCACGCAGGCACCTACACGTGATCAAGTGAATAACATATGAAATGTGAAATATAAGCAACACACTTAATCTAAGTATAATTTTAAATTTACCAGTAAGTACTGCTCCTGGGTCAGCTTCATATTTCTTGCAACTTCTTTTTTGATCTTCGGCTTAAGGAACATAGCACCGTAGTTTATGACGCACTGGACTTGAACCTCGTAGTGCATGTCCTTTACAAGCTTGATGCATTGGTTGTGAGACGTAACTAACGCGCATTCCTCGTATCCCTTGTCACTGCACACCTGTAGAAATCCTGCATATAACCATGATATATCCAGTAATTTTTATAAAATATGCCAAATGAATGCGCTGTATTAAGGAGTGTATTGCGAGAAATACTTACCCACAGTTCGGCCTTGACCCGCTCTGCCTTGTTGTCGAAGCACCTGCCATCCCGATCGAGCTGATCGGGGGCGTGGGCATAGTGCTCCCACGTCCAGGCCGGCTCGTACCTTCCACCAATGTGGACTAGGTCCGGGAAGTGATTCTTGCACAAAGTGCCCAGGATGCCGTTGACCTTGCGCTTGTGAGCACCTCCACTGAGTATTTCCAATTCCTGCCAAAAGTGATTAATATAAAATATTAGTAGTGGCAACATCTAAAGTTTATTGTGATTTTCAAGTGATGAAATGAAAAATAGTGATAACTTCTAAATTTACTTACCGTGGACCAGAGGGTCGAATCAACGGCCGTAGCGCAAGAGGAATCGGCCTGTCCGGGAGTCGCGAGGGACCCCGCAACCAGACAGCTGGTGTAGTAGAGTCCTCCTCTGTCGCGTCCTCCTCCTCCTCCACATCCTCCCCCTCACCACCAAACGACTCCGCGGAAGCTATGGTGTCATCCTCCTCCTCCTCCTCCTCCTCCGGCTCGCACTCCTCCTCCTCACCACGCCGCCATGGTCGACCCCTCCCTCGACCCTTGGGGCCACCCTTTCCTCGACCCAACCCTCGACCTATCAAACTGTCATGCATGACTGGAAGATTGACCTGGAGATTTTAAGGTAATGCATTGCCATTTCTATGGCATCATAATTGACTTATTTGGTCAGATGACTTCCAAGCAAGTACTTCTTTTCTCGAGGAAATTAAAGCAGTGTGAGAGTCAAGAGGGAGAGCATTTTAGATTTTCCACTCAAAGCTTTGTTGCCCAATGGAATTGTTTCCAATTCGTGTCAGTTCCATCTTATGATGACTTTCTTATCTTTATTGTATCTTTGTATAGCATTAGAGCAAGGCTAATAATACAGCCAACAAGCCGGCTGTAAAGATCCTTGCAGCTTTCTCTCAGCCCACCCGTATAACAGTTAGCTCTTCACAATTAATGCATGGCCCACTTATCTCTCTCACAAATTTTATTGGTTCTTGTACCCAAGCCGGCTGTAAGCTTACAGCCCGCTTCTCCTCTCTCTCCTCTATTCTCTCCTCCACCTCATTATTTAGCCGGCTTACAACTAGCTATAATACCTGCTCTTATGTACCTTTGTGGCAAGATGACCTCCTTATCTTTACTCTTTACCCTAATTGAAATACGCTTTAATAATGTCACAAATAACGAGTGGGGCACGTGTTGGTGCACTTTGCCCGTGAGCGCGCGAACCGAAACAGATACGGTAAGATATCGACTTTATTACAACCCAAAGCTTCTTACTTATCATGGGTGCTCCACTGAAGTGCTATCAATCTTACTGTTATGGTAACTGAGTGTGCGCTGCCAGTAAATAGAAGTGCCAAACTGAATAATTATCTTATAGTTATGGCCTTACCAGGCTATTGTAAGTCTGCAAGAAGCACTTTCGCATTCAAAATGGTATGATGGACTGGCTAGCTAGTAGGACTAAGTAACATCGGTAGGATGGTGACAATTCAGTACTTGTATAGTTCTAAAACAACTATTTGGCCCTGTTCGCTTGTCTTGTCCCGGCTTGATTCGGCTTGTTTCGGTTTGTTTTCTCTCACAGAATACTATAAAATCAGCCAAAATCAGCCGGCTTTCAGATCAGCCGAACACAAGCCGATCTGAAAGCCGGCTGATTTCGGCTGATCTGAAAGCCGGCTGATTTCGGCTGATTTAATAGTATTCTGTGAGAGAAAACAAACCGAAACAAATCGAATCAAGCCGGGACAAGACAAGCGAACAGGGCCAAATAGTTGTTTTAGAACTATACAAGTACTGAATTGTCACCATCCTACCGATGTTACTTAGTCCTACTAGCTAGCCAGTCCATCATACCATTTTGACCACCAAATAAAAGAGCTTTGGAAGGAATCATATCGGAATTAATAGGTACCACTACTTTCAATACTAAATCTTTCCAAGCGTAAAGCTCAAGGACTATGACTGACTTGCATTTATTTGTTCTCAGGAGTTAGGAACTTCCTGGAAACGTCGGAGCAGAGATCTCATTCCAGCAACTGCTGTCTCTGATGAGGGGGATGACATTGCCGTCGCACTGCAGTTTACTAGCCGAGAAGAATTGACCATCTGCATTGTCTTCACTTTCAGAAATTAAAGTTTAGTAGCTTGCACTACCGACTAGTCTTCATTGTCGAGCTCGATCGATTGGTGGATCGACGTGGACTGGTCATCATATATACTAAAGAGGATGGAAGATCTAAGCACTGGGATGCAGAAGAATCTTGGTCAAGCTTCTTCCCTATCCTTTACCATGTCCTCTTGTTTGAGAAATCATGTACATGGAGCGAGGAATGGCATTATTTTCCACAGAAGCAAGAATACTTCACGTACGGTATTTATTTCAGTTTGAACAGTTTGTGTCTGTGCACATCAAAGCTCAGGTCAGTCGTTGCAGGTTGCGGCCAGCGGCAGACACTTGCAGTGAAGCAGCAGATAAAGGGTTAGTAGGGCTACAGTTCTGTTTACTTTTATGCATGAATCGTTGATTCGATGTCATGCACACATTCCCAATCAAGATGGTACTTCCTAGGCAGCTTCCCAATCAAGTTGGTTTTCCATAGCGTGGTGGCCAAGCTAGTGGTGGGATTTATTTACCGGTAATGATAGGGAAAACATACATACGTACATACATACACACACTAGTCTATCAACACGGGCTAATTAGAATTAATATAAGAATGAGATAAAAAAATTATAGTCATTTATCTCACGCCTTTTTTATCTATAAAATATTCTAACACATACTCTAAAATATATGTTTGTCACACCTCCATATGTATTCAATATATATTTAGTTGAACTATTTGTTTGTGAATTGTATTCTTATCTCTTCCATCATACATGAATACATGATGACATATATTGGGAGTAGTATTTTTATATAAACAACAATATAAATAATATGTTAATAATGATAGAAATAGTAATTTAGAATTTTATATGGGTGCACTTTAATATTTTATTATAGTTATATAATTTAGATTCAGATTTAGGAGTAATTTAACTTATAATAATAATGACATAATTGGATAATTTATGTGCAAATTTAGGAGGGTACTTGTATTATTTTTATAATAGCTTAGGCGGGTAATTTAGATACATGTTTAGGTGTTACTTTAATCTATTTTCATAATGACAGAGGTGGGTAATTTATTAGAAAAGATGACAGATCTGATGGTTACTATAATTAGAGTTGTTGGATTGGTGGTCGGATGTTTCTGATTTTTGTGAGAATTTATAGGATTTTTTCTATTTTTTTAAGTGTCCACTTAGGATCCTAGGTGGTTTCATGTGGAGGTTACAAAAGAGCATCCAATTAGTAATAGTAAGATAACACACTGCTAAAAAAATTCTTACTAGTACCAGTCAAATGGAGGCCTTAGTGCCCTGCAACCGGTACCGACTGGCACTAAATGCACCACCTAGAAAAAAATTATACACCGGGTAAATGCGCTTACGTGTGCGCGGTCGTGAGGATTCGAACTCATGACCTCCCATCTCGCACGTAGCTTCCTCACCATCACACCTCTGCATCAAAGGTGGTTGGATGGGAGATGCTTTCGTTTTGATGTAACCCATGGAAGACCATTTAGTACCGGACCAATACAACGACCGATACTAAATGGCACCATTTAATATCGGGTGATATTATTAACAGGTACTAAATTGTCTTCGAGGATTGAAAATTTCTACCCGGTACTAATTTTGTATGTTTGTACCAGACGAAAATGCGTCTGACACTAATGTGTTGGACGAATACTCATTTTTCTTGTAGTGACACATCATAAAAACAGACACGCATATAGGCCATGTTTAGTTGTTTACGTGTAAAATTTTTGCAAAGGAATCTTGTTAATCTGAAGTACTAAATGAAGTCTATTTACAAAACTTTTTGCACAGATGGGTTGTAAATCGTGAGACGAATCTAATGATGCTAATTAATCCATAATTAGCAAATGGATACTGTAGAATCACTGTTGTAAATCATAGATTAAGTAGACTCATTAGATTCGTCTGGCGATTTACAGTCCATCCATGCAAAAAGTTTTGTAAATAGACTTCATTTACTACTCCATGCATGTGTCAAAACATTTGATGTGACGTTTTTTTGTGTTTACGGGGTTTACAGGTAAATATCTAAACAGGGCCATAGTAGAACTTATTAAGTTGGTCAACACTGCATATGTTTTTGTACACAAAACGTTACGATAGAGGTCTAATCACCACGTGCCCTGGTGTAAATCCTAGCCTCGAAGGCCAAGCAACTGTGCACGTCCTCATGTTTTCCTTGGAATATTCAACATAATTAATGTTTCTACTCGGGCTTAGCTTCTCTGTGTTCTTGTCAATTTAATTAGTATAATCAGACATAAGCATGTTTATTTGGATAACTTAAAATCATTTGATGGATTCCTTGCACCAGGGAACATATTCAACTTAATGTTTCTACTCGGACTTAGCTGGATCTGCATGCTGTGTTGTTAAGAGTTTGTCACTTGCACCAGGGAAGGGATGGTATAGATGCCCTGATATAGAGAATTGGAGAAGAAGATTCCTTATGGAAGATTCAAAATGGAGAAATAATGGTGCAAGGAGTTGGCCGAAGAGGAGGTTCCTTGTATATAGTCCCCTGCTCTGGCTGCTGATGCAAATGAAACCCTATGAAAATTCAAACTTTACCAAAAAAACAGAAAGAAAATTTTATGCACGCGCTACTGAAAATTTTAAGATGTGTCGACCATCATGATTTGCGCCGAGAATCGATCAAATGGTGCAAAATGTGGAGATGGTGTAAGAAATTTAAATGTAGAGATGGTGTAAGAAATTTAATTTACTAAAGAGATTCCTCGAATATACTACAATCTAGCCACCAGCAGCCCTTGCTCTTGCTGCTGATGCAAATGAAACCCTATGAAAAGTTCAAACTTTACCAAAGAAAAAAAAAACAGAAAGAAAATTTTATGCACGCGCTACTGAAAATTTTAAGATGTGTCGACCATCATGATTTGCGCCGAGAATCGATCAAATGGTGCAAAATGTAGAGATGGTATGAGAAATTTAAATGTAGAGATGGTGTAAGAAATTTAATTTACTGAAGAGATTCCTCGAATATACTACTATCAAGCCACCAGCTGCAGCCCTGGCTGCTAACGCAGACTAAATAATGGAAGGAGGCTGCTGAAGGCCTCGTATGATGCCATTGGATGCTGACAGCACACTATTCATTCTACTGGAGTGTGAAAGAAAACCTTTTCCTTGCAACGATTGGTTCACACACCTGAATAATATAATGCCGAGATATTGTATTGCTCTTGCAGAAAAAAAAATGTGCTGGCCCCGGCCGGGTAGGTTTGTATTTGTACAGGTCTTTTGCGTGAGCGGGCGGGCAGCTCTGCCCAAGTGCCCATGTCCCCCCCCCATTTTTTCCGGGTGATTTTCCACGTAGCGATTGATCTTTGTGGATGGGTATTTTACTTCCGCCAAGACTCCACCAAATAATAATGCCTTGCAAGCTTGTAAAGAATTCTTAGTGCAGTTTGCTTTCGAGTAGACAATATAGAAGGGCGTGTTAGCAATTGGCAGACGGGAGAGTTTTTTCTTTCTCTCCTTTTATTTTTAGCGAGCATCGTCAAAGGTAGCCGCTATGATGAGGCAAGCGCATGGGGGTCTGAGAGAAGACTTCAAAGGCGGCCGCCTGCTTAACCGAAGTTACCAATCCAAGCAAGGGCACGTAGCAAAGGTTGTTACCACGTGGCAACTTACTCCACTTGACTTGAGCCACGATATATAAATATATATGTATGCACGGTAATACTATTCTACAACTTAAATTAAATTAGGTGTGGCAGTTATTCTACACTTAGCAGCGAAATGACTGAACAGACTAGAAATTACTGAACCGAGTTGCAATATTACTGAATCCACATTCAATAAAAGGATGTCAGTAAATCGCACCCCGCGATTATTACTGAAATTGTTTAGTAATTAGTTGGAAAGTAGCTACACTATAGGTGTAGAATAGCTCTACACCCTATGTGTAGTGGGTATTCTAATCCCGACAGTCAAATTATTGACCGAACTGTTAAAAAATTATTGAACCGAGTTGCCATATTACTGAATCACATTAATTAAAATGATGTTCAGAAATTGTGGGTCGTAGCTATTACTGAAAATTTCTTCAGTAATTAGTACAGTATAGCTACACCTAGGATGTGTGTATATACACACGCGCGCGCATTGCTGTTGACTAGTGGTTGCCAGGGGCGGATCCAAAGAGGAGGCTAGGGGATCTCTAGCCCCCCTATTGGTATAATGCCTATGGATCCCTACTAAGCTTCCCCAACAAATTTTTGACATGAATCAAAAGAAGAAGAAGAAAAGAAAGAGAAGGAAGAAGGAGAAAATGAGGTAAACATGGCCCTGTTTGGTTTGTGTAGAGTAAAGTACTGTAACAAACTTTGACCAATAATTAGAGGTACTAAATAAAAGCAGTTTATAAAACTAACTCCACAACCCCTGCGCTACTTCACGAGACGAATCTAATGAGGACTTTGACCCACGATTAGAGAATGGTTACTGTAATATTACTGTAGCCAATTATCGATTAATTACCATCATTACATTCGTCGCGCCCCTAATTTTCGTGCGGTAGCTGCGGTGACAGCCCTTTCCGTGGGCAGCGATGATCTGACAGCGAGGGCACTCTTGTCCGTGGAATCACCATCATTGTACTTGCTGACGGCGGCTACGGTCCGGCGATTGTGGCGGCCGGGTCAGCCTCTTCCTTTTCCATGCATGTTTCTGTCATGATACAATGCGCAACAAGATGGAGAGAACATCCCTTTTCTCCTCCACCGATGACCTCCTCTCTCTCCTAGTGACCACAGCTATTGGTGTGTCAGGTCGGCGTCACGTACGTCTCACCGACGAACGAACGGGTCGTCTCGATGGATCAGTTAGCGCCGGAGGCCGCTGCCTGTTGCTTGCATTGGGGTACCGTGTGTGCTCGCCGCATGCACGAGCGGATTATTATTATATATATTGGGTGATGCCGGGGTTCAATGCAATCAGATGGTCAGAACGTAACGAAGCCTCGCCGAAGCCCGCAGCGCTAGCTGCGGCATGGGCTGGTACGGCGGCGTTGTTCGTTGCTGCTGTTCATCACGGCGGCGGCGGCGGCGACGACCTTCGCCACGGCGTCCTTGACCGGCTGCTCCTCCCACCCCGGCGGCGACTGCGACACACCAATCAACCAAAGCAGCAGCAATTAGATCATCGTTAGCGAGAGAGCGACGTCGATCGATCGCCACGAGAAGAACGACGACGACGACGACACTACGCTGGTTTCATTCTTCATCATAGTCATCAGTCATCACCCAATGCAAACTAAGTACAGTGCCAGGAGAAATAACTTTAACTAATTAATTTGGCAAGAGCTACTACCTAGGTAGCTAGCTTAGCTAGCGTCGCTCTCAGGTTTATTACGCGCTGATTTGATTTCTTTTATTACTTATTTGCCATCATATCACGCAGGGTCCAAACTAATTAATAATAAACTGCCCGATATGCCAAGCTCGCCTACGTCTTTGAGCTGGATGTGGATTGAAAACTGCGAATCTCGCGTTCAAATTGCAGGGCAGGGTTTTCCTGGCCTGGCCATGTGCATGTGCATCACGCATGATGAGTATATGGGGATCGGACAACAAGGCTGGCGATCGAGCTAGCGACTTTCATTCTCAAGGGGTACGTACGGTGTTATTAGTTTACTTTTCTGCGAGATTTGCATGAACTACTCTCCAATGGGGATAATTCCTGCCGTATATGCACCGGCCCTTTAGAGCAATTCCAGTGGAGTGACTAAATTTAAGTGACTAAAACTCATTTTAGTCACCCACTTTCCAAGTTTAGTCACCTAAAATATAGTCTCTACTCCAGCAGCACCGACTAAATAGACTAAAAAATGGTGGGTTCTACTTCTGGTAGTCTAAGTAGAGGGTGACCAAATTGAGGGGGTGGGAGAGGAAATTTAGTCACCCCCTCATTTTAGTCACCCAAGTAGGGGCCCTGCTGGAGATGGAAATTTGAACAAAATGACTAAAATGTGGGTTTAGTCACCCAAATAAAAGCCCTGCTGGAGTTGCTCTAGTTTAAGTTTAGTCAACGAAAGATTCTTCTGCTGGCACTTATTAGCTTCTTGATTGCTTAACTTGGTGCCTGGTGTTTAATTATATTTATACCTTATCTGCAACGTCAGGTCAGCTCGTGCAGACGTGGTGCTCGCTTCAGCGCTCCCGCTCGTGCTCATGGCCACCAGGCTTACGCCATCGCCAATCTGTTCTTTCAGGCACTGCAGCGTCCGAACCGCCACGTCCGTCATGTTGCATGGCGAGCTCACCGCGATCTTCAGCGTGCAGAGGTCATCGCGCGGCTCACCCGCCGCCGCCGCCGCCCGCACATCCTTGGCCTCCTTGGTTATCTCGACCTGCACCTTCTCGTCGCCGGAGTCGGCGGCGTCTTTGCGGGAGCCGTCGTCGCTGCTGTCGTCTCCGCGGGCCAGCCGAGACTCGAGCAACCTGTTCTTCTCCTCGAGCTCGGCCACCTTGGACTGGAGAGATCGCAAGTACTCCCTTGCCCTGATCAGTATCGAAGTCTTGTCCTTCTGCACGCCGTAAACGCGCGCGAGAGAATTGAAGAAACAAACCATGAGCAAATGTGTCCGGTGTTCCGTGTTCGTCAGAAGCTAGCAGCTCGATCATGCATGATCAGAAACCATGGAGTATACACGCGTAGTACCTTGGCGCCGGGGGGAAGGACGGCCTTTAGGGCGTGGAAGCTGTCGTTCAGCTTCTCCCGCCGCTTGCGCTCGGAGAACATGTGCTGCAGCTGGTTCACCGACGGCGGCGGCGCCGCCGCCTCGGCGGCCGCCGCCTGCTGGTAGTAGTACTGCTGCTGGGCGCTGTACCTCGCCGCCGCGTGCATCTTGGACAGCACCGACATGGCCGTCTTGAACATCCTCTGGCCACACTCGCCCGGCTTGGGCGGCCTCTTGGGGCTGAGGTGCCGCGCGTAGCGCTTGAACGCCATTGCCGCCGCCGGGACGTGGAGGTTGGTAGCGTACTGGTGGCGGTCGTAGGACACCGCGGGTGGCAACGGCACCTGAGAGGACACCTCCAGGTACTGGCTGCAGGCGGTAGTCGCCGCCGCTGCCGGCGTGCCGAGGACGTGCGCCGAGCTCTCGGGGCTGCAGGAGAGCGACGCGGAGGGCAGCGAGAGCGAGGAGGACGAGGACGAGGACGGGAAGCTGCCGGCGTGGCGCGGGTCGATCAGGAGGCCATGGCCGCCATCGACGCCGATCGGGTGGTTGTGCACGCCCATGGGCGGGAAAACTCCGCCGCCATCGCTGGAAGGCACGTCGTAGACCGACGCCTCGTCGTCGTCCATGTTCATGCGCATGCTGATCTGCGCGCACGACATCAGCAGCAAATGTTACTCTCCATATGCATGTGCGTATTTGCGTCTGAAATTGCAGTGTGATTGCATGGTTCGTCAGTGGAGTGGTAGTTGATCACTTACCTGGTTCAGGTGGTGCTGAATCTGCTGCGAGCTGCTGAGGAACTGCTCCTCTTCCTCCTCCTCCCTGTACTGCAGCTCGGCATGGGTGCAGCTGTGCGTGTAGAGAGAGTAGTAGTGACGGGTCAGCATGTTGCAGACAAAACAGGCAAGTAAAGAGGTACTAGCACTCAACCTCAGTCAAAGCATGAAAGAAGAACAATCTAAAAAAGAGATCAACGGTCAACCCAATGGATCAAACCCGGCCATGAACCTTTTCATGATGATTGATGGATGATGCACATGAGGATCGACCTGAGTTGTAATAAGCAAGTACATACCTGCCGGCAGCGTATCCGCACATGAAGCCGTTGTTGCCGGCGTTGTTGATGTAGCCATGGAGCCAGCTGCTGCAGCTGCTATCCATGGCGATCCGAGAAAGGCTTCTCGCTGCTGATGCCTCTCGATCGATCGGCTAGCTCTTTACCTGCAAGATCGAGCCGGCGGCCAGTTTCTTCTTCTCCTAATAAGAACCCTAGCTAGATTAGCCCGGCCGGGATCAAGTTCTCATGAGCCGATGCTCAGCTCAGCACCGTGACGCAGAGCAGCAGAGAAGAAGAGAGGTTGGAGCTGCGAGATCGAGATGGTTGGAGCTTAGTAGCCATGTTCCCGGAACCGTCCCCGGAACCGGAACGTTATCGGAACGAGGAACAGCGCTTATGAAGGATTTTTACACTAAATTATTCCCGGAATGTTTCCGTTCCCGTTCCGGAACGAGGAACATGGACGTTCCCGGCTTCTATGGGTTGGAGCGAGCAAAGCTGCAGCGGGCTTGGGCAGGTATATATAGAGAGAGTGAGTGAGTGGTAGGGTATGATGCTAAAAGGCTATAGCTATCAAGAAGGTAGCCATGTTCGGAGGCGGCATGGAGAAACTAAACAGGATTGGCCGGCCGGGGGATCGGAGCGCACGTGCTGCAGGCTGGTTAGGAGTGAGAAGATATGGGGAGGACGACGTCAGAGTGCGCGACCGGCCGGGGACGGAGAGTTGGATGGAGTCTACGGTCAATTTGGTTTGGCTGCGGCTGCGGCCGGCCGGGAAGGAAAATGGAAATGAGAGGAAAGCTAGCCGAAACTTAGCTTTTGAACCAAGCGTCTTCTTCTTCTTCTCCTCGTCCCCTAGCCGACGAGAAGAGAGTCTGGGGCTCTGGCTGCTCCATCGGCGCACGCATGCTCGGTCTCGCTCGCTCGGCTAATCATGCCGTCTCGTCTCTGGTCCATCAACTTGCCGCGCCGTTGCATCCATCTCCATGACCGCTGCATCGTCCCAATTCCTAACTGCTGCGTGCTTCAGTTCGTTCTACTAGCTTATTTTTACTCGCAACATGCATGTTGCCACGCTGGAAAGCTAAGGTGCGCGCAGTTCAATGCACGACGTACGGGCGCGAAGGGCAGGATTATTGCCATGTGGGCCACTCGTTGGTTTATTTTTTTTTAACGATTACAGAGCACAACTCAGACATTCACTACCGTAGTACACATATTTCACTGATTGACTCGCCATTATGAACGTGCGTACGCAAACCCTACCTACCTCTATGAACATCTTCGAAGAACGAGCCAGCTAATCCTTGAGATTGACAAATTTAATGGTGTCAAATTTTCTCAAAAATTCATTCGTTTAACATACTTTTCGGGCATTTAAAGTTAAACCAAAAAAGAAAAGGAAAAAATGAGACCGCCCATTAAGGCCCACTTGGTAAACCGGTCAAACTGGCCGGTATACCGTTCCAAACCGGTCAAATCGACCGGTAAACCGGTCTAACCGGCCGGTACGAACCGGTTGAACTGAGTTTTTTTAATTCAAATTTGAATTTGACCGGTACCGACCGGTTTCCGGCCAAACCGGACCAGTATACAGGTACTGGACCCCGGCGGTTTGGCCGGTCCGGTCGGTAAATGAAACCCTGCGCGGAGAACGTTCCGTGCTGGTTCCTGCTGGCCAAGCGTTGCGTTGCGTCTCGGCCGGTAGACCCGCTGCGCAAGTTGCTTTGCGTCTTTTCATTGGTGGGGGTGATTCGAATCGAACGCGATCAGACGTTAGGATTATAGGATATACTAGTATGCCGACAGCACCAGTGGAGTAGTACTTCTCTAGTTACTACCATCTATTATCTTATTATTTGGGCAACAAACGGAGCCTCCACGTTCGCTCTCAAGGTCTAAAAAATTCCACATTAATCGGAGGAAAAAAGAAAAATTAAAATTACCCACCACTGCCGTTATGAAAAAATTAACCTAAAATACTTATATATATATTTATAAATTACCCATCAGTGCCATTAAAATATATTTCTATTTATAAATATAAATATATCCATCGTTTTGCATATCAAGCTACATATCGTGCATACCTATAGGATACTAGCTACGCAAACAACTAACATATTTTATCACACATATATTTTATTATATTACCAAAAGCACAAATGCAGCTTCACGATTATATTATTATTAGTCAAAATAAACAAGATAATTTTAGGCATTGCACTATATTAGACTACCATCGGCATGCAGTAATCATGATGAGAATGGTAGTAGTTAAGATCGAGAGATAGGCAGTCGTGACAGGATTAAGATCGTGCGCTTGCCATGCGGCTACATCACTGACAAAAGAAAGATGTTAACAAAAGGAGTCACCACTGCACTAGCAGCAAAGAAACACTCTTGATTACTGAAGCGTGTAGCATGTGATGAGAAAGATTTAAACTTATGAATAATAATTATATAAAAATACAATATCTATTTAGAATACAATACTAGACGCACAAATGCGCGGGTCACCTCACTAGTTAATATATGTATATTAGCATGCTACCCAAGACGACGAGATCGAGCATGCCACCACAGACCAAGGGTCAACGCCGAAGCCGTTAGGATTATACTATATTAAAACGAGCAAATATTATATTAAAACAAGCAAACTACGTGGTCCGCGCAAATATCACATGTAGCTAGTTTTTTCTTTATTATTCATATCTAGTTTCTAAATTTTATACATTCATGCGCACATATATTCTGCTGCATCTTTCCCCATCGCGGAGTGATGTGTACGAAATCTACAAATTTACTAGAATCTTTTAAAATAATTATAAAGTATAAATGGGCACTTTCAGGTACTTTTATCTTGAATTTTTTGGGGTTTTTTGAATTCTTGCCATTACAATTTTTCGACTTTAGAAGAATGCCATTACAATTCACCTATTTTGAAACTTCCATTACAATTCTTCACTTCTTTGAACCGTGCTATTTTATACGTCTTTGATGCTCTTGAACCCATTTGCAGACCCGCGTATTTCCGTATGACCCAAAATACCCATGCAGCTTCTCTACCTTCAACTCACTGACGTGTGGGGCCCACACATCAGCTTCTTCTTCAACCTCCTTCCTCCTCTCTCCACCAGACCACCACGCGCTGCTCACCTCCCCCTGCCGTCGACGGGCTGCTCCTCGCCGGGAGAGCCCCTCTCCTGCCGCGCCCTCACGCGGCCCCCCTGCTCACCTCCGCCCCCTACCGCCGTCGGCCTGCTCCCCGCCAGGAGGGCTAATCCCACGCCGCACCCTCGCGCGGGCCCCCTGCTCACCTCCGCTCCCTGCCATCGTCGGCCTGCTCCCCGCCGGGAGGGCTAATCCCACGCCGCGTTCTCGCACAGGCTCGCCGCCGCCACTGCCGCGCCCTCCCCTCCTCCCGCAGCCCCACCGCCTCCCCTGCGTTGCGGGCGGGGCAAGCTGCGGCGGCGGCGACGGTCGGGCCTCCCCTACGCCGATGGATCCTAGTGGCCGGATCCCGGCGCGACCATGGTTGGGCACTGTGCGGCGGCTTGCCACTGCACCTGCTCGGCTTGCCACAAGAAGCAGCGGCCCGGCGCGGCGGCTGCCGTCCCCGGCGAGGCCAGGCGATGCCACGGCAGCGGCAGCAGGCCCGCGCGAGAGCGCGGCCGGGTAGGGGCTCTCCCGCAGGGAGCACGCCGGCGGCAGAAGGGGGGGGGGCGGAGGTGCAGCACGTGGTGGAGAGAGGAGGAAGGAGGTTGAAAAAGAAGATGACGTGTGGGCCCCACACGTTAGTGAGTTGAAGGTAGAGAAGCTGCAGGGGTATTTTGGGTCATACGGAAATACGCGGGTCTGCAAGTGGGTCCAAGGGTATCAAAGACGTATAAAATGACACGGTTCAAAGAAGTGAAGAATTGTAATGGCAAGTTTCAAAATAGGTGAATTGTAATGGCATTCTTCCAAAGTCGAAAAATTATAATGGCAAGAATCCAAAAAAAACCCAATTTTTTTTAGTCGTTGATCTATGAGAAATTTTACAATGATTGAAAAAAATAGAAGCCGTCTATCTAATAAAATTCTATGATGGTGAAGATAGGAAGTACCTAGGGCCGCGTTTGGTTGGAGTGCGATGCAGAATGGAATGGCTCTATTCCTAATTTTAAGAATGGAGTGGCTCTATATATATATTCCTGATTTTAAGAATGGAGTGGCTCTATATATATATTTGGTTTGAGGGATGGAGTGGTTCCATATATATGTTTGATTGGTGGGATTAGAATGGATAGATAACACCCTCCGTTAGCTACCGTTCTGCTGGACCCACATGTCACTCAAATAACAGCCTCCCTCCCCTTCCAGAGGCCGCGACCGCCGCCTGCATCTCGCTTGTTGATTTGCTTGCTCGGCGGTTATAGTCTGATAATAGAAGCAAAAGAGGGGGAAGGAGAGATGGCGTGCTACTGATTGGTGTGGCAATAGAGATGGTGCTGCTGGTGCTTTTTTTTTTTTGGGGATTGGCTGCTTGCTTGCATGCGGAAGGAGCAGGTATCAAACAAAGAAGAACAGAAGAGGCCTCTGCTGCTTGCTGTCGTGGAGAAGAAAGAAAAGCGACGAAACACAGAGATGCCAGCAGCGGCAACGAAAGAGCAAAAAAGAAAAAAAAAGAAAAAAGCCACCAGCCGCACCGCTGACGGTCCTCCACGCCGACCTTGACAGGCGGTGGCGCTCCCGGGCTTGCGGCAGGGAAGGAGTGGCGGCACAGGACGGGCTGTGGCGCTGGGCGGGAAGGGGGCGGAGCAGGATGGGCTATGGCTCGGGAGGTGCGGCGGAGCAGGAGCAGGAGCAAGTGCACGGAGAAGACGGGGATTGACGCCGTGCGAGTGGGATGAGTTGGTTCGACTGATTTTGTCGAGCGAGCTGGTTCCGAGTCTTCAAAGAATATTCTCATTTTTGATGGCTCCATCCTAACTGATTTTCAACCAATCACTGTAAAAACTAGGACGGAGCGGCTCCATCCTAGCACATTCCTCCAACCAAACACACTCTAGAAGTACCTAGAATAACGTATCTGGTACTTTCAAAATATAGGATCAAATACTAAAAAAATAGGACCAAGTACTAATTTAATTTAATTTTTACAAATATTTTTCATAGATCAACGGATAGAAAAAATTTCAAGGTAAAAGTATCCGAAAGTACCCATTGGTACTTTACAATCATTGTAAAGGAGCTCTTGATCTATATATGGAAAGTATTTATAAAAATTAAATTAAATTAGTATTCGGTCCCACTTTTTGGTACTTGGTCCCACATTTTGAAAGTAACTGGTGCTTAATCCTAAATATTTCTAGGTACTTCCTATCTTCACCACCGTATGATTTTATCAGATGAACGGCTTCTATTTTTTTCGATCATTGTAAAATTTCTCATGGCAATGCACAGACTTCTTCTTAATGGTAACGTGGTAACATTTTTCTCTAGGAATCCTACTCGTGTTAGCTTTTTTCTCTACTTTCTTTTACTTATAGTTGTTCCATGTAAACTAATGCTATTGAATTGTGCTTCTTCATGGTCATGTCAATTATTTCTTTTTGGTTGTTAACACAATCCCTAAATTGCACGCTGACAACTTGTATGGTTTGGGCTTTATCTCTTTCTAAAATTGCTTTGGTTTTGGCTTCAATGGTGAAAGCACATTTCTCATGGAGTCAAAAATATATTTTTTAAAAATATTTACCAAAACAGTTTTTTAATGGTAACATAGTAATTCTAAGACTACTGTAGAACTAGGAGTGAGGAGAAGCGGGTGAAGCTTTTTTTTTTGGTCTTCTCCTCTCTACTGTAAGTGTATTTGGTAGAACTTTACCAAAACTTGCTGGAAAAGCTATTGGAGAAGCCCGGTAAATAGATCCTAATAATCTTCAAGGTTTACTTGTGTTATTATCACCAAAACAACCGGTGTTTAAAATATTGACAATACCATGAAGTGTATGCAAGACTCAATGATTGCTATAGTTAAACCATTGCTTAGCTTTCGATCCATGATAGATGATTGTTGCAATATTCAATATTTTTTATTTATTTGTAGGTTGACCTAAAGTAGAAGCATGCACCTTTCTAACATTTTTCAAACTAATACCGTAATGAAATTGAAAGTTAGAAGGTGGCAATTGTCGTAGATAGTTGTTATACTCTACAATGCCGGACAACTGCTCAAGCAAGCTGCACACATACGTAATCGAGATAATAGTTAACTTATTATGAAAGCAACAAAGAAAATTATACCAGTACTAGTAATAGCATGGAAATTTAGGTATCTACGCTCTTTATATAGCTATCTATTTTTTATTTACATGGACTTTTATTTTTTGTTTCTTTCCTAACTAATGTAGAATAGTATATATTTTTTTATTTTAGATTCAAGTTAAGAGCGAGAGGACAGATCGGTTGTTTACACACGTGGCTTTTGTGGAGGGGTTGTACATTACAAAGTGTCAGTTTCGATCACCGGCCAGTAAATTGCGCCGCGCTTCTCAGTAGCTCGATGGCTAACACTCAAAGACAAGTGACTACAGCAAGTGACTTAGACTGGTTTGGACAATTGCCCTATGTCAGTATGGGGTGGTGTGCTTCGTATTCTTGCGTTCGAGTTCTGGGTGCTTACAACGAGGCACTTGCAAGCGAGCAAGTGTGTGTGAGAGAGATGTTGGATGTTAAAACATCGGAAACCCCCTCGAGAAGGCTCGGCTCCACCTTATATATATATATATATATATCTTGATGGGCCAAGCTACATTGAGAGAAAGAAGAGATGCCAACCTGGGCCCAGCAGGAAGGTTGGAAGCTCTACATGTATCCTAAGTTAGGGTCCACCGGTCAGCTGTGCTCAATCACGCCCCGAAGTCAAGTCTTATCCATCTGTTCCGCGGCGCCACCGTACCTGACGTGGCTCCGGTCCTGTTCACCATTCCCGTGGCAGAGCATGGCGCCGTTGTAATTGTGGTATGCCCTTCCCGATCTGTCAGGGGTGGGTCCCTCGCTTCCTTAACGAGGTTGATCTCCTTTGCGGAGGTCGGAGGGTCGGGCGCCCGCTTCCCGTCCCATCGTTATAGTGTAGGGCCCGCTTGCCTGTTGCGCCCCACCTTACCCTACGCCCAGTGGTGGAGGGTGATCAGACATGGCCTGCCCCATGGAGCTTATGGAGGGGGTGCAGTCGGCATGAGCGCTGGTCACCGCGTCATGACAACATGTCTGACCGTGGTGTCTTCGCCGTTGCTCCGGTCTGTAGACGATGCCCCTACCCCGTTTGTCGGGCTAGAGCATTTAATGACTCTTGGGGCGTTCCCATGGGGCTCGAGGGATCAGACTCTAACCAAGGTCAGCGTAGGTCTCCCCGACCCGGCGGCTCGGTGCAAGTCGGGAGAGCATCACATGTCTGTTATTGGCCTGTCCAGGCCCTTACGCCATTGGCCTGTATGGCGGGTTGCAAGCAGGTTGGCTGGTTCTCCAGTCCGAGACCAACCAATCCTCATTTTAGGTCTATGAGGATCTGTCTTTAGGGTACCCGTGGTATTTAATCTTCGTCGCAAGGTATAAAATTATTTTCCGACAGTATTTATTCTTTATTAAAGAACGACCAATTGTTTTGGTGCTACTTAGGGCAAGTACATTGGTCTGGTAAGACGGTTTCATGCATTGCCATGTCATCTTAAGACCATGTAACAGACAATACATTCAATGAGTTGTCTTATAGGTTGTCTCATAGTAAATACATAATTCCATAATTTGTGCATAGAAAAAAATGTTGTGAGTTGTATGGCAACAATAACTTGTTTAATGATGTGAATGTGATCACATAGTCCTAAATTTTAGCCTATGAAACGGTTGTCACTCGAAACAACCACTTTGTTCTCTCTCCTTATCTCTCTATGCCATCTAATTAAAAATTCTATGTGAACTTGCATAAGACGACCTAGAGACTGCTGACGTGTAGCAATATAGGGCCTGATTGGTTGGCTGCATCTGCCCTCAGCCAGGCCCTCCCCATGCAAGAACTAGCTATTGTTCGGTTGGTGCACCTCGAGGACCTGGCTCACTCGATGCAAAAGAAGGGTACCAGCCTGCATCCTGAGATGCGACCTTTTTCTTCGTATCGCACGGGCCAGGCTCGCTGCATGCACCCGCATGCAACTAGAGAGAAACGGTGTGGAAACAGCAGCAAACCAAACAATTTCTAAGTTGCACCAGGCTCTGTGGATCTAGCAACCAAACTGAAGACTATTGCATCTAGCGAACCTGGCCACCACGAGCCTGGATGGCAGGTGCGAGATAGGCTGCATAGGGAAGGAAACCAATCACGCCCATACTTGCCCTAAAGGTGAGATTGGTTGGGTAAATCGAGCCTAACTAGGCCCGCCGGATGCAAGATGGTGGTGATTGGATGTCCGGGTCAGCCTTTGAGCTAGGCTGGCGATATGCAACTAGCGCTTTCCCAACCAAACTCATGGTACGGAAAAATCGGGTGTGTTGGCGTGGCCTGGCTCGTTCAGGCGTCATGCGCGTGCAGCTAAAATTCAACTCTTGTTCAATTTCAAAAAGAAAAATTAACTGATGTAGCTAGATGTCCAAGTGTTCAAGTGTGCTCGTGTTGCGTGCTAAGCTAAAAATTAACTAATCACGTGCTCCCTACTAGAAAACGGGCCATCGGTCCAGACCAAAAATACCACTTGCTGTTTCATCCGGTACTAATATGAGCATCAGTACCGGGTGCAACGGCCAGCTGGAACTTTTGATGTGGACCAATAGCCCGAGGTATCCAGGAGAGCCTTTGGCACCAGGTCATGGCACAACCCGGTACCAATGATTAAGAGTTGGCACCGGCTTGTTCCAGAACCCGGAACTAATGAAAGAGATACCTTTTAGTACCGGGTGATAGCACACACCGGCACTAAAAGTCGAGTTTCAGTACCAGTGGAAACAACCACCCGGTACCAAAAGATGGTGCGCGGTCTCTCCGTTCTAGATATTTCTAAGTTTCTGGGTGTCCTCTCTCTACCGCTCTCATTTCTCTTTCTCTCATCTCTCTACCTTATCCTTTGGAGTGCTGGGGAGCGCAGGCCGCCGCTACTGCCACTGTGGGGAGCGCAGGCCGCCGCTGCGGGTCGCGCCGGCCGCCGCGTGGGTGAAGGAGTCCGGCCACTGGCCGAAGCTGCGGGGCGCGCGGGCCGCTGCTGCGCCGCTGCTGGGCACGCAGGCCGCCGCCGGCTGCCGCCGCTGCGGGGCGCCCCTGCCTTGGTTCTGCCCAATCCGGTGGTGAATCCAGACGGACGGCAAGGCCTGGTGCTGCTCACCGTGTCTGCAGCGGTCCTGTCGCTGTGGCCCGAGACGGCGTGCCCGATGGGGGCGGCGTGCGCGCCGGCGACCAAGACCCAGTTCTCCGTCTTCTTCGCTGCGCTCTACCTGATCTCCATCGGCATGTGCGGGGTCAAGTCGGCACTGCTCCCCTTCGGCGTCGAACAGTGATGCTGAGCGGCCAGAACTGAAGCGGGCCTTCTTCAGCTGGTTCTTCGCCGCCATCAACCTCGTCATCTTCATCACCGGCATGCTCATCTCCTGGCTGTCTATTGCTATCACTGACATAACTTTTCTGAAATAGAGATTGTATGGATTGTATCGATCTTGTAAATGATTTGTGGGATCTATAAATTTTGTATTGATCGATTCAGTATTTGTGTTTGATTCTTCGAATGATTTGTGGGATCTGTAAATTTTGTATCGATGGATTTAGTATTTTGTGGTTGATTCAGTACTACCTGTGAGGGGTGCGAGCGTAACAGGAGAGGATGCGAGCGTAACAGGGAGCGTAACGGGAGGGGTGCGAGCGATGTGAGCGGAACGGGCGTGGGGGCTATTGGTACCGGTTGCTAACCAACCGGTAGCAAAGGGTACCTTAGGCACCGGGTGTTTTACCCGGTGTTCTAGATAGCCACATTAGTCTCGGTTTGGTAGCACCGGTTGCAAAACTGGTACTTAAGTTCATTTTCAACCGGTACTGATAGTCCTTTTTCTAGTAGTGGCTCCCTACAGCCTAGCTAGAACGTGCTAATAAGCAACCAGGTGTCCGAGTGTGCTTGTGTTGCGTGCGCACCGACAATTATATTCTTTGCAGCGGGATTCACCTTGTTCATCGGTTCGAGAAAACCAAATACCGGACCCCTGCCCACTGAACCCAGTTGGGACCGTCATCCAATCGCCCCCATACTTGCCCTAAAGGTGAGATTGGTTGGGTGAATCGAGCTTGATCAGGCCCGCTGTAAGGGCGAGATTGGTTGGGTGAATCGAACCTGACTAGGCCCGCCGGATGAAAGATGGTGGTGATTGGATGTCCAGGTCAGCCTTTGAGCTAGGCTAGCGAGATGCAACTAGCGCTTTCCCAACCAGACTCGCGGTACGGAAAATCGGGCGTGCGTGTCGGTGTGGCCTAGCTCGTTCATGCACCATGCGCGTGCAGCTAAAATTTAACTGTTGTTCAATTTCAAAAAGAAAAATTAACTATTGTAGCTAGATGTCAAAGTGTCCAAGTGTTCAAGTGTGCTCGTGCTAATCACTGTGCTCCCTACAGCGTAGCTAGAACGTGCTAATAAGCAACCAAGTGTCCAAGTGTGCTTGTGTTGCGTGCGCACCGACAATTATATTCTTTGCAGCGGGATTTGCCTTGTTCATCGGTTCGAGAAAACCAGATACTGGACCCCTACTCACCGAACCCAGTTGGGACCGTCATCCAATCGCCCCCATACTTGCCCTAAAGTTGAGATTGGTTGGGTGAATCGAGCTTGATCAGGCCCGCTATAAGGGCGAGATTTGTTGGGTGAATCGAACCTGACCTGGCCCGCCGGATGCAAGATGGTGGTGATTGGATGTCCAGGTCAGCCTTTGAGCTAGGCTGGCGAGATGCAACTAGCGCTTTCCCAACCAGACTCGCGGTATGGAAAATCGGGCGTGCGTGTCGGCATGGCCTGGCTCGTTCAGGCGCCATGCGCGTGCAGCTAAAATTTAACTGTTGTTCAATTTCAAATAGAAAAATTAACTGTTGTAGCAAGATGTCCAAGTGTTCTTGTGTGCTCGTGTTGCGTGCTAAGCTAAAAATTAACTAATCACGTGTTCCCTGCAGCCTAGCTAGAAGGTGCTAATAAGCAACGAAGTGTCCGAGTGTGCTTGTGTTGCGCGCGCACCGACAATTATATTCTTTGCAGCAGGATTCGCCTTGTTTATCGGTTCAAGAAAGCCAGATATCGGACCCCTGCACACCGAACCCAGTTGGGACCGTCATCCGGGTGTGTGAGCGGGATGGATTGGAACGGCTTTAAATCCGAACAAATATGCATTGAGTAGATGGTATGCGGTTTTGGCCCGTTGAACCCGTTGAAACCCGACAGCCTTTTCCACCAGGCCCGTGCGGGAGGGCGTGCGGACGGCGCGGCCGCACAGGGCCCCCATTTTCATTTTCTAGGGGCCCCAAAAAAGTTTGGCAACCCATCACAATCAACTCTCTATTAACCCAACAATAATTACTAACTAGCTCCAATGCTTTTCTAACCAGCCGGCTCAAACGTAACTAACATACGCTGGATGTAAGGCTTTGGCCAATAGGCCGACCGCATACTAGCTTGCCTAGGCCGCGTTTAGATCGCGAAAAACTTTGGGATACGACACTGTAGCATGTTTCGTTTTTATTTGGTAATTAATGTCCAATCATAGATTAATTAACGTCGTTAGATTCATCTCGTGGTAATCAGTCAGACTGTGTAATTAGTTATTTTTTTAACTACATTTAATACTTCATGCATGTGTTGAAAAATTCGATGTGACGGAAAAGTTTGGGAACTTTTTGGGAACTAAACGCGGCCCTAGTTGCCCTCAAATTTTGTCAGTTGCCGATTCATCTTCATGTAATCATGCCATCACGACTCACGTGCTCCCGTCTTGCCAGTTTCCTTTAAGTCTTTAATAGTTTTACTTTTGTTCTTTCCATATTTTTTGCCATAAAGATTGATTGAAGTCATATCTTATGCGAATTGATCCAAAATTATAATTCCGTCAAATTGCTAATTTGGGCATGATAGCACTTGAGAGCGACATGTTGGAGAAGATTGATTATGTATCATTAATGATTTTATTTCAAGAAACATGACAAGAATAAAGTTGTTTAAGTAAAAATTATTCAACCTAGATTAAATAGATACCGCTATTCTTAACATATTTTGTCTCTATAGAATTTATTATATTATATCTAATATTTGACTTCTATTTCGCTAGTCTATTAGGGAGCCGGGCTCCGTGGGAGGATGGAGTTGGAGTTGGAGCTGGAGCAAGCGGAGCCATGTTTTCTGGTTTCGCTTGTCTTCCCATAAAAAGAGTTCCGGCTCTAAAAAAATCATCCGTAGGAGTGGTGTGGCTCCTTAAAAGCTGCGGGCAGAGCTGCGGGCTGGAGCCTTACCAAACGAGCTCTAAGTCTTCTTTTAGAGTTTGAAGCTGCGGGCAGAGTCGTGGGGCTGGAGCCGCACAAAACGAGTTTGGCACAGGGCCCAATTTATGCCGGCACGGTGCTGTTTTCCGGGTATTGCTAGTTTACGGTCAACCGTACGGGAGGTGTCCGTACGGTCAATTTTCCGACATCAATTTTTTTTTCTGTTTTTAGAAACTTTTTTGTTGTTTTCTGAGAAAAATAAATTCAGACATTTTTATGAGTCAAATAATTTTTCAAGTGAAAAATTGGTGGGTAAAAAAAATTCAAGAAACAAATTGGTGAGATAAAAAAAATTTACGAGAAAAAATTTGACAGAGAGAAATTTATCAAATGGAAGAAACAAAAAATGTAATCCAAATAAAAAAACTCGGCTAATATTTTTTTAAAAAAATTTGTATGCAAAGAACCAAAAAAAAGAGCGCGGGGCGTGGCCGCAGCAGCGGAGCGCGGGGCTGCGGTGGCCGGCGGGAGTTGGAAGGATCTGATAACGGCGGCGCGGGACCATGGCGTCTGAGCGGCGGCCGTCCATGGCGCGTCCAGCGAACGCGGACGGGCGGCCACCCTAGGGGCGCCATGGCTCGAGATCCAGATGGGAGGGAGGGGGAAGACCGTGTGCAGTGGAAAAAAGGAGAGGAGGAGCGCGGAGGATGAGGTCGCGTGGGGCCCGCGCACGTGGATGGAAAAAAAATCGACCGCTGGAGGTGGTATGTTACGGTCACCCGCAGATTCAGCATCCCGTTGTTTTCCACCTCTGCCTCCGTGCCACCTTCTCTGCCTCCTCGCTGCGTCCTTCACCAGCCATGCATATCACAGCTTAGGAGCGGCTCCCTGCTTGCTAGCACGGCGGCAAGCGTTGCGCACGTACTAGCGCGGAGCCGCCGTATTGGGTGTGTTCAGATTTTTTTGGCGTAAGTTTTTAAAAGAGTACTAAATAAAATTTATTTATAGATTTTTTTACACAGATGGTTTGTAAATCGCGAGACGAATTTAATGAGACTAATTAATTCAGGATTAATTCATGATTAGCGAATGATTACTGTAGTATTACTGTTGCAAATCATGGATTAAGTGGGCTCATTAGATTCGTCTCGTAATTTACAACCCATCCGTACAAAAAGTTTTACAAATAAATTTTATTTAGTACTCTATACATATGTCTAAACATTCGATGTGATGTTTTTGAGTATAAAATTTTGGGATCTAAACAAGGTAGTAATTAGCTAGCTGTATTTAATAATCTAAAAAGATTCATCTCGTCATTTACAGTTAAACTGTGTGATTGGTTATTTTTTCAACTGTATTTAATACTCTATGTATGTGTCCAAAGATTCGATGTGATGGGTATTATAGGAAAAATTTTGAGAACTAAGCATGACCTAATACTACCCACTCCAAACCACCACCACAACTCACCAACCCACTCGAAATATTTCAGATCATAATGTAATAAATTATTAGCCAAATTATGGTTATAATGCCATAAGAACCCATTTCTCAAAAAAAATTATAGTGTAGGTTTTGCCACACTATTTTGCACAGAGTAGCTGCCAGTCATACTGAGTCATTTCCAACAAATTTTAATCAATTTCGATAAAATTTTATAGTGTGCGTGCGTGGTTTGATTTTTAAGTTCCGGCTCTTGACGTGGGGTCCATGTGTAATTCTAGTTACACTGTTTTGCACAGAGTAGCTGCTAGTCACACTGAGTTATCTCCAATAAATTTCGGTCAATTTCGATAAAATTTTATAGTGTCAACGCGAGATTTTATTTCTAGAGCCGGCTCTTTACATGGGGCCCACATGTAATCCTAGCCACACTGTTTTGCACAGAGTAGCTGCTAGTTATACTGAGTCATCTCCAACAAATTTAATTCAATTTTGATAAAATTTTATAATGTGAACACAAGATTTTATTTTTAGAATCCGGCTCTTACGGGACCGATATTTATATATAGTTGTAATGTTTTGTATAAAGTATCCATTTCAGCCCACTCCAACCCATCCTAATCCGCATTTACATAGAACCTGCTCCACCGCACCCCATTATCTAATACAACCAATTTGACCCACCTAAACACAATCCATATCAAAATCCAACCCATTAAACTATTTCAATCGAATCCATTTGCAGGGCTAACCTTAATAACAAGTGAAATAAGCTGTCCAAACCAACCCAAGATATTAATTAATCCGTTACAAATCCGTCCAAATCGAGCCCACACCAGATCAGCATATTTATCTTGATTTGGGTTGGAAACTGTTGACACAGAATCGCGCCAACACACTCGAATGCGCTAGAACGTGCGAACGATCGTCAAAACGATCAACACTAGCGAGCCTCTGGGCGAACCGATCTGGTGCAGAGAACCGCGACGAGTCTAGGAACGCGAGCTTGGGAGGGACCCCGTTGGAGCTCGTGCGGTTAGGGTTGCTCTGAAGTCGGCAGGCCACTCAGAACGCCTTCAAACACTGTCGAGACGCAGGAAGAACAACAATTAGGGTTTGGAAAAACTAGGGTTTGAGAGAGACAAAAAGTAGATGTAAATTATGTTGATTCGATTGGGGATACCTCAATCGGCCTTAGCCTTTATATTTATAGGCCGGGGAAGTCGTAATCCTTTCCAAGTCGATTTACACAAAAATTTACAAAATAAAATGAAGCCTACTCGAACTAGAACTGGACAGACTGGTCTGACCAGTCGGCCCGGTCTGACCGGTCATGAATTAATTAGGCTCATTAAGTTCAGCTCGAAAAGTTGCACCTATCTGTGAAAAGTTTTTGCAAATAGATTTATTTGGTACGTTATGCATGCAAAATTCTCTAAATGAAATATTTTTCACGTGCGAACCCAACACGGCTGAGGTGGGCGTTCGGGATGCAAGCGGTAGCCCACAAAACCCACATATAAGCTTAATAAAGTGGGTTGCCACAATAACCCGCGAAAATTTAACCTATATGTGGATTCGCGGATTAGCCCACTTACATCCCTAGTGGGCGTGGAGGATAGCTTGCTGGCGCGCTGGTACGCGGCGTATGACATGGTGGTGGCAGACCCGGAGCGGGCGAAGTGGGAAAAGGGGGTGAGGCCTGGTGGCGCGTGTGTACCTGGGCAGGCAGAACGTGAGCCTGGACCTGGGCAGGTTCAGCGAGACGCTGGCCAGGCTGCACTTGCATGCCCTGCTGCAGCGGTGGCGGCAGGTGATATGGCGGCATTGATGTTGCGGTGGGGCTGGAGTGCCCGCTGGTGAGCAGGAGGTAGCGGAGGTTGGGGATCAGCAGTGTTGTCTCGTCAGCAACGACGCCTTGGAAGGAAGAACAACGTGACAATTAAGTGTTGGGATACGCTGACTACCGTGCATTATTGTGGACGATTCCTGTGACAGTACCAGCAAGAGTCTAGGTTGGGATTATACGTATACTATACTATGCTGATTGGATTGCAATTGTGGATTTATATGCAAATCAAATGGTCAGTGTGATGTCAAAATAAAATTAAAAAATCTTTTGGTAGATTATTGATAATAGGCGGCCCTAACATACCCTAAAATGCTTGTTGGAATTTAGTGTATGCTGATGAAGTGCTCCATTTAGCCACAGGGGTAAAATAGTCATTTCACCTTGTATTTAACACTGTTACCTTGACAAACTAACGAAAGGGCCAAGAAACCAAACAAATTTCAACCTGAGGCCAGATAGCTAAATTCGATTGAAAAAGGGCCAAGGAACTAAACCGAACATTTTTTAGGGCCAAGGAATCAATTTACTCGTCCAATAAATTTACATTTTGCATTCCAGGTTCATTTTTCCAGTTCCCAGCAACCATGATTTATGGACTTCATTGCAGAGTTGTTCTGATGCATCGTTCCATGATAGTTCCATTCCTACTTATTCTCTTTTGACAAAATAGCCAAATTCATCCCTGAACTATTATACTTGTCTCAATTCCGTCCCTCAACTATGAAAACGTCCCATTTCATCCATTTGCTGATATGGCATGCCACCTTGGCTCGCCTTGTCACTTGCCAGTCAGCTAAGGTGTAAAATACCCTTTTTACCCTCCATAGAGCAACTTACACCCAGGCAGCTTCCGTCAATTAGAGGCTGCACATCCCCATCCTCTATCCGCCTCTAGCAGCTCACCCTTTGTTTCAAAACTTAGTCCCATCAATGGCCGCCTCCATTGCTCAAGCATCCGCAAAGGCAGCTGCTGGTGGAAGTGCATCTTTTATAATCAAGACAAGTGCTGGCATGGCTGCTGGGACATCTGCAAAGGCAACCATCAATGTTTCTAGAGGAACTGGCTCAGCCAAGATTCGACCCACTTCAACTGGCCGTGGAGGACTAAGCAGCTCCTCTTGAAAAAGATTAGGAAAACACATAATGTCATCATAGAAGAGCATCATGTAGTTAGAATGCCCATTGCATGGCACTGGCATAGTCTGTCACTTTGAATGGAACTACTACATCAATTATTTCAACTGGAGACATGCTTATAATTCTCAGAAGTCATTTGATATGAAACAAACATTAGAACTGACGGAAGTTATCTATTGGTGAGCTGCTCTATGGAGGGTTAAAAAAGGGTATTTTACACCTTAGCTCACTGGGCAGTTACGAGACGAGCCAACATGGTGTGCCACATCATTGAATGGATGAAATTGGGCCGATTTGGATAGTTCGAGGACTGAATTGGATGTTTTCATAGTTGATTGGATGAAATTGAGCCAAGCACGATAGTTCAGGGATGAATTCGGCTATTGTGCGGTTGTGCCTTCTCTTTTTTTATTGCAGCTATTTCTGTCATATGATAATTGACTAAGCATATGCATTCCATAAACCCTTGCCTGAACCTGAGTGCAATTGAGGGTGAAAGTCGTCTATTGTCATATGTTTAATGAGATTAGTTACAAACTTTTCTAGAAGCATCATACAGAATTACAGATCTTCTGTTGATTTTTTTAAACAAACATGCAAACTGTTTTCCTATTATAAAAATTTCAAATCTCCCGGATTTATCACTTTCTCGGGCTCCGGCTTCGGCTTGAAGTGCTCTTTAACTCTTTCAGCAGCCCTCCGATCGCATTCTTCAATACTCAGGTCCTAGGGTTTAATAGGAGCCTCATTGGTTTTTTTCTTCTTTTCCTTCTTCTTTGGAGGCTTCTTAGCCGGTGCAGCTACCTTCTTTGCCGGCAGCTGTTTCTGCTTCTTTGCCGGCGGAGGAGGGGGTGACCATGGAGGCGACGGTGACGCTTGAGTGTTCATCGGCGCATGAGATGATGGTGATGGAGAATGTGCCGGTGAACCTTGCCGAGACAGTGCTGCCCTTGGGGAGTTTTGTGGAGATGACGGCTTTGGAGAGGCATGCTGAGATAACGGTCTTGGTGTTCGATCATCCGACTTTATGACAATGTAGCGCTTATCCCATAGGAGGTAGCCCTGAATGGCTTCTGCTAGTGTCCTCTCCCCATCGTCTCCAAAAATATCAAGCTCGAGCGTCTCCCAACCCTGGCACACCTGCTCCACGCCAACTCTTGTATATCCTGCCGGAATTTGCTGCCCGTGGTACACGTCGCCTGGTTGGGTTGGCATGGCGGTACTGTACGCAACAGTGAACATTAAGTTCTTAATGGCAGTCTGCAGGTCACAAGGTGTCCGCTGGATGATCTCATCCACTGGAAATCACTGCGGGACCGTTGCTTCAACTGCGGCCTGGATCATCGTTGGCTCGACGGCGACGTCTATGGAAGCACAGCTGCTTTTCCGCTGAGACAGATGATCGGCTGCGACATTAGGCTCAGGAGGCACCGTTTGCGCTTGCTGTTGCTGACTCATTGCTATGGCCACTTGGTGTTGAACCTCTTCCTCCAGTCTTTGATCGTGTGACATGAGCCGTTCCTCTAGCCTTCGCAAGTTCTCCTGCTCATCATTCTTTCTTCTTTACCGGCTTCTATATGATTCAATGTAATCCCTGAACCCATACTTCCACGGCACCACGCCTTTGCCTCTTGTGCGGCCCGGATGCTCTGGATTCCCAAGGGCGTAAGTGTAACACCCCAGTGTTAATTTAGGTGCTAATTTCGTGCTTAGTCGCTAATCATCACTTAAGCATGGTCATTAGCGTTAATCATGTAGGCTTAGTTAAATTTCAAATATTGACTTAGCTTTGACCCCTGTTTTCTCTCTAATCCAAAACTCGAATCAACTTTTGCCCAACATCAATGTTGTAGAATTTTGCTTCCTCTGCAACTTTCATTTTGGCCAAATTTCAAGTTTCAGCACGAAATTTAAAGAAAACTTTTCATTTTGCTTTGAATAAGACATTTTCAAATGCACTCAAGTTTCAAATTTTATCTTTCAAACCATTGTTCAAATGAAAAAGTGCCTAAAACAAAACTTGTAGATCTCGAAATTTTAAGCAAGTTTGGTATTCAAAAGTTTTTCATTTGAGGCAAAGAAAAAGGAGAAAAACTGAATTTATAAATTGTATTTTGGACTTCAGTTTATTTACGAGATTGCCCTCACCACCATCTCCATCTCTCTACCTCCTCTGTTTCTCGCTGTGACGGCGTCTGTGCGCCGGCGCGGTCACTGGCCGGACACGCGCCATGCCCCCGGCCAAACCCGTCTTCAGCGCCCCTGGTTTCGTCGAAACCCGCCTCCCTGGCGCCTTCCACGCGCGACACGCACCCAGCCTCCTCCAGTGACCGCTCGCACCGTCGCCGTCTCGACGTCGGCGCCCCACGCGTCGCCGTGCCTTTGCCCTCGCCGCCGCTCGGGCTGTCCTTATCCGTTTGCAAGACAACTCCGAATTCCCCTCTCTAATCCTCGCGCTAGAGCCCCGGGCCGAGCGCCCCCCTGTGCTAGAGGCGCCGCCGGCCGCCATGGTTGCCGCCGCCCTTAGCCCACCGCGGAGCACCTGCATCCACCCCTCCTTGGTCCAATTAAACCCCACAGCCGGCTTCGCCTCGTTCCCCGGAATCTCACCGACCAGCTCTCCACCACCCACGACCGCCGGAGTAACACCGCCACCGCACCCCATTGCCGCCGTCGGCCCTGCTCCATGGAGGTCCATCCCCGACCCTCCTCCGCTCGAGCTTAGCCCACTGAACCAGTCGCCCATGGCCCCGTGAAGCCCCACGGCTCGACCTCGGCCGCTCCCCTTCACCGGTGCGCCGCCGCCGCGAAGCTCCACCACTGCCGCCCCTCACTGCTCACCGCCAGCGCCTTTCCCCGCCGCCCCGACCCCCTCCAAGGCCACCCCGAGGTAGAGCGCGACCTACTCTAGCCTCTCCACCCCTCCCTCGCCGCCGGCGAGTCTCACCCTCGCCGGAAACGGCGGCGCCGACCTCTCTGTCCCCTCCCCTATTTTCAAATCCAGCCAAGGGCCAGATTGCGAGGTCCCAAATCTTTCCAGGGGGTTTTCTGCAAATCCATGGACTTAAACATAATATCTAGTTTTGTTTTTACATTTTTGCAGTAAATTTGGAAATTCAATTAAAAATCATAGAAAAATCCTAAAAAGGCAAATAAGGACTTTTTGGAATCCTTATCAAAATCTCTACCCTCTGGAACCATAAAATGGCATGTTTTAGTTAGAATGTTTTGCTGCAAAAATATATTTATGTTTAATAGTGCATAAAGACTAGTTGTTCTTACCTTTTTAATAACTAATGTTTGGAGCCATGTTATACCATGAAATTTTTTTTATGGTAGTATGTACATGTGAATCTAGTGTTAGTGTAAAAATTTCATGATCATTTCTCATGTTTAGCTTTAGTTTTAATTGAATCCTTGTTTATGCCATATTTGATTAGATCCTTCTGTTCAGGGTGTTATACTGTGTTCCGTGAGTAAAACTTTTGCAGTATCTTTACTTTGGTTCCTAATTGCTATAGAAAAAGTTTGAGAATTTTTTTTAGTTACGCCTAACTAGACCAAATGATTTTTGTTAAACGCTAAACCACATTGTAAGTTCTTTTGACGCGCGTGCAGTATCTCCGTCTAAAAATGCTAATCAATACAAGGGCTCCTCATAATCTAATGGAACCTATTAGTTCTAGAACTTATTTAGGTCACAAGTTAGCGCACTACCTTTTTGCTAACTTTGAATTAGAGTTTCTATTTTGTTTGCTAATGTTCCCCTGATGTTGTCATAGATTTTTACGGTGTTAGATGCTGAATTAATTTTGCATGATATAAAAATGTTGAGAATTTAATTATCTTAATACTACAATAAGATATAACAAAGCAACTGGCCACACATTTATAACATATAGTATTAAAAATTATTTAAAAATTAGATTACATTATTAAAATGACTAAATATTTATTAATATTGTAGCAATCCACTCTATTATAAATCTAAACTAATCCACGTTCTCGTATGAAGTTTCTTTAGTTTTGATTTCTTGAAAACTCTCGCAGCATCTTCATATACTCATACACGTATTCTAATGCAAATTTATGGGCTTTTGGCCAAGCGATCATCCTTGCTCAGGGAGGGTGGCCAACTGTTGCGGCAGTCGTCGGACGCGATATGGCGAGGGTAAGGGGGGAGGCGAGTAACAAAGTATTAGAATTTTGGCACAAACATTTTAGAAACATCGAAACTATGGGTCTTCACTCACCACGTCTCTTGTCAAATCTCTTAGTATGAAAAGTGGGATCGTCGTGAATGGTATGGTGGGTCTAATCTTAATAAGAAATGATATAAAAGATTTCAACTTTTATAGCATAAATTTGTGATAGAAATGGTATGTCAAGTGAGACCGGCATATGGATAAATGCATGCATGCGGGCATAAGGTGGGTACAGAAAATTGTTTGGTGTAAAAAGTTTTGGACATTTTTGGAAGAAACATTTTAAAAATGTCAAAACCGTGGGTTTTCACACCTTCTGACAAACCTCCCGTGCTAGTATATGGAGCTTTCGTGAAGAGTGTGGTGGTCCTAATCTTGATGAAAATTGTCACGATTGTTTCAACTTTTATATCAACTTTTATAGACCGAAACTCTGAGATTGGGCCGAATCTCCGTTGTCTAGGCCATCCACCGAGCCGAGCGGAATTTGCATCTCTTTTCTCCCTCCTCGAAGGAGGGAGCCCAAGAGCAGCAAGCGGGGGAGTGATTCTGATTCCGCGCGCTCCTCTCCACGCCGGTACGCCCCCACGTCTCGGATCGGATTCCCCCGGCGGCCGGCGGCAAACAGTGCCGCGGCGGTCGACGATTCGCGGTCCCCTCGCCTGACGCCGCTGACCTCCCTCGAGCTACGCCTGACTCCTGATCAAGGTAGACCCCACCTGTGAATCCCTGATCTCCGTGATGTTGCCGATGACGATGCTATGGCGTCGAGGATTCGAAGCATCTAGCTTTGCAGCACTGGTTTATTTCGGGAGGTTCGGCAGCAGATTAGTTTTCAAAATTTGAGGGCCAGGAATGTTAGATTCGTGCTGTCTCAGTCAGTGCTTCGTTCTGACAGCGTTGAAGTAATCAGAGGAAATACCTAGCTAGAGTGTCAGGACAAGCAAGGCGATTTCAGATTCGATGCATCCAAGCTGGACTGCCGGAGTGCCGGTGTTGGAAAGAAGAAGAAGAAGAAGATGAAAAAATGGCTCTTGTCCATTGCACCTCGCGACTGATCCGAATGCACACCAGAACCTTGCTTCATTCTACAATTTCTTTGCCAATCAACACAAGTGCCAACTGCCAAGTAGTAGGTTAGGTTCCACAATAATGAAGGATGAGGAAGGGATATTGTTGGTTATTGTGCTGCAAAGGACCAATCAAACATGTACAATTAAATGCCGCCAAGTAGTAGGTGGCGTTCATGAGAAAAACAAAAACTGAAGTGGTCCAACTGCATAAAACACCGAGTTGACTATTGAGTTCACCGATTGAAGCCGGTGCCACGTGTTGAGCCAGGTGGTAAGATAGCTAGTTTATGCAATGCTGCTTTTGGGGTACTGTCTAGGAGTAGTATTTTGCTGACGTGCTTTTGAACTTGCGTGCAAGAAAGGAGGAGCATTTTTTCCAGATGTGTACATATTCATGAGAATTGTCATAGTTAGTTGTAATTTTTTTCTCTCAAATTGATCGATCGTTGTTTTTAGTGAAACATTTTTTTATTTTATCCCCAAGGGGCTGGTCTGCTTTCAAACTTGTCTTCATTACCATCAAGTCGTTGCTATACTTATGCAATTACGCTACTATCATATCTCTGAAACCTCGCCTGTGTTTATTGTGTCTAAACAAAAATCAAACATCTATTAGGTCATCCACGTTTATTTGTATAGGTGGAGGCTTTTGTTTATCAGTTGTACTAGTACTAGGATGTCAGGCGCGCTACGCTGCGCCCGTTTCAAAAAATGCTTAGTATGATTTTCGGAATACTTACACTTGCAAATAGTTAAAAGAGTAATAATGCACCAGACCCTATAGTATTTTCATTCATGTTTGGAAGATTAGGGTGTGAGTAGATGATAAAGTTTCTAACTTGAATCAAAACAACCGATCAGTAATAGAGACTATATCAATACTGCAATCAGCATATGGCAGGCAGCACTAACAACAGTTGTACTAAGAAACAGATCATACACAGTGTTTAGATTTTGCCGGTGGGCCCCTCAACAGAGAACTATGTTCAACGGATAACCATGAAAAAAGGTGCATATTTTTTTCTGAAGAAACGCAGTGGTGCCACCTAATCCTTTTTTAGGAACCGATCTTCAAATTCACCATCCCTTGAGTTGTACTCAAGTTGTTGGCCTTCATCTGAAACCCATAGGTACAAAAGGAAACAGAATCACGCGAAGTTAGAAAGGAAACAAGATGTATAAGAGGTAAATATGAACTACGATTAGGCAATACACAATTACTAAATTGAAACTTGAAGGTATTTTTAAAAAAATAAGTCAACACCAATGTTGCAGTTCGGTCCAATTTTTTGAAACCTTATCAGCCCAATACATTGGTTAACAGATTGTATCATACAGATTAAGGAAAGAGATATGACACTAAAAAATATTACACGTTCAAGGTGGATTGTAGATTTTTCTACCTATACATGATAGGTTAGCTGCAGGTGTGTCGAAACTCAAAAGATCACTTAGGTTTAAGCTGCTATCTCACTTACAGTGCAAGAAGCACACATTTGCAACTCATGTGTCCATAACCAAAATATTAGACCATACAATAGGCATTAGGCAACAGAAATTCTTGTCAAAAAAATAAGTATTAGCACCAAGGCACACACGATGAGACCTATCTGAAATCAACTAATGGCCTCAGAGAAAAACTCCTCCTGAAATATGTCACTCTCCGAACATACTGATTATTGACTTCCAAGGACAAAGACATATGCCACACCACATTGGTTTGGGCATAGCAATTATATTGATGTTGGAAAGCTTAAAGCTAACATGCATGAATGATAGATATATAGATAAGCATGAACAAAGATCAAAGTGTAAATGGATACTACAATAATTACATTATTATATACCTAAGAGCTATATCTGACTGATGAGGTATTGAAGCTATATGCCTATATATGACGGTCTAAATGTATAAGCTGAAGTAATCAATCAGACCTGATGCAAATAAATGAGCAGCATACAATTTTGGTCTGATATAGCAGTCCATACTCCCAATGACATGGATAAAAAATATGCAGATGCCATACTGATCGGACACATGCTAACATAAATGTGGAAGCTGGTCAATAGTTAAGCCAGTATTCAAAAGGAGGTACAACCTTAATAAAGTAATTTGATTAGACTGAAATCCAATTATAAATTGTATACATAGGCAGACTTCTGCAAGCCTGCACATGAATTTCTTTAATCTATTTTTTTACTACCATTGATTTGAAGCTTATATATTGGAAGTAAGCATGGTGGTACTGAGGCAAAGAAGGCAATGGACCCATGCATGTTGTCATATAAGGATTTGTCAATTGTGTTAGTAGTAGATCAGAAAAACTTACACTGATTAGTTAGCATATGGAAGAGCAATTGGAATAATGAATAATGATGCCCTGTTTGTAGAGGCCACTCATCCTGCACATCAGATCCAAACGTGGCATTGGCTTTCTATTGGTTCACATACATCCCTGATATCTCACATGGAGTTACGAACTGACGAAGGAACAAAATAAACTTGTTAACGCAAGATGTCATGGAGGCATGTTACTTTAGGCCCTTCGTTAGCCATTTCCCATTTCCATGTATTTCCCTGCTTCAAATTTGTAGCCATTCGTACCCTATGAAGCTACAACTGCGAGCTTTCTGGATATGTACCACCTTATGTACCTAAGTTAGGAACCAGCACTTGCTCAGGCCTAAATTATATCAGCGTCCAATTGCATGAACAGACCTACTGAACCAAACATATTGCACTGAAATACCCACCCGCACAAAGATGAAATCGCTGGGGATAAACAATTTAGCAGCAACGATACTGCATCTCAGCATTTGATTACCAAACCCACCAGAAACGATAAAGCTCGCATCTTACCATGTACTGCCTAGAAACCATGGGGAAGGAAAGGCGTGAGAGGTGCAAAAGGCAAACCTGGGATCCATGGCACGGAAGGAAGAGGGGCGATTAGCTAGTGCAGCTGTGCTAGAGCACCCCTCAACGGCCACAGCATGGAGCATCAGGATCTGTTTGGGCGGAGGGGGTAAGGGAGATGAGCATGTGAGTAGAGTCGGAGGGCTGAGCAAACCCATCGGCCACCAGCACGCCGCCAGTCGGATCCCCCGCCGGCGGCGGGGCGGAGCGGACGGCGGGGGTCGGAGGGGCGGCGGCGGTGGGGGTCGAGAGGTAGGGGAGCCCGGGAGGGGGCGGCGGCCGGTGGCGGGGGAGGAAGGTAAGGGACAGAGGAAGGCGACCAGCAGCGGGCGGCAGCGGGAGATGCTAGGGTTAGGGTTAGAGGCAGGGGAGGCCAGGGGAGGAAGGTGCGCGGGGCTGGGGGTGGACGGGAGCGGCGCGACCCACTCACAGCGACATCGGCGTGGGCAAAGGACTGAACCGCCAATCCATGGCTCGCGTCGGACGGCTTCCCTCCAACGCGTGTCGCTCGGAGAGGCTCCGTGCGCTCTCAGCACTCCCCTCCCACGGCGTATATGATATAGAGTATATACATAGTGCATCTGCATGATAGTACAGAGTACATATTACTGAAAGGTGACGTGCAATAATAATTGATATGGTCACCTCTGACTCTTGACTTCGATTTTTCTTATTCAACAACAGAGAAAATCACCCAAATAGGTGGAAGCTTTCGTTCATCAATTGTATGGAGTACTGTACATATTATTTTCTCTGCTAACTCCTAGCCATGGAACCGGTGACCACAGGATGCTGATTGCTCAAGATCGCCTCAACTGTAAGCAATCAATGATCTTCCCTATTAAATAGTCACCCGTGTAACACGTATAATCAATACTAGAAAACGGGCCAAAGGTCCTGGCCAAAGTTACCAGCAGCTGTTGTAACCGGTACTAATGCCACGCATCAGTACCAGCTGCAAAAGCAGCTGGTACCTTTGGCCAGCGGCGATCAAAGGTAAGGGGTTTGGTACCGGGTTAAAGCATCACCCGGTACCAAAACCCCAGTATAGGCAACGGTTAGTGCTACCAACCGGTACCAAAAGAATAAGGAGGAATAGGTACCGGTTGGTGGCACCAACCGGTGCCTAAAGAGCGGACAATGGCATCGGGTTTTGCCATGACCCGGTACTGCCACGTGCCCACCACAAAGGCACCGGTTGGTAACATCAACCGGTGCCTATGCCTATTGTTTGGCACCGGTTGTTGAGCACCAACCAGTTCCTTTAGTCTACGCCTATAAATACCCCAACCCCTCCTCCCTCCAAACTACTGTGAACTCACTGTTCATGGCAGCTGAGTGAGGGGAGGGGAGGCAAATTTTTGTTTTTTTTAAAAAAAGGTTAGTTATTTTTCTCCATAACTTAGCAATTGGTTTTTAGAAGCAGTTATCACTTAATTTAGTTTATACATGTGATAATTATTTTTAGTTGTAGCATCTTATTGTAGTTATATGGGTTATCAATTTATTTGATATGTGAATACTATCAAATTATTGTATTTATATGTTTTATCAATTTATATGATAATTGAATAGTATCTATTTATTATAATTATATGCATTATCAATTATATATTTGAATTCAAATTTTGTATGGAAATATTATCAATTACGTATGCAAGAGGGCTTTATTTAGTTCCCTTCAAAATTCCAAAACTTTACAAGATTCCACATTCGAGATGCATGCTGCGCCAATTCGAGACCCACAGCTCAGCTAGGCCTACCACTGCTGCGCTGCAGCGTGCACGTCTACAAGAAAAAAACATTATCCTGCCAGTGCCATTAATACAGCCAGAATTATCGTGCCAAAGAGAATCGTTGCACAGACGATGATCCCAAATCCTCAACGCTCTAGGCAGACAAACCAAGGTCCATATATAGAAATAAAGTTTTTTACCCCGTCATGCAGCCAGAAGGCCACAACGTCGTTTCTTGTACAAAAATATAAAGTTGCATATAGAGAAATAAAGTTTTTACACAGTCATGCAGTCAGAAGGCCATATGTATCGTTATAATTTTGAAGTTAAGTTTTATTAATAGCGTATTCAATGTTAGTTACAAATTGTAAAGCGAACCATTATTCGCAGTGGAGGATGACACAAGTATTCTTTTAGCCGAAGAGGAGCCTCCTTACGCATGTCATGATCATAATGAAGGGACGATTGTAAATCGAACCATCGTTAATATTCCCTTAGTTGAATGATTATGTCCTCTAATATTTTTTGTGAACATTATCAGATTTTTATGCAATTACCCGATTTATTATGCAATTATCTGATTTATTGTGCATTTAAATGATTTATTATGCAATTATCTGATTTATTGTGAATTTAAATAATTTATTACGCAATTATCTGATTTATTGTGCATTTAAATAATTTATTATGCAATTATTTGATTTATTATGATTTATTATGCAACTAAAAAGATTAATTATGCACCTAAATGATTTATTATGCAATTAAATAGATTAATTATGCACCTAAATAATTTATTATGTAATAATTAGAATTATTGAGCATTTACATGATTTATTATGCAATTATTTGATTTATTATGATTTATTATGCAACTAAAAAGATTAATTATGCACCTAAATGATTTATTATGTAATAATTGTAATTATTTTGCATTCAAATGATTTATTGTTCAATTATTTGATTTATTATGATTTATTACGTAATTAAAATCGATTTTGCAAATAACCTATTGTTACCGGTTGGAGGTTTCAACCGGTACCAAAGTTCTAGCAAAAAAATGGGGCGCGCGGGAGTCGAACCCGGGCCTCGGAGATTAGAAAACTTAGGTTTACCACTGCGTTACACGGTGCTTTCGATAAATTTGGCGGCAAAAGCTTTAAAGTACAAACATTTCAGCAGCCTTAGGCACCGGTTTTTATTTACTAACCAGTTCTTTAGGCACTTTTCAACTCCCACCCATTGTAGCCCTAAGGTACCGGGTGGAATTATCACCCGGTACCTTTGGGGCACCTTAGGTACCGGGTGGTTTCAAACCGGTGCCTTGGCCCTCAAAGACACTGGTTGATATTATCACCCGGTACCTTAGGCCTTCGATGTATATAAGGTCGTGCCCTGTTTTCTTCTCTTCTTCCTCACTTCTTCCTTCCACACACTGCGCCGATCGTCCTCCGCCTCCTCCTCCGATGCCGATCGTCGTCCGCCGCCCCCTCCGCGCCGCGCCCGGTCGTCCCTTGGCACGCCGACTCGACGCCGCCGCCATTCCTCCACCGACGCGCCTCCTCGACGGCCCCGCGCGGCCCTTTTGTTCGGTGCACCCCCTCGACGCCGCCGCCCCCGCCGCCGCCATTCCCCTTGGCGCCTCCTCTGCACGCCTCCTCGACGCCGGCCTCCCCTGCGTGCCTCCTTGATGCCGGCCGCCTCGACGCCGCCTCCCCTTCAGCCGCCGCCGCCCTCTCGCCGTGTCGACGCCGCCGTCCTTTCGACTTCCGCCGCCCCCCCTCACCGTAAGTGCAGGCCGGCCGGCCGGCCGGGTCACCAGAGCTTCGCTGCCCCTTTTTTATTTTATGACAATTGTAGATAATTAGAGGTAATTGTAGATAATTAGAGAGAATTGTAGATAATTAGAGACAATTAGTAGAGAATTAGTGGAGAATTAGAGAGATTTAGTAGATAATTAGTAGAGAATTAGTGGAGAATTAGAGAATTAGTAGAGAATTATTAGAGAATTAGTAGAGAATTAGAGGTAATTGTAGATAATTAGAGAGAATTAGAGATACTTAGATAATTAGAGAGAATTAAAGTGTTTGTGTTATTTGATATAATTAGTAGAAATTATTTAGAGATACGATCCCTTTTCTATTTTTTTCTTAGTGAACTTTGGAAATTCATAAGAATTTGTAAAAAAATTAGAAAAATACAAAACTAATTTTGTTATTTTCCTTGTGAGTAGATCTACATGATGATGTTGTGAGTTTGTTTTGAAACCTTGTGTAGCTAGTTTTAAAAATAGGAGTAACATATAGTGCATTTCATTGGGGAGCACTAGTGGTGCTACCGGAGCATTAGGGGGGCCAGGCCCCTGCACGCCCCCCCTTGGCTCCCCTTGCGTCCCGCACGCACTGCCCTGCTAGCCCCGCGCGCCGCAGAAGCTAGTGCGCGCTCGTGGTGGGTTGGGCTGGAATAGCTGGATCGGGTGTGTAGGAGGTCGGTTGGGTGTAGAATTTCATTCTACACAGCTAGGGTGTAGAATAGCGCTGTTCTATATATATATGTGTATATATATATGTATATATATATATGTATATATATACTCATATATATAGGAACGTATCATGTGCAAACTTTAATTTTTATGAAAATTTGTACAAATCACAATAAAAAAATCATCTAAATTCACTAAAAAAATCACATAGGTAGATGATATGATGATACACAACTTTGTAAAATATCTTGTCCAAACTCGACTTTGTCTGTGAGATATAAAAATAATAAATTTCTAACAAATTATTTGTACAGCTTTCTGGCTTGAAATTTATTATTTTTATATCTCACAAACGAAGTCAAATTTGGATAAGATATTTTACAAAATTGTGTACCATCATATTATCTATATGTGTGATTTTTTTGGTGAATTTAGACGATTATTTTATCGTGATTTGTATAAGTTTTCATGAAATTGTGGTTTTCACCAGATATGTTCCATATATATATATATATATATATATATATATATATATATATATATATCTCGTTTTTCAGTCGTACGAACTAGGTGGTAGGCATGTGCATCAAGTAGAAAGTTTGCACGCGAACAGAAAAGTCAGGCTATGTGATTTGACATTGGGAGCAAAATGGTCAGTTATTTCAATCTTATTAATCTCAATAACAGTCTAGTCTAACGGATTTCCTCATCATTTCCAAAAGAATATCCGACTTCCAAGCCTTGTTTCTGTTAAGTGTATATCAGAGCTTTGACATCCAGGAGTTTTGTGTTATGATCTCTCTAAAACTCAGCATCATATCTTGCTTGATTTCGACTCACCGGTTACATAAATGAAACTAATGCGGAATCTATTCCAAACAGCATACAGATATATTCATTCGGTATCTTTCTTTGCTGTTGACTAATTAAGCAAAATGGAAGCCGAAGTATCAGAGATAGCAGTATCACTAGTAATTGGTATTCACTACTGGAAAACGGGCTATGGGAACCGGTTGGAAATGGCCTTAGGCATCGGTTTTCCAACCGGTTCCCGCCAACCGAGACCAATGGCCTCGCCTTAGGACACCAGGTATTTAACCCGGTGCCTTAGGCACCCATTGGTACTAGTTGGAAAGTCCAACCGGTATCAAAGAGGTTACCACGCTGACGCAAGGTGGCAGCCCCTTTGGTATCAGTTGGTCTTTCCAACCGGTACCAATGATCTTTTCCTTTTTTTCCAAATCCAGTTTTGTTTGTTATATTTATTACTATTTATTCTTTTATACTTGCTAAACGCACTCGAGCTCTACAGTACTACACGTTCATTGGTCGTTCGTGTTCGTTTTCAGAGAATATTTGAAACTAACTAAAAGTGAAATGCGAGCATATAATTAAGCTAATTAGATTAACTAATATATTTACAAATATACAAACATCAAGGCATCACGTTTAAAAATATTTACAAATGTACAAGTCATGTTTGTAGTCCAACTACTAGTCCCCTCAGGAGCTCGATGGAAGTCCTCTATGGATGTGACCGTCGTGGTAGAACTCGCCTATAGGATTCAAGATCTCGTTCAAAATGAATCCGGCGAGCTGCTCGCACACGGCATTGATCCGATCAGTAGAGTAACATTCATCCCCCATTTGAGACATCTATCATTTAGAAAAAAAGGATTAACATCATGTGCGTTAGTATAATTATGAAAATGTACTAGTGAACGGTTTGGACGTACTCTCGTGTTCTCATCAGTAGTCGTCCTGCATGGAGTCATGATGTGCAACGCATATGTAGTACCCGCACCAATCAGTTCCTTGTTGTTGTCTCGCACACTTAAGGAGAAACAAATAAATTACTCAATTTAGAATAATTTGGGATTATATACTTAACTAGACAAATCTTTGAGGATCAACATACCGGATAATCCATTTTAACGTTCAGTTCGGGCCTCCATTGACCACGTCCTTTGTTATTTTTCACAATTTTTTTTCCAAACCCTGCACTCAAAGTTAAGTTTGATATTCAGTAATTATTATTAACAAAAAAAGAATTTGATTGTGCAAACTGAACTTACCTGTTCAAGGGGTCTATGATATGTTGGATTGCGGACTTTGGATTTCTCATTGAGTCAAAGACTATAAGATTGCCGGTCTCTACGGAAAGTATGAATAAAATCTAATGATAACTTCAGATATAGATAGGATATATATATACATGCATTAGACGACTTAGTATTTATTTAGTAATATAATAGAGGATTGAGTCGACCAAGACTTACTCAAAGTTGTATGGTATGAATATATAGGATTTGTAATTTGGGGGTTATTGCGTCTTTACCCCTGTTTTGAACCTCAATTGCGATTTTACCCTCCTTTTTCTTTACTTTGCATTTTTGCCCCTACTGTTCCACTACGAAGCTTCCGTTTACCTCTGGAGTTGACTCCGTTAGTTGCATTGAGAGTTTAAGAGTTTTAAAAAAATAAGAAAACTCTTCGTAATACAGTAAAAAGACCAACATACCCCTTATCTCTTGAATCCCTTATCTTTCACCGTGTTGTCTATCTATTCATCTGAGCCACCCACGAACCCTAGATCTAACTTGCAGGCGAGGAGCGGCTGAGCGGCGGGGCGGCGCCGAGCGCACGTGCAGGAGGCCGCGCCGCGCAGGAGGAGGGGACCCGCGGGGGCCACGCGGAGGCCGGCACCTCGCCTCGCCTCTCCTCGAGGGTAGGGCGCGAGCCACGCGAGCAGGGGCCCGCGGAGGGCGCGCAGAGGCCGCGCCACACAGGAGGCAGGGCCCGCGGAGGCCACGCGGGAGGCCGGCGCCTCGCCTCGCGTGGAGGGCGCGAGCGGGAGACCCGCGGGGAGCGGCGCTGAGCAGGAGGCGGGGGCGCGCGCGGGTGCCACGCTCGAGGGGGCGAAGCATGCGCTGCAGCCATGGATCCAGAGGTCAGGGATGTGGAGTTGGTGCTCAGGTACTATTTTTCGATTTTTGACTGTCTATCGTACAAATGTGGGACGAAATAATCTTGGGATTTAGACAATTGCACTAATTTTCTTCAATTGCTCTGATTTGTAGGCCAAATCAGATGAGTTTGAATCTTGTTATAAGGGTTCGATCATTCTTCAGTTTGCCTGATGGGGGACCAAAAACATGGATGCAGGGTAGAACTTTGCCAACTCAAACGATTGACATCCATAACTATAGTTTGCTGCACTTGGTTGATTTCATAGCTGAACACTATATGTGGGGTTCAAAACAGCACATTACTTTGTTGCGTGAGTCAGAATATACTATGGAGATAAAGTCTGATGAGGAATTGTTTGAGTGGTTTTAACTTAATCTAGACAAGGGAGTAGTTCGGATTAATGCTCAGATCAATGATTTTGAGGGCCCATTGCAGTGTTCGCCAATGAAACGTAGGTGTCACCCATATGTAAGAAATAAAGCACCCACCACCACCAATGAAAGAGCCACTGAGACACCTATCAATGAGAGCTGCCCCAATGAGAGAGTCACATCCACAAGTAATAAAAGGAGAGGCACCAAATGTAAGGGAAAAGGTGGAGATGATGATGATGATGATGATGATGATGATGATGGTGTAGGAGTTGATGAAGAGGGCATATATTCTGACACTGATTCGCTTACAGCGCCAAGTGATAGCAGCTATGATAGTGATTTGTCTGCATCATCTGACTCTGATGATGATTGCTCTGACACTGAGTTTGATCCTAATGGTGAAGTTGTTGACAATGATGATGAATATGACCCTCCTTCCTTTTCATATGATGTTGCTGATCCAAATATTGATGTAAATGTGGTGTTTCCAGATGTGGATCAGTGCAAATCTGTAGTTACTCATCATGCAATCTTGCATGACCATGCCTTTGAGATTGTGAAAAAGGACAAGAGCAGATTTAGAGCTAAATGCAAGAGAGCCAACCAGGGCTGCAAGTGGACGTTTTTTGCATCAACTAGTACGAAATACATTGGCTGCAAGGTAATTAGCATCATTTTTCTGTCATTTTCAGCAAGCAATTAGCACCATTTTGCTGTCATTTTCAGCAAGCAATTAGCACCATTTTGCTGTCATTTTCAGCAAGTAATTAGCACCATTTTTCTGTCATTTTCAGCAAGCAATTAGAACATTTTACTGTCTTTTGTTGCAGGTTAAGACAAATGGACCAAAGCATACTTGTGGTTCTTTCAACAACTGTGGTGAAACAATGGTCTCAAACAAATGGGTGGCTGAAAGAGTGGTGGATTTATTGCGGGATGACCCTGAAATGGGACCAAGTGAATTGCATAGTATGCTGCAAAAAAAGTACTCCATAGATATTCCATATCATAGAGTTTATAGAGGCAAACATAGAGCAATGGACACCATATATGGCAAGTGGGATGATAGTTACGACTTGCTACCGACCTATCAAGCTGAACTTCTCAGAGTTGTACCTGGAAGTATTGTTGAGCTAGACACCGAAAAAGATGACAATGGTGATTTCTGTTTCAGCAGGTTCTTTGTTGCTCTCAAACCATGCATTGGTGGATTTTTGCAAGGTTGTAGACCCTACATTGCCATGGATGCCACACACTTGACAGGAAGGTCTAGGGGTTAGTTGGCAGCAGCAGTTGCAGTGGATGGTCACAAATTGGCTATTTCCAGTGGCTTATGGTGTGATTGAGACCGAGTCTACAAAAAGCTGGACTTGGTTTGTTAATAACTTGAAGAAGGCTATTGGTACTCATCCTGGTCTTGTCATTAGTACAGATGCGGGCAAAGGTATAGAGGTGGCTGTATATGATGTATACCCTGGAGTTGAGCATAGAGAATGTATGAGACACTTGTGGAAGAACATGAAGAAGAATGGGTATGGTAGTGAGCTTTATGGTAAGAATATGTGGTGTGCTGCCAAGAGCTTCACAATTGATAAGTTCAACTACTTCATGGGCAAGATAGAGGAGAAAGATCCTAGTGCACTTGAGTGGTTGGATGAGCATCATCCATTTGTTTGGAGTAGAAGCAAATTCTATGAAGATTGCAAGGTAGATTACATCAACAATAATCTTTCTGAAAGTTTCAATAGTTGGGTGTCAAAAACCAAGGATTTTCAGATTGTTGAGATGCATGACAAGATAAGACAAATGATCATCAAGAAAATGGTTTTGAGGGCTAAAATTGGTAGAAAAATGTCAGGATACATCATCCCAGCTATCATCAATGCTCGAAATGATAAAACCAAGACTATTAAGGACCATGAGGTGTTGATATGTGGGGCTGGAACAGCAAAAGTAACAGTGAACAGATTCAGACATGCAGTTAATTTGGAACAAAAGACATGTACTTGTAGAGCTTGGCAAGTGACTGGAAAGCCCTGCACTCATGCTCTAGCTTTTATTGCTAGGCTTAGCAGGCATGCAAAGATGGATGAATTTATTGATGACTACTTCTCTGTTGATAGGTTTAGGAAGGCATATGCAGGTACTTTCAATCCTATGACATCTAAGGATAGTTGGCCACGTGTTGATTTAGGCTACAAAATCAAGAAACCTAAATTGAGAAGGAAACCGGGCAGACCAAGATAGAATGAAGTCATATGATGAGGCTGGCACTAGCAAAAAGAGGAAGCCATGTTCTGAATGTAATGAACTAGGCCACATAGCCAAGCATTGCCAAGGAGGTCTCACTGCTAGTTAAAAGAGGAAGCTTTCAGCTTCACAAAATGGATCATCTTCACAAACCTCAGGGTGAGTGGTGGATTTCTAGCTATTTCTATTTTTTTCCTACTTTATGTTGTCAAACTGTTAATTGAACATCTTTCTATGCTTGTGTGAAGTGCAAGTGCAACAGAAAAAGGGAGAGGGAGTGGAAGAGGAAGAGGAAGAGGAAGAGGAAGAGGAAGAGCAAGAGCAAGAGGAAGAGGAAGAGGAAGAGGAAGAGGAAGAGGAAATCCAAGTGAAAATGAAACTGGAACCGAAAATGCTAGAGGAGGAAGGGGAAAAGGAAGAAGGGGAGGATCAGGAGGGTGATTGGCTCAATTGTTAGGAATAGATGCATGAATGTGATGCAGTCACCTCTCATCATGTAATATACCAGTCGATTTTGTTGGACACCTATGTTGGGATGTGATCTCATGGTGCTTCTTTTTTGGATATGTATGATGGGGGGTTCTGATTTGGTGCTACATCTCTTTTGGATATGTATATATGATGGGATGTTATCTATCTACTATCAACATATATGCATGTGGTTTCAACTTAATTTTGTATGTCAGGTTGCTGTCCAAATTTCTGTCAAATACTTGTTCATATTCTTATTGAAATTCTGCTGAAATATAATGAAAACAGGGGTATATTCACAAAGTTCTAAAAAAAGTAGGGGTATATTTGCAAGGGTAAAATTGTCTTCTTTAACACCGTTAACTGCTGTTCACGGAGTAGGGGTAGAATGAGTGTTCATTTGCGAACAGTAAGGGTAAAAATGCAAAGTCAAAAAAAGTTGGGGTAAAATCGCAATTGGAGTTCAAAACAGGGGTAAAAACACAATTGCCCCTTGTAATTTTGCCTAGTCAACGAATCGTACATGTTTTGGCACGTTTCCTTGTAATTTTCGTTGAGCACTTTCTGGTTGACTAGCAAAGGAGACATGAAGTCGATCTGATGGTGCCATCCATGTTTTCGGCTTCTTTGGGTCTCGTGTCTAAACGATACAATAGAAATTTTATAATGCACACATATTATTATGTTCTTGTTAATAAAAAGTATTAATGTAGAGGTAAGTGATACTTACAAAACCCAAATGGTGATGATAGAGGCGTCGAGAGCTTGTCGATGGTAAATGTGATATAAATTTTTGAAGTACACCCAGAAGTCGTCCTCCCCGCGGAAGAAATCATAGTCACGATACTTGACTCCAAACATTTTCCCTTCGTCATTCGACATTCGCAGGTACCATCTATGCAAATTGAACATCTGCGTGCCTAGACTTTTCTCCTCTTCCTCAGTGACAAAAGGTTTTCCATGCTGGAATGGAGTAAGAACGGGAGCGACAGGGATTTCCGTCTCCACTCGGCCCGTTGCCTCCTCTAGCGTTAATCCAGTTTCAGAAAGAAATATCGTGGCCTGTAGGTCCGCTTGGAGTTGTACGTCCGTCGGGTGTAGGAGTGACAACCCTGGCACCCGGAGGGGCTCGAGTTCTTTTTGTTGTGTGCCATGCTGAGGAATGGTCTTGCCACATTTTTTCTTCACATTTCTCACCTTGTGTTCCTTTGTTAGAGTACGTTCATAGTCCGAGGGTAAGCTTTTCGGTTGTGGTGGGTTGTCTAGGCTCGCGAGAAACTTTTTTCCTAATTCTAGAGGTACATTTTCCCTCGGCGGGGGGACTTTAGGCTTCAACTGTTCTTTTATATATCGAGCAGTGTCCTCTTCCAACTCCTCAGCGGTCTTCTCGTAGGTCAATTTTCTTTCGACCGTTTTCTGCTTCTTCTTTGAGGGTCCAGCCGCTGGGAGGTATGCTGTCTTTTTCTTTCCTTGTTCTGGTGCAGGAGGAGTTGGAGTACTCGTAGCCCTTTGCGCTGGCGGAGACGGTGGTGAAGGAGCTAGTTGTGGGGACGGCGGTGAGGGAGGCCGCAGAGACGGGCGATCGGTCTGCACGGGAGCCGTTGTGCTTGTAGTAAGTTTGATGTCGGCCTTGCGCCATAGAATGACCCTGTGCAGTGCGTCTCCCAATGTCTTCTCTCCATCCCCTCTAATGAAGAGCTCAAGATCCTCATTGTTTCCAACTATCTGCTCGACTGTGACGGAGGTGTAGCCAGGGGGTATCGGCCTTCCATGAATTGTAGTAGAAGGATTCAGGGGCAGGGCTGACCCGTATGTGACATGAATGGATATATTCATTGCTCGTACAAGAAGCTCACACGGTGTCGGCATGGTGACATCATCCACTGGATACCTCTGGTCATCTACTGTCGTTGGCACAATATGGGGTTGCTGTTCAGTTTGTACGTCGGGCGCCGCCGTGGATGCACAACTGCTGCGTCGCTGTGAGGCCGGGCTTATCACAACATCCGGGTGTGACCCAGCAGTGCCCCTTTGGCTTAGAGCTAGCTGCACTGCCTCATTGACCCTGGTGTCCATATGAGATTCCAAGGATGCAACCTTCCTGTTCATCTCTTCTTGTATGGCATGGAGTTTCTCTTCCTGTTCGACTTTGCTCTTTCGGTGAGTCTTGTAAGAGTAATCTCCGGCCCAAGCAACTTTCCGCGGGCTCGTCCAGGGTGTTCCGGATTCTTTAATACCCTTATCAGCTCATCATTCTCCCTTTGAGGCTGAAATGTTCCTTGTTGGGCCTCATCTATTGCAGCGACTAGATCGCGGGACACTTCTTGCATATGCTCGGCCACGACCAAACTTCCATCTAACTAGTTTAGTGTCACGCCATTAGCAAATAACCACCACTTGGATCTATTCGGCCAATCCCAAGTTGTCGGCCTGATGCCTCTATCCATAAGGTCCTGCTCCATCTTCTGCCATTTTTTAACTGACTTCTTATACCCGGCAGCCACAAGGTGGTGGCTGTACTTCTTATTTGCTGTATTCACCTTGGCCTGTTCGGATTTTTCTTGGGCTTCCTCTGATAGTTTGTATTGTTTGAACTCCTCCCAGTATGGTTTAACCTGAGGAAGATCGTCCCAGTTCGGCTCCTTATACTTTTTGATATAATTGATGTACAACTTCTTCTTGAAAGTTGCAAAGGCAAGGGCCATCTTTTTCAAGGCACATTTCTTCACAAGTTCTTGGTCAACTCCTTCAGGAAGAGTGAACATATCCTTGAGTTCTGCCCATAGCATTTCCTTTTAATGTTGAGGCACAGCGTGTTGCTGTTCTTCGGATTTGCTCGTTTTCCATAGTCTTGTGGTGATCGGAATTCTTGCCCGAACAATAACCTCACATTGGTTGACAAATTTTGTGCTAGCAGCCTCTGGAGCACTTGGACAACCCTCTGCGTCCACTTCTGTGACGACCTGTCTTCCCTCCATTTTCTTGGTTGGCTGGCATCTCCCTTTTGACTGGCTCAACGAAGTCGATGCGGACGTCGACTAAATTACAGAAAAGATATGTTAATCGCAAAACTAATCTACCGAAGTCACCATGCATATAGTTTCAAGATTCATACTGGAACATCCAGCTGTTGATTGGGCGGCGGCGCAAAGTCATCATCTTCTTCATCGGCATCTCCAGACATATTCAGTAATGAATCAATTGTCCGAGCATCTTCTTCAGCGATTGGCTGGGGGGTGTTGGCCCTCGTATCTTCATTTATTGCGTCCAACATGTATTGCCTGGCGGCCTCGTCATCACCGAAGGGGTCCATCCTTAACTGAAATCGTAAAAATGTGTTAGAGTATGTGTCCATCCTTAAATGAAGCAGGAGAATTCAATTCTTTGAACGAATATGCGTGTTTGAAAGAGAGAGAGTGTGTGTGTATGTTAGAGGGAGAGAGAGCGAGAGTGTGTGTGTGTTTGTGAGTGTGAGTGAGTGTGTGTGTGTGTGAGTGTGTGTGTGTGTGTGTGTGAGAGTGTGAGTGTGTGTGTGTGTGTATGTTAGAGGGAGAGAGAGAGTGTGTGTGTGTATGTTAGAGGGATAGAGAGAGAGAGTTAGTGAGTGTGTGTGTGTGAGTCAGTGTGTGTGTGGGTGTGCGTGTTTGTGTGTTAGTGGGACAGAGAAAGAGAGAGAGAGAGAGTTAGTGTGTGTGTGAGTCGGTGTGTGTGTGAGTGAGTGTGTGAGTGTGAGAGTGTGTGTGTGAAAGAGAGAGTGTGAGAGAGTGTGTGTATGTTAGAGGGACAGAGAAAGACAGAGAGAGTTAGTGAGTGTGTGTGAGTCAGTGTGTGTGTGTTTGTGTGTTAGTGGGACAGAGAAACAGAGAGAGAGAGTTAGTGTGTGTGAGTCAGTGTGAGTGTGTGTGAGTGAGTGTGTGTGTGTGTGAGAGAGAGTGTGTGTGTGCGTGTGTGTGAGCGAGAGACTGAGTGTTGGTGAGGAGACATCGAGAGAGCGTCGGTGGGGAGACAGCGAGAGAGCGTCGGTGACAAGGAGACAACGAGAGTTAGCGAGAGACCGATCGCCGTTAAGAAGTCGTTAAGAAGGAGAGAGCATCGTGTTTGATTTCATAATTAAGAATGAAGAATTCATAATACATAAATACATGAGTTACAGAAATACATGATAAATACATAAATACAAGCATTATTCACTCTCTATTTAAATACATAATTAAATAAAGTCTCTCTAATAACTAAATTCTATAACTAAATTATACACTATATATAATGAAAACATTGTACACTATACATAAGACTAATAATAGAAATTCTCTCTAATAACTAAATTCTATAACTAAATTATCTCTTTAATATTTTAAAAGCATGAGGTAAAGTCCATTAATGGGTTTAGAAAAAAATTATCTAAAGCTAATTACACTTCATAGAGCTCATGTCTCAAAGCTCATAAGGAGAACAATTTTAGAACTTAGTATAAAATAAAAAAAAGCTACCGAAAATCCTAGTGCCAACAATGACCAAGTTGGTATAAGCCAGTTGTTGCTACCGAAAATGCAAGTTCCAGAACCAACAAAATCAATCTGCACATTCCGACATTGAACAAACTAGAGTTTTAACTACAACATTTGAGAGGGACCCAGTAAACACAAACAAATTTGGAAACTCTTGACGGTGTAACAAGATGAAGCTCTACAATTCTATATATCAGAGGGTCCATATCAACCTGTTTTGAAAGAATATCCATTTAAAGGCATGAAGATTCATCAGCGGAGATTTTGTAGGAACCTTATTTTGTTATTTCTAAGAGCTAATTAGTAGACAATTGTATGCTGCAATTGTGTTGATTTACTTATTAGCAATGCTCTATTTGAGTAAGTATATGTGCTTGTGTATTTATCATGTCATATTTTTGTCACTCATGCCCATGACTGTTTGGCCCCCCTATATCCAAATCCTGGCTACGCCCCTGGCAGGACGGCGAGGGCGGTGGCGCGCAGGCCCGCGAGCGGCAAGATGGAGCTACCGGGCCAGCGGCGGCGGCGCGTGTGACCGCGGAGGAGCGGAGGCCGTGGCGGCGCGGCCAGCTATGAGCCGGCCAAGACAGCTGCGGCAGTGCAAGCGGCAGCTAGGCGAGGGAGCGGCCGCCCGGCAGGGAGTGGCGGCGCGCAGGCCGGCGAGGGCGGCGGCGCGCAGGCCTAGTCACCTGCGGGGAGCGGCGGAGCGGGCAAGGCGGTCGCACGGACCGGTGCGGGCCTGCGCGAGGAGAGACCGGCGGTGGATGCCACCTGCGGGGATGCTCCGGCGTGTGGGAGGCAGCCTCACGGGCTGACGCAGGCGTGCAGCATGGGGAGCGAGCATGGGCCGGCGGCGTGTGCTGCGCCGCTTGGGAGGAGGCCGCACAGGCCGGGCTCGCGCGCGCGACGACCAGGCACTAGGCGGAGGTGCTGCTGCGCGGTGGTGGCGGCCGCACGGGCCGGCGACGGAGGCTTCCTGCCAGGCTGCTGCTGCACGGGGACGTGGCCGGCTGGCCGCACAAGGCCAGCGTGGCCGCACTTGCTGCTGCAACGAGGATTAAAATTTCAAGAAAAATCTATGTGTGCTACGAATCAAGCAGCTCCGCCGTCCATCTAATCTCTCTGATTTTGTTTTGACTATTAGGTAATGGACATTTTGCCTCAGTAATTCAGCTCCTGATCTCCCACATCTCTCTACCCCCAACTGATTTTGTTCTAATTTTGGTCTCGTGGAAAAATGGAGTTTAGGGCATCTCCATAGCCAGCAAATTGGTGATTGAAATTACTGAACCATCATTGAACATCGAGATTAGTAATTGAGCTACTACTCATGTTCTAACTTTTCTCCGCTTGTTTTGCTTTGATGCAATTCAGTAATTTCAGGAAAAAATGCTAAAAAAAATCATTGATTTTGGTTGAGTGATCTCATTAATTACTGAATTCATCACCATACTTAGTTACCAATGATTTCTTGAATTACTAGAATACTAAAGTTATTGATGTTGATGGAAGCTAGGGTTCCTGATCTTCCGAAAGGTTCAGATAAGCGACGATTTGGTGGAGTCGCGACACACGTCGATCCGACTTCCGAACAACACGTTCAAAACCCCGCAATCGCAGCACCATGTCTCCTCAAGTTATCGACCGGTGGATGCACGGCCGACCTCACCAAGAAGGCTAATCTCTGCCTGTGAATCGAAGAACACAAGCAAGAACACGAAAGGATGCAGCCAAATTGCAGATGTATGATTAAACTCACGAGTTGGGGTCTCACAAACCGTTGAACGGCGAAACTATTCTTGACAGATTAATCTAAGCAAAACCTAAACCCTAATGATGAGGCGGCGGCTGTTTATGAAGCCCCTAGGGTCGTGGCTAGACCCCCTGGTCGACACCCTAGTGGACCACACTTGAAACATGGCCCAAAGGCCAAAATACGGCGACGCAGCGCCTGAGACAGATTCTGGACGTCCACTTGTTTCGAGGATTCCCGTTGACTCAGGCCTCATTTGGACATGGGACCGGTGCCATTGGAAGGTCTATGAAATTCTGTTTCCATCCATATATAGAACGTCCAAATCCGAGCCCGTATGCGGCCTCGGCGTCCGTTTTACTTCAGACAGATCCTGGACTCCGAGGTGGACTCAAAGTTGAGTTGTATTGGGCCTCTAACTGGACTTGGCCGACCTTGCTGGCCCCTCCACGCCTCCAAGCCCCTCTCCAACATCATTCTCATCATCTCCATGGTTCCTAACAATAATTAAATCATTAGGTACCAATTTATTCTCAAAATCATATAAAATGGCATTAGAAATGAGCTCACCAATAAAATTGACTATCGTGCTTTAGCTCTCGTGATCGGAACTAGCATGTCCTGTGAAGGAGTCTTGGTTGTATCCGAAGGAGTGATGTCCTCATCATCCTTCCCCTCTTGAATTGGAGTCGTCCTCGACTCAAGCTCATCTTCTTCTTCCATGTACGGCCTCAATTCTAGGAACATGCTCCCCTTATACTCAACTTTATGGTTGTATCCCGAAGTTTCATATTCTCATCATTCTCCTCTTCTTGACAGCAAACCGACCTCGGTTTGATCAAGGGTATGTGGAAATTGTCCATCTTTATGGAGGCACAAGGACCGATTGTGGTGCTTGGATGTGACAACGAACAATGCTCCCCTTCTTGTGATCCATCCTGTTTCTTAAAAACAAAACTAGGAGCACTTGACATGACATGTTCAATGTTAGTAAAGCAAGCTAGTTGATTACTTTGGGGCATGACAAAAGGATCCTTTACATCTGAAGAAATATAAACTCCACGCACCATATACATACCATTATTATCATATTTGCCCATAGCATGAAATTTGTTTCTTTTGAACAAAGAAAATTCAGTTTTGGAAAATATTCTCCTCTCTGCAGTTTTTAGATCACAAAGAAAATCCAATTCAATATAACCCAAAGTATTTAGAGAAGACAACAATTTCAGTTCATCGTTTTTAGAGGTAATGGGAATCAAATGTTTAATTTCAGCACAAGTATTGTTCCCTTTCACTCGTTGTGGCAAAGGTATAAGTGAAACATCAACACACAACTCATGTTTATCACAAAGATTAGTAGAAAAATCAACTTGTGACAAAGGTAAATCAAGTGTACGTTTCAAATCAGCAGGGTTGGTCGAACAATTAAGCACATCAAGAGAGTTTTTACCTGAAACATCAAACTCTTGTTTTTCTTTTGTGTTATCCTCTTCTTTGTGTGTTTGCAGAAAATTATTAGTTCCAACAAAAGGAAACACAAAATTCTCATCTTGTATCAATTCATATTTGGATGAATGTGTTGCAACATCTAAAATTTTCCATTCTCTTCTAAAAGGTTCAGTCTTTCTTCTCTCAAATCTTTCCAAATCAGCTTCTAAAATTTCAACAGCACTCAAAGGTTTAAGAATAACATTTTTACCATTATATTTGAAAGAATAATCATTAGCATTTGTATTATGCACAACATTATTTTCAAAAATCCATGGTTCACCAAATAACAAATGGCATGCTTGCATAGGTACTATGTCAAATTCTGCACTATCCTTGTAAACACCAACAAAAAATTCTATATGTGCAATCTTATTTACCTTTATGATATCACAAGAATTTACCGATTGGATGTAGTACGGAGCTGGATGTGGCTCTATGGTTAAGCCAAGCTTCTCGACCAACTCTAGACTTGCAATGTTGCGGCTAGTCTCACCATCAATAATGATAGGACAACGTCGATTCATCACAACAAAGAAAGTCTGAAACAAATTGTTGACTTGATTTTGTTCTGCCTTCTGCATTTGAGAACTGAGCACCTGTTGTGCTACAGTGCTCATATCATCCTAAAAAAGGTTAGTCACAGAAAGAGGAAGAACAAGAGATTGCTCCTCGAGTTGAGGCATCTGATCATTTGAATTCAAAACAGGAGGTGGATGAACAAATTTTTTTCTCATAAGAACTTTCATGTCATCCCAATATTGTGGTTTAACTAATGGACATAAGGACTCCCACCAAGTTAAAGCATTACCTCGCAAGAACTGGCTGCATTCTCGACCTTCCTCCGTGCACACATTTAACGAGTAGCAAATATGTTAACTATTGCTATTTCCCACTCAATGTACTCATCAACACCTACACCATCATAAGTCGGTGGATATGAATGACCTGTCATTGTAGACACAAAAATAGGAACAAACAGTGAAAGTTTCCCTAATAATGTACTACGCAAGGATAGTGGTGCCTCTCAATCAATCAACACAGCAAAATGAAACACCTTGCCAAGCTCTTACAAAGTTCTTACCAGCAAAACAAAGGATTACCTTGAAGATGTGATCCAACGATTGCAAGGGTCAAAAACTGTGTTGTCCAAAAGTAATATGTGGAGCTTGGGAGGCTAAATATATGTAGCAAGGAATATCAATAAATCAATTCAGAAATTGCAAAGCTGAAAATTAGTCCCAAGCTATAGTCTATGTCACTGGCCTAAACTCGTCTTGGACCTAGCTCAAGCAAACGAAAGATACAACCAGCCAAGGACTCAAAAGGATGCAAACACTTCTGAATTTTTTTCTTCTTTATTTTTCTTTTTTTTCTTGGTTCCTTTTTTGGTGCGGCTTTTCTACTTCTTTTTTTTCTGCACCTTTGCCTTTTCCTTTTTTTTATATATGTCAGGAAGTGCCGCTGAAAGCATCTAGGCCCTCAAGGTATGTTTCGGTGATTAATGACAACCATTATTGTGACTAATGAGTTTGTGCAGCTTAATGAAATCTTATCGCTCATTGGATCATATGTTAAAGAGGCCCCTAAATTTCATTATTCAAAAAGACGATCTCGGTATTCAACTCAAGTATATAACAAGACTAAGGATCTTTCTAGTCCTAAGTGTCGCAAGGTTGAGAAGGACACTTAGGTTAGTATAAGTTTTATAGTTTTGTAGAGGTCGCACTATTAAGAGGGGTTAAGGCCAAGTAACTTGAGCATGGACATGGTCAATAAAAAATGGATGCACACATTGGTCACTCAGGTTCTTGGAAGCTCAAACAAGTGCTATTCAGTTCATATCTCAAGAATATTTGGATTTCATTCAAGACTCAGATTAGAAAAAGCAAAATCAAGAAAAAGTCTTATCACCGGTTTAATCAACGACATCAATTTTCTATACGTCGGTTAAACGCAGTTGCTGAAGTCTGGACACAGTGTTCACCGGATTAACCGACAATGTTTAAAATTAACATCGGTTCAGTTGTCCAGAGAGTCGGTTTTTCAGGGGTTTTCAGGCTTACACTCACCGGTTAAACCGACGAAGGATTTGAGTTAGCGCTGGTGCTGTTGTCCAGAGAGTTGGTTTTTCAGTTGATCAGTGGACAACTACACACATCGGTTAAATCGATGATACGTCGGTTAAATTGCCCGAGCTATAACAGCTAGTATTTCAAATGGACAGTTTACATTCATCGATTAAACGGACGATGACTTTTGGAGGGCCGTCGGATTAACCGGCGTTGCGTACTTTTCTGGTAGCTTTTCTCCAACGGCTCTATCCACGTGAACTGCCTATATATACCCCTCCAATGGATCATTTTGAAGTCTCTTGACACTAGGCAACACTCATACACTCATTCTCTTGTTGAGAGCCAACTTGAGCTTCACATTCCACTCATTTGATCATTCAATCATCCAAGAAGCAAGGCTAAGGACTTGAGTACAGAGAAGCTTGTGTGCATCCATTCTTGGTGATCGGTTCTTTCTCAAGTGAAGGCCCTAGCTTGTTACTTTTGGTGATTGGCATCACCTAGGCGATCTTGGTGATTGAGGTGCTTCTTGCGGAGCTTGCCAAGTTGATTGTGGGAGCCCGAAGAAGATTGTACGTGGCTTGAGCTCCACCACGCCGGGATGGTGAATGGAGACTCTTAGTGAGCACCCTCGTCTTGGTGACATAGGAGGTTACAAGACTCTTAGTGAGTGTCACAATGTGGATTAGGGGTGTGTGCCAACACATTGACACCACGGGAAAAAATCCGGTCGTCTCTTGCCAACTCTTTATATTCAAGCACTTACTTTCATGCAATTTATTCATGTGCTTGACCCTAGAGATTATAACTTAGCTCTACCTTACTTAGATTTATACCTTGTTGTATCCTTTGTAGCTTGTCTAGGTTGCTTAGTTAGCCGGTTGGTGAATTGAGCCTTACTAGCATTGCATAGGTTAAGGTTGCCTTATTTTGTTGTAGAAATTTGAAAAAAGCCCAATTCACCCCCTCTTGGTCTATCTATCCTTACAATTGGTATCAGAGCCTCGTTGCTCATTTGGATCATTAGGCTTCACCGCCTAGAGCTATGGCCAAGATGGGTGGTTCGCCTCCTCACTTTGAGGGCAAGAACTTTGCTTATTGGAAAGTTCGCATGGCCACATACCTTGATGCGATTGCCCCCGAAGTGTGGTTAGCAACAAAGACCAGGTTCACCCAAATTCCCACTTCGGAACAACTCAAGTGGAATGCCAAGGCTAGAAATGCAATTTTCGAAGCCATTAGTGAGGAAGTCTTTGCTAGAGTTAATGGCATGGACTTGGCAAGTGATATTTGGAAAGAGCTCATTGAAATTCATGAAGGCTCCACCAAAGTTCATGAGCAAAAATATCACTTATTTAGAGCTAAGTATGATTCTTTTAAAATGCTAGCTCATGAAAATTGCAATGATATGTATTCTCGCTTGAATGTCATTGTCAAGGACATTAATGCGCTTGAAATATCTAAAATTGATAGTGGCTCCATCAACCGCAAGATACTCATGCTCCTTCCGTAACCCAAGTACAACATCATCAATGCTATGGTTCAAAAGGAGAATCTTGATACGATGGAAGTGGCAGAGCTTGTGGGCGAAATTCGCACTCATGAAATGGGTATTCTTGGTATGTCCGAAGAGCCACCTTCAAGCAAATCAATCGCTCTCAAGACCAAGGTCGACAAGCACCGCAAACTCAAGATGATCAAGCAAGAATCAAGCCCAAGCGATGACGAAGTTCATCATCAAGAAAGCACATCCGATGATGAAGATGATGATGGAGAACTTGCCCTCATGATGAGAAAGTTCACACGCTTGAGCGACAAGATCAATAAGAGGGGTTACAATTTTGACCCTAAAAGAAAGATGTTCCGGCGAAGAGGAGATTCCAAGAGCAAAATTTGCTACAATTGTGGAGAAAAGGGTCACATCTCTCCAAATTGCCCCAAGCCGGACAAAAGAAAGAAAGAAAGCAAGAACAAGCATCGCCATGATTCGAGCGATGATGAAGAAGATGAGATGAAGATCAAGAACAAGAAATATGGGAAGAAGAAGAGCCACGAGAAGAAGACCAAGCTCTTCCCAAAGAAGAAAGGCAACACCAAGAGAAGCTTCTTGGTGGAAAAACAAGAATGGGTGACCGATGTCTCATCAAGTGAAGAATCAAGTGATGAAGAAGACATCATCACCATTGCTCTCACAAATGAAGAACCATTGCTACCTCCACCTCCTATGTGCCTCATGGCAAAAGGTAACATAAAGGTATGTGAGGAGGATAGTGATAGTGATAGTGATGATGAGCTTGATCCAAACGAATTTGCTAACCTCATCAATGAGTATACATCCATTATCAAGAGGGAAAACGGTAAGGTCAAGCACCTTGAGAGCACTCATGCCAAGCTAGAGTTAGCTCACTCCGATTTGCTTGGCAAGTACAATGACTTGCTTAAAGAGCACAATGAGTCACTTGCACTTGCTAAGCAAGTTGAAGAGAGTCACAAGAAACTCAAGCAAGAGCATAGGGAGTTGGCTCACAAATATCAAGAGTTTGAGTTTGCCTATGAAGCAATTGACCCGAGTCTTGAGAACTCTATCAATGAAAATGTTGAAAAGGTCAATGCTTCTACTTCATGTGATGACCTACTCATTGATGCAAATGCTACTAATGTTTTGCCCAAGCTTGCTCCCTCTAGGGAAAAGGAATTGATGGATCAAGTGGCAAGCCTCAAGAGTAGTGTGGAGAAGCTCTCACGAGGAGAATACAACCACAAGGAAATTCTCTTCAACAATGCTCGTGACTATGGCAAGAGAGGTCTTGGTTCATTTCCGGAGCCAAACCAAGGCACTACTCCTTCGCCGGAGATCAAGACTAGCTTCATTAAAGAAGTTGGATCATATTGTCAACATTGCAAAGTCACCAGCCACCACACTAGGGAGTGTCCCTTGCCATCACGTCCTCTCCCTACTTTACCTAAAAATTACTCATCTATGCATCAAAATAACCATTTTCTTTTGAGTAAGGTAAAGGGCAAGGTGAAGGCCAAATTCATTGGCAAGATCACAAAGGAAGCAAAGAAGAAGCTCCCAAAGTAATTTTGGGTCCCCAAAGCTCTTGTCACACATGTGCAAGGCCCAAAGCTTGTTTGGGTTCTAAAAACTCAAAAATGATTCTCATTTGTGTAGGTGAACTATAAAACCGATTGAAAAGATTGGGTATTTGATAGCGGTTGCTCTCAACACATAACCAGCAATGATAGCATGTTCACCTCTCTTGAAGATCCCGGCGATCATGAACATGTCACCTATGGTGATAACTCAAGGGGGGAAATTTTAGGTTTGGGTAGAATAGCAATTTCTAAAGATTTATCCATTTCTAATGTCTTATTTATAGAATCACTTAGTTTTAATCTTATTTCAATTGCTCAATTATGTGATCTTGGACTAACGTGTACCTTTGACAAGAATGGTGTTGTAGTAACCCTTGAAGAAGATAAGTCATTGGCATTCACGGGGTTTAGGCATGGCAACATTTATTTGGTGGATTTCTCTTCAAAGCAAACAAGCCCCATGACATGCCTCTTCACCAAGTCATCTCTTGGGTGGCTTTGGCATAGAAGAATTGCTCATATTGGCATGAGCAACCTCAAGAAAGCCCACAAGAGAGGGATGATCACCGGCTTGAAGGATGTCACCTTTGACAAGAACAAACTATGTAGTGCATGTCAAGCCGGAAAGCAAGTTGCAACACATCATCCCATCAAGACGATGTTGTCTACCTCCAAGCCGCTCGAGCTACTTCACATGGATCTCTTTGGTCCAACCACATACAAGAGCGTTGGTGGTAACCTCTATTGCCTAGTAATCGTTGATGATTTTTCATGTTACACATGGGTCATGTTTCTAGGCGATAAGAGTGAAACTCCGGAAGTCTTCAAGACATTTGCAAGAAGAGCTCAAAGGGAGTACAACTGCCCAATTGTGAAGATCTGGAGTGACAACGGCACCGAGTTCAAGAATATGAAGATTGAAGAATTGTGCGATGAAGATGGCATCAAGCATGAGTTTTCCGCCACCTACATGCCTCAACAAAATGGAGTGGTGGAAAGAAAGAACAAAACACTGATCACTCTAGCAAGAGCAATGTTGGATGATTATGGCACGTCCGAGAGGTTTTGGGCGGAAGCAATCAATACGGCTTGCCATGCATCCAACCGAGTGTATCTCCACCGACTCCTCAAGAAAATGCCATATGAACTTATCACCAGGAAGAAACCAAACATCTCCTACTTTCGAGTCTTTGGTTGCAAATGCTTCATTTATAAGAATAAAAGGCTCGGTAAGTTTGAGAGTAGATGTGATGAAGGATTCTTTCTTGGTTATGCATCAAACTCCAAAGCATATAGAGTATTCAATCAAACCTCCGGGTTGGTTGAATAAACATGTGATGTGGAGTTTGATGAATCTAATGGCTCCCAAGAGGAGGTTATTGGCTATGACAATGTAGGTGATGAGGAGATTGAAAAAGCTTTGAAGAAGATGTCCATTGGGGATATCAGGCCGGAAGAGGTGCATGAAGGCAATGATCAAGGGGGAGGACCTTCCTCGTCTACACCAAGCACCTCCATGGCACCCCAAGTGTATGAAGATAAAGAAAAAGATGATCTACAATCTCAAGAAAGTGTTCCAACGCCAACACCCCAAGTGTACGAACAAGAAGAGCAAAATGTTCCACCACAAGCACAAGTCATCCATGATCCACCTCAACAAACATCCATGCATGTACCGCTAGTGAAGCATGGTCGTATCTCCAAGGATCATCCAATTGATTAAATCATTGGTAGTCCTTCCAAGGGAGTAAGAACTCGTTCTAAGCATGCTTCATTTTGCGAACATTACTCGTTTGTTTCTTGTATTGAACCCACTAGCATAGAGGAAGCGCTTGAGGACTCTGATTGGGTGATGGCCATGCAAGAAGAATTGAACAACTTCACCCGCAATGAAGTTTGGGTCCTTGAGGCTCCTCCGAAAAACAAGAACATCATCGGCACTAAGTGGGTCTTCCGAAACAAGCAAAATGAACATGGGGTGATGGTACACAATAAAGCAAGACTTGTGGCAAAAGGGTTTTCTCAAGTCGAAGGTTTGGATTTTGGTGAAACTTTTGCTCCGGTTGCAAGACTTGAAGCTATCCGCATTCTTCTTGCTTACTCTTCTCATCATAATATCAAATTATATCAAATGGATATGAAAAGTGCATTCTTAAATGGCTTTATTAACGAACTTGTTTATTTTGAGCAACCTCCCTGGTTTGAAGATCCGAGGAATCATAACCATGTTTATAGGTTGCACAAGGCACTCTATGGGCTCAAACAAGCTCCAAGGGCTTGGTATGAGAGGCTTTGTGACTTCCTAATCATGCAAGGCTTCAAGATCGGGAGGGTGGACACCACATTGTTCACAAAAGACGTCAACATGGATCTTTTCATTTGTCAAATTTATGTTGACGATATTATTTTTGGCTCAACTAATGATTTACTAAGCCATGAGTTTGCTACCATGATGTCTAGGGAATTCGAGATGTCCATGATCGGCGAATTGACCTTCTTCCTTAGTTTTCAAGTCAAATAATTGAAGGAAGGGACATTCATCTATCAAGAAAAATATACTAAAGATATCTTGAAGAAGTTCAAGATGGATGAATGCAAGCCGATCAAGACACCCATGGCAACCAATGGGCATCTCGACTTGGATGTGGACGGTAAACCGGTTGATCAATCCCTCTATCATTCTATGATAGGGTCTTTGCTTTACCTTACCACATCTAGGCCCGATATAATGTTTAGTGTGTGCTTGTGTGCCTGCTTTCAAGCATACCCAAAGGAATCACACCTCTCGGCTGTGAATAGGATCCTTCGGTATCTCAAGCACACCCCAAGCATAGGCTTGTGGTACCCCAAGGGTGCTAGCTTAGATCTCTTGGGATACTCCGACTCAGATTTTGCCGGAAGCTGTGTGGATCGCAAGAGTACCTTCGAAGGTTGCCACTTGCTTGGGCGTTCTCTAGTTTCTTGGTCAAGAAGAAGCAAAATTCCGTGGCTTTGTTCACCGCGGAAGCGGAATATATAGCGGCCGGTGCATGTTGTGCCCAAATCCTATATATGACGCAAACCCTTTTGGACTTTGGTGTGAAACTCGTTAGGGTTCCACTCCTTTGTGACAATGAAAGCGCCGTAAAAATTGCCAATAATCTGTTTCAACACTCTCGCACAAAGCACATTGATATTCGCCATCACTTCTTGCGTGATCATGAAGCTAAAGGAGACATATCTCTTCAAGGTGTGAGATCCGAGGAGAAATTGGCGGATATTTTCACAAAACTTTTAGATGAGAGTACCTTTGTTAGGCTAAGAAATGAGCTAAATGTTTTAGATGTGGCAAACGTCATGTAATGTTGCTATGCCATATAAAATACATACATTTTTATAGGACACTTGTCTAACCATGGTAAGATAGTGATGAGCATGGGTTTAGCTAGAGGTGGTGGTTCACTTGTTTTCCTCTAGGCTTGTAGAAAGGCTCATCATGAAGAAGCTTCCCATGGGTTCAAACTTGACACGTAGAACTTAAATTCTTGTTATGCATTTCTTGTCATATAGATGTGCACTTCATGTTTACCTTTCTCTCTCATGTGGTTATAGCGTGCACCATCATTGCATGCGTAAGGGTCACAAAGGAGATCACTTGATGAAAATGAGACTTGTTTCATGTGCAAGATCTCAATTCATGAGAAGTGAATAGAGCAAAGTGTTAGGTGCGTTATTGCCTAGTGAGTCATGTCATGATGAGTTTGAAGCTCTCTATCTTCAATATTCCTATGACATGGCTCATACATTTTGTTTGGCGCTTTGTCTCGCTTCGCGGCTTTTCCTTGTGTTTGAAAAGAAAAAACTATTAGGCTTGTATGCTATCCTAAATATTTTGAGGGGTAAACTCGCCTATGCAAGTCCATTAACTTGAGTTTAGTTGAATTTTGTAAGTTTATTGGACTTAGCATAGAAGAGTGAGCTGAGTAAAGGTTTTTCGGGTTCACCGGTTAAACCGACGTTTAATGGATCTTCACCATCGGTTTAACTGGCGTTACTAAATTCTGTCTCAGCTCAGTCAAATCCAGGCATTCAAACGGCATATGCAAATGTCACAGAATCGGATCTACCGGTGAACATAACACAGTTCTGACCTAGCAATCAACCAATGATTTCAGTGTTCAACCGGCGAGTTCAAACTTCACTTCATCGGTTCAACCGGTGTTCAGATGCAGATTTGCTGGAGTCTCAGGTAAACTGAACCGACGCAATCAACCGGCGTTCAAAACCTAAGCGTTGGAACGACCGGTGTTAAAGAAAATAGAGGGGGCCCACATGTCATATGTTTCTTGCCTGCGGACACCGGCCTCTCTTCCTCTCTGTTTTAGCCCGACTCCACGCGCCGTTGTTTGCCCGCGCCACCGACTCGCAGCCATTCCACGCCGTCACCACCGCTAGTTCGTGCCGCCGCCGTGCGCTCACGCCACCGCCGCACACCGCGCCACCTCACCGCCGGCCCGTGCTGCCCGCACGCCTGTGCAGCGCCCGCGCACGCACCGCTTGCGCCGCCGCCAAGCACTGCCTCCGCAAAGTTGCGCCGCCACCACAGCTCCACGCAAGCAAGCCCAAGCCGCTCCACGTCGCACCACACAGTGCCCACGCGCCGCACGTCAATCTCCATTGCTTTCCACACCACGCACGCCAACTGCTTGACGAATTGTCCGAGCTGTTTTTGCGTCGCCTCATGCTTGCCTTAGCACACCCGCAGCCGTGTTCTCACCACTACTCACCGAGATGGGCCGCGAGAAGAGGAAAGTCAAGGAGAGCGTGCTCGAGAAGTCTGTCCACAAGCAGACCCGTGCAGAGAGGGAGGCTGAGAGGGCCGATATGGTGGCCAAGGCCGCCAAGGAGCAGGCTTCGGGGCATGCTCGTTCGCTCCGGATCAGGAAGCAGCCCGGCAGAGGCAGAGGCAGAGTAGGCAGGCCACCAGGGCCACTGCACAGCAGACAAAGAGAGATTCGTCTGAGGGGGAGCCATCAGCTGAGTCAGAGGGGCAGAGTTCTCCTACTCCACGACGTTCTAGCCGCAATCGGCAGATGTCAGCAGTAGCAAAAAAGTCGCCAGCAACGGAGCGTCGCACCGGACCTAGGACACGAGGTGGACATCAGCCTCAGCCACCTCGGAGGTCCGCTGTAGCAGCAGCAGTAGCACGCAGAGCCGAGGCCCTAGAGGCCGAGCGTGCAGTGTTTCGTATGGACATGGTCGTGCGTCTGGAGCCAGGGGTCCTGCTCCAGAACTTGACTAGAGCCAATGCGGCTAAGGTCAAGAAGCTCAGGTGGAGCGTTGAGGAGGAGGATTGGTTCCCAGTTGGCCGTGACAGCCGTGTTGATAGGAGGTTTTGGACCTTGTTGCAGGCCAGTTTTTACGAGACCTATCTGAGGAGGGGCCACCGGATCTTCCCTCACCATGTGCTTGATTGGGTCTCTCTAAGGATAGCAGCAGGAGGGGCAGATGTTAGAGAGCACTTTTCTCACTTCAGAGGGCTTCCTAGACTGCTTGAGATGGGGCAGAACAGGTACATTAAGGACTGGGTTCGAGTGTTCTATGCCACAGCCTGGATTGCTCCCGAGCGCAGAGCCGTGCATTTCATGTTTGGAGGCCAGGTCTTTGGTTTGACAAGGGCGATGATTGCAGGAATCCTTGGAGTTGACTTGGCCGATGTCTCCTTGCACGAGAGAGTCTACGAGGACGCAGATCCACCTCGCAGGGCATTGATTGGCGGGATAGCACCTTCTCACGAGGCGATCTCTCGGTGTTTCCGTCAGTCGTTCCCTGGTACCTATGCTAGGGTTCCCTGCCTGCTGACAGCCGAGGCTTACACAGTACACATGGCCCTCCGGAGGACTTTGTTACCGAGGAGTGGCTACCCAAAGGGGTTCACAGGACTGCAGCAGCTACTACTACTCCACATCCTCACTCATGAGCCTTTTTGACATTGTGGACTTTATTTTGGCTGAGATCGAGGATGTGATCACTGACGGGATGGGGGTCGTGAGGCAGTTTCCTTATGCACACTGGATAAGTTATATTTGTTCTATGATCGTGCCCACTGACTCGCCGATCAGTGCTGTCTACCATAAGGATGAGGCCCCACGGTTCCCAGTTTACCGTCCGACTGCTCCCCAGGACCGAAGGAGGGGCAGATAGGCCGAGAGAGCTGCCATGGCACAGCTACCAGCTGAGGTGCAGGCCCGAGTGGCAGAGGAGGACGAGGCACTACTGTCTCAGGTGACTCAGCCGTCTGAGCTCACCTCTCTACTCCAGCAGCTAGTCAGTCAGCAGAGAGAGGATCGGCTCGCGACAGAGGCCTGGCTCACTGCCATCCAGAGGGAGGCTGCTCTAGAGCATGCTGCATCTGAGGAGCGGTTTGTCGGCCTACTTGACAGAGTTACTCAGAGGACAGACGCTCAGTTTCAGCAGATGCAGCAAGGCATGATGGCTATGTTCGGCATGATCACACAGCTATACTCTCACTCCGGACTAGCCCCACAGCAGCCAGGTCTTCAAGGTATGGGAGCACCTACACTCACAGTCACTCCAGCTCTAGGCTCTACTGCAGCTCCAGCTTCTTCGACAACACCGGAGACCACATTCTCGTTGTCCGCACTTCTTGGGTCTACCAGTTGTCAGATCTTCTCGCCACTGCCAGCGACTACGCTTTTTTAGGACTCACCGTTAGCGGTTCAGTCAGTCGCCCTCCCCATCGTACCACAGGCACTACCTTCAGGGGGAGGCGGAGGAGAGGAGTCCATACTTCCACAATTGACACAGCCAGCAGCCTCAGCAGTCACGTCTTCAGATGCTGACACCTCTTCTGCTGACCCGATTACGACTCCTACGGATCCTCTCCTAGGCAGTGCCAGCACAAGAGCCTCCACGACAGCTACACCTCCAGTCAGCTCGGACCCGCAGCTCCTGTCCGTCACCGAGGGTTCTCCGTCCGACGACGACGATGACGACCTGGACCGCTTCCTCGCCGTGCCGCGACAGCAGGACCCGTAGCTCGCCTTTTTGGTGCTTTGATGCCAAAGGGGGAGAGAGTTAGGGGGAGTCACGGGGAGGGTAGAGCTAGCAGAGTGCTCGTAGATGCCAGGACTTGATTGGTGTATCTTCATTGGTTTTTGGTTCATGGACATGTATATTTGACTCTTGTGCGTGTTGCTCTTTATGACATGTCTATGGATGCTTTTCTTTTCGCGCGTTAACCTTTCTTGCTTTACTCGTTTAAGTTATTATTTGTGTTGTCATTAATCACCAAAAAGGGGGAGATTGAAAGCATCTAGGCCCTCAAGGTATGTTTCGGTGATTAATGACAATTATTATTGTGACTAATGAGTTTGTGCCGCTTAATGAAATCTTATCGCTCATTGGATCATATGTTAAAGAGGCCCCTAAATTTCATTATTCAAAAAGGCGATCTCGGTATTCAACTCAAGTATATAACAAGACTAAGGATCTTTCTAGTCCTAAATGTCGCAAGGTTGAGAAGGACACTTAGGTTAGTATAGGTTTATAGTTTTGTAGAGGTCGCACTATTAAGAGGGGTTAATGCCAAGTAACTTGAGCATGGACATGGTCAATCAAAAATGGATGCACACATTGGTCACTCAGGTTCTTGGAAGCTCAAACAAGTGCTATTCAGTTCATATCTCAAGAATATTTGGATTTCATTCAAGACTCAGATTAGAAAAAGCAAAATCAAGAAAAAGTCTTATCACCGGTTTAACCGACGGCATCAATTTTCTATACGTCGGTTAAACGCAGTTGATGAAGTCTGGACACAGTGTTCACCGGATTAACCGATGATATTTAAAATTAACATCGGTTCAGTTGTCCAGAGAGTCGGTTTTTCAGGGTTTTCAGACTTACACTCACCGGTTAAACCGACGAATGATTTGAGTTAGCGTCGGTGCAGTTGTCCAGAGAGTTGGTTTTTCAGTTGATCGGTGGACAACTACACTCACCGGTTAAACTGATGATACATTGGTTAAATTGCCCGAGCTGTAACGGCTAGTATTTCAAATGGGCAGTTTACATTCATCGGTTAAACCGACGATGACTTTTGGAGGGCCGTCAGATTAACCGGCGTTGCGTACTTTTCTGGCAGCTTTTCTCCAACGGCTCTATCCACATGAACTGCCTATATATACCCCTCCAATGGGTCATTTTGAAGTCTCTTGACACTAGGCAACACTCATACACTCATTCTCTTGTTGAGAGCCACCTTGAGCTTCACATTCCACTCATTTGATCATTCAATCATCCAAGAAGCAAGGCTAAGGACTTGAGTAGAGAGAAGCTTGTGTGCATCCATTCTTGGTGATCGGTTCTTGCTCAAGTGAAGGCCCTAGCTTGTTACTCTTGGTGATTGGCATCACCTAGGCGATCTTGGTGATTGAGGTGCTTTTTGCGGAGCTTGCCAAGTTGATTGTGGGAGCCCGAAGAAGATTGTACGTGGCTTGAGCTCCACCACGCCGGGATGGTGAACGGAGACTTTTAGTGAGCACCCTCGTCTTGGTGACATGGTAGGTGACAAGACTCTTAGTGAGTGTCACAACGTGGATTAGGGGTGTGTGCCAACACATCGACACCACGGGAAAAAATCCGGTCGTCTCTTGCCAACTCTTTATATTCAAACACTTACTTTCATGCAATTTATTCAGGTGCTTGACCCTAGAGATCATAACTTAGCTCTACCTTGCTTAGATTTATACCTTGTTGTATCCTTTGTAGCTTGTGTAGGTTGCTTAGTTAGCCGGTTGGTGAATTGAGCCTTACTAGCATTGCATAGGTTAAGGTTGCCTTATTTTGTTTTAGAAATTTGAAAAAGGCCCAATTCACCCCTCTTGGTCCATCGATCCTTATAGCCGCAAAGATAATTACAATGCAGGAGTACAACTAAAGGTAACTCAAATCTTGCAAATTTCAATGGAACATAGAGCTCCCAGCTGCATTAAATCTCTGCCTACGTGACCAAAATAACTCTTGGATGGCTAGTTATATGGATGAATACTGCACACACTTAGGCATGTATACAAATAATATTTTAGAAAAGCCAGCTGCTTAAGAAGATATATATCACCAGGGTGCCAAGCAAAACAAGCTAAGTTTCCAATAGAAAATATGGGTCTACACCAAATCTAACAACGGCAGGGCTTCCCTTTGCTTCTGTTAAAAGACAACAGGAAACCAGACTGATAGATTTATGACTTTTCTTTCTTTCTAATTGGCTTACAGTTCACAATATTTAATTCCCTTCTTTCCTGTCTCCTTCAACATGCATATGAAGCAAGCACTCGACACCACAACTATTGGCACAAGTTCTGAATTAAAGCACGGGGCCAACCAGAAAAGAAAGATCACTCGAGCATACACTAGACCTCGACTAATTAAACCAACAATCACGACGACTCAACAGGGGACTAAGATTCAGAGAAGCAAACTGAAAAGAAAAATTGAGGGCACAAAAGGGTTATAGGACAGCTGCACGATAAAAACATATATTTTTGTGGGGCAATTTTCTGGAGTTTTAGGACGATGACACAAACAAAACTAGGGTAAGGGCGAACCTGATGGTAAACCTGAAGCTCTGATTACCAATTGATGGAAGCTAGGGTTCCCGATCTTCCGAAAGGTTTAGATAAGTGACGATTTGGTGGAGTCGCGACACACGTCGATCCGGCTTCCGAACAACACGTTCAAAACCCCGCAAACGCAGCACCACATCTCCTTAGGTTATCGACCGGAGGATGCACGGTCGACCTCGCCTAGAAGGCTAATCCCTGCCTGTGAATCAAAGAACACAAGCAAGAACACGAAAGGATGCAACCAAATTGCAGATGTATGATTAAACTCACGAGTTGGGGTCTCACAAACCGTTGAACGGCGAAACTGTTCTTGACAGATTAATCTAAACAAAACCCAAGCCCTAATGATGAGGAAGCGGCTGTTTATGAAGCCCCTAGGGTCGTGGCTAGACCCCCTGGTCGACACCCCAGTGGACCACACTTGAAACATGGCCCAAAGGCCAAAATACGGCGACGCAGCGCCTGAGACAGATTCTGGACGTCCACTTGTTTCGAGGATTCCCGTTGACTCAGGCCTCATTTAGATATGGGACCAGTTCCATTGGAAGATCTATGAAATTCTGTTTCCATCCATATATAGAACGTCCAAATCCGAGCCCGTATGTGGCCTGGGCGTCCGTTTTACCGCAGACAGCTCCTGGACTCCGAGGTGGACTCAAAGTTGAGTTGTATTGGGCCTCTAACTGGACTTGGCCGACCTTGCTGGCCCCTCCACGCCTCCACGCCCCTCTCCAACATCATTCTCATCATCTCCATGGTTCCTACCAATAATTAAATCATTAGGTAGCAATTTATTCTCAAAATCATATAAAGAAGGCATTAGAAACGAGCTCACCGATAAAATTGACTGTCATGCTTTAGCTCTTGTGATCGGAACTTGCATGTCCATCGGAGGAGTCTTGGTTGTATCCGAAGGAGTGATGTCCTCATCAGATGTACCTCCACTGAGAATGAGTACACAATCCCGTTAATGACCACTCCGCTCTGCATTTCAAGACGACCTGGAGGGCCTCCTTTCCTCTCCACCGAGAATAGTTGCTACCAGCATCAAGCGTCAAGACCTCGCACAACCGTTTCCAGAAGAAAATGCAGTCAAGCACACGAAGCACCTTGTACTCCCCCGTTGAGGCAACCAGTCCGAAGATGATCCCGATCCTGTAGTGACGGATGTCGGTGTCCATCTTTGCGTGTTCTTCTGCCAATCCTTCAGGCAAGGCAAGCACAGCTCCATTGGCTGGGTTGAGCAAGTTGAAGCTCGTGGACCACCCTTTGATGATGCCGATGAGGTCCTGCTGTGTGAACATCACCCACTCCAACTCGTTGTCGACGGACGTCCGGCGCACCCGCTTAAGGACGCGCCCAGAGAGGTCCACGATGTTGCATAGGAACCCATGATCCGAGCTGGCTGTGTGGTAGCCGGCAATGATCAGCGGCGCGGGGTGATGGGCCACATGCACGGCGACGAAGTGCAGGTCGGAGAGGATGTAACGAACATGGCCCCATATTAGGCCATTTCGAGTGATTTTGGTGATCGAGTGACAACGCAATCAATGGGACTAACGTGTTTGTCAAGTGTATCTCATCAGGTCCCAAGAATGAAGTAAAAAGCCCTAGCAAAGCAAAACACGAAGAAAGAACTCAAATAAATACTGAATTGTACGCGTTCTGATAAGTGACAGAGGGGTCGGATAATCTGACGACCCTAGGTTCGGATTATCCAAACAAATCAGCCGGATTATCCGACGCAGTCAAAGCAAGGTCGGACTATGCCTCGGGCTATTCTTCAGAGAGGCTGTCTCACAGGGCTGAATTTAAAAATTTACTAGATCAGTATTTTTGTGGGCTTTCCCATAAAAAGGCACAAAAAAGAACAGGACAAAGGACCAATGGATTACTGGATTGCAAGCTATCTATTTCTGCATCTCTGAATTACTGAATCCAACACATACATAGGAAATGCCGAACTTTTAATGGATACTACCATGCATGGAAATACTAAACTACTGGATTTATGGATTACTGCATCCACATATAGATATATAAGCATTACTGGATCTACGTAAAAAATACTGAATATTTATTGATTATTGAATAATATTTACTGAGTCTCTTGGTTACTGAATCCAAACATAGGCACATATACATCCAAATTACTGAATTCATAGAAAACGATTTCTCCTCTCTCCGTCCTCCTCAAATTTGCAATAGATTACTAGTCTACGTGGGATACTGATTAACACAATCTATAGATTACTGAATCTGTGTATGCATAAGCATTATCGGATCTGTATATAAAAAATGGATCTCATTTTATTGAATCCATTTGATGTAAAAAAAAAGGGTGTACATGAAAAAGTTGAGTCATCAAAAAATGTGGAAAAAAAATTACTTGATGTGTCAGACGCTCTCGATTACTACTGGATCCAAACATGATTACTGGATGTACATAATACTGATAACTTGATTACTGAATACAAGCATCTGCTGAATGCTGAATCCAAACGCATGATCTATTTGCAATAGGTACTGGCCTGCATGAAATCCTAAACATAATACTTTTTACTAAGTTCCTCGGTTAATGAATCCAAACACAGGGACTATATACATCCAAATTACTGAATCCATAGAAAATGATCTCTCTTCCCCTCTCAAATTTGCAACAATTACTAGCCTGCATGGGATACTATTTGCAACAATTACTAACTGGTCGGGCTGAGTATGGCAGCTTGACGTGATTGACCCTAATCAGTTGGGCAGAGTATGACAGGTTGACATGATTGACCCTAATCAATTGGGCGGAGTATGACAAGTGGACGTGATTGGCCCTAATCAGTTGGGCCGAGTATGGCAGGTGGACGTGATTGGCCCTAATCAGTTGGGATGAGTATGACAGGGCAACCCTGATATACCAAATTCCTAGTAGACGAATCATACGGTGACAGAGTCGAACCCTAAAACCCAGACCACCCTAACTGGTTGGGCTGAGTATGGCATGTTGACGTGATTGGCCCTAATCAGTTAGGCCGAGTATGGTAGGTTGACATGATTGACCCTAATCAGTTGAAACTGGGAAGATGCACATGTAGGCCTAGGCCAGGGGATCGCCACTGATTTTGCTGTAACTGGGCTCTCGTACCCAAAAATTTCACTACCCCCTTGATTTTGATAAGTAATTTTGGTCAATCTCGAGGAGCAGAAGCTCAGGGCGCTCTTTTTGTATTCTTGTGTGTTTCAAGCGATCAAGTTCAGTAATCTGCCCTGCTCTAAAATCTCAGATGGCTTGTGTTATTCCAGTAATACATTGTATTGTTTTGTAGTTTCAGCAGTGTTAGTTACTAAGCTGTAAGCTCTTTTAATCTCATGTAGATCCATCGAAAGTCATTGGTAGTCTGGTAGTAAAAATATAAAATTACTGAAGCTTCCCCTGGAATTTGAAAAAAATGTTGGAGCATATTACTTCTTCTCTCCGTAAGTGAGCTATTACTCTTGTTCTAACTTCTCTTCTGTGATTCGAGTTCAGTAATTTATGACATGATTTTTAGTTTTGTTCTGAACCACCGAGATCAGTATCCGGCTCTAAGATGGTTTCAGTAAAGAGATAGTATATCAGGGTTCTTTGATAGTTGTATTTCTGAAAATAAAGGATGCCAATAATTACTGAGCATGTATGAATAGATGTGTGCTTGAGATGTGTCTAGTGTTGCTACACATCTACTTCTTTGGTACTTGTAACCTAAAAAACTAGATCCAAGTAATTACAGAGCAAGTGTATAGATGTGTATGAATTACTGAACTAGCTGTTATGATGATGTGAAAAGTTACTGACACAGTGTATGGAGCATAAGCTGAGATTGCCAGCTTTCCCATAAAAAGATTATGATAAAGGACTAATGGATTACTGGATTGCTAATTATTTATTACCACATCTCTTGATTACTGAATCCAAGGCATATATAGGAAATGCCGAACTTAGCGGATACTACCATGGATTTACTACATGGAAATACTAAACTACTGGATTTAGTGCATGGAAATACTATACTACTGGATTTATCAATTACTGAATCGACTTATGTATAAGCATTGCTTGATATGTATAAAAATACCGAATATTTATGGATTACTGAATATTTTTTTACTGGGTCCCTCGGTTACTAAATCCAAACACAGTGACTATATACACATCAAAATTACTGAATCCATAGAAAATGATCTCTCCTCCCCTCTCAAATTTGCAACAATTACTAGCCTACCATGGGATACTAATTTACTGAATCAATTGAATACTAAATCTGCGTATGCATGAATAATGAACTTGCATATGCATAAGCATTATTGGATTTGTACTTAAAAAAATAGATCTCGTTTCATTGAATCCAAGCATACAAGCATGTACAAGGGTGTTGCGAGAAAATAATGATTCACCAGCAACACCAAAAAAGATGGAGAATTGCATAATATACAAATGAAAAGGCTTCTATGGATTACTGAATCCAAATATACAAATATATTGTTCGGTGGTGACTACACATATGCACACATATTTGTCACGAATAACTGTATCGTGAAGCCTTGAAAATAATCTTCAAAATACACTTGAGGACTCTTTCTCATGTGCACATGGAACCCTCTCCCTTGTGAAGTTTCAGTACTATCACAGTCACATGCATGAGGTGATAGAGTTGGAAAAAGAGTGCCATGCCCATATGAACCTACCACCAGTACAACTATGAAATAAGATTGTTGAGAAAAATAGATAAAGACTGGCAGGATACTGAATTACTGAGTTGCTGCTTTACTGAGAATAATTGAAGTGCTACATAGTATTACTGAATATAAAAACATGGCATGAGCTCAGCAGTAATTTACAAGTAATACTAAAACAGCATTTAGCGAAACACAAAAGGTGTTCAGGTAAAAGCCGGATCCTAAATCTCTGGACTTCCAGATGCTTAAAAAGTCCTCGGATCGGATCTCAGTAGAATCTGCTTCTGGGATGGCTAGTGGTGATGCAACGCCGAGTCAATCAAGCCTGGCACTCAACTTCGTAAAGTAACTGCGTGATGGCATTCCTCGGCATCTTCAATAAATACAAATCTTCAGTAAATTCCTAACATAAGAGCACAAAAAGTGTTACTGGACAAGTTGGTATTACCGAGGGTACAAAAAAAAGAATTACTGGACAAATTAAGATTGCCAGGCGCAAGCTAGGCCAGCAAGTACCATGGAAGAGAGAAGCTTGACGGAGATGCATCTTTCAGAGAGAATAAGGAATTACTGAACCCATCAAATATTGGTGACAAGGAAAATTACTGAAGAGTATACACGTGACTCGAAGTTGGCCAGTACAACAGTTGGGCTACATCGTCACCAGTATTACCAAAGAAAAACATTGAGCACAAACATTCAGCATGTCCATACAAATGCTCGTCAATCTGAAAGTAAAATTTTTCCTCCCGAAAGCATTCCATCATGTACGTCTTATTATTCACTTGTTGGGGCCATTCACATGAAGCTATGTACTTGGAGTGTTGTGTGCATGAGGCAAAAGAAGTAGCAAGCAGTGCCATGTCCACAGCCACATGGGTTGCAGCTAGACTGGAGCAAGTTGTACAATCTCAGCAGGAAAGGGCCTTTGATGTTGCACTTGTGGAATTTAAACGTAGTAAAAAAGTTGTGCCCTATACTGGAATTCAAGAAGCAGCATTTGAAAACGTGTGAGGGGGCCAAGCAACACATGTATATTAAAAAAAGTTGAACAAAAAGAGAAGAATTGTAAACTACTGAAGGGAAATATTACTGAAGCTGCATTTCAAGGCATTGTACTATTAAACTAGCCTATTACTGAAGCTAAAAAGCTAACAGTACAGATAAGATGAAGTAGTGAAATTACTATAATGAATTACTGAAAAAAGAAGATTAATTACTGAATTAGATAACTGGGAAGGATATTACTGAAGTAAAAATGTAATTGTTGTGCAGATTATGGCCGACCTGATGAAAATTTAAAGGAGATAATAAATACTGAAGCACTGCAGGTATGGAATAACTGAAACGGTACTGGTTCAGGAATTACTAAAAACACTACTATGTGATTTACTGGACTAACTGAAATACTATGGTTGTTGGACAAGAATCAAAAAGATTTGGGGGGGGGGGGGGGGCTCACGTCACAACCGAGTGATCAGCATGCCACCATCTCCATGAATTTAGAGAATCTCGAGAAATCGAAACCCTAGAACATAAAAAAATCAATCAAACTACTGAACAAGCTTGTGATGCTCACCAAATTGTGACCCTAGAACATCCATGAACACCAAATTGAGGACGTGATTTTGAGGGTGTGACGGGGCAACAAGCTTGTGATGCTCACCGGAGAGCCACGCGTAGGCTCGGGGGAGCCTCCCATCCATCGCAGCCAGAATAACTACTGAACAAACTACTAGGTCATTATCAACATTACTGGAAGATACACCATTGTTGATTGCATAACCAATTACTAGTAATCCTCTCAGTTACTAAATCCAAATACATGAACAATTTGCAACAATTACTGACCTTCATGGAATCCTGAATCAATAATCTACAAAAAAGTTACGAGTAACTGGATCTCAGGATTACTGAATCCATGTAATGAAAAAAGTGTAGGTGAAAAGTCCCAAGTCACCAAAAAACACATGAACCATCTTGCTCTTTACTTGGAATCCTCTCCCTTGTAAAGTTCAGTACCATCACTGTCGTATGCATGAGGCGATGAGTTGGAAAAAAAGGGTGCAATGCCCATATGAACCTGCCACTGGAAAACTCTAAAAAAGATCATTGAAAAAAATAGAGCAAGACCTGATATTTATTACGGAATGCAAGCATCTGGTGAATATTTATTACTGAATGCAAGCATCTGCTGAATATTTATTACTGAATAACTGGATTACTAGATTACTGAATGCAGGCATCTGCTGAATATTTATTACCGAGTCTCCCGATTACCGAATCCAAACACATGAACTATTTGCAACAATTACTGGCCCGCGTAAAATACTAATTAGACGGATCTATTGATTACTGAATCTACAAATGCATATCCATATAAAAAAATTCCGAATAACTAGCTCTCCGAATTACTAATCCATCCAATGTAAAAAAAAAGAGAATATTAAATATTATTACTGCATCTCCCGGTTACTGAATCCAATTACTGAATATTTATTACATAAAAGAAAAAACTGAATAACTAAATCTCCTATTACTAAATCCAAGTTTGTACATGGTGTGTTCCTGGAAAAATAATTCACCAAAACCTGAGTAATTACTAAAAAAGTGCATAATACCGAATAGCTAATTCTATGGATGAGGCGATGAGTCGAAAAGGGGGTTGCCATGCCCTCATGAGCCAGTCAGAAAAAGAAACAAAGCGTATTTCTACATCAACACCACCAAGATGGAGCAAACAGGTTTCAAAAAAAAAAGATGGAGCATCCACAGATCCATCACACACCAAAATGGTGCAACAAAAAAAAAAGGAAAAGCCGTTCTGAAGGATACTATCACAATTCTACACACTCGTTCAGTCTCACTCATCCAATCCCGTAATAGAAATCTGCATGAGCACATCATGATGGGTTATTAAATCAGAGCTGACTATTGCATGCTTTATTTGCATGATCTAACCCTCTCCTGATCGATCAAAAAATGCACATATATGCACACCAATTACAGATTGGGGGATTGTAGACAAAAAAGGCATACGTGTGATGCTCACCTGATCTTACCATGCGTAGCTCAGCAGCGAGTAAACAGGAAGGGAGGGGGGGAGGTAGGAGGCCTACGTGATGGCCAGAGGGGACGCTCGAGGCCGCCGCGATCGCCGAGGCAGAGCGCGCACCCAAATCATGCAGCCACTCGTGCCGGCCACGCGAGATCGAGGCTGCTCGGGGCTGCTGCTCCGCCGCTAGCTTGCCATTGCCGCCGCCCGAGCAGGCTACACGAGCGCAGCTCGTGGGTAGCGCTCCCGCATGCGCTCGGGGCCGCTTGTCTCTGTTGCTCGCCGTCGCTGCCGCTCGTGGGCTGCGCTGCTACCTGTGCTCGAGGCCGCCCACCTCCACCACTTGCCATCACTGCCGCTCGAACCGGCTACGCGAGCGCCACTCGTCGGCTGCGCTCGGGGCCGCTTGCCTCCGCTGCTCGCCGTCGCCGCCGCTCGTGGGCTGCGCTCCTACTTGCACTCGGGGCCGCCCACCTCCACCGCTCGCCGTCACTGCCGCTCGAACCGGCAACGCGAGCGCCACTCGTGGGCTACGCTCCCGCCTGCGCTCGGTTGCGCCGCCGCCAGGCTCCCTAGAATCTGCCGTCGCCGCTGCCGAATCGGGGAGCGTGGTCACGGAGCAATTCTATTTATCGCGCGCGTGGCTGCCAGCCATCGCGTCGCAGAAGCCGAGGAGCGCAGAAGTCGCTACGGAGTTCCGCTGTGTTGTTCGGCTGTTCCGCACGCTGGACGTGGCATCGATTTTTTCTTTCTTTTTATCCGGCTCATCTAATACTATTTCACTTTTTATTAGATTGGTCCATATTAATTCAACACATGTTCTCGTATCAATTCGTCAGCTACTTAGTTCTCGATTTTCTACCTAAGAGGTGATATGGAATTTGTAGGCCTCATTTTACCATTATTTTAATTTTGTTAATAGATTAGGATGGACCAATGACACGTAGGATTCTCGTTTCTTTCTTCTAATCCTAATTTTACTTCTTTAATTTGATTTAGGAGTTGTTTGGTTTCAGGGACTAAACTTTAGACTCTGTCACATCAAAAAGAATCTTGATATTTATTAGTATTAAATAAAATTTGATTGTAAAACTAACTGTAGAATTCTGGGCTAAACTGCGAGACGAATCTAATGAGGTATATTAATTCATAATTAATAAATTGTTACTATAGCATTACTGTAGCAAATCATAGATTAATTAGGCTCATTAGATTCGTATCACAAATTAGCACTAATCTGTCAAAAAAAATTTATAAACAAAATTTATTTGGTACTCCTAAACAGTAAGATTTCTTTTGATGTGATAGGGGCTAAAAAAACTGATGGAAACAAACATAGTCTTAGCTTTTGCCTTTGTGCATTAGGTACGGGGCGTTTATTCATCGCGCGTGCTTTTTGCGCGCAGCTGCGTCGCCGGAGGCTTTCCCCCTATTCTATTGTACAATCTGTTTAGCGTCTTGAAGTGTTAAACAACATTTAGAATTCTGGAACATTTTAAAGTGTTTATAACATTTACTCAGAACTTTTTCAAATGTTCTAATGTTTCTGTACAATTCTAAAATGTTTTACAAACATATATGAAATGTTTCGAAACAATTTGAAATATTATCCAAACAAACCTGAAATATTTTTTAATCATTCAAAACATTACGAAGTGTTTAACACTATTTATTGGAAACTTTTCATGTTCCCAAACAAATCAGCATGTTCCGGAACACTCTGAAATGTTCCCAAAGAAAGTCCTCAATGTTTCAGAACTTTTTTCCAAATGTTCTAATGTTCCAGTACAATTCTGAAATATTTCTCCAAACATATCTGCAATATTTTACAACCATATTTGAAATATTTTGAAACAATCTGAGATATTTCTAAACAAACCTAAAAATATTTTTTAATCATTCAAAACATTATAAAGTGTTTAACACTATTTATTGGGTACTTTTCATGCAAACACTGACAGCCTGTTCCAGCCAGCGCCAGCCAGGGCCAGACCGATTGATTCTGCAACCATTCATCATCTTCTGCAGGCACACGCAAGCTAAGCCAACCATTCATACGGTAACACTTTTGAAAAAAGTTCAGGAACACTTTTGAAAACGTTCCGGAACACTATAGAAATGTTCCGGAACTTTATGAATTGTTTCGGATTACTTTTGAAAATATTCTGACAGACTTTTTGAAAACCATATTAACGTTCCGGAACAATGTTCCAAAACACTTGTGACAATGAAACATTATAGAAATATTTCGAAACTCTTTTGAAAATAATGCAGAACACTTTTTGAATTGTTCCGGAACACATTTTGAAATGTCCCGGAACACTTTTGAGAACCATCTTAATGTTTCGGAACAATGTTGCTGAGCACTTTTTTGAATTGTTCCGGAACACTTTTGAAAAATGTTCGGGAACACTTTTGAAAATATTCCAGAATATTTTTGAAAATTGTGTTAATATTTCGAAACAATGTTCCAAAACACTTGTGACAATGTTCTGGAACACTATAGAAATGTTCCAGAATACTTTTGAAAATATTGCGAAACACTTTTAAAATTTTTCGAAACACTTTTGAAAATGTTTAGGAACACTTTTGAAAATGTTCCGGAACACTATAGAAATGTTTCGGAACTTTTTGAATTGTTTCGGAACACTTTTGAAAATATTCCGAAACAATTTTTGAAAACCGTCTTAATGTTCCAGAACAATGTTTCTGAGCACTTTTTTGAATTGTTCCGGAACACTTTTGAAAAACATTCGGGAACACTTTTGAAAATATTCCATAATATTTTTGAAAATCATCTTAATGTTTCGGAACAATGTTCCAAAACACTATAAAAATGTTCCAAAATACTTTTTGGAAAATGTTTCCCAAAAGTGTTCCGGTCTTAATGTTCTTTCGGATCTCTTTTGAAAATACTGCGGAACACTTTTTGAAATATTTCAGAACACTTTTGAAATTGTTCCGGAACACTTTCGACAATATTCCGGAACACTTTTGAGAACCGTCTTAATGTTCCGGAATAATGTTCCTAAGCACTTTTTTGAATTGTTTCGGAACACTTTTGAAAAACGTTCGGGAACACTTTTGGAAATATTTCATAACATTTTTGAAAATCGTCTTAATGTTTTGGAACAATGTTCCAAAACACTTGTGACAATGTTTCGTTCCCGGACACTATTGAAAATATTGCGAAATACTTTTGAAATATTTCAGAACACTTTTGAAAATGCTCAGGAACACTTTTGAAAATGTTCCGGAACACTAAAGAAATGTTTCAGAACACTTTTGAAAATATTCCGGAACACTTTTTGAAAACCGTCTTAATGTTCCGGAACAATATTCCAAAACACTTGTGATAATGTTCCGGAGCACACTTTTAAAAATGTTCCAGAACAATTTGGAATGTTCCAGAACACTTTTTAAAATGTTTCGGAATACTTTTGAAATGTTTCCGGAACACTTTTGAAAAAGAAACACTTTTGAGGACTGTCTTAATGTTCTGGAACAATATAGAAATATTCTGGAACTCTTTTGAAAATACTGCAGAACAATTTTTGAAATGTTTCGGAACATTTTTGAAATTGTTCCTAAACGCTTTTGAAATGTTCCAGAACACTTTTTGAAAAACCGCGGCATTATGAAAACAAGTATATCTGTAAAGTATTAAACAATTAAAATTGTTTACAAAATACCCTTAAACAATTTGAACTGTTATCGAAACATTAGGAAAATAAATTTTCCAGAACATTTACAAAATACCCTTATACAATTTCGCTTCATTGGATATAGTGTAATGAAGCGATCAATTTGAAGCGCATCCGCATGCCAAAACAAAAGAATTTTGAACCGTGAAAACAACTCAGAAGTACAGAACATTGCCAAACAATTTTTATCAGAACATTTCCCAATAAATACCACTTGTCCACTTCTGAAGCAAATGGCAGTCCTAACATCCAATTATGGGCCGGGCCCCCAGCTTCCGTTGCCGCTCGCACCATGCTGACGCGCACGCGGCGCGCGCCCCCCCGCGGCCCGCCCATGCTTCTACGATGTTGTCGCCTGAAGTCGCTTAAAATGACATTTAGATGCCCCCTGGTCACGTGGGCTGGGTTGGGGGCCGATGGGGAAGGGGAGGTGCGCAGAGGGGGGTGGGGGTAATTGGACTGCGAGTGGGCCGTGGGCCAAGTAGATGGCTCGATCGAGTCGGACGGAGGACGGTCGGTTTGGCTGGTTGGTGCTGGGTGTAGAATACTATTCTACACCTAGGGTGTAGAGTACACGTCCTGACAAAGAAATTGTGTATTCGGAGAACAACAGGATGGCGATGCCGAAATTGTCTCGGATCGGAGCAGACCATGCAAACTAAACCCATCTACACATACTCGGGCTGTTCAAAAAACGTGAACAATTCGAAACAGATACGATCATACATATGCAAAGATATGCATATTTCCAACCGTATCTCTTTCGAACGGGAGACGTCTAACTAAGTTTCGTGATCTACGAATATAATACGGATTGAGGGTCAAGTATGCCTCATCTTGCTGTCCTGCAAACGGACAAGTCGATAGCGATGGCGGCTGTGGCCCAGTGGCGGAGGAAGGCGGGAACCAGGTCACAGTGACCAATTCCTGCAAAAAAAACAATGTTAGCAATATGGACTGAATTGAATTGAACTCAGGTGTTCATTGTAGAGTACGTGCAACTAAAAGCAGCTTTTTTTAGATTGTATAGAACAGTACAAGCAGCATGCAACACATACATTGTAGTAAAGCCTAGAGCCAAACAAAGTAAATAGAAACCTTGTACAAGGAGTAAATAGGGAAAGCAAATTAGCAATACTGCATTTATCTAAGTAATCTGTATATTCAACTAGCCACAGGAAAATACGCTTCAGCTTTTGATTTCGGCAAACAATGAGGGATCCAGATGTGCCAAAAAATATTATGCCGATAGGGGCAATTTATTATAGTTTGCATTTATCTAAGTAATCTGTATATTCAACTAGCCACAGGAAAATACTATTCAGCTTTTGATTTGGGCAAACAATGAGCGATCCAGATGTGCCACAAAATATTATGCAGATAGGGGCAATTTATTATAGTTTGATATAATTATCCAGATGTCCCACAAAATATAACTCAGATGCAAACATTAACTATTATAAATAAAGCATTCTGCAATCCAGGTGTCATTACCCAATTTGCAATCGATCTCTCAATTTATCATATAGCTCGTCGACACAGGCATGCAGCTTCTAGTTAACACAAGAACAAAAGAAATCTTTAAAGTGTCCATGAGCTTGCCTGGGTGAAGTGGCTGCAGATTGGGAACGTGCGTCAATGCTGGTGGCGAGCCCGAGGAGAAGCTGTTGAACCCAGGTGCCGAGGCCTGCTGACGAGCGTAGCACGGAGCCACGGCCGCACGACCGCCTTGGACGAGCGGAGGAGAAGAGATAGGCCGTCGCAGCGGCGCTCCTGACAGGCGGAGGCGGGGCTGCACGCCTACCGCAGTGCCACCACAGAGCCCCCGCGCGCTCCTTGCACAGCGCGCGGGCCAGATGAGTCTCATCTGCAGTACTGCAAGAAGACTCTCCCACTGACCTGTGGCCCCTGAACCATGGGGCCCGCAAGTCAGTGGCACCGAGTCCCTCTGCAGTACTGCAGAGGAACCGGTTCCGCGCGGGCCAGGGGCGTGGGGCTAGCAGTGAACAGCGCCTGCTCCAGCCCGGCCACCGCGGCACGTGTGCCGGCAGTGGGGAAGAACGGGTGCGGGTGCCTGCGGAGAGCCTCCCCAAGCGGTGGAGCCGACAAGCGAAGGGGACGGGGCCGCCAGCAGTATCCGACGGTGACGCGGGGCCAATTACGCGGTGTAGCCGGCGAGTGAGGGGGCGGACGGCGGCATCGGGGGCGGCGTGGGGGCGGGCGGGGGCGGCCTCGGGGGTGGGGTCTGGCCGGACCAGGCTAGGTGCGCGGCGGCGGCGCCGGCCAAGCTCGGCGCGCGAAGGAGGAGGGGGCGGCGGCGGACGGCGGCGGTCGAAGGCGGCGGCGGTGGTGGTGGGGTGGGGGCGGTGGCGGCTGTGCGTGGGCGTGTGACGCGCGCGGGTGGTGGCCACTGGTTAAGTCACGAGCAACAATTCGCCGTGTGCTGCCGTGTGCCAGATCTGCGACACATGGCTTGTCTTAGTCTAGACACACGGCGAATAAAATTTCCATTATTTCGTGTGCACTTGTTTGATAATGAACTTTCCAAAAAATCATTAAATCTAAACACTTAAATTTTTTATATGGCCTCAATAACATGATAATTTTTTTTACTAATTTCATTCTATTGTTTCATGTCATTATTAATCACATTTAACGTACTTATATCAATTATAATAGTTTACTTGCAATTAATACATTAAAAATACCAAATGAACCCGAAAAATATGAAAATTCAACATGAAGCAATCATTATCGCATATTGTCTATAGAAAAAGTTTAAAAGTCAAACTCAAATTTTTCTATCATGACACATACAAATCTAACCTCATCCTCTTCTTCTCTCTGAAACTTCTTCGGGAAACTCTCAATTTGTAAGCATCATCGTGACAAAATGTTCGTATCGTGCTCAAATTTTTACCATACATTCCACATATAATAGCATGAAGCTGCGGCAAATCTCATAATTTTCTGACGTCGTTCTAATTTTATAGAATTTAAACACTATTTGCCACCACGATCGTCGTAATGTTTCATTACCACAATCTTTGAAATTTTGTTTGAATTACTAGTTAAGGTTTTACACTACAGTCAATATCATGAAAATCATTTTTACAAATTTTTTTCTATTATTTCATGCACTTTTAATTAAAAATTGATTTATACCACAAAAATCATCAAAATAAAATAAATTAGTTAAATAAAACTAACATTTCTATAAAAATATCATATTCAAACATAGAGTACCAAACAATATATGGACAATGTAGAAAAATTTTGGGAGGAAAAATTAAAACATTTTAATTATATTTTCCGTGTTCTGAAGTGTGCCACACGGCAAAGGGAGCCGTTCGCCGTGTGCCTCTTTGGGCACACGGCAAATGCTGACGTCTGTCAGGCGCCGTCCCAGGGCCTGACGGCACAGCGGCTTCGCCGTGTGCTAGGTTCTTAGCACACGGCGAAATCACGTCTTTGCCGTGTGCCTCGTGCGGGTACACGGCGAACACTCACGTCCGTCAGCCCGAGCGACGGGGCCTGACGGCGGGAGCACGTGCCATGTGCGTGTTTCGGCTTCGCCGTGTGCCTGGGCTTCGGCACACGGCAAAAATGGTTGTTTGCCGTGTGCCTGGGGTCGTTACGCGGCGAAAATAGCTGTTTGCTGAGTATGTTTTATTTGCCGTGTGTTTTCTACGAGGCACACGGCAAATAGTATCTTTGCCGTGTGCCCGAAAAAAAGCACACGGCAAAAGTTTAGGCACACGGTAAAATGCCGTTTTCCGGTAGTGCTACTGCTGTTTCGTGCCTTACTAGCCTGGCTCAAGAGACGAAAGGGCCCTCTCACCTTGGCTCTGCAGAGTGCAGATACATAGATTTTGACGTTCCAATGCAGGCAGACTCGCTGGTCGCAATTACTTACAGCTAATGATGTTATTAGTGTGTGATTATAATGATGTTAGTAGCATGTGATTAGTACATAAATACCATATGATATTAGTATATTTTATTTATAAACAATATTAAGACATAATACTATGCCCTTCAACTCGAGCTAGCCGTTTGCAGCCGTTGTCCACTTTCTGCGTAGAGCATCGGTTTAACCGGTGCCCAAGTGTCGGTTAAACCGGTCACTAATGGCTCTGAAATAGTCGTTGAGCCTTCTGACACAAGCTGCAACTGACGTACTGACCATCAGTTAAACCGATGCCCGGTGTCAGTTTAACCGGTGCTTAAGAATCCTCCTCAGCTCACTACAGTGCTGACGTCATTACACCGATGCCTTGTACCGATGCACCGTCGGTTTAACCGGTGCTAAAGGCTTCTTCTTCTGAGCCCCAACATGCTCTCTAGACAATGCCTAGGTGAATGCAGCGATGCCTTCATCTTGTACCATCGGTTTAACCGGTGCTTAAGGATTTCTTCTCTTGGCTCAACAACACACTGTCCGTTGCACTGATGCTTGGTCGTCAGTTGTTACCGGTGCACGATCATCGGTTTAACCGGTGCCTTGTTTTCTTCTTGCACTTATGCAACTCGTCGCGGCTGTCATTTGAACACCTCAAATATATTCTATCTTTCCTTTTCACTATGATTTGAGCATCTCGACAGCGCATTGGACACTTTGGGTTTGATCCATGGGACCTAGAATTCCTATAAATATGATCTCACATACTTATTAGTCCCATTGATTGCGTTGTCATTCGATCACCAAAATCACAAGAAATGGCCTAATGGGGCCATATTTGTTATATTATGCATAGATATTGTTGGCCTTTTAGTGCCCCAAATTTCAAAACAAAGATTTAAGCCTGAAGATGAAAAATTCAAAAAAAAAATTGCCATAACTGACCAAGATTCTTAAGACCACAAAATGTTCAATCAAGTTTATATTGGCCATTCACTAAACAAATAAAATAAAGATTTACAATATCAATTAATTTCCTGAAGTTTGGGATATTATTGGATCCCATACATGTTGTGCTTTATATTATTATATACCAGCCATAAAGAAACATACAATATACAGTTGGAACAACATAAATACAATTCGGGACATTCTATAATTTATTTTGTTTTATGGTATGTACACCGGCCCTGTCACCCTGCTGGATCTTGATTATGAATTAACCATGCTTGATTGTAATTTTTCAACAAAAAAAATAATATGGCACAGGGAGTGGTTTATTGTAAAGGTAGAAGCAACTGTGTGGTCACATAGATGTGGGCATATCCCTGATTATCAAATTGACAATTTTATTGATGTGGAAAATAGATCAATTTATCATAAATAGCCGATAAACAAATACATAAACTTTAAAATATCTTGGAGTCAATTTTAATATTGAAGGATTAATACTGATAGTTAGTCATAACATCATCACTTGTCATATAAGAAGCGCAAGTCTATTTGAGATAAGAAAACATGACAGAGACATATGCCACACTCAATGCCATAACAAAAAACAAAGACATATGCCACTCACAGTCTCAAAATACATTTAGTCAAAAAATTATATTATTAATTAAATCTTCACCCCCAATGAGAATTCAACACACAAATCAAATGGGCTTTGTTTTTAAATTCCAAAAATATCACAGGCGGTGACTAGCTTGGAGGGAAAACTGGACTTTATTTCTTAATACTGCTCTCCTGCAGTACGTACAATATAATGTTGCATTTAACATGTACATATATAGGGATAAGGAGACATATGTATGTGTGATCTTGGTAAGAACATAATTCATTTCATTCATACATTTGGTATCATCAAATTGCATTCAACATATATAACAGAGATATTGATATTTTGAAAATATATAAATAGCTAACAAATGCAATCCTCCTTCAAAAAAAGACTTATCCACCATTCCGAAGTATATATAATGCATATATGTTTTCCTCTAAATTTATTTTGGACAAACAAAATATTTAAACACCATTCAGCGGTTCCTTTTCTAGTAAGCTGATGCCAATGTATTACTTCCTATAGAGTTCTGTAAATTAACCTGAGTTCAAATAAGTACACAGCAGTGTACTGTAGCATGATAAAGATCAGCAATACAAGCAACCCTGAGAAAATAGATGAGACTGTACTCACACAACATGCGGTTTAATTTCTCTGAAAGGCAGTTGTGTATACACGCGCACTGTCACGGTGAAGAAGCTAAAGTCTCAGATCAAATACCACTCTCTCAAACTATCCATGCTAAGTTTAATTTGCAAATAATGGGCGACATAAAACATAGCATTTGAATTCAACACTGCCATGCAACGAGACACATATTATTATAGAATCACATTGCAGTGGCAGATTAATTGTAAGAATAATCATTAGTTTACATACAATTTTAAACACATGTGCCTGCCAATTGATTGCAAAATTAAATCGCATCAGCCGAATTACATCCCGGAAACAAAGACGACCGATCATTGCATGATCTCCGTTTCCTCAATCCTCTTCATCACCGCGTTCGCTGCCGCTGACACCAGCTCGGCCAAATCACTGCAGATCGAGAGAAGTCGCCATGCATATATATAGCACACAATTAGTTATTAGTTTGCTCCAAGCTCGTTGGATCGTTACATCACATGCGTGCTTAACAAGTGATGAGTGGATTATTAGCTTATTATTAGCTAGGTCAGGGCGTCAGGCCAGGCCGCCGTCAGGCAGGAAGTAATGTACCCTGTGGCAGGGTCGTAGGTGAGGCCGACGGTGTACCTGGCCTCGCGGAGCGCGGCCCTGAAGCGCTCGACGTCGCCGGGGGCGAGGGCGTCGGACTCGACGACGGCCGGCGGCAGGACCAGCCCGGAGGGCTTGACGCCGTAGAAGATGGGGACGATGACCTTGCGCGCCTCCACCAGCGAGGCGAGCTCGTGGAGGCAGAAGGCCGAGTCGAGGTAGCGCTCGGAGAAGATGGCCACGGCCACCCTGCACTGGCTGATGCCCTCGTCGATGCGCGCCACCAGCCGGTCGCCCGGGCGCAGGGACACGACGTCCAGGAACGGCCGGACCCGGCCGCCGCCGAGCTGCAGCAGCCGGTCGTGCAGCTGGCGCGCCACCATGTGCCGGGTGTCCGCCCCGCTGTGGTCGAGGAACACGTTGTACGCTCGCCCCGTGGCCGCCGCGGCCATGGACATGGACGGCGGCGACCCGCCCGTCGCGGACCTGCGCAGCAGCCAGGACGCCAACGCCATTGACGCGGAAGATCGGAGCTCGCTTGTTCCGGAGGTTTTAGTTTTCCTTTGAGATTTCCCCGGAATTATTCTGGGGAGCTTAGACGACTGATGAAACTGAATCGATCAACGATCAATCGTGTATTCTCTTATAGCGGCAGACGTGCGGAAGCTGCTGCTCGACACAAGAAATTTGTTACGCAGCCTGTCCCGGCGCACGTGCTGAATTTGTTGCGTAGAGTGCCTTGCGAAGGCGCAAAACATGACACACAAATAACCCGTAGATTTTTCAACCTTTTTCTTCAGAAATTGCGAACATGCAGTGGATAATTTTGCGTGACCAGCGTATTGGTAACCACAAATACTGGATTTGTTGGGATCGGAGTTGTGAAACCCAAACAGAAAGAATGAAAAGAGGAAACAAGCGAAAGTAGAATGCTAAGAGAAACGATGGCACAGTCGAAAATTGCACTATAATTCCAAAAGATTCAACCTATTACACAGTGTTGTGGAGGGGCTATTTATATCCCCACACTATTACATCTTTCCCTAAATACCCCTCCGCAAATCCCGAAGGTTTAGAGATTACGGAGTGGGCATTCGGTCTTTTCCTCGGGTTGGACTGTTCAATTTGCTCACTCCAACCAAGATCACGCTTCTCACGCGGTAGCCGGCTTAACCTTCGGCCTGGATCCTCACGTGACTCCCGACCACGAGCGGACCTTCGGCCCCGAGGGTTGACATTTGCCCAGGAAGTATTTCGCCTGGTAGCCTTTGAGCCGGTCCTTCGGGCGGTGCCACCTTTTGGGGGGGGGGGGGGGGGGGCTGCCCGGCCAATCCCCAAATCCCCAACAGGATTCGCCCAGGGTAGGGGCGGCACCAGGGGTATGCCCCAGTATGCCTAGACATACCCAAGATTTAGGGGAAAATGTCAACATGTATTCATAGATGTATATACTCTCTTTATTGCACAAAGAGTGTAGTTTTAGAAAATTCAAACACATTACTCATTAAAAAAACGACTTTGTTACCCATAATTATTTCTACCAATTGTGATTGAAACTGTATTATTTATTTGGGTTTCTGGATCCTTAATGAATGGATAGACGTTGAAACTAAAAAAATAATATCTACTGAATATTTGATTCGCTCTATACGTTCTTTTATGCAATGCTTTCTTGGTATACTTGATATTGCTTTAATTAGATGGATTTCATTACAAGCTAAAACTGCATTCTTTGTGGGACAAAATTTGAATGCCAAAAACTATACTTATTTTGGAACGGAGGGAGTATCATATACAACTTATGGACCCAATTCAACAAAGCCTAGCAAGGAAGCCCCAAATGCAAAAGAATCATTCTCTCCGTCTCTGCTCGCAGCTCGCTCTGAGCCCCCTGGCTCCGTGTTCGCCCCAGTGCACCTCCGGCCCTTGGCTCTGAGCCCTCCGCCTTCGGCCCTCGGCCCTTCGCCTGTCCCCTGGATCAGCGTCTAGCGGCACTCCGGCGACCGGCGTCCGGCTCTCTCATCCTAACCACCTCCCCAACTCGGCAACGACAACTCCGGCAGGGGTAGGCCGCAAGCCCCTCGCCGTCCCAGTGCCAGCGCCCCAGCATCAGTGCGAAGGAGGCCGCCACCGGTTGTTATTCGCACCGTTCAACTGCACTATTGTTGCACGCTCGGCTACAGCTACCGCGTGTTGCGGCAGCGCAAAATGGCGGTGGCAGCTGCAACAGTAGCCGAACGGTGCGATTATGAATTTGTTATGCAACTTATCGTCAACTATACTGTGTATTAGCTTCGAATTTTTTTTATGTTTGGCATACCCAGCCACAAATTTCTGGCTCCGCCACTGGCCCAGGGTCCTAGAACTTCATAGCTAGCATGGTATGACAGTTGGACACAACACATACAGATATAGACATACACCAGTGGTGAAGAGATGCCCCTCACACAAGTCACAATTCACAAAGTTTCAGAAGCTTTAGAATAGAAATATACTAAAAGAAGCATTAAAGATGCCTAACAATCTCCATATCACTTGAACAAAGTAGAATGCTCTGTAGTTTTTGAAGAGGTAAATCAAGCGATATGTGAGGACCCAAGTCAACTGAATCAAAGTTACTGCCGCACCAGCACACAGTAGAATGCTCTATCTGCCTGCGAGAACAAAGGGCGCAAATATCAGATACAGAACTCAACAAAACCTGAGACCTTATTATGCATTTCAGGTTATGAAGGAGGACAAACAATGACAACTAAAATCTTCAATTAAGCAAGAACTATTACTACTCATTTCTGATCACAGTCTTAACACTAATGTTCTGCCAGTGTCATGTCACACTCTTAACACTCATTTCTGGAATGAAGGTAACAATGTAACAGAGTACCCATCAACTTTATTTTCAATTTAGTCACATAAAGCTCTCAGCTTCATCAACAGGATAATGTAATGAAAGTGTTGGGGTTTGGCCGTTTTGGGGACGCCGACGCCGCCGACGCGAGCAAAAGCGGAATTTGCTTGCCTGCGCTACGGCAACAAACTCCTGGTCTGGTCCGCGGTGGCCTGTGGGCATGAATTCTCTATCTTTTTTTTTTCACTGGCCGACCCACACTACAGGTTTTAATCGAATCACTCATGAAAAGTAATTAAGGCCACTAATATCTAAAATTCTAATCATATCACATACAAAATGCTGTTCCACGGTAGATTAGTAGATAGCACGGCATCTAGTGGAATCAGTTATTGCTTAGCATCCATCAGGAAAGTTAGTTGGTGATCAAGTGAATAAACTCAGGGTAAAAAAAGGAGGGATGGAGTGATCAACTCATTCAGAATAAGACGAAATCTAAGAAAAAGGAATAAGAAGAAATCTAATAGGTCCATTGATGGTACTGAACTAGCTTAGACTTGCTCATAGGAGTAGTGTTTGCGTACGTGTGTTCATAAGGGTCAGTGTGCATAGTTGTGAGTGTCTGAGTTGTACTCTGTAATCTCAGAAAACTTGGACTTATTATACCAAAATGTTTTTTAGGTTCACATCGCAACTATGGCCCTATACCCTATGTGTCCGGGTCATTTTCAATAATGCAGGGAACTTTTTTCTCCAAATTAAAAGGTAGAATCCTTTCTTGCCAAACTTTCTCACAAGCACGGAGACCGATTTGGTTGCAACAATTTTTTTTACGGCATTCCTAGCGCCCGAACATCGGGTTAGAATTTTTCGTCGGATGGTCCGTCGCAAATAAATAATAATTACAACATCAGAGTGACAAATAAATAATATCATAAATCATTGCTTGCAACGTTAAGAAACTATGTATAGTTGTATACAAATGACTAACATCCGATTCGAGGATGGAAAATTTGCACCACAACATTAGCATCTTATTTCATACAACATCCACTACAGAGCGTAAAGAATCAATAATTGCAACATCAGTGCTTGTCTCTTGCAAAATGTGTCAAGCGTCCGACGATGAATAGACATCGAACGTCTGAGCCATATCATTACCGTTGTCGCACTGCTTAGCATTTTCTAAAGCAAAACAAAAGATTTTGAAAGTGGCACTGCTTAACATCAACTCGGGAAAAATTAAGCGTCAACCAGAAATATCCTAATCACGAATATAGTACATTCCACAGGATTCTATGAAGCCTAGAAAGAGCAGACCAATGCTGTAGACTGAGACTCATAGATCTTCAAGATTGACGAAGTCATTACAGGCATCTCACTGTCAACAGGCACATCACCTACCTATAAAAAATAGCGCCAGTTAAATCCTGAAATAAATCCAGAAAAATACAGGCACCCGTGCCGAGTTTGATGATTCAAACCCAGATGGATAATAAATTCCACTATGGCGTAACCTACATATACTGCTAGTTTTAAACGACAGGAGTAAAACGGTCATTTCACCCTGCCAAATACAAATTGGAGTGCCCATCTTGGTGGAGATCCTTGCAAATTGGAAACAAATTTTACAAGATATGTGAAATAAACTCCAATCACATAGCACTATGAACAAGAACCAAAGCCATACTAGAACTGATTTGCACAACGGAATATCTGGAAAGACGAAGAAGAAACATCTCACGTTCAAAGTTCGAGAACTTGAAGTTCACACAACAAGGCAGCCTGACTAGCGTCGGATGACATCAATTAGCATAGGCTTTACACGAGTTCAAGAAGAAAACAAGGAGAATAGTGTCCAGAGTATTTAATTTGCAAATCGTCAATACCTGTTTCTTAAAATTAACTTCACTCGTTTTTCAGGTCCTGACATGGGTTAGGTCTAGATCAAAGCATAAGAGGCAGCAGCACATGGTAAGACTTTCTGCCTGCAAGAACAAAGGGCACATACATCAGATCCAAACGTCAACAATAATGTGCAAGTTACATGCATACGCATAAATCTGGGACATGAAGAAGGATAATCAATGTGAACGAGACAAGAGACATCCTCAACTAATCAAGCATTAAGTATATTAGAACTCACTTTCTGATCAAGACCTACTGTTGCCTATTTTTGCGTAAAAGTTGCACCAACAACAAATGGATCACAAAAAGGTAATAATGTAAGAACGCTTAAAGCTCATCAACTCTTATGAAGCCACACAGAGGTCTCCCTGTCAGCAGGGTGTCAGGATATACAGAGAATTACAGTAAAAATACAGTACCGACCTCATTAATTGGCACCATTTGCTGAGCTTAGTAGGTTTCTTGGCACCATTTGCTGAACTCAGTAGGTTTCCTGTGTACAAACCAATTCCAACACGAGTACCCATTGCCGCCACATCTGTGTAAGTGCTGGTCCTTGGATTGTAAATCCTCAATAGTCCCCTAGTTCCTATATAAGTATCCTCCCATCATTTAGCACCAGCAAGGGACGTATATTGAACTCGGCACGCATGACACGTAAGTTAACATTTATGCTATGTTGTTTGACCCATAATTGCTTCTCAAGGTCCATAGATGGATGATGGCAGTGAACCACAACTAAACTGCCACTCAGGGCCGCCATTCGGCTATTGAGCGCATCAACAGCTTCACCTACATGGTGGATCTGGGGTCCTTGGAGAATTGCCCTCCACTTTTCTGTTTCAAGGTCAAACAAAGCTATCCGCTTCGGCGCAACATCTTGATCCGGAAGATCATCGTCTTGGTCCAGAGGAACCTCCACTGAGAATGAGTACACAATACCGTTAATGACCACTCCGCTCTGCATTTCAAGACAACCGGGAGGGCCTCCTTTCCTCTCCACCGAGAATAGTTGCTACCAGCATCAAGCGTCAAGACCTCGCACAACCGTTTATGGTAGAAAATGCAGTCAAGCACACAAAGCACCTTGTACTCCCCCATTGAGGCAACCAGTCCGAAGATGATCCCGATCCTGTAGTGACGGATGTCGGTGTCCATCTTTGCGTGTTCTTCTGCCAATCCTTCGGGCAAGGCAAGCACAGCTCCATTGGCCGCATTGTGCAAGTTGAAGCTCGTGGACCACCCTTTGACGATGCCGATGAGGTCCTGCTGTGTGAACATCGCCCACTCCAACTCGTTGTCGACGGACGTCCGGCGCACCCACTTAACGATGCGCCCAGAGAGGTCCACGATGTTGTAGAGGAACCCATGATCCGAGCTGGTTGTGTGGTAGCCGGCAACGATCAGCGGCGCGGGGTGATGGGCCGCGTGCGCGGCGACGAAGTGCGGGTCGGAGAGGATGTAACGAACATGGCCCCATATTAGGCCATTTCGAGTGATTTTGGTGATCGAGTGACAACGCAATCAATGGGACTAACATGTTTGTCAAGTGTATCTCATCAGGTCCCAAGAATGAAGTAAAAAGCCCTAGCAAAGCAAAATACGAAGAAAGAACTCAAAGAAATGCTGAATTGGACGAGTTCTGATAAGTGACAGAGGGGTCGGATAATCTGACGACCCTAGGGTCGGATTATCCGAACAAATCAGCCGGATTATCCGACGCAGTCAAAGCAAGGTCGGACTATGCCTCGGGCTATTCTTCAGAGAGGCTGTCTCGCAGGGCTGAAAAATCCCTTCATGGTCGGATGATCCGACGCATGGTTTGAAGAGCATCGGACTAAGTGGTCGGGGCAAAGATCAATGCCGTTAACTGGAATTCGAATATGATCATTGGTTCGGATGATCCGACGCCAGGGTTTGAAGACCGTCGGACAAAGAGGTCGGATGAATGACATCAGTAGAATGTTTAAAAATATAACGGCTACTGGGGAACCACAGTGTGGTCAGATGATCCGACGCCCAGTCTCAGAAGACGTCGGATTATCCGACGCCTACACAGAAAAAGCAGTAACAGCTCTTAAACGGCTAGTTCGCTTGGAGAGCTATATATATGGATTCCCCTAGTCATTTGAAGTTTGCTGGAGTTCAGAGAGACCTTAGACACATTGAAGAACACCTCCAAGCCATTCAAGAACATAGTGATCAAATCTTTAGCCCTTAGCATAAGCATTGTAAGGATAAGTGCTAGGATAGCTCCTAAGTGAGTGAGTGATCAAGGTTGTATGCCTTGTGCTGTGGTTCTAGAGTGAACCAACCCGTGTACTTGGTGTGCCGGCCTCTTGGAGTCTTGGTGGCTCGCCGGCAACGTGTTCGACCCTCCGGCTTGGTGTGGAGCGGCGTCGACAAGCTTTGTGCGGGGTACGTGGAGACCCTCTTCCTTGGTGGATAAGCTCCTTAGTGGAACCCGGGATCAAAGTGATCTTGGACTCGGTGTCCTCGGAAGAGACTTGATTGCCGAGAAGCAATACTCTTTGTGAGTGCTTCAACAATGTGGATGTAGGTGTGACTTAGTGGCTAACCGAACCACGGGATAAATCCCCGTGTCACAAGAGTTTGCATTCTCGCATCCCTCTTAAGCTTCCGCATTTACTCTTTGCAATCTTTATGTGTCTTTACTTTCATAGAGTAATATCTTGATAGAATTGGCTCTAGGTTGCACAACTCTTTGGAATGAGGGTTTTCACACTAGAAGAACACTAGTTGCACATCTAGATAGCATATTTTAGTTTAAATATTGTGCAAATTAGTTGGAACTTTGAGGTTAAGGTTTTAGGTAGCCTAATTCACCCTCTCTCTCTCTTAGGCTACGAGCACCCGATTCCTTTCAATTGGTATCAGAGCCGGGACTCACATCTCTCACAAAGAAAGCCAATTCCATTGGCAATTTGTGTTACCGGCTCATAGGATCGGTATTAGGGTTCACCGCCTAGTGAGTTAGCTCGTTCGGGAAGGGATGGATTCATTAGGACCTCCTCCATATTTCGATGGCACGGGCTTCCAACCATGGAAGATTTTAATGCAATCTCATCTTCAAGCAAAGGGCCTTAATGTTTGGAGAGTCACTAGTGAGGGCATGAAAAAACATCGGTCAACAAGAGAAACAATTTGATGCAATTGCTAAATGTGTAATTTTAAGTTCTCTTGACGATAAAATATTCAATCGTGTGTTTGCTTGTGAAAATGCTAAAGAACTATGGAAAACTATTAATAAGAACCATGAGGGTACAAAGAATGTGGCAAACGAAAGATATCATATTCTCATTGATAGACTAAATAGCTTTAAGCAACTTGATCATGAAAATGCCGAAGCTATGTACTCATGATTGAATGTTCTTATGAATGAGATTAATGCCCTAGGTGTCAAGAATATTGAAGACAAGAAACTCATTCGCAAGATGCTCCACTCTCTCCGAAGGCCGGAATATGATTTGGTAACAACTATCCTCTATGAGAAAGAAATCTCAACAATGACACCAAATCAAGTTCTCAACAAGGTGACCGCCCATGAGCTTCGCAACGACATCAAGCCAAGAGCTTCACCTTCTTCACCAACACATAGCGCTCTCACAAGCAAACAAGAAAAATTGTTGAAGAAGATGGCAATCAAGAGAAGCTCAAGTGAAGAGGAAGAAAGCCATTGGTCCTCAAGTGATGAAGATGTCATGTCCCCCAAGCTCTACAAGCAAGTGAAGATTATGAACAAGTGCTTGAAGAAAATCAATTCAATAGGGTACATGGTCTTCCTCAAAGATGGGCCTCACTATCAACTTATGAAGGTTGAGAGGAGATTCTAGAAGAAGAAGTCCAAGGAAGAAGCCTTCGTCATTCTCGGCGAATGGACAAGTGGTGGTGAAGAATCAATCACAAGCTCAAGTGATGAGTCAAACAAGAATTTCACCACCCGCTTCAACACGAGCGCGGCTTCATCATCCAACATATGCCTTATGGCTAAAGGTATGGAAAACGATGTAAGTGATGATGACTCCGACTCTCCTTCCTATGAAGAGTTTCTTGATCTAGTACATGAGCACCAAAGAGCAATTAGGAAACAATCTAAAAAATATGATGCTCTTAATGATCTTAATGCTACTCTTGCTATAAATTATGATAATTTATTGTGCAAATTCCAATTGCTTAGCAAGGAGCATGAAGAGATCAAATTAAAAATTGAGAGCATCACTGAAGAAATAAATGACTCTTTGGAAATGGAGCAATTTATCCCTTGTGCAATTCCAATTTCTAAGGTAGATGTTTCAACTTCTTGCATTAATCTAGTCGATGAATCTTGCTCTAACCCTTGCAATGAGAAATGCTATGAGAATGTGTGTGTAGAATCTTGTGATGATCTCATTGCCAAGGAAAATGAAGAGCTCAAGCAAGAAGTGGAAAGGCTCATAAAGGACTTGGCAAGATTGAAGGGCAAGAGCATTGTCCAACCTTCTCAAGATAACCGTGAAGACATGGTGAAGAATCTTGAGAAGGGGTCCACCATGACATGCTTCAAGTGCCATCGAGAAGTCCACAAAGTCCAACAAGTGCCCTCAACCAAAGAAGAAGCTTCCGGATGAGAAGAATAAGAAGAAGATCACAATCAAGAGTTCTCTCATCTATACCAAGCCCAACCGGAAGAACAAGAGCAAAAGCATCGCCTATATGATCAAGAAGAAGAGCAATGGCAAGATGGTTGCCCACAAGGTTGGAAAGAAGGATTGGAGTTGGAACCGCTCCATTTGGGTGCCCAAGGAAGTCATCACTAACATGAAGGGGCCTAAAATGATGTGGGTTCCAAAAGATACTTGAAGCCCAAGGATCGGCCATGGGGGATTTGGAGGCTTAGCTCACAAGATAATGAGAAGATTCAAACAAAATAAACTAAGCTCACAACTTAGACATTTGGTGCCCAAGTCCCCCATAAGGTAATGGTAGCTAGATTTCAATTCAAGTATTATGTAGCTCCATTACTTTTGCTAGGATGTTTGTATTTGCATTTCCTAGTGCTATATATGGTGGGTTGCTTATGTCTTGCTCTAACCCATGAGCAACCTATATGGTTTGAAAAGTGTGTAGAAAGCTACACAAGATCACCCTTTCATGGTACTCGGACCTCATGAGGTATGTATTTCATTTTTGTACCATGAACACAAGCTATAGGATAAACTTAATTCCCGTTGTTGTAATTAACTATGTACATACATTTGCTTGGTGATTCAAACACTAAATGCACACATTTAGGGGGGAGTTCATCATATGGTTTGTGATATTGGAGATTAACATGTTTGAAAGTTTATCTTTTGTAATCTCTTTCCGGAGTTAACACTTTAAGAGAACGTTGTTCACACTCAATGTGAATTAACAACTCTATATGAGTGATTAGATAAAATAGTGTGCTTTCATGCATATTGAGCCATGCCCCATCGAGTTTAAATTTTCATATCTAAGTTCATAGGCTATGTGCTCATAAATTTGCTCACCTTGTTGTACCAAGTGCTCTTCACTTCAAAGACTTTCAATTGGTGTCTAAATTCAATTGGTATCATTTGGCACAAGTCACTTTCATATTAGTACATGCAAGGTAACTATACCCCCGGAGGTATGCATGGTCTAAAACACCTTCAATTGGTATCCTTGTCAATTCTTTATTATTTTAGAGCTACCTCTGTGCATGATATGATCTAAGCTTTCTTAATCTAAACATCTAGTTGTGCACTTAATTTTCACATTATCACTTTTGTACACACACTTGTGGAAAACTTAGTTCATGTCATGCAAAGTTTCATGTTTTGTGATCCACCTTAGTAATCATTCAAGTGGTATCTTCATCAATATCATACACATGGATCATGACTCATGGAACTAACTCCCTAGGCTACTAACTTTTCCCTTTGAGCTATATTGTTTTGCCAAGCCTTTTTAGGTGATTTGATTCCAAAGGGGGAGAAGTATGTATCAAAGCATCTCCCAAAGGGAGAGGAATATCTTCCAAAGGGGGAGAAATGCCAAGTGGATCAAATCGGCATTTGAGGAAGAAGTACGAGGGAGAAGTGTGGACAAATTGCAAGTACGGGGAGAAGCAAAGGGGGAAGTCTTGGATTTAGGGGGAGTCCGAGTCTACATTGGATGTTGGTAAGCATCCAAGCAAGTGTAAGTGGTTCAATTGGTAAATTTTTGCAAATTTATGCTTGCTTTGATTGTGTTGTCATCAATCACCAAAAAGGGGAATATTGTAACGAACATAGCCCCATATTAGGCCATTTCGAGTGATTTTGGTGATCGAGTAACAACGCAATCAATGGGACTAACGTGTTTGTCAAGTGTATCTCATCAGGTCCCAAGAATGAAGTAAAAAGCCCTAGCAAAGCAAAACACAAAGAAAGAACTCAAAGAAATGCTGAATTGGACGAGTTCTGATAAGTGAAAGAGGGGTCGGATAATCCGACGACCCTAGGGTCGGACTATCCGAACAAATCAGCCGGATTATCCGACGCAGTCAAAGCAAGGTCAGACTATGCCTCGAGCTATTCTTCAGAGAGGCTCTCTCGCAGGGCTGAAAAATCCCTTCATGGTCGGATAATTCGACGCATGGTTTGAAGAGCATCAGACTAATTGGTAGGGGCAATAATCAATGTCGTTAACTGGAATTCGAATATGATCGTTGGATCAGATGATCCGACTCCAGGGTTTGAAGACCATCGGACAAAGAGGTCGGATGAATGACATCAGCAGAATGTTTAAAAATATAACGGCTACTGAGGAACCACAGTGGGTTCGGATGATCTGATGCCCAATCTCAGAAGATGTCGGATTATCCGATGCCTACGCAGAAAAAGCAGTAACGGCTCTTAAACGGCTAGTTCGCTTAGAGAGCTATATATATGGGTTCTCCTGGTCATTTGAAGTTTGCTGGAGTTCAGAGGGACCTTAGACACATTGAAGAACACTTCCAAGCCATTCAAGAACTTAGTGATCAAATTTTTAGCCCTTAGCACAAGCATTGTAAGGATAAGTGCTAGGATAGCTCCTAAGTGAGTAAGTGATCAAGGTTGTATGCCTTGTGCTGTGGTTCTAGAGTGAACCAACCCGTGTACTCGGTGTGCCGGCACCTTGGAGTCTTGGTGGCTCGCCGGCAACGTCTTCGACCCTCCGGCTTGGTGTGGAACGGCGTCGACAAGCTTTGTGCGGGGGACGTGGAGACTCCCTTTCTTGGCGGAGAAGCTCCTTAGTGGAACCCGAGAATCAAGGTGACCTTGGACTCGGTGTCCTCGGAAGAGACTTATTGCCGAGAAGCAATACTCTTTGTGAGTGCTTCAACAACGTGGATGTAGGTGTGCCTTAGTGGCTAACCGAACCACGAGATAAATTCTCGTGTCACAAGAGTTTGCATTCTCTCATCCCTCTTAAGCTTCCGCATTTACTCGTTGCAATCTTTATGTGCCTTTACTTTTATAGAGTAGTATCTTGATAGGATTGGCTCTAGGTTGCATAACTCTTTGGGATGAGAATTTTCACACTAGAAGAACACTAATTGCACATTTAGATAGTATGTTTTAGTTTAAATATTGTGCAAATTAGTTGGAGCTTTGAGATTAAAGTTTTAGGTAGCCTAATTCACTCCCTCCCCCTCCTAGACTACGAGCAGACCACGCGGAAGCGGCAGAGGTCCTTGGCCGGGATGCGCAGCAGGATCTCGTAGACGGCGTCCACGGGCAGCACGCCGGCGAGAGCGGGCATGGCGCGCCCTTCCGGTGCGGTGAGCGGCTTCGACAAGGCCATCCCCATCACTTCGAGCTCACCGCCGGTAGGACGAATCGCGTAGCTTGCGGTGGGGGTTGATTGATCTCGCCGGCGTTCGGTATTGCAGCGCCGGCTGGGAGCCCACGCCGCGCGGAGTGGAGTAGAGCCGACAGGTCGGGTGGGAAAGACCAGGGCCGTGGGGGTGGAGCGCCTGGGAGCGGGGCGGAGCGATGGTGGTCGCCGCCTCGCCGGTTGGGGTTTGGGGACGCCGCCGGCGCGGTGTCGGTTCGGTGGAGTGCTGTGCACTTGTGCACAAGCGAAAGGCAGCAGCAGATGAGCGGGCCGTAGTGGGCTCTTTTCAATAATGGGCCTTCTAAGCCAAGTAAGACCTTATACACCAGAATATTCAATTTTTAAAATTTATATGAGTACAAAACCGGTTTCTAAAAAAAATTCGATTTTCAAAATTTTTCATTAAGAGAGAGAGAGTTGTCACAAGAAAGATGACACGTCGAATGGATTACATGGTCGTATAAAAAGGACTACATATCGAAGCAAGTACACACAAACCACAACTGATCGAGAATCCAAACAAAACGTGGACACACACACACATAGATACATCAAGAAGATCAATCTCGAAGTTCATATGCTAGAACAACTTTGGACGTTAATTAGGAGCCGCATATAATCATATATCTAAAACAATGCTAGCCATGGTGCCGTCTGTTTCCGCCGGCGTAGCTTCGATCCCGGCATGGAAGAGCAACGCCCAGAGGAGTGTGATCAGCTCGCCGCCGCGGGCGACGGCCTTCGAGTGCCCTCTCAGATTCTTCGACGGCGCGGCGTGCAGAACCATCTCCGCCCAGAACCTCGCCAGCACCGCCCATGGCGTCTCCTCCACCAACTCCGCCAATTGCGTCGCGAGCTTCACGCCATTCTTCAGCACCTCGTGCCTCGAGTCTTCACCCAGCAGCTGCACCAGCTCCCGGTACTGGACCTCGGGTGTCACCAATGGCCCGGCCGCCGCGGCCCGGGCAGCGAGGGCACGCCCGGCATCCTCCTTGACAGCCTTGTACAAGCTCTTGCTCCAGACGTCCTCGTCGGGGAGGAGCTCCGGCGACCAGGCCATGAGGTACGCGCAGTACCGTGACAGGTGAGTGGCAGCAATCTGGTGTAGTTGGTCGGAAATCAGTGGAGAACCATGTGGTCGGCAAGGGTGCCTCACCTCAAGGATGCAGGTTGCGATGTGCCACGTCAGCATGACTTCAGCTGTGCCTGATCTTCTGTTGCAGGCCCAGAGAAACCTTTCGCCGATGCAGCTCCGGCGCAGCGATGCCGCTCCATTTCTTAGCTGGTGCCCGTTGCTGTGGATGCTTCTGAGCACATCGAAGATGCAAACCTTCACCGCCGCCGGCACCTTGACCTTCCTCTTCCGGTCCGGCAACCAGAGAAGACGCCGGAGAAGGGCAGGCAGGGTTGCTCTTGGGTCAAGCACCAGCACTGAGCACTGTCCCATCGTTTCATCCCAGTGCTTCGTTCTCTTGCTTCTGAGCTGCAGCAAAAACCTAACCCATTTATGCATTCTAAGTGGATGTTGCGAAGATCCACGATTTAGATGGTGGCATATGAGAGAGACTTTGGTCCAATTGGAGCAGATGTATGAAGAGATTTCCCCCACCTCAGTGATCAGGACCAAAGCAAGAAGCAAAAATACTGGCACTACATCAAAGTACAAGCTTCCAAAGCGTCTAGAGTGCCATTTGCTTATTACAGCCACCGCTGCGTTGTGGCACCAAAACCAACAGTGGATTTGAGCGCTGCTATTCTTGTGAGCTGCAATCATCACAATGAAGCATGGGGCCACGATGCAGTAATATATGCTCAAGAGGGAGATGAAGATACCCAAGATGGGCAGCCAAAACTTCACATATGATGTGGGGTGGGAGGAATAGTAATAGTCATGAAGGAAGGAAAGCTCATCTGCAATCACCCTAAATACTCTGTCATGTTCACCATTCTGCAGCAACAAGCTCCAGAAAAAATTGAGCATCTTCGTAGAGCCAGAATTAGTGACCTTGTACTTCGCAAATCGGCACCTCAGCAACTTGAATAATGCGAAGGACAAGCATAAGTCTTTGAGTCTTGGCGTTGAGGTGGTGGGAAGCACATTGTCCAGCTGCCAAACTCTGTCAAGGGTCACCAAGCCAATGTTTTCTGTCCCTGCTGCCCCTGATTCATTGCTGAACACATACCCCTCATGTTGCTTCTCCACTTGAGCACTATCTTCTCCCATAACAAGGAGAGGAGGAGGAAGAGGGGCCTCCTCACCTACTGATGGTTCATCATGCTGGCCTTCTTGCTGTTGTAGCTGCTGCATGTACCCAAAAATAAGACTAGGGTTGCGTGCTAGTGCAAAGGATAGACGTGCCTTTTCAAATGCATAGCATTTGAACCAAATTTTTGCACACAAGATAGCAAAAGGAGCAAACATAATTTTGGTACAGGTGATGAGAGTAAACGACGTTTGGTGATCGCTCGGCCCAAATCCTAAGAACCCATATAAAAAACGTTGTTTGGTGATGCTAGCACCCAGGTAAAAGGTCCAGATCCCCTTAACAAGTAGCTCTAGAGGGGGCCCTACCTTTCTACCTTCTCTACGGTTAATGGCAACAACTGAAGTAGTATTGAGTGCGGCAATTTGAACAAGGAATGCCCATGTTATGACCATGCACGGGTGGAAGTTTGAGTGGCATAAGGCTGCAAAAGTTATACAATCGTTGTGTAAGTTAACGTAATCATTGGATCTGTCGCCGAGTGTGGAGACAACATAGGAGATGATGGGTAAGAACAGTGTGTTAGCTCCGAGGAAGATGAAGCGGGTAAAGGGATGGTGGCGGTAGCGCCGGCCATAGCCGCCTATCCCGACTAAGACTCCCATGATCCCAGGGCTGGCGAGCAGCAATGCGTTCTCCAACCATATCTGCTTTCCCATGGTGTTTTGGAAGGTTTCCACGGCATCACTGGGGCAGTACATCTGTTCCTGCAGTCTAGCATTCGCGGTACAATTCCGTCCATCCATAGGCCAGCTGATTGCCAAATTCAATGTTAGAATAAGGAACATAATTCAATGTTAGAATAACGAAAAAGGAGGGAGTAGCTAGAGGCGCGAGCTGGTAATAATAAGATGCTGCAAATGCAACTGTATAGCAAACTAGCAAGGATATCCGTATGAGCTGGTTATTAATTCTAGAGAGAGAGAGAGAGAGAGAGAGAGAGAGAGAGTGAGTGAGAGAGAAGAGTTAACAATCATAGGAGTTACCTTAAGGTGGGGAGACTAGCTCAGTGCTGATCGACAGCTGCCTGCGTTATAATGCATGCACTCATGTGTGTTGGTGCAGTGTCCTTAATAGCTCGTATGTATAATGTATATAGCTCAAGTCATATGCAGATAGGGGCCATATAAGTAGGAGTAATCGTCAACCAGCATTATTGTGATGGCTAGCCCCATCCAAAGCTTAGGTGTTATGGTGCAATTAACTATTAGCCACTGACTATGTTCCAAAACTTAAGTCGCCACCGTTTTGTTCTAAGTCAAACTTCTCTAACTTAAATCAAGTTGGTGGAAAATTGTTGTAACATCTACAATATTAAATCAGTTTTCTTTAAATCCGCTAGAAATATATCTTTTCAATATATTTATTTGGTATTTTAAATATTAATATTTTTTCTATAAATTTAGTCAAAGTTAGAGGATAAAACTAAAACGACCTATGTTTTATAATGGAGAGGGTAACTAATAACCGTCTGAACTCTAAACTCGAGAGACAGCAGTTTAGACAGCAAACTGATTAAAATCTTCGTTCCGATCACATCTCTTTTACGAGGGATCCACACACACTAGTGGAGGTTATTCCGGCCGATCACGCGTTTACATTAGTGGTGCATGCATCGTGAGGTGTGGTCCCAGCTATAGCAATTGTCAATCTTGATGAAGTGCTAATCACAATCATAGATGTCATACATGGGGAACGTAATGAAAAAAGAAAGGACATGAATTTGTTTTTTATCTCTTAGGAGCCTTGCTAGAAAAGTTTGCATGAGACTACAGTACAAGATATAGAATCTTTTCCTACATTATTTTATGAGTGACTAAAATGTTTAATGCTTCTTACTATTTTTTTCTCAAGTGGCCGGCAGTTTTCTAGTATGATTTGTATCTTTTCTAACAGTTTTGTTTTATCAGATCACTAATAATTAATGTAATTTCCGACACACTTATTTTCCACAGTTATCGTAGAAAATGTACTATATACCATTGGATATAAAGAAATTGGTAGGGAAAGTTAGCATTCTTGCCGACAGAAGAAGCGAGCCCCCCACCCCACCCACACACGCACGTGAAGCGCACCAGAGAATTAGGCTGCTTGACTCAGGGGCGGAGCCAGGGGGGGGGGGGGGGCGCAGGGGCCTGCCCCCCCCCTAATGCTCCGGTAGCACCACTAGTGCTCCCTAATGAAATGCACTAATAGCCAATTATCTAAGATGAAGAGGGTAAAAACTGTTAGATGGTATAAGCTCATTGTTGCTACCGAAAATCCTAGTGCCAACAATGACCAAGTTGGTATAAGCCAGTTGTTGCTACCGAAAATGCAACTTCCAGAACCAACAAAATCAATCTGCACATTCTGACATTGAACAAACTAGAGTTTTAACTACAACATTTGAGAGGGACCCAGTAAACACAAACAAATTTGGAAACTCTTGACGGTGCAACAAGATGAAGCTCTACAATTCTATATATCAGAGGGTCCATATCAACCTGTTTTGAAAGAATATCCATTTAAAGGCATGAAGATTCATCAGCGGAGATTTTGTAGCAACCTTATTTTGTTATCTCTAAGAGCTAATTAGTAGACAATTGTATGCTGCAATTTGTGTTGATTTACTTATTAGCAATGCTCTATTTGAGTTAGTATATGTGCTTGTGTATTTATCATGTCATATTTTTGTCACTCGTGCCCATGACTGTTTGGCCCCCCTATATCCAAATTCTGGCTACGCCCCTGGCTTGACTCTACCGAAAGAAAAGAACAAATAAAGCAGTTGGACACATTGCTTAATTAAAACACAAAAACGAAAAAGAAAGCGTGTGATGATTGATCGCTTTTCCATTACCGTACGAATATGGCAACCATTAAAAGTACACACAATATGATATCCGAAAGACTAGTTAATTAAGTCAGCGATATTGGAAGCCATTAGTGCTTTGTTTCTTTCTCAGTTTGGCTTTTATGCTTTGATTGCGCCTGCTTTATTATACTCCTACTCCCTCTGCTTTAAATTATAGATCATTTTATCTAACAATCTAAAAACTACGAATATAGAATAAGCAAAACAACCTATAATATGGAACGGAGGGAGTATGTTTATTTGATAGGTGGCTAGCTAATTAATGCCCAATAGATTAGATCTCACCTGGCCTGGTGGCTTTATATTCCTTAAGATGTGTCTACATTATCGTTTTGACATATTAAAGGAAATGTTTCCGGTCTCTACGATCATACACAGGCTAGTTTTTACTTCATCCTTAGCATATATATGCTGATCTCTAATAAAAAGGAAACAAGTCTACATGTATTCTGTTATTACTTCTCTTTCATATTTAGTGAAAAAATATCCAAAGCGACAACGTCCAGTACCTTGCTTGCCGACGGACGGTCTCCCTTGTGTCATCATGGTGCAATAGTAGTGTCGGGTACCATGATTAGGGGCACCCTAATCAGGGGACTAAAATCGCCCTAAAAATACAAACGCATGCTGGGCAACCGGGCCCATGAAGGCCTGCAGCCTTCTTCCAATCGGGAAGAAAGAAAAGCACTCAAAGAAGCCCAGCACGCGGCCCACGTACGCAGTGCGGCCCATCTGCACCCCCCTCGGACCCGCGGGGTGATCTCCGCCTCGCTCGAGGACTCCCCGCCGGAGCCCTCGACCGCGCCTCCGCCTCGCTCGAGGGTAGCGAGCCTGCCCTCGAGCGAGCAGAACGTCTCCGCCTCGCTCGAGGTCACCCCTCGACGGAAAGGACAAACGGTCCTTCCACTCACCCGCCCGTCGTACGGAGGCATTAATGCCAACCACATCTCCGCAGCGCCAGGGTCAGACGGCGTCAGGCCGCCATGCCCCACAGTGATTGTGACCAGAGTCTCGTCCGCCAACTTCGGTCACTGCTCCGCCATTCCGCACGCTGTGGCGACACTATGGGAACTTGCGACGCAGTACAAGACGTGCTCGGCACTGCTCCAGCTACAATACTGCCAACTCCCCATACCTCCTTCGTACTTTCCCTTCCGCGGAGCCCTCGAACGGCATGGGCACGACCCTCGGAAGTGGCTCCGGCCTTGACCGGGACAAGACCCCGGCCTGTAGGACCCTCGAAACGCCGCCACGCCATGCCTGGAGGATGGTACCCCCCACAGCAACGACCATGCCGCTCGCTGGAGCCAGGACGCCGGCGCGATCTTCGCCCGCGCCCGCGTCTGCATGACACGTGGCGGCTCCGGACCCCTCCAGAGCAGCTAGCTGAGCCGAGAGCTCACGGGGGTCCGGATAGGCACGTGGAGGTCCCGGACCCATCCGCGGGAGTTCGGATAGCACGTGGAGGTCCCGGACCCACTTGCGGGGGTCCGGGTCCGCGGCCACGGGTGCTGAGCATTTTCCACCTCTGGGACACGTGGTGACACCGGACCCGTCCCCGAGCGGGAAGCGGGTCCGGGACCGTTGGTCCATTGAGATGGAGTCAAGGACGATGCCCAGAACGACTGCCACAACCGGCGCCATACTCCACAGTGTACTTCCCACAGTACTCGATGACTGCACTCCCGCGATTCGGGGAGAAGACGACGACTTCCATGACCCCCTGTGCATGTACACCGTCCCTCCTTGTGTCTATAAAAGGGGTGTCGGCCCACTCAGTAGAAAAAAAGGGGGACGACGCTTCGCACTACTAGCAGAGCACATACGCTCCTCTGAACCCCGACATTGGCACTCGCCTCAATCAACTCCTCCTATAGCAGAGACTTGGGAGCTTCCCTCCCTCTCTCGCCTCGCTTGTAGCCCATACTACAGGCACCGCCGGTGCAAGATAGTACAGTGCTCACACACACCCCTTTGCTGGACGTACGGCCCCACGGCGGGAACCAGGATAAACCCGTGCGTTACTGTATTGCCTCTTGCATCAACATCTGAGACGAGGAACACGCAGCATCATCACTGGTTCAGTCTGGACCGCCGAGTCAGGGCACCGACAGCTGGCGCACCAGGTAGGGGACGCTGCGTGACATTTTCTCTTTTGTTCCCATTTGATCTCCTGGGATGGCGAGCAGATCCAACCCATTCCCCATGGGCGCCTCGGATCCGCTCCCAGCGGGATACGTGATCTGGTTCGGGAGTCTTGAGTTCAGAGCAACCGGCAACAGTTACCTCATGGAGCTCCTCTCGCCTAGACACAACCCTGACACTCCAACTTCACCAGCCCGGCGCATCAGGCGGTCGGGCCAGCACTCGCGACTAGTGCGCGTGAAGTGGCGCCGGGCAGCACACCTCAGCTCCCCCACGTGGTTTGAGGTTGCCATGTCACAGCTCAGCGTCGCGGCCGATGGGTTCACCGCTTCGTCATCACATGCCTCGGCGTCACCTACGCCGGCACCATCATCGACTGCAGCCCCAGTGCCTCCCAGGGGGCACGACCGCGCCATCGCCCTTCCCCTTCGGGATGCACAACGCTACCACCTACGCCTCTTCGTCCAGCACCAACTTCGCCGTGTACGAGGATCTGCCGGGTCATCACCTCCTGTCGATCTGCAACCTCATCACATTGTCTCCTGACGACTCCTACCCCGAGACGGAGAGCTCGATCGCCGACGACATCAGCTTCTTCATGGACAACTTCATTGCCGAGGAGGCCATGGACTACTCCGGGGTCCGCGACCCCGACGGTTTCCGCTCGTTCCAGCTCGTGGTGGCTTACTGCCTCACCTGCTCCGAGGACTCCATCGAGGGGGATTACGATCCCACCCGGGAGTGCTTCATGGTCCAGCTCGCGGATGGGCAAGAGGACAACACTCCGGGCGATGACGGGAACGGCGGGGCAGACGCGCAGGCAAACCAACCGGTGGTGCCGGCTGCGGCCCCTTCTTCTTCGTCAAGCTCGGCGGCACGGCAGGCACAGCTGGCACAGCTCAAGGAGCTTCAAGCCAAGCTCGACGAGCAGCGTCGACAGACTCAGGAGCTGCGCACCGCACTCAAGCAGCAGCGCACCACGCGTGGTGCACATGCCCAGGCGGTGGCACGCGTCGCTCGGGAGCGGATCCTAGCCGATAACAACGTCGATAAACCTCTGGAGCTACAAACGGCCGGCGAAAAACTCGTCGCCGCGGCCTACCTACTCCAAGCAATGCCCGAGCCGTCGACGACTTCGGGTCGCAACATGCGCCGCGATGACAGGTGCTCATCGAGCAGGCCGCTGTGCAGCAAGCCGACAGCTCTGCGTCTCGCATGCGCTCGATAGTCCCGATGCAGCCCGGTGGGACTGCACGGCAGGACCACGAGGTTTTGGTGCACACTCCACCAGGAGAGAAGGGAAAGGTAGCCGCAGCGCATGATGCGAAGGCACCCTCGGTGCACGACCGTATCGGATAGAAGCAAGGGGGCGACTCCATGACACGCGCGGACATGCCGGCGACGGCGATGCCCGCTACATCATCATCAGCAGAAAGTACACCCCTCGACGGGGTGGACGCTTCAACCCCGAGCACGACAGGGGCGAGTCACCGGAGCCTCCGGGCACCCGTGTGTTCAGCCGGGAGATTCGTACCGCTCCTTTTCGCCCACGCTTTTGACAGCCTACAACCCTCGTCAAGTACTCGTGCGAGACCGATCCCACAGTCTGGCTCAATGACTACCGCCTAGCATGTTAGCTGGGCGGTGCGACGGACGACGCGGTCATCATCCGCAACCTTCCCCTTCACCTCGCTAACGCCACACGAACGTGGCTCGAGCACTTGCCCGCGGACCAGATCCACGACTGGGCCGACTTAGTCCAGATCTTCGTGGGCAATTTCCAAGGCACGTACGTGTGCCCTGGGAACTCCTGGGACCTCAAAGGGTGTCGGCAGAAGCCCAATAAGTCACTGCATGACTATGTGCGGCGCTTCTCCAAGCAATGCACCGAGCTCCCCAGCGTCACCCACGTCGAGGTCATCAACACCTTCCTCGAGGGCACGACGTGCAGGAACCTAGTGCACGAGCTTGCGCAAAGCCGTCCCGCCAACACCAACGAGTTGTCCGACGCTGCCACCAACTACGCCGCCGGCGAGGAGGCTGTTGGTGCCAAGGATCTTCAACAAGCTGAACAAGTTTGACCGAAGGTGGCTCACAGAGCTACCCTCGGTTATTTGGAGCCTGAGGACGACCCCAAGCAGAGCCACGGGCTTTACCCCGTTCTTCCTCATCTATGGCGCCGAGGCCATGCTCCCGACGGACCTGGAGTACGGGTCACCGAGGCTCAAGGCCTATCAAGAGCAGCAGAACCAGCAAGCCTACGAGGACTCGCTGGATCAAGTGGATGAGGCTCGAGACGTGGCGCTCCTACACTCTGCGCGTTATCAGCAGTCCCTGCGAAGATATCAAGCGCAGAGAGTCCGGCGCTGAGACCTCAACAAAGGGGACTTGTGCTGAGGCTTCGACAGGACAACAGGGGCCGCCACAAGCTCTCACCACCGTGGGAAGGCCCCTACATCATCGCCGAGGTGATCAAGCCCGACACGTACAAGCTGGCGAACGAAAACGGCGAAATCTTCACTAATGTTTGGAACATACAGCAGCTACGTCGCTTCTATCCTTAGAGTTCTAAGCTATTTGTACATCGTTTGTACTCGCATTTACGATTTCCCGAAACAATAATGGAGTATACTTTACTTGTTTATTTTTTGGGAACTTTCCGGACCCTCGGGGGCTCGGAGGCGCATGAACACTGAGGTACGCCTGGCTTTACCCTCGGCAAAGCCAATCCTCCCTCGGGGGCTACTACGGGGGGAACCCCCGAACGTCCCCAAAAAATCGCCAACATTTTTTCGAAAAATTTCCGTATCTAAGTTTCTCGTATACTTGGGAAAAACGGATGCGAGGCATAAGCAACTACGGTACGAGGCCGCCCGAGTTGTGGGGCCGCCTATGCCTCCGGGATACGGCACCCCCCTCACCACCTCATGCCTAAGTCACTTATGAACACGAAATTCCTCACAGAAGTTTACCAAAGTCGCATACGAGAACATGGAAAAAGAGTAAAGAAAATGAGGGCTCGAACGCATAAGGCCTCGATGGGCCACATTGTCGATTTACAATTACCAATGTCTTACATCTACAAGTACTATTATGATAAAGTGCTAACTCATTACATGGGCTCCGAGGCCCAGACTACCTATAGGTTATCATCTCCTCCTTGCAGATATTCTGCAGCATCGAATTCGGCTATGGGGGGATGTCGGCTTCCAGCTTCGCGGCCAGGACGATGGCGAACTCCTCGGTGGCGGCGTCGGCGTCATCCATGATGGTCGACGCAGCATCCGCATCGGCATCAGCATCGGTTGGGACGACGTACCCTGACGACACCTTCTGGAGGTCCATGATGTAGTGCGTCGAGGCCATGGCAAGGGCTCGCAGGACACCGAGGCGGAAGGTGCTCTTGGCGTGCTCGGCGATTCGACCACCTAGCGCTCGACCTACCAGACACGGCGCCCTCCCCCTCGAGCTCCTGGCACACACTCACAGCGGTCCGCTCCAGGTCCGTATATTCAGCCTGCGCCACCATGAGCGTAGTGTTGACTGCCTCCTTCGCCGTAGTCTCGTCCGCCACTCTCTGCCTCAGCTCTGGTCAAAGGAACCAAGATAAGATGTGATGAATTAGGATCCGACAATAGCGAAATCTCGAGCACTCACCCGTGATATTCTTCTACGCTTCCTCCTGCTGGACTCGGGCGGCCTCTTCGAGCGACGACAAGGAGTCCTCCTCCATGAGGGCGGCCTCCGCGTTCCGGATGGCCACCTCCTTTTCCTCGAGGGCTTTTCCCTTTTTTCTTGAGGGTCCCGGAGAGCGTGGCGACGGTCGCCTTCTCGCATTGGAGCTCGGCCTCCTTGCCTTGGAGTTCGGCCTCCTTGTGCTGGAGCTCAGCCTCCTTCTGCTCGAGCACCGTCCTAACATGCTGCAGCTCGGCGGTCCGCGCCTCGGCCTCTTGAGCCTTTTGATCCGCCGCGGCCCACTGGACGTCGCGCTTGCCGGCGGTCCGCGCCAACTTTTCCTCTAGCGCCTGCTGACACGCCCCCAAATCTGTCATCTTGGTGTTGGCATCGATGTTCTTCAGCACCAAGTCGGCATTGTGCTGCCCAAGCCAGCACATTTGGGAGTACAGCCGGTTCAGCTCGTCGCTCTTTTTGCGCGAGATGTCCCTCAGCCGCTGCAAGTGGAAGAGCGTGAATGAAATGAACAAAATCAAGGCCAAATACTAACGATTCCGGGGAGAGAGCCACCTACTTGGCTGATCTGGAAATCCGTCATTCTATGAAGCTCTAAGGCACAGTCGAGGAGGCCCAGAATCTGAGAGCCGGCCTCGAACTGCGCCTTCCATATAGCTTCCTCCTCCTGCTCGCTGCGGAGAAACTCCAGAGAGACCTCGGACTGGACGATCGTCCCGGGACGGGGCCCCTCGAACGTCCCCGCATTGAGTACCTCCTCGGACGCCGACATGAACTCGGCAATCTGGTCGGTGGGGCTGGCAGCAGCAGCAGGGTCGAAGTCCCTCGAGTCCCCATACTCCTCGCTGCTCTCCGGTAGTTGCACCACCGGCACTATGTTCTCCGACGCCGCTTACGCCGTCAACGCCGCAACAACCCCATCGTCCCGGGCCCCCGCAGGCTCCGGGACGCAGGTTTCCTCCTCTGCCGGCGCCCCTGGTGCTGACTCCTCCTCCGCAACACCCTCGACCCCAGCCCTCAGGGGCTCGAGGATGAGGGTCTCCACCCCTATTTGGCTGGCGGGGCGTTCCTGTGCGCCCCCACCATTTTCCCCTTCTCCTGCGACCGGCCGGGCGGCGCTATCCTCGTCGCCCCGACCGGCCTCGACCTCCCCCACGGCGTCAGCCCGAGCGGCCATTACAGCGCCGCCTGGGCCGGCATCGCCCCTGCTCTCCAGCGCTCGGGCCTGTTGGGCCTTCTGGGCCCCTCGAGCCATCGCCTCCTAGAGCTTCACGGCCTCCGCCACAATGTCCACGACGGGCAGGGGCTGCGGTGCCGTGTGCGGTGTGGCACGCGCCCCGGTCTTGAGGGCCTTGGTCGGCGCAAGAGGTGCTGCATCCCTAGCGATGGCCCCGAAGCTAGTAATCGGGCAGGAAATGCTGAAGTCAGCAGGATTAGGGGGTCAATTAAACGAATGCGAAGAATAAAATCAAAATCACTTACCCTGATTGGGCACTCATGCTGCGCTTGCCCGAGCCGCTCCATCGGGCCCGCAGCACACAGACACCTCTCAGCGACTGACCCGAGGGCGTCGTCCTCAGATCGGCCTGGAGCCTCGAGGCCGTCTATGCGGACGTCTCTGCGCTCGCCGCGGAACCGTCACCACCCGTCGACAGCATGGGCGCGGGTGTCCTCCTACCCGTCGCCGGTGGAGACGACCTCTGTCCTGTCGTGGGTGTAGACGACCTCTCGCCAGCTGCCGGCGTGGGCAACCTTCGTCCCGTTGCTAGCATGGGCGATCTCCGCTCCGCCCCTACGAGGGGCGGATTCACCAACGACCCTAGCGTGAGCCTTGTCTCACCCAGTGTCACGGGCACATTCTCGTCGCCAGCCCCTCGATAGACTGGCGGGGAACCCGCGCCTGTCGCCGCCTCGTCGTCATCCGAGAAGTTGATCACGGCATCCGAGGAGCCCTCCTCCTCCTCGGTGGACTCAGGCGTAGCGGGCCGCGGCTTTCCTCTTCCTCTTCCTATCGGCGGCCGCCTCCGCCGCAACCTTCTGCTTCTTCACCGCCTCTGCGGGCAGGTGGTTGACTTTGTGTTCCTCCGGGACCGGAGGCCTCGAGGTGTAGCCCCTGCGGCTCAACCCCTGCGAAATGCAACCTAGTCAGAATCAGGGAGTAGGGAAAAGGAGAAGCACAAATCGGCAACGAATTGAAACTAGAACTTACCACAGAAATGTACCCCGCCTCGGGGCGCATCTTGATCTTCCAAAGATCCTCGGGGTGTTCAGGGAACTCCGCCACCGCGTTCAAGGAGCAGCACGAGCGAGGTCCTCGAGCCCGAGGCACGGGACTCGGGGGTGAGGTCGAAAATCGGCAAGCTCCTCTCCGTGAGAGGAATCACCCTCTGCCGATGAAAGTTTGCGATGATGGCTACCGCCGTCAACCCCTTCCTCGCCATATGCCATAACGCCTCGGTGAGCACTTCGAGCCTGGCCTGATGCGATGGGGGCGATACCCCCCAGTCCCACTTCTCCGACCTCTCCCGGAGCACCTTATTGGTGAACGCCGAGAGCCGGTTGCCGAAGTTGCACAGGTAAAACCACCCTCGAGTCCACCCGGCGTTGTTCGTCGTCGTCCTGTTGGGGATGTACAAACTCCTCCGGGATGGGCGCAGGTGAAGCATCAGACCGCCGGCGCGGGCGAACCTCTTCAGCTGGCCCCGCACGTTCGCGATGAAGAGCTCTCTGTGGAACAAATGGATCCACAGATCCCAGTGCGCTTCGATCCCCAGATACCCCTCGTAGACAGCGACGAAGACCACCACCTGCGAGATGGGGTTGGGGCCGAAGTTGTGCAGCTCCACCCCATAGTACTCACACAGCGCCAGCATGAATCTGCCAATGGGGACGCTGAATCCCCGCTCGTGGAGTCACATGAGACTCACGATGTAGCCATCGGGGGGATTCGGTTCGGTCTCCTCTGGCTGTGGGGGTATCCACGCCGGACGCTCCAAGTTGATGTTCACCGGCAGCAGCCTGTCGTCGACCAGCTGCTCCAAAACCGCCTCGGGTGCGGGAAGGCAAGCTTTACGGTGGCTAAGGTGCGCTCTCGCTCTCTCCTTCTTCCTTCTCTCACTCTCGGCTCTGGGCTCAGGATGCAAGGGAGGCGGAAAAGGCAGGGGAGACGAAGGCAAAATGGACAGGTGAGCCCAAACAATCCCAAATTCCCCGTTTTTATCCATCAAAACGGGCGGATTCGCCGCCGTGGCCCGAATCCACCGCATTCAATGTGGTAGATTTTGCTGTTGCTGACAGTTGGGCCCCACGACCGTGGAGTCTCCCACGTGCGCATTTGGCAATAATTACGGTGCAGTAACCGACGGGCGCGGCGCAAGTATAGCACTGTTCTATCCGTCAGCTGCCGCCCACGCCTCTTCGCCTACCTAAGGCAGCCGCCTAAAAAGGCGCACCCGCACTGCACCGCACGTACTGGGCCATGTCGCCCATAACCAGCGAAAGACCCGTGCGCACGACCTGCGACTCCGTGCCGTTTACGAACCGTGATGGAATATTCCACTTTGGGGCTCTTCACCCTCGAAGGAACCTTATTCCGAGGCCTTACTGATCAGGGGTTCGAAGCCTGGCCCGTCAATGGTTCGACAGGTGCCCCAGATCGCCAGAGTCAGGGATTGCATGGATGTGCCATACAAGCTACCCTCAAGCGCGGAGCTCGAGACATCCTACGCAGTGTTCAAGGCCAGTCGAAGGTGCCTAGCAGGGGGATCCCATCGAGGGAGAGCATCGAGCCCTCGGACCCTACCGAATGGGTCCGAGCCCCGCCTAGCAAACCTTTGTGAGCGCTTTATGTTACGTGTCCACGGACCATGAGCCGACCCTTATCGAACGGGGCACGAACGTCCACTTGAACTACCCGATAACAGCTCACTGAAGCAGCCATAGCTCGCGGCCCGGGCAAGGGTAGCATGGTGCACTTCACCCCTCATCCCTGCGGAAGGGTGACGAGGGTCGTCATAAAAGTCGAGGGTCCCCCGAACGCCTTCACGCAGGCCGGGGCTCGGGGGCTCCTCGCACACCGCGGCTCAGGCCGCACCCTCGAATGGATCGACAACCGTCGATTATGAAGTTCCATGTGTTCAACCAAAACTCCCACTCTTAACGCGCGCCTGCCAGATGGATCAGCGGTAGTCTGGGTCGTTGTACCAGCATGAAAAACGTAGAGGCCGGCTGAAAATGATGCCGATGCCGGCTGAAAAAGACGCTGGACGGCCACCTCAGTAAAGCAACCAAGCAGGGCGATGCTTATAGCCCTTGGATGAGTGTAAACACTCCTCCAAGGCCTCGGGGGCTACACCCGCGGGTGCACTGACGTGCCCCCACAGAGGAAACTTCACACATTCAAGGACCAAAATCCTATGCAGGGGTGATGCCCACCCATACACCCTCGGTCGTCCTCTCCGCGAAGGAGAAGGAGACTTCATTGCCCTTTACAAACAAAGATTACAAAGGGTTACCAGCTCAAAGCCATCAAAAAGTACAAAATGCGCTGCCACCTGCATGGAAATTTTCCCTATCTTGGGGAGGAGTGAGCGCCGATGAAGAGCATCGAGTCCTTGGCCAACATCGCGACCAGGCAGCTCGGGATTGCGAGGAGCAGCCCCCAGACCGCACGGGTCCGGCGGGATGCCCTCCTTGCAAGCTTTCTTTTAGCGTCTCCTCCACCGAAGACCTTGCGGGGGGTCAAGCTGGCGGACAGCACCCTCAGCCCCATCTCCCCGAGAGCGACGTTGTCGGCAAGAGGGACGATGCGAAGAACGGCCGCCAAACCTGGTGCCGACGCCATGGTCAGGCGTCTCAATGGCCCTTCAGGCTGAGGGAAATCGCAGAGGCAGGACCCCTCGGGCCCAATGTTCTTCTGCTAATCCCACTGAAGCCGAGGGTTGGTGAGCACGCCCTCTCCAGCTTTCCCTCGCTGCTCGCAAACATTCTTCTAGTATCAAAGCCTAAAGAAGCCAGGCCACCCCGTCCGGGGGACGACCGTGAAAGGCAAAGGGAAACATGACTAGACTTAGGCGATGCTAGAAGTAAGAGCAGGGAAGTTGGAGAGGAAAGGGAGTCCCAAGATCCCTATTTATATTCGCATCGGGCGCCAAGCTTTAAGCCTGTCACAAGGGGAAGGCTTGGACCGCCCGTGATAGTGCGGCACCCCACGAGCAAATGATGCCCTCGGTTGCCGTGCCGAGATGTGACCAAACAACACAAAGCCAAGCCCCTGGACGCCGACTGCCCTCGAACGGTGCGTCATAAGACGACCAGGGAAAGCAGGGCTGAGACCCTGAACGCGGGACAGCGCGGCAATAGCACCAGCTGCAGAGCAGCAGGAGCCTTCATGGCCCTGACCTGCTCAGCGCGCTGACGCGACTCGCTACCCGAATAAGACAAGACGGTGCGCGCGCCTCGGTGCACTTTTTCCAGGCACACTACTCCGACCGACGAGTTGTCGCATCCACCAGGCCAGCATTCGGATGCGTCTGGCGGGAGCACAGCACCGATCGATCACATCAAGGGCTAAATTTGCCGAAATACCCTTTGGCCGAATCCCCTGACTCAACCAAAGGCTCGGGGGCTACTGTCAGGTACCATGATTAGGGGCACCCTAATCAGGGGACTAAAATCGCCCTAAAAACGTAAACGCATGCTGGGCAACCAGGCCCACGAAGGCCTGCAGCCTCCTTCCAATCTGGAAGAAAGGAAAGGACTCAAAGAAGCCCAGTACGCGGCCCACGTACACAGTGCGGCCCATCCGCACCCCCCTCGGACCCACGGGGTGATCTCCGCCTCGCTCGACGGCTCCCCGCCGGAGCCCTCGACCGCGCCCTGCGCCTCCGCCTCACTCGAGTGTAGTGAGCCTGCCCTCGAGCGAGCAGAATGTCTCCGCCGTACGGAGGCATTAATACCAACCACTCCTCCGCAGCGCCCGGGTCAGACGGCGTCAGGCCGCCATGCCCCATAGTGACTGTGACCGGAGTCTCATCCGCCAACTCCGGTCACTGCTCCGCCATTCCGGACGCTGTGGCGACATTGTGGGAACCTGCGACGCAGTACAAAACGTGCTCGGCACTGCTCCAGCTACTATACTGCCAACTCCCCATACCTCCTTCGTACTTTCCCTTCCGCGGAGCCCTCGAACGGCAAGGGCACGACCCTCGGAAGCGGCTCCGGCCTTGACTGGGACAAGACCCCGGCCTGTAGGACCCTCGGAACGCCGCCACGCCATGCCTGGAGGTTGGTACCCCCCAAGGTTTTCCTTATCGATAGAAAAAAAATATCAAAGGTCACTGATAAACAGAAATATCAGATATATCGGAATTCTATTAGTGATAGACTTTTTTTCGGACAAAATTTAGAAAAAAACACTAAATTTGTGCAGAATTAAACATAGATCCTTTCCAAACCAAAGAACATGAAAAACTAGACATAAATGATGTGGAAAATAAGAGAAAGTCACCCTTTGATAGCACGTATTCAATAACACCTATTGGATTGCCCACCATATAGGCTCATGGCATTCTACATTAAGTTAAGTGGTGAAACAACAAATAAAGTCCAAAATATTTCAACCAACAGTCCCAAATGCTACTGGTTAGAATGAAATTGTTGCAACAACAGTCCATAGCAAGCTTAGTCCACAGTCCCAAATATTACAAAGTTCGAATGAAACTTGAACACACACACAACAATTCATAGTCCCAAATACTACAGTCCACAGACCCAACTTTGGACACCAAAGTAGTATGTAGTCCAAAATATTAGAAGCACAACATAGCCACATATGGTTCAAAATTCTGATCTCCAGATCAGTTCATTGTCCGTGGCCACTAGGATGCTCATATCACTGCAAAAATTGCATATATGCTCAAAATCTGGTCACTAAATTCCAATTCAATTAATTCATATGATGGCAAGAAATCCATCTAACCTTTGCACCTGGGTAGAAGCAAGAGACTTTCCTCAACCTTTTTGATCTTGGACGAACAGAGGCATCCTGTGTATTTTCAGCACCTATAAAGATGTACATAACATAAGCATCCTAGCTCAACTATCAACACAAGATTGGGCTGTCAAATATTATTCAGAAATACTACAACATTCAGATCAATATTATTCAAGATGAAATGCATATATATAATGTGTAGCTGAAAACATTATCCAAATGCATATATATATAGTGTTGCTGAAAGTATATGCTGTGCAAGTAAAATAAAAAGTTAGTCAAAGCTCATTTGTACCACCACCATTATTTGGATCTCCAGCAGGTTCTTCATCACCACAAGCCCGTCCAATGTCACCATCATCACCGTGACCTTCGACAAAAATAACATTTTGATCGAATATATGTGGCCTTGACAAACTTAATACAAAGAATGTAGAGAATACAATCAAAACTGAAAACTCACCATTATCACCTCCATCATCAGAGCTACTGTCCCCTGACTCGACATACGTAGGGCTACCTTGCGCAGAATCTGATTCAACATCATCTGCAAAATCTTCTTCCTCTTCTTCCTCAAATGCTAACCTTCTTTTCTTACCACGTTTTTTGGGAAAAGTAACATTCTTAAATGCAGCCACCTCTGCTTCGTCCATCCCAACTCTTCTACAATAAATGCACTAGGATTGGGTGGTTCAAGGTCAAGATCACTATCAACATATTCATCAAGAGTCGGTACTGACTGACTCCTAGAATTGCACAACCAATCCATGATCCGGTTGTCTTCATCATACATAGCACAATCCATCAAGATGCTACAAGGATCAGTATCTGATTCAAGATGGCATTGCATGTCCTGAAGGCTTTGCATTTCGTCTTGAAATAGTTGGATGCGCAACTTCAAATTATAGTGCACATAAACTAATTTATGGAGCTTGTCATAACTTAAACGATTTCTCAATTTGGTATGAACCAAGGCAAAGGTGCTCCAATTTCTTTCACAGCCGCTAGAAGACATACATTGTGAAACAATACGCTTTGCAAAGTATTGCAGGTCCGGGTAGTCCCCGCCATATTGATCCCACCAATCAGCTAGAAAAATGTAAAAAATATTGCTTAATAAAGGTACTGCAGATCTAATTCCTTGAATTCAGCTAAGTGAGCCTCCACATCATCAAAATTCCTATCCAATAATGGGCCATCTATTTCTTTTCCACGTGGAATATGCACTCCATCTCCAAGCTCTTGAGATAACTTGACTGCTGCTCGAAAGTATGGGCAGTCCGCTTTCCTTCCAGGAATATCATTAGCATGGAACCACTTTGCCCAAGCTTTCCCAAGCTTCTCTCTAGCACCCGCAGTGAGCATAACATCCACTCGAGGCTGCACTTGATTCCTACTACGTGCCAAATCTATGTCAAAGGGAGCTTGGAAAGAACTACCATGACTTTTGTAAAACTTGTCAATTCTAGTTTGATGATTAGCTGAACAACTTGCAGCCCCACTACCATTTGCCTTACCAATAGATGGAGGACTGCATTGTTCCAAAGCATGTTCCCTTAAAGACTCTCTCATTGCCATCTGAATTTGAGCTTCTTCATCAAGAGGAATTCTTGTGTTGCAGTGTGTCCCATAATTTCTGCTCCCTGCCATGACCTCTCTTTGAATAAAGTGTTTAAGGTCTGTATTTTTCTTTGACCTTATCCTTCGTTTTGTCACATCATCAACCATCAATTCCTTAATAAAACATGGCACCTTGGGACAGGAAACTACAGAACCAGAAATACCACCCAAATGCTGCCTGAATCGGGTTGCACCTCCACCAGCAATAGTTGTTCTACAATAAAAGCAGCTAAAGCCACTTTTATACTTCTCACCATGGCTCCATACATACTCAATGGACCCTTTTAATTTGACCCGCCTCTCTGCAACGAAAAGGAATTACAAAAGTATGTAGTTGGCATACAAAAATGTGGCTAGAATGAAACAATATAAATGATCTTTTTAATCTAATTGAAAGGGGCAAAATATAACAATTGCATAAATTGAATGAATAAAAAATAAATTCATAACAGGCCTACAATATTGGCCAGCTGTACTAATTAGAAATACAGAGATTTTTTAACCTGATTGATGATTTATTGCCCTCTAATTTCATTCCATGTTATAGTGAGTCACATACACTCTAATAAGCAACTGAAATTAAACGAACAAAACAATGCTAGTGTTCTGTTGTGCCTCTTTACCATCTTCGCAGACCACCTCAATGCCGGTGTCCGTCGTCGTGCTCGTGCTCCTACCACTGGTCACAACACCAGTGGTTGATTCCCTGGCGATACCCTTGCCTTTCACAGCAGCTGATGCCCTAGCAACACCATTGCCTTTGCCAGCAGCAGCAGCAGTTCCACTGCTCGACGCCCCAATAATGGCTACATCAGCATCATCTCCATCGCCTCCTGTCACCATCAGCACCCTGTTTTGCGCCATATGGCCTTGTGGGAATGACTTGGCAGCACGTGTCACCCTAAGAGGCAAAGAAATCGAGGGAAGACCATCAACAGAGGATTTGCATGGGATTGAAAGCAAACAAATATGCTAGGGACGTGAAAGAGCAGAGAAGGTTGACTGGCATGAACCTACGAAGGTGGATCTGACGGCGACGATGCTGACCGTGCTTCCTTGACTGCAACAGAGGGGGTGTCGTTCTGCTGCTGTAAATCAAGTGGATGACAGGAAGAACAGAGGGGGTGCGGAGAGCAGAGCGGCAACACGGCGCGCGGCTGCCCAGAGCAGCGCAGCCAGGAGCGGCCGCGGCACCCGGGGAGCTGCGCCCCGGCTTGGCGCAGTCGGAGCTCTGCGGCCGCGCAGGGCCCGGCGCGGGGCGGCCGAAACTCCCGCGACCGGTGCGCGCGGCGGGCGGCGGCCTGGTGCGGGCGTGCGGTGGTCCGGCTGCCTTAGCCCTGCTGGCGGCGGTGCGTCACTTGGTGAGGAAGAGGAACGGGGTGAGGAAGAGAAACGGGGTGGCGGCGGGGTTGAGAAAGAATGAATCGATTTAGGGTTTGAGGAGGCCCGCCGGAGCGTCTTATCCACTCCTGGGCTTCTGGCGGGCCATGAAATTGTGGAAGGCGTGGGATCGATTCAAAACGCCGAAATTTTTGAGCGGCAACCTAAATTTATCGGGCCCCACCAATAAAACTGATATATCAGATTTATTGGTTTTTTATCAGCGATAAGGAAAACCCTGGTACCCCCCACAGCAACGACCATGCCACCCGCTGGAGCCAGGACGCCGGCGCGATCTCCGCCCGCGCCCGCGTCTGCGTGACACGTGGCGGCTCTGGACTCCTCCCGAGCAGCTAGCTGAGCCGAGAGCTCACGGGGGTCCGGATAGGCACGTGGAGGTCCTGGACCCATCCGCGGGAGTCCGGATAGCACGTGGAGGTCCCGGACCCACTCGCGGGGGTCCGGGTCCGCGGCCACGGGTGCTGAGCATTTTCCACCTCTGGGACACGTGGTGACACCGGACCCGTCCCCGAGCGGGAAGCGGGTCCAGGACCGTTGGTCCAGTGAGATGGAGTCAAGGACAATGCCCAGGACGACTGCCATGACCGGCGCCATACCCCACAGTGTACTTCCCACAGTACTTGATCACTGCACCCCCGTGATTCGGGGAGAAGACGACGACTTCCATGATCCCCTGTGCATGTACACCATTCCTCCTTGTGTCTATAAAAGGGGTGTCGGCCCACTCAGTAGAAAAAAAGGGGGACGATGCTTCGCACTACTAGCAGAGCACATACGCTCCTCTGAACCCCGATATTGGCACTCGCCTCAATCAACTCCTCCTCTAGCAGAGACATGGGAGCTTCCCTCCCTCTCTCGCCTCGCTTGTACCCCCTACTACAGGCACCCCCGGTGCAAGATAGTACAGTGCTCACGCACACCCCTTTGCTGGACGTACGGCCCCACGGCCGGAACCCGGATAAACCCATGCGTTACTGTATCGCCTCTTGCATCAACATCTGGGACAAGGAACACACATCATCTTCACTGGTTGGGTCCGGACCGCCGGGTCAGGGCACCGACAAGTAGGGACGAGAATTGTAGCCAATATACTCCCTGAAGACAGCCTGCATGCAAAAACGAACATAATCTTTTCCTCAAAAACTAGGTCGTTACGTGTATACCAAATAGCCTACATAATAGTTATATCTGTTATCGATAGAGCATAATTATCAGCCAATACATGTGCGGGTCTATGCAAGTCATGATTATATATACCACAAACAAGTCGCAAGTTTGTCAGTCAAAGTAAATGATACTAGCTGCCAAATAAAAGTAACACTTAGATTTTTTTTTGGAAAAGGAAAGCTTTATTGATCTTAGACAATTACATCAAGGTGATACAATTATATAAGATCCATCCTGACCTCTGCATAACTAAGATACACACAGCCTAAGAAAAAGAAACAAAGAAAGATAACGCCATGACCTAAAGATTATGCCGCAGCAAACTACCACAAGCGACTTCACCTTCATCCGCTTCGCAAACCAAAGCAGCTCTTGGACTATGAAGTAGGCTCCCGAGACAATGCCTCCAACGAGGAAATGGCACGCGCACATGTCAACATTGCAGTGACCCAACCAATTAAGGCCAGATCAAAAGTTTTCACTTGAGGGAGTAATTCATCTTAATCCAAACAAGCCTTCAACAAGGTCACTGCCAGGTTCAACCAATTAAGATCAGACCTAGGAATTTCTTCCCGGAACCGTTGAATTAGTAATAAGTACCACCTCAACAAAGTCACACTGTGTTGCTTCCCCCTTTTTTACCGGGCCAAAGCTTCCATATAGACTAGACTTGACCCACTTCAAACGGCCATGAAGTCCAAGTCCGGCAGACCATCTGAACTCGTAACCTAAGATACCATGCTGCAAAGTAGCCATTGGGTACCCATGCATCTTCGAGTAAGAGAATCCGCGAATGAAGCCAATGTGACACATGTCACTTGGTCTCTAAGAAAAATAAAGGCGAAATTGAAGATGTCATCACCAGAAGTAGTTGCAAAATCCGGAGCTAGCCCTTCCAACACCAAAGCCGAAGGCGCAACTGCCGGAGAGGAGTCACCACTAGAGGCCAAACCGACGTCAGATCTGCATCTGGGGACACTGAAGCCACCCATCGCGAACCACACGGAACTGCCAAAGCGGCCGGGTGCTTGGAAGAACGAGACCTCCATGCTGCATCGGAAACGCCGCTGAGATCACCCAAGAGGTCACCTTCGACTCCGTGAAGCCAGCGCCACCACGCCTCAATGCCTTCCGTGCAAGCACTCCACTGTGGGCACCGTCCCCTGCCCCGGGGCTGCCGAATCCGGATGCGAACCCAGCGCTGCCCGAGCCACCGCACCGACGGCAGCCGGCCGTGGCTGCAGCGAAGACCCGCTCCGACGGGATCCCACGAAGACGGGACCACAGAGCCGGCGATGCCAGATTCGCATCAGCCACGCCGCAGACCCGCTGGAGTTGCACGCCCGCCGTCGGCCGCGGGACTCCCATGCGGGAAGACCCCGAGGGGCCCGACCGCTGTAGCTCGTGGCCGCCGCCGCCGCCACCATCCACGATCGCACGCGGGTGGCCCAACGACACGGCGGTGCCGCCTTGACCGCCGTGGGTGCCGAACGAGGGACCTCCGACTCCGTGGCCACCGGATCCGGCACACCCACCTGAAGCCGGCAGCCATCGCGGGCCACTCGCGAAACCTCCCAGATCCTCGCGAGCCACGCCCATACGCGAGGAAAGGACCCCGGCGCCGCTGTCCTAGGAGGGACGTGGACTTTCGGACCTCTGCTCAGGCAGCGGCGAGGTGTGGAGAAAATAAGAACTAGAAACCTGGCGGCGGCCTCGACAACGGACGGCGGCGGACGGCACCAGGCACGGGGATAGGCTCGTGATGGGCTCGGCGGGCTTTTTCTTTTTTTGTTGTTGTTTTATTTAATTAAACGAGGCAGGCAGCAAACCACCTCGAAAAAAACCACATTTACCATGACCTTGGCTCCAAGGCGGTTGGCCTGCCCGCCTCGGTACGCCATTTTGCCCATCTCAGTAAAGTTTTCTGTAGTAGTGTCACGTGCAGCTGGCACTCACGCGAGCGAGGAATAATAGACGCTCCACGCCTGGGGCCCTTCTTGTGCGTTGCTCTTTGTAAGGGGAAGGGAGTTTCTGTGCGACTGTGCATGTGTTAGGATGATGAGAAGCGGCGAGCATTTGCTGGAAAAAGAATACCCTAGAGGTTTGGAAGGCAAAGGCCCAAGAGTAAAAAAACGGGAGCCCGGTGCATGTAGCTTCCGCTTGCACAGGGTTTGGGGAAGGGTCCGACCACTTGGATCTTTTTGTACGCAGCCTTTCCCTGCATTTCTGCAAGAGGCTAGTACCAAGACTTGAATCCGTGACCTCATGGTCACAAAGCAGCAGCTTTACCACTGCGCCAAGGCTCCCCTTCAAAGGCAAAGGCTGAAGAGTCTTTGATATTTATGGAATCATGCGACAGCTCTAGTAATGCGCTGTGGGAGCAGGAAGAGTCTAGAGATTTATCGAGTAATACCACAGGAATGTGCTGAAAAATAAAAATCCCTGCACGCTATCTGTGTTCCGGCCGTCCGATTAAAACAACGCATGGACCAACGGTAGATTTTTATCGTAGACGTGGCTCATTCTGTGCTCAATTTTGGCCTGATCCCAAGGTGAGGTTTCGTCTATTAGAGATACACATATATAGATGCATAAGTGATTGCCTCTAAAGCATGTCACCAATAGTAACAAGATCCGTTTCTGTTTGTCTCCTTGCATGCAGATGGTGAAGGAACTGGTAATCACAATCCCAGCGCCTCTCACATGCCTGTGAAGCTTATTACCAAACAAGCTCGAAATTAAATACTCCATCCGTCCCAAATTATTAGTTGTTTTAGCTTTTCTAGATGCATACTAATAATTTAGGACTGAAAGAGTATCTTTTATTCCGAGCTGGACATAAGATCCCTTTTTGCAGGAGCGGCAACTCTAGTCCGTCACGAAAGATTGAATCGACAGCATGTATATAGTAGTGACAAAACTAAGCTATTAAGCATGCTTGATTTTCTTATTCTTTTGTGATCGTATTCTTGACCCATGCGCCGCCCTGATTCAGATTTTTGAAGGGTGATTAATTGGCGTCTAATCACTACTAGATTTCCAACTATTACCGAGAGTTCCAGTGTTAAATGGCCTACGGGATTTATAGTACGTACCATGCAGAATCCAGTCGGTGATAGTTCTTCTGTGATTGGTGGTTGCAGATTCATTATTACCCTCAGCAAATATATAGATAATGCTATGTTACCGTCAGCCATTAGTTCAAAATAATAGTAGACGTTGCAGTCCCGTCGGCCACTGCACAGAAACTCTCGGAAAAAGATGCAAACCGTGTAGTGAATCCTGACCTAACCTGGTGGCTTTGAATATATTCCTTGCTTGAGACGGGCACTAACTAATACATGTATTGTTAATTACCACCGATCCATATATCACCATCAGATGTTAGAACGACTGGGCCAAAAGATCCTTTACTGCCGTCCTTCTTTTTTGTCTGCTTCTAGGCGCCGATTTTTTAGACTTGACCGTTGTTCTATTAACCACTGGGCTCACCTTGTCAAAATATAAATAAAGTTTAGGGCTTGAGGAAACCAAGTGGCCTGGAGATGTGTGCCTTGGCTCACATAATTTGGGATGACTAATTGACATATATTTTAGATTTGGTTTGAGTTGAAACTGTGGAATTTCGAGATTGCATAAACATGGCTTATATGTGAGAAACAAGTAGTAGTAAAGATGTTGGATGTTGTGTGAGGAGATAGTTGTGTTTCTTTCCCTTGTGGCGCGCAGGACAATGAAATTAGAGAGAATTATCTGTATGCCATTGAAAATTGATCCATTCCCTTGTATGCCACAGAAATTAACATGGTGTATGGTTAACGTTTGAAGAGAACCGAGACTAAGTAGAGATGCATTGGGCGGATCGTCGGAATACTGCTGGGTGAAATCACAGGTTTTCTAGACCGTACCCATGGTGTGAACAAGAAGCTCCAAGTCAAACCATGCCGATTCTTTTCTTTTTTTTTATCTGTCGCCGACAATTAGGTTGTTAACGGTAGATTCTGATCCGATCTGGAGTGTTCGAATATATTTCTTACTTTTGACTGGCTAGTTCAGCCATGTACTCCATTCGTCCCGTAAAGACTGTTTGTTTAGAAAATTTCAGACATGTTAGTAGTAGTGGAAAATGACCATGTTACCCCCATTAACTATAGCAGTTGTAATTGAAGACCGTGCTGTATATTTGGTTTCCTAGATTCTCAATAAATGCAAATACATTGGAACCAGAAAAGTAACATATACTTGAGCATTTGATTGGCTTCATGCTTTTATCTATGCAATTATTTCTTGGTATTTGATATTACTTTAATTAAATGGACTTTACTACAATCTAAACGAACAATCTTTGTGGAAAAAAATTTGAAGGGTAAACGAACCATTTTTGTGGGACGGGGGGAGTATCTTCTATTATACTCCATTCTAAAATACAAGTCATTTTAGAAATTATAGGACAGATTAAGAAGAAAGTAAAATGACCATATTTACCTCTATTTATTATCCTAATTTAACAGTAATTGATTCGTATATGCATATACACTTTCTAAATAGGGTAACAATGACTTGTTTTTGGATGGAAGGAGTACTTTACACAGCTAGCTGTCTACTAAAAATAGAACCCTCAACCGTGGTTATACAACTTTCCAATCATTCTCCCACTCACTCTGATGCTCCCTTACTCTTCACCTCCCGCCACCACTCCTAACCTTAGCCTCTTCCGCACGCTGCTGCCCCTGTCGGCCCCGCCTCTTTACCCCCTCCACCAGATCCACCTCTTCCTCCTCCCCGATATCTTGCCCTCCACTGGATCCACCTCCGCCCCTTCCACTTGTTGACACAGAATTGGTCAACACACAAGCGCCAGAACGTGCAGGATCGCAACGATCGTAACCTGACGAAGCACACTGGCGACCGGTCAGACCGGTAGCGCCAACCGGTCAGACCGGTTGGACGCGGAGAACTTCGTGAAGACCTATGGCCACGAGCTTGGGAGGGACCCCGTCGGAGCTCGCAGATCTAGGGTTGTCTTGGAGTCAGCAGGCCACCCAAGACGCCCTTGAACACCGTAGAGACGAGCAAAGAACAGCACAAAGGTTAGAAAAGCTAGGATTTTAGGAAAAAGGTAAATAGTAGATTTGTTTGATTCGATTGGGTAGTAAGACCTCAATCGGCCGTGGCCTTTATATTTATAGGCCGGGGAGGACGTACCCCTTCCAAATCGGATTACAAACGGACTCTACAAAGGAAATCTAACTAGACTCGGATTACACAGCCAGACCGGTCTGACCGGTCGGCCCGACCGGTCAGACTGACCGACCGCGCACTTTGCCAATTTTGGCTGCCAACATATGCCCTCTGCTTTTTGGTGAGCTTTGCAAGCCAAAAAGCAAGTACCAGAAACTAGCCTAGTTACATGAATTTACACAAAAAATACAAGGCTAAAAATAATGCTAAGGGTGATACTCCATACCGGCTGTCTTCGTCTTCAAGCGTCTTGCCACACGCTGGGATAATATTTCTTCAAGTATCTTCCATTAAGAGCCCTTGGAAGACGTTCTCCCTACATCGTCTCCATCATATAAGAATTTTCGAAGATAACCTTGACAATCTTGTACGGTCCTTCCCAACTTGGCGACCACTTGCCGAACTTGTTGCTCTTCGTCCCAAGAGGCAATATTGTTTTCCATACCAGCTCACGAACCTGAAAAGATTTGGCCCTTACCTTCTTATTGTAAGCTCTAGTCACCCAAAGTTTATCCTTCTCAATTTTCTTCAAATCTTGCAACCGCTTGTCGCTTACTTCATCAATATTGTACATCATCGAATCATAGTAATCAACAGCGGCAAGATCATTTTGCTTAGCCAATCTATAAGCATCCAGATTCACCTCAATGGGCAAAACGGCCTCTTGACCATACACAAGCTCAAAAGGAGTAACTTTGGTAGCACCATGTCTAGATATACGATGAGCTCATGCTTCAGATAATACCTCATGCCACCTCCTGAGATTTTCTTCTATTTTTTTCTTGATGAGCTTTATCAAGATCTTATTACTAGACTCGACCCGACCATTGGCCTGAGCATAGTATGGAGATGAATTGAGTATTTTGATCTTATAAGATTTGGTAAAATCACGTACCTCCTTTGAAATAAAATATGAACCTTGATCCGTTGTCAAAGTTTGAGGAATACCGAATCTATGAATAATATACTCCGTAATAAACTCAATTACCTCCCGATGTGTCATATTATTCAAAGGAACTGCTTCGGTCCATTTAGTGAAGTAATCCGTAGCAACCAACACGAAGTGATGTCCCTTTGAAGAAGGGGGATTAATCTGACCAATGAAATCCAACCCCCAACATCTGAATGGCCATGGCTTGATAATAGGATGTAATAATGCAGCAGGCACCAACTGAACATTACCGAACCGCTGATATTCTTAACACCCCTTATAATATCTGAAACAATCTGCCATCATAGTTGCCAATAGAAACCGGCTCTTTTAGGTAACCACTTCATTTTAGGAGCCGATTGATGTGTACCACAGATGACTTCATGAACTTCTCCCATGGCAAAACGAGCCTGATCAGAATCTAAGCATTTGAGAAGTACATCTTCGGCGGTCCGACAATAAAACTCATCATCGATCAAAATATATTTAAATGACAAACGTCGAATATTTCTCTATGCACCATGACCAGGGTCCTTCAAATACGTCACAATAGGCACTCCAATCAGCAACCTCGACCTTCCCTTTAGAATTGGGAGAATCGGCCGACTCACTGTTTTCAACAGTCTGACCGGTCAGACCGGTCTCTAGACCGGTTAGACCGGTCTAGGCAGTCAGACCGGTCAGAGCATCTTGTCTGACCGGTTCGTCCAGAACCAATAACTCGGCTGTCGCTCGCATCGGCTTTCTCATGTTAAAATATTTTTTTCGTAACATCATAGCCGGATGCTTGCTGAGCCAGAGCATTTGCCTTTTTATTTTTATCCCTTGGGACATGTCGAATTACAAATTCATCAAAGCAAGAGATAATATCAAGACATCTATCAAGATATGCATTTAAAGATTCATTGTAAGGCATACCTTGGACACTTGCTACACCACCAGAAGTGAATCACCATAAACTTCCACATGTTTAATGCCCATCGATTCTAAGAATTCCAAACCAAATAGAAGTGCTTCATATTCAATTTGGTTATTCGTGCGCTCTTCTTCCATTCGGTTTGAGAACTCGAAAATAGTGCCACTCAGATAAATAAGAACAGCACCAATTCCTTGACCATCGTCACAAGCCGATCCATCAAAGAACAATTTCCACGGTGTGCAAGTAATATAGCCGACTTCCAAATCATGCTCATCACTAATCCGATGTTTAACAATGAAATTCGCTACAATTTGGTCTCTAACAGCTCTTAAAGATTCATAGGCCAAATCATATTCAACAAGTGCATAAGCCCACTTTCCGATTCTACCACTCAAAATCGGCTTTTGTAGCATATGCTTAATAACATCGGCTTGACAAGTAACTATGCAAGTACTTGATAAAAGATAATGCCTCAATTTGGTGCAAGCATAATATAATGACAAGCACAAATTTTCAACAAATGTATATCTTGTTTCCGCATCAATGAGCCGTCGGCCTACATATGTGATAATATGCTCCTTTCCTTCGGTTTCTTGAGTCAAAACAGCACCAATAACTTTGTCTTCTGCAGCCACATAAAGCCTAAAAGGAATACCTCTCTTAAGCGCCTTGAGAACCGGTGGTGAAGACAAATATTTATTGATCTTCTCAAAAGTTTTTTGCTGTTCTGCACCCCAAGTAAATTCAGCTTCGTCTTTTAACCGAAGAATATGAGTAAAAGCATCTATCTTTCCGGACAAATTGGATACAAATCTTCTCAAGTAATTCACTTTGCCCAGAAACCTTTGCAAGTCTTTCTTGCAATAAGGAGCCTCCACTTTCTTCAAGGCTTCAATTCTCTTTGAATCAATCTATATGCCCTTCTCATGAATAATGAAACCCAAGAACTTCCCAGCCGATACACCAAAAGCACACTTGAGCGGGTTCATCTTCAAGCCATACTGACGCATCCTCTCAAGAGCAAGTGTTAAATCAGCGAAATGATGACTCAAGCTGGCCGATTTAATCACAATATCATCAATATAGACCTCTAATATAATACCAAGTAAATCATGGAAGATCAAATTCATAGCTCTTTGATAAGTAGCACCAGCATTCTTTAATCCAAAAGTCATAACAACCCACTCGAACAAACCAACAAAACCAGGACATCTAAAGGCCATTTTAGACGTATCTTCTTCGGCCATGAATATTTGATTGTAACCCGCATTACCATCAAGAAAACTGATAACCTGATGTCCAGAAGCTTCATTGATCAACATATCGGCAATAGGCATAGGATATTCATCCTTATGAGTAGCTTTATTAAGATCTCTAAAATCAATGCAAACTCTAATCTTGCTCGAATCTTTCTTCTCAACGGTCACAATATTAGAGATCCACTCCGCATAATGACAAGACCGAATAAATCCAGCATCTAATAAACGATTGATTTCTTCTTTTATTCGGTCATACATAACGGGATTAAAACGCCTAGAAGGTTGCTTATAAGGTCTAAAACCGGCTTTGATCGGCATCCGATGCTCAACCAAATCACGACTCAAACCAGGCATCTCAGAGTATTCCCATGCAAAACAATCGACATATTCTTTTAATAACTTTATTAAATCGTCTTTACATTCATCCGACAAATTTGCATTTACATAAGTCGGCCTAGGAATAGAACCATCTCCAATATCTATCTTTTCTAAAGGATCAGCCGACGTAAAACCTTGGCCTAGCTTATCAAAATCACCGAAGTCCTCAATGGCCTCGCACATATCATTCACCTTGTCCCGATAGTGCTCAATGCGCTGCTGCAACCAGTTTGCGCTGGACCGGTCTGACTAGTCAGAGGTAGCGGTCTGACCGGTCGGCTCTGTGTTGTCGTCCTGCTGCATCACAGAAGTAAATGTAGCTGATTCTCCATTGGCTTTAAGACAGCAGACACAAAATCCTCTTTGGTGCAACTGATCAAGTCATAATCGGTCAAATCCAGGCCCGATAAGCACTTGATGTGGTCATGCGCACCAATTAGCTCGGAATCGGCAGTTCCAATGAAAGAAGAGGTATCGCCATGCACAACCTCGGCTTCATCGCCGATCCACAGAATGAGAAACTGATGCAAGGAAGATGGTACACACTGATTGGCATGAATCCAATTACGTCCAAGTATGAGGTTGAAGTTACCTTGCACCTCGGAGACGAAGAATGTTGTTGCAATCGTCTTGCTTCCAACGGTCAACTCCATTGAAGCAACCCCCTTGGCACTAATGGGATCACCTCCTCCAACGCCGCTGATCGTCATGTTCATCTTGATCAATTCTTCGTCCGTCCCGCCGAGCTTCTTGTACAGTGAATAGGGCATCAAATTCACGATTGCCCCACTGTCCATGAGCATACGAGAAACTGGCTTCCCGTTGATATGCCCCCTCAAGTAGAGAGCCTTCACATCTCAAAAAAAGTAGAGAGCCTTCAAGTGATTATCTGAATCCTTGGGCTTTTGAAAAATAGCTTTGCAGAGCCCAAAGTCCAGATGACCAGCCTCCTCCTCCGAAATCACCTAGTAGTCGTCAGAAAAGTGCACAACATTGATCTCCACGTTTGTGCATTCCGGAGAAGCTTCATAATCCACCAACTCTTCGTCTTCTGGTGCTGAAGGAGCTGCTGGAACCTCTAAAATGCTAGGAGCCAAAGTTGGAGTAGCTTCTTCGTCTTTCTGCTCAGTTTCAGGATTGTCCGGTCTCACCAGTTGCTTTGAGCGGTCAGACCGGTCCGGGACACCGGTCAGACCAGTCAGCTGGGGTGGTCCGACCGGTCCTAATGACTGGTCAGTTGTCTTGACCTGCCACACTTTGCCTTGAGGGATCCTTGGTCTGTACTTCTCGAAGTGCTCCTCCCTCAACTTCTCCACCTCCTTTTTCCTTCTGTTCTTGGTGGCGAAGACGCTACAACCTCCTCTTCTGAGTATGTGTCAACCCGGTGGGCACCACCTAGGCTGGACTCCTCTTTGTTCTGGGGGTTGCTGCTGCTGGCCTCATGATCATTGGCCAACACAAGCTTCTGAGAAACATTGACCGATTTCTCCATGATCATCAGTCCTTGTTGTGCATCGTGAGCTTTACCCTTCCGGTCTTCAACTTACACAACCTTGACTGGAGCCTTCTCAGAATCAACTTGCATTGGCTCAGGTTCGTCTTTTTTCTCCTTGATGCAGTACTCTTGGTGCACAGAATGAAATTGGGCTGGTCTGTGCTGAGACCGGTCTGACCGGTCGGGGTAGACCGATCTGACCGGTCCGGGGTTCTGCCCCTGACCAAATTGGTTCTGTCCCAATCGGTCGTGAACCGGCTGCCTCATCTTGTCGAACACAGGTCCTCTGGAGCTTCCCTCCCCCCTGGAAGTGTGGTGGATACGGCATCGGATAGCATTGCATCCAAAATCCTCTGTTCTCCCATGCGGGAAACTGAGAATCCGATGCCGGTGGCGGCCAAGGCATGGTGGCATACATTGGCTGCATCTGCTGTGTAGGGAACAAAGTAACCACATCACCCCTACGTTTGCTTGATTCTCCCCTAGGAGATGAAGGTGCGCCTTGATGCAGAGGTGACCTCGATCTCTTTTTTATGGGCCGATCGTTTCGAACAGCCTTAGAGTACTTGTTTAACAGTTGGCCAAAGGTAGGCTTCTGATTTGCAAGTTTGCCCTACACCTTTGGCTGATTAGTTTTCCACATACCCACTTCCGAACGCTTGGGCTTGAATGTCCGGGGCTGACTGTCAGGGTGGTCTGACCGGCCACCAGGACCGGTCTGATCGGTCGGAGCAACCGGTCTGACCGGTCTCGGCTATGCAGCAGACCGGTCACCTGAAGAAGATCCCTCTTGCCCCCCGGTTGTTCGAGGCTTAAGCATAATTCTGAGGTTCTTCTTTCCATCAAGAGCCTTTTCCTGAACCACCTCTCTGGCCAGAATTTTGTTATTAACATTCAACGGCCTTTCATCACCAATGACCACGTTCTTGCCCTTTGCTCCTTCGGATTGATCCGACTGAATCAGCACCTTTGCATTGTTGAGATCAATGGTGTGAACTGGGAACGGAGCTTTATCTATCTTCATCTCCGGAATGGTCAATCGTCCTTCATTTATGGCCGATTGTACCTGTCGACGAAATACATTACAATCATTAGTTGCATGAGATGAAAAATTATGAAATTTGCAATAAGCACGCCGCTTTAGCTCCTCAAGCTGTGGTATAACATGAGTAATCTTTAAATGCCCAAGTCTTAATAATTCATCAAAAATGCGATCACACTTGGACACATCAAAGGTAAATTTCATCTCTTCTTGCCGATTCCTTTGAGTCGGCTTGAGAGATGCGCAAGAACACGGTTTGGCCAAGGCGGGCCAAACAAACTCAGTAACATATACCTCATTATCCTCATCGTCCGATGAATCGGAATCATATTCAACAATATGTGTGTTTGAACGATGGGACTTGTAGGTATCTTTTCTTTTTTTAAATTTTGCCTCTTGGCATAAGGCTCTTACCTAAAGCTGATTTAAAGAATAAAAACTCAAACCATCAAGCTTCTCTCTATAACTAGAACGCAAACCCGCAAGAGCCAAATCGACCAAATCTTTTTTCAGAAAGCGTTAAATTGAAACATCAGTTCTTAACATCTTTAAATCTTTCAAAGTACTCACGAATAGATTCATCTCTGCCCTATTTAACCGATGTCAAATCTGTCAACTTCGTTTCATTATCCCCGCTATAAAAATGATCATGAAACTTTTGTTCTAATTCGTCCCAAGAACGAATCGAGTTCGGGGCTAACGACGAAAACCAAGAAAAAGTTGTCCCAGTCAAAGACGAAGAAAACATACGAACACGCAAAGACTTGCTTCCCCAAGTTGAGCGATATATTGACTAATATGTTTCCAAGTGGATCGGTTATCATCACCGCTAAACTTGACAAAATCGGAAACACGCCAGCCAGCAGTGTAGGGAATCAAATCAAAAGCATCAACATACGGCCTACGATATAGCCGACTCCTACCCATAATAAAACCAAGTTTATCTTTAAACATATCGACCAGATCTTCCTTCATCCTAACAAGATCGGCCTCATAGTTGCATGTAGATGTTTGGCCAAAACGATGTGTCGAAGGATCAGTAGTGGACATCGTTTGTGCGGCATATTGTGGATTGGCCTTAAGCCAATCATCCCAAACATCTTTGGGCAATGGTGGAGGAAATGGAGGTTCGCCGTATGATTTCGTAGTATACGGCGGCACAAACTCCGCCAATTCTTCTTCCAGGCTAGGGCCAGCCGAAGTGAGAAGAGGCACGAGCTGTGGCTGTGACGCAGAACCGAGCACCATGGCACTGGTCTGAGCAACCAGTCTGATCGGTCCACCCACCGAGGCACCGGTCTGACCGGTTCGGCCCTGGACGGCCAAACTCTGCCTGGCGGGGGTGTCTGTCCCATGAAAAAATTCGGCGGCATACCATACTGATAATTCTCTGTTGGTGCAGCCGAAAAACTAGAATTAGGGGTAATGTTAGAATAATCATTAATAGGTTTCTTACCCTTATTTTGTAGACTCTAGTCCATGAGTAAATCTTGTGTAAGCTTTTGCGACTATTCGAATCTACCCAAAAAGGCATCGGCAAACTGCTTAATGGAATCGAATGTAAAACTTACATCGCTTGGAGTGGAAGCAGATGAAGTAGTAGCTGTAGCCGTAGTAGATGGGTTCGGCGGCGGCGGCGCGAATGTGGGCATGACGAACTTATCCTTCTCGAACACGCTTTGCCGAGTCTTCCCAAAGCATGCAAGCAGTCTCTTCTTGGCCTCCTCCTGCTCCTTTTGGAGCACAGCCTCGAATTGCTTGCGGTTCTCCTCGGGTATGTCTTCATACTTGATGTCAACGGGAGTGGAATCTACCTTGGATGGGTTAACCTTCTCACCGGTCATTGCGTCCGATGAATATAGATCTGTCCCCAGCGGAGTCACCATAAAGTATGTTGACGCAGAATTGGCAACCACACAAGCGCTAGAACGCGCATGATCACAACGATCGCAACCTGACGAAGCACACCGGCGACCGTTCAGACCGGTCGCGCCAACCGGTCAGACGACCGGTTGGACGCAGAGAACTTTGCGAAGACCTAGGTCCACGAGCTCGAGAGGGACCCGTCGGAGCTTGCAGATCTAGGATTGTCTTGGAGTCGGCAGGCCACCCAAGATGCCCTTGAATGCCGTAGAGAGGAGCAAAAAACAGCACAAAAGATTGGAAAAGCTAGGGTTTGAGGAAAAAAGTAAATAGTAGATTTGTTTGATTCGATTGGGTAGTAAGATCTCAATCGGCTGTGGCCTTTATATTTATAGGCCGGGGAGGACGTACCCCTTCCAAATCGGATTACAAACGGACTCTACAAAGAAAATCTAACTAGACTCGGATTACACAGAGCCAGATCGGTCTGACCAGTCGGCCCGACCGGTCAGACCGGTCGGCCACGCACTTTGGCAATTTTGGCTGCCAACACCACCTCCGTGCCCCCTCTTCCTGATGTAAAGTGTAAATAGGCACACTATCGCAAATGGAGAAATGAAGAAAGAAGAGTGGCCATGCAGGGTATGCACGTGAGTAAGGAAAGGGAACAGATTCAGCAAAAAACTACAATGAGATGAAGTGACTAGTGAGCATGCAGCCAATGGAACGCACGCCACTGACAAGTGGAAACTCAACTTGAAGCTCATTTCAGTTTAGTGAGCACGTAACAACAATCACAACAAAATTTTCATGTGCCCGAAATGCGTCTGCCATACGATTCAACGTACCGTAAAAAAGAATACGGATCGAGTCATATCTTTTTTTTTTCTCACACCAAGGTCTCAATGACACGAGCCGGCAGTAATAAGCCGCTCAAGGAAGCAGCCAGAGAGTTCGGCTGTATGCTCGTATACTACTCAGGGTTAACTTTACCGGTAAAGGGAAAAACTGGAGGTTACCGATAAACGTGTTTATCGGATTTCTTAAAAATTTATAGGGGAAAAAATTCTTCAAACTGTACACAAAATAATCTAGATTATCTCTAAACAATCTGATATGAAGGATAAGACATCATAATGTATAGAAATGAGAAGATATATGAACTAGGAGGAAAGGGTGGTTACGGATTCAAAATTACCGAGAATTTTTGACAAACCGGTAACCACCGATAAACGCAATTGTCGGTTTTCTTGTTTTTTTCACCAAGAAATTTTTCCCTGACACTACTCTGAAATCCAAAACTTCAGTCCAAACTTGAGCAAAACAGCGTCAGACTAAAAGTAAATAATTCAAGCAAAAAAAACTGTCTCCTTTACTCTGTATCCTTTTTCATCTCACTTCCTCACGTATGGCGCTGTATCTGTAGCAAAAATTTGAGCAAAATTGCATTCTATAGCGGTAGCTCTAATCCCTCTCCTCTCCTCTCCTCTGGCGCTGCCGCCTTATTTGAGTTCCACCATTCAATCCGAACCCTTTCGGCTTTCAGACAGCTCTTTCATGAACAAAAATTGTTCATAATCGTGCCAGAGACATGGTGACAATATGATTCTGGATAGTTACGGTCAACAGAAAAGCATGCAGAGAGCCAGATGTGTACAGCTTCAGTGTGTCACCAACAGAGAAAAAAAAGGAACTGAACCTGCTCTTGGATGTAGGCACGGAAAAGTACATGATGTCATCAGACGCATCACTAACAGGATACTAGAACATTGAAGGTTGCAGATTGAAGCTCTAGCAGTCAGGAGACGAGAATATTCAAGGAGTTTTTGCGTTGGTTTTCACCACTACTGCTTCAGCGAGACCTTTGGTCGGGAAAAAAAATTTGGCATCCTCCTCACTCCATCCAAGAGCACCTTGTTTGCCTCTGCATAAAGCAATTAACAATGAGTTTATTCAGTGACAACAGAGTAAACAAACACTGTTCTAGAAGTTCATAACACTTTCCAAAAGCACAGATTGTTTTTAGCCTTACAAGCTTACATAACCTGGTCAACTCGTCACTTGTTTTTCCAGCTAAACGTCTTCAGCCTTTAACATCCTTTTCCAACCTCCAAATATACAACGCAGGTGTTGATGACTGAGTAGGAAAATAAAATAGTGCACACATAAGTTTTTGAACAAAGGTTGAAACTACTGTTTTGGCAACCTTGCTCATGTCGAAACAGAAACTGAAGTGTAAAGTCGTTTTTATGGAAAGCAAGGCGCATATCCAATATAACATCATTCCCAACAGAGACGAGACCCTGCTAATTGTGAACTGAATAATAACTCCAATAAGCCGTGTCGTAAACCTCAGACATAATAAGTTCATCACTCATGGTCAAGAAAAACTTTAAAATGACTACAATTGACCATAATAACTTACAATTTGGTCAGCACTTGTACAGTTCAGACAGGAGCTACACCGTACTGATGAAAATCTGCAGACCAGAGTGAATATATATTCACCTGCATGTGGCTACATTAAGCAGGATAACAAAGATACATGATATATGGACCCAGACGAGTGACATTATTTCTTATTAAAATGCGCAGAAGAAAATACAAACAATAATTGAGCCAGATATCTGGCTTTTCTATGTTTGCCAGATAATTTCCTGGCTCTGCTTAAATTTAGATCAAATTGCCAAGTCCCCTCATCTGCCCACAAAACTTATGGCAGTTGGCAGAACAAATTCCTAGGCACATCTAGCCAGTTTCGTGGACTTCGTGACAAAAAATTTAGGAGTACCAAAGTTCACTGGATATTTCACTTGCATAAACTAGCTATTCGTGAGCATATATAACATTATACTTATTTTCATGTTCATAACTTGAGGATGATTACAAAGTTCTAGAAATTGTTAAATCATGAAGTAAGCAAATCAGTATCTGGAGTGTAGAAACTTGTATAGGGAACAATGCCGTGAGTCTGACCGTCACCGCAATCCTCCTTCCTGACCCAGCCAGAGTTTAGATCAATGCTGAAGATGGACCGCCTGTCCTGCGTGGGCACAAAAAAGACCCCAACGCCATGTGCAAAGCAAACATAATAATCTAAGATGGGGAAGGCATCAGCAGGAAGCAGTGTCTTGAGCTCAACAACTCTGAGTTGTGACCATCCAGCATGTCCCTGATCAGGACCCGTCTGCATTGACCAGAGCAAGAGTCTGGAGTCCACAATCCTTGCGAAACCCAACTGACCACCCTCCATCGTCGGAACGAGATCCTCAGCAGTCGGGCAAACTGACTGCTCCCGGCAGTCACCCCATAGGCACTGTTGGTAGGGATCAAGGTTTAAAATCTCCGGCTATAGCTGCCGCTATAGCCGAAGATAGCCGCTGAAGAAAGGCACAGCTAGGAGAAGCAGTTTTTAGCGCTAATCAACCGTCCACGCTAATAGCCGGAGATAACCGGAGTTAGCTGCTAATCAAAGGCTTATTTAGCGGCAACTAAACACTTGACTGGCCTTGAGTTTCTAGCCGACTCATATAAGTGAGGGTGTAAATTGAGGTGACATATCTTTCTCTCTGATGTTCTCTGTGGTCTCAAAGGATGATCAGTCGGATGCTTTTCCTTCGAAAGGAGTACCAGCATATCTTACGTCAAGGTTTAGTGGAGCAACCATCCAGTGCGCGAATCTCCATACTAATCCCTAGGTTACAGATTTGGATGCACAGAAACCTATTCTTGACCTCACTAATCAAGGTGTCCCTATTAGGATGAGGGTTACTGACCACATAACAAGGGCGTATGTAGCCCATTGTAGATTCCAGCCGAGAAGATTAAGGAATTGTGACAGCAACCATGTTACTTGCTAAATTGTGCCTATATCTACTCCAAAACTGGAGGCATTCATCTATTCATTCAAATACTACAAAAAGGACAGATGAGCCTGCCTACCTGATGAGCAAGGTAGCCTTTTTAATGAGCTGACTCTTATGTTGTGCAAGTGTGACCTTTTAGATCTTTCTTGTTCTACACTAATGAAACCGCCAAACTCTGGTGGAAACAAACCACTTCCTCCGGCTAAAACAAAGGAAATTTAAAACCAAAAGTTGGTGAATTAGTTGGTTGTTACCTGAATCCAGGTACGTACACCCACACAATCTCGATTTGACACAGCAACACTTGAAACACTACTTGTCAAGTTAAGTAGCGACCTGCATACAGATGAGTTGCCAGAGAAGAGTTCATTGCCCTTCCCAAAGGTTGGTTCAAGTCTTGCTCCTTGCTCGAGAATAGATGCTGAATAGGGAAGTAGACAGTAGGAAGAGAAAGGTATCCTCATTTTGACCTTCCCTTGGTCATTACGAACATTACGCTCGGCTTTCCTTATCTATTCAACCAGTTCGTGGGTTCTCCGGTGCCCTGCGGGGATTGACCTTTCTAACGCATATTCCGTCGTACCGGCATAGCCCCACTGATTTGTTTTCGATCGGAGCATCAAGCAGCGCAACCCGGTTCTACTTGACTAAGCCCCGTGCTCGTCCAAGGAGGGAGTACGAACAGCGGATGCTGGCTATCTTACACGTGGACTTGTTGAAGTAGTTCAACATATTATTGTGCGTAGAAGAGATTGTGGTACTATCCGAGGTATTTCTGTGAGTCCTCAAAATGGGATGACGGAAAAACTTTTTGTCCAAACACTAATTGGTCGTGTATTAGCAGACGATATATATATTGGTTCACGATGCATTGCTGCTTGAAATCAAGATATTGGAATTGGATTAGTCAATCGATTCATAACTGACTTTCGAGCACAACCATTGGAATGGCTCTTAACTGCACCAAGACATCCTTTTCGCCCTCCGCATCCAACCAATAGCTTTTGGGCGCGTTGAAAATTCCCTCCCTCACTTTATATTCAAATTTCAATGATGAATCGAGCCGCATCACATCAACTATATAACTTAACATACGCATTTTCTTGTTGCGTTGCATCCCATTGTTTCAACCCTTCCCGGTAAAATGCAAGTATCCGCTGATACCGGATCGGATCACGAAGAAATGGGAACAGCTTTCGCACTAGCAGACCCTAATGCGCCAGTCCCTGATTCCAAGAGTAAGAGTAGTCCCCTATGCTATGGTATTTTCTCTTTGGCTGAAGCTGAATCCCCATTCCTTTCTCCTGTCTCTTGTACTTAACATCCGCCTATAAATTCTGATTGGTAGGTCAATTCTATTGTTTCCACCGACCGAGCCGGGCCGAATGCCCAGTAAAAGATTTCTCGATGAAACTCTCATCAACAGATTGATTTGCTGCCCCTCAAGGCTCGCCACAACCTACTTAATCAGCATTTGAAGGTGGATTGAGTCCTTTCAGAAGGTCCCTACCATTAGCGAGTAGTGAAACTACGAAATTTATAGCGGGATAGGAGTAGGCGAAAGAAGCGTCTCTCTCTTGCCAAAGAATTCCCTGCCTCATCTAGGTCTTGATTGGAATCTGTTGTCATAGGAGCAAAAGGTCGGCATCCTTCCTTAAGCGCGGTGTGGGTGACAGAGGATGTGCTCGTACGGTTCATAGTTGGGTATGATATTCTCGTGGATTGTTGGGAACGTCCTCTATATTCGAAATATGCCTTTCTAGGAGCATTATGTTCTGCAGCTCAAATGGTCTCTTATGAAGTCCCCGTTGTTCACAAAAGCTGATGAGCCTTAACCGACGCCGCGGAAGAAGCAATTGGATAAGAATCATACGCTGTGAATGAGCAGACGAATCGACCGAGGGCTTACACACAAGAACAGAACCTAACTCTACTTCTTTTTCCTCCTCTCCTCTTTACTGCCCCCGCTATCCTATCAACAGGTCAGTCAATATCTGTAGTGGAGAAAGAAGAGTAGCCCCCCCAGGTCATCAATTAGTAATAGAATAATCCCAGTAGTAGTCCTCTTGCCTAGCGGAGTCAACCCTTAATGGGCAGACCAAAGATTGGACATCGTTGTCTAAGCGTGCTTGCTTTGCACACGACACAGCTGAATGAGATTCCGCTGGCTCAGATTGAGTGGCTCACTTCCTTGAGAAGGGCTTTCTATAACTAAGAAATGAGAATTGTTGACCCATATGATCTCAGGCTCATAAAGAGGATGAAACTGATAATTTCATTCACACTTTGAGATTGAGCTCGTCAGTGATCTTTTCCAAGGTGTCTAGAGAAACCTACTTTGAACATGACATTCGTACCCAAGAAAAGTTTTGGCAGGCATTACTGTGATCTTGAAGCCCTTGCTAGGAGCTAGTCGGTACGGCTCACTACTAAAGAAGGTTCTGGCATGCTTCGACTTATCCCACTGCCCGCTGATATGTACATGGCAATAGAAGACTATACCCACTTTTTCGGGGAAGGTTTTCAAAAGCGCTTCATTGTGTGATGAGTTTAGACGAGTAAATAGGCAGGCCGAAGGCGGCTTACTAAGCGAGAAGGCTCCAAGCAGCCTAATAACGCATTAGAAGGGAGCTTGCAGCTTTGCAACCTAAGCGGTATCGACATATCAGTTGGAAAAATCATAGGCAAATTCCTACCGGTCAGAATCTGGAGAAGAACAAAAATAGAATGGTTCCGCTTACTCACAACTCAGAGGGGATGCCGCTTACTACTCAAATCCGGGTTTTTGCAAGAGTTGCGTTCTTATATGCAAGAAGAAGACTTAGAAAGAACAAAGAAGTTTGGATCCGCAAAGTAGAAGCTTCTAGAACCTTCCAACCTATTTCAAGAGGCCCTTCTCATTTTCTTTGAAGGAGTTGCTCTTATTTATCTTCAGGCTGCTTTATCTAAGAAGGATTCTTCTGCTCTTTAAAGGAGGTTTTTTGATTTAGGTTGTTAAGAATAGCAATGTTAGGGGAAAGTAATTCATTGATGTAGCCGACTTTCTTGATGATAGAAATACCTGGGGCTCAAAAAGGAGAATTCCAGAATGCCTGCTGACGTTCAGATA